>NW_026555344.1:18802044-19487684 GCF_029017545.1 Prosopis cineraria
GTTTAACCAGTTGAACCCACCCATCTGACCTGATTTTTTTTACGTTGCATAATAAAACCTCCAATAAATCACCCCATATCCTACCCTTTAAATGACACTCTCATCATCAACAAATCCTCACCACATGAAACCCTTTTCCCTCCAAAGCCTTGTTAGAAATTCAGATTGTATGATTATATAATTAAACAGCATAAGGAAAATTGGGCACAAGGATAGTGAGACCTAAATATCTGGGCATGAATCCCATATATGTTAAGATAAAAATTGCAGGGACCAATCTTAAAGGGAAAATGTGCCTAAAGGAAAATACCAGAATACCATTTCATTTTTTTCAGCAATAACTTTTAGAAGTTATCCACAAATTTCAATGATCTTTTCTTTTTTTTCCCCTTGCTTTCGATTCTTCAAACTTCACCCAAGATTTACATTTTCCTTCCGCTGGATGCATTAATCTTAAAATTTGTGCCATATATCGTTTTTTCATGATATTTACAATGTATCTTTAACATCAAATTAAAGTTTTGAATAAATAGAATTTGTACCCCATTCTCTAAAGTTATCCCAATATTTTATAAGTTAGACCAGTTCTTGATGAATTGAATATTAGTTTTATGGCTTATTGGCCGAATTGGGGTTCAATTATAGTCAAACTGGTTATAATAAAAATATATTTTAATTAATCTTACTTAATTAAATAAAGTAATATATAAGATATAATAAATAAAAGTAATATACCAAGATATATTTTAGTTTACAGTGGTAAAATTAAATAAAAATAAAAATAGTTTAAATATTATAATTATAGTATATGTAATATAATAAAAAAGATGATGATGATGATGATGATCATAATAATAAATTTTAGCATTCCAAATATATTATATATGCAAAAATAATTTATCTAGAAAGAAATAAAAAAATGTTAGAATAAATATTTTAAAAATTGAATTGAATATTAAACCAGAAAGATTAGCTTGTTATAGATTTTACAATTCAAGTGATAGACCAACAATCGAACTAATGATATAATAATTAAATAATGTTTGAGCTGAAGTTGATGCAATGGGTTGAAGGGCAAATATTACTAAGGCCTATTTCGAAAGAAACTATAGTAGTCCATAAGAACTAGAACCTGAGGACGTTTAAGTGGAACATTGTGTTTCGATGAACAAACAATTTAGTGTGGTTTTGTTTTTCAATTTGATAAAAGTCAGTTTATAAAGTTCATTTAGCAAAAGTTAGTTTAGTAAAAGTCAGTTGTTGTAATAAAATTTGTATTTGGATAATATTTTTCAAAAGTCAATTTGACAAACTGAAAGTTGTTTGGATAAATAAAATTTTATTTTTTAAAATGTACTTTTTAATATATAATAACCAAAAAGGACATTAATTTATGATTTTTTTATAATTTTTATTATACAAATAATATATATTAGCAATGTTTGAAAAATGTGAAACAAATTTAAAATAACATAAAATTTAAAATGTTAAAACAATAAGAAAAAAAATATAAAATTTAATTTTGAAAAAAATTATGTAATAACTAGTTAAACATTCATTAATATTGAATAATTACATGATTAATGGTTTTGATCTATAATATATAATTTGATTTCTAATAGAATCTCAAACTCTATTCATCTCTCTATTAGAAGCTACATTTGAAATTGCACTTGAAATTATTGATGAAAATACATGCTCGTTATTATCAGCGTTATATAACCATATTTATATCAAAATGCCTAAGTCAGAATCAATTACAGATTTTCTTCTAATAAAATTTATATATAGCCATTGTTGCACCAACGATGCGAACTTGCGTCACAAATGGATAGCTAGGCATGTGTTGTAAGATTGCAAATCTATTTTTTAAAACCTCAAAAATCCTTTCAATCATGTTCCTTAAGCTTGAATAATAATAATTGAAAACCTCATTATTATTTGCAATTCAGATGAATGCCTGAAATCTAGGAGGTAGTACCTATGAGATCTATAAGAACCTAAATAGCCACGTGGTGTTGGATAGCCGACATCTAACAAATAATATTTACCTACTAATAAAAAATAAAAATTATAAGATCCCAAAAAAAATTGAGTAAATTATTTTAAATTAGATAAATATAAAATATACCTTAGGGTGGATGTGAAAATTTCATGTCCAGTCTTGTGAGTGCATAGTCAAACAAACAAACATCATGGACAGTCCCTTCCTATCCAACCATGACATAAGTGAAGCACATATCCTAATTACATGTGGCCATTATATTTTATGTTGGAATACCTTTCCTTCCAATATATTTCCCTTGCTCTTCAACACTAACCATGCACGGGATATGTGTTCCATCGATTTCTCCGATGGCATTTTTAAAGAATAGCCAATATCGCGGATCACCTAAAATTTATGGATGAATATCTTGAAAAGTACGATCTTTTAGTTGGATATATTCCTTTGCTAGCTTCTCACAAGCACACAATACATTTTCAAAATGTCTGTGAACAGTCTATGTTGAATGTTGAAATCGTTCTTATGCCATCCTATTCCCCACCCTATGTCCAATAATATTTAGGAACATACTGACCATTTCATGAATCTCTGTTCTTCTGGTTGGACACAAACCATGTTGCACTAGTTCATCACGAAGTTGAAAAAAAAAAAATCTTTTTCTATGCGAAACAAGTCATAACAATGCTAAGGATGCTCTTACAAAATTTCTTGCACTCATGCATGACTTGATTGTGAACTGGTTCTACAAGACTCTTTCAATAAAATTGTTGAGTAATTAGATATTATTACAGTAATAGCCTCAACCTCATCATCTTCTACATGTACAAGTAATTGTAATAAGCAAGATTGCGTATTGTCATCCATAAAAACTACATAGCATAATTAAACAATTATTACACTGTTGTCCATGACTTAACATAAGAAACACATAACACAAGAGTCAAATAACACAATCAGTTTCAAAACAAAGTTAACAACATGAACAGCACTAGCTAAATTTAAAACATTGGGAAGGCAAGCTAGGATTGATCTAATCTACTTTTTTGCCTAAGCACTTCAAATAGGCCACTAATACTCTTTTGTTGTCCCTAAGCCCAATATACATGTCCCTTGCGGTGTTATCTAACAAAGCCACAGCACACTGTCTAAGAAGTGCCTTATCACAAGCAATCGCCTCGATTCCATAAAGTTTCTTTGCAACATCCACTACATTTTGATCAACTGGTTTTGTTTCCACCCTTTATGGAATTAAGAATTGACTTCAGTGTTTAAACCTTATTCTCTTGTGTGGACACCAATCAACTCACTGAATCAACTATCACAGTTGCAAGACATTTTCCCTTCTTGTTTTGACCACTTTCACCTCTCTTTCTTTTGCTCCCTGAATTAGTACCACCACTGTATGTATTGTTCAAGTTGACCTACCTAATTTTTGGGAGAGCTCCTCCAATAATGTTTCTCACGTCATCATTGTCTCCTGATCCTTCGGTCAAATCCAGTTGAGGCCTATACCCATCTTGTGGGTCATTAGCCGCAAGTGTCCATATGTAAGTACCCCGTGCTGTAACTGGCTAGAACAATTGTGTCAATTCTTGTACATATGGAAGTGGTCTATGTCTGAATTTTTTATACTTAGGATTCTCCTACACATTTACAAGAACTGAGTTCAATATATATACAAAATAATACATCAAATATATAACATGCCATATATAATTCTATACCTTAATCTTTTGATTCCACCACTCATCCGGTGCTAATACAATATTCTTTCGCTATCCCATCTTAAGCTGGTCTCTTTGTTTAGCAGTTTGTCCCATATATTCCAGTCTTTCCTCAAATTGTCCCATTTGTTCTTCAACTGCTTCTTATCATAGCTTCTAGAGTTCAAAGCATTGAACTGTTGTATTAGCGCTTCCCAATCTTCCTTTGATAAGGTAGAGCCTTTGCACTCATTTTTTCTAACTTATTGGAAAGCTAATTTGATGAACAGTTCGGTCTTTTTGGTAGTCCACAATGCCTTCTCTTTACTCATATTTACTATTGAGATATTACATTCTCAATAATTAATTAACATAAATTAGACCTATTTATCAACCCACATTTAACAGGAAACAAAGCAACTATTAATTAATTAAGTAAAACCATCCAATGTTCATTTATAAAACCAGACCAAAACCCATAATTTAACATTAGTTTGAACAAAAGAAAACTTGAAAATACACACATAAACACGCATAAACCCAAAATAATTCACCAATAATTGAGCACAAGAAAATTTTTAAACACACACATTCTTAGGAGAAGAGATCAAAATTCAAGAATTAGTCATTGATTATAAGAAAATTTACAAACATACATATAGAGCAGAACTAAATAATTCAAGATCTGAAAACAAAACCAAGCCACTAATGTTCAGATTTCCACCATTTCGGTTCCTATTCATTAAGCATAAGAAAAGTTTGAACTATACACACAGAGCAGAACTACGTTCAAATTCACAACATTCCTGTTCATTGAGTGTACGAAAAGTTTGAACTAGACCTTCTTCTTCAATGTTCAAATTCGCAATGTCCAGGAGCTCTCAAGTTTTGGATTACCAATACAAGTGGAAGAAACGGCCAAACAGAGTAGAAGTACTTTCAACGAAAAAAACAGAGCATAACTTGATTTGGAGAAAAAATTAGAGGGCCACCAATCGAAGATACAGCCCATATATTTTCATATATTCATCCAAAACAGAGGACTACCATTTTTGTGGATCTAGCAAAGAATGGTTAGACAACATCATACCTTTAGATGGAATAGCAGATTGGAAAGGAGGTCAGAGTGTCTGACTTTAGTTTCGAGTGTCTGAGTTCAGTTTGTCTTAGGTGTTTTTGCTTCTGTCAGCTTCAAAATTCCATCTAAGACCCAAAAGAAGCTCGATTCGTGAGCTACAATCAAAAAATGGACACTGAAATGGCAAGGAAGGATGACGGAATGAGACCACGAGCTTAGCGAAGGAAGAATGGATGGAGTCAGATCTGTGACTAGATGGTGAGGGAGAGAAGGATGAGAGTCACCAGAGATATGGAGGACAGACGGTGAACAAGGCAGATAAGACAAGAGCACAGAGAAGAGAGAACGAAGGTGGTTTTGAAATGTGGACAAATTCGAGCAGGAGGAAAAGACAAACATGAGGCCAGGGGTATCATGATCATTTTAAAATAATAAGTATGACATCTTCCTTCAACTGACTTTCTAAAAGCTACTCATATCAGCTTTCAAATTTTACCGTTCAGCCCAAGTCCGAAAAGCACATTTGGGAAGTCAATTTTACACCATAAATAATCCTCAAACAATATTTAACTTTTCCAAAGTAAAAAGCAACTTTTTGAATGTGAAAAGTAACTTTTCCAAACGCACCCTTTAAGAACATTGCCACTCAATCCTTTAAGAACATAAATAATTCTCATACCACTTTCTTCACTTCTCTAATAATCTTGAAGAATTGACCTTGCCACTCTTGCATGAGCGTGGATATTTACTAATCCTTCTGGGTTTAAAATTTAAAATTGAAGGAACGCATTGTTGTCTCTCTCTATGAAAAGGCAACAAACACATAATTGAAGGTCTCACAAACACTTCAACACTCAATCCTGAATCAACTTGCCCAATGCAATCTCAAACTAATCCTACATCAATGTAACTTCACCTAACACAACCCTAAACAATCAAAGCTTAGATCTCCTAGACTACTTTCTTTGCTTCTTCCTTTGATCACCAAAGCACCTGTTGTACTTACACTTTAGTAATACAATCTTGTTTCATACACACTCCAACATACTTTGAATTCTGAGTTCGCTTTGGCACTTCAAGGAAATTGCAATAGTTATAATCTCAAGCGCGCCTTATCAAGTTTGATAGTTATAATTCCACTCTATTTTTGTAATATTTAAATGTTGTTATTTTGAAAAATTAAACTTAACATGTAAATATTTGATAATCTTTTGTTAATACTTAAAAGTTAAATATATGATTTTTTGTTAATGAAATTAATATTGTTAAAATTAAAGGACTGAAAAAAATTTTTTTAAATTAAGATGTCAAGATAAAATTTTATATAAAATTAAAAGACTAGAGATACAACTTATTCAAAAATTAATTATATTTTGAAATATGATGGACACACATTTGTACCAAAATATAAAGAAAAAAGAAGAAGATGGAAGAGGAAAATGACACAGCAAGATAAAACTGGCATGAAATGTCTGCTTCACTCAGTGTATTCATAGTAAATGAATAAACTCTTAATATGAACTAGACTTCTTCCGAGGCTTCACATGTGAAGCTGAAGCAAACTTCACATTACATAATGAAGCAAAAAGTGAAAGGATATTGAGATGAGTTTTATTATCAAGTCATGTGTATAAAGGAGCTTAAAGTGAAATCTACTTTTTTCCCCCTTGTGTAGGGGTAAGCAAAACCAATTTGAAACTGAAAATCAAACCAAATCAAATTAAATTTTATCTATTTAATTCAGTCTATTTGATTTTTCAGTTCAATTCGGTTTTCTTTTAATGAAAATTTTGATTGATCGGTTCGATTCAATCTGAGAATTCAAGAATCAAATAAACCGAACCGACCGAATTATCTATATTTTTCCTTTCATATTTTTAAAAATATGAATAAATTCTTATCTAGGTGAGTAAGAAACATCTTTTCACTACTCGCAGTAATAGTATTGTTTTTGGTTTAATGTGATGTTCTAATTTTTTATTTCTATAATTTAGTTTTTAGTGTAATAGTACTTAATCTTATTAATTTTCTCATAAATTATGATATAAGATTGTTATTTTTTGTTGGGCCTTCAACATCAAGGGAAAAAAATTAGATAGAAGAATATATGAACAATTAAATTTTATAGATTCAAATCAAAGCCCATAAATCAAATAGACCGATCGAATTGAATCATTAAAATTCAGTTTGATTATGAATTTCGATTCGATTCGATCCAAATTTTTTATATAATTCGGTCGATCGGTTTTAAAAAATTAAAATTGAATTGACCAAATCGACTGAATGCTTACTCCTACCCTTGTGGACTCTACCTCTTTTGTAGTGCATTCAATAATAAAATTAATTTTATTTTTTTGTACTAAGAATATCTGTATTGTTATTTCATACTTGTATCTATATTTTACTTTATTGTTCAAAAAATTTTCATTTGAGACTCTCTGATTACACTTAATGAAAATGAAAGTCTTTTAAACTCTGAAAGCCTACTTTAGAAGAAGGGTATTGAAGTGAAATTATAATGCAAAGTAAAATTATTTCATTGTCCTCCATCCCCTCTAATTCATTATTTGTTCATTTCTTTACATGAAATTGTTTATGACCAGCAAGAGTTGTTTGATTTTATTTCAAGTATTATAATCATGATAAAATAAATTGTTCATTTCCCTACATGAAATTATTTATTGAAATACATGAGTTGTTTGTGACATTATTAAATATTAATTTTATTTTATATTGTAATCATGATAAAATGAGTTATTCATTTCCCTGCATGAAATTGTTCATTGACTTACAAGAGTTATTTATGTTATTACTGAATTTTAATATTATTTCAACTGCTATAATCATGATAAAATGAGTTATTTATTTCCTTATATGATGAAGTTGTTTATTGATCTATATAAGTTGTTTGTACCATTACTAAATATTAATTTTATTTTGTGTTGTAATTATAATAAAATAAGTTATTTATTTTCTTATATCAAGTTATTTATTAACCTATAAGCATTGTTTTCGGTGAAGCAAATGATCCTTATTCGAGATCCACTCAACAAAGTAGGAGGAATTCTTGTTTTTAAGCGTCAATCATCTGATTGTCTACTTATTTGGTGCTCATCTTTTCCCTGAACGTCATTCACGCTGTAAGTCACTCCCCCCATTTTTTATTGCTGGAGAAATTATCAATTTTAATTTGTATTTTTATTACATATTTTTTAAATCACCTCTTATAATTTACATTAATGAAAAATAATTAATATACACTTATATTAATTAACAAAAAATATTTTAGTCCACTTTTTATTTTTAAATATAATTATTATAATTAACTTAGTTTTTTAAATTGTTTGGTTTTTTTTTTTTTTCCCTTCTTGAGACAGTAGCATCCCTGCCTGGGATCAGCAGCACACATCTTGCTTTTGCCATCCCACATTTGCTGAGACAGCTCGGGAACTGTTAATGCACGGTACTGCTGGGACCCACGGGAGCACAGGGAAGCGGAGCCGACCATAAGGAAATGAAGCCGAGGGAAGGGGATGAGATTCCTAAGGCAATCGATGTCTCTGCGAGTCCCTTTCTGGGTATGAACCAGGGTGAGTAAGAGCATTAGGAGAGAGTAAGTGAAGGGAAGGAGAATTTGGAATTTTTTTTTTCAGTTTAAGGTAAAGTTAATCTTGTCATTTTTCTAAATATTTTAATTTTATTTCACTAGAAGTGAAGTGAAGTTCTAAAATTTAAGGAATCTTTTTTCATTAAATGGGGTTAAGAAGTTTTAAATGAAATTTTTTTCTAGTTGTTATTAGTGTAGTTAATTTTCTGTTGCAATAATAAATTCTACTTCCTCCATCATAATTTATAAAAAAATTTTAAAAATTATAAATATCAATAAATTTTATTAAATATAAATTAAAAATATACTTCACTTAATAATCTATTTGTAAAAAATATTAAAAACTATAACAAGAAAAGTAATATTAGTAAAACATTATCAATGAAATACGCTTCACTTATTATTAGGCTAAAATATAATTTTAGTCCTTAACTTTACATAAAATTTTAATTTAATCCTTTAATTTGTAAAGTATTTTTGAGTCCTTCAATCCTAACATCACTTGTTTCAAATGATTATTTTTTATATTAGTCATTGTTATTTTGAAAAAAAAAATTAAACTTAATATGTCAACATTTAAGAATATTTTGTCAATATTTAAAAGTTTAGTATAAAAATTTATTAGGATAAAATTAATAATATAAGAGTTAAAAGACTAAAAAGATATTTTATAAAGCTAAGTGATTGAAATGAAACATTATATAAAATTAAAGGACTACATATATATTTTAGTCCTATTTATTATTAGTGTAGTTAATTTTCAGTTGCAATAATAAACTCCAACATTGTTCTATCAATTGGGAAGAGGGAAGTATTTATTATTTGTACATATACATATGTACTCTAATATCATGAACATATTTATTAAAGTTTTAAAAGTTTTTATAATTTTATATTAATAAATATAATATTAAATATTTAAAAATTAATTGAAATTGATGGTAGGGATCACTTTGGATTGAAATTGAGGGTCAAAATTGCTTTTGACCTTAATGAGTACATGGTGCTCATCACTTGAAGTGAGCACCGAATGCAAATCAGACACATACATGTGTATTATAATCATCTCTATATATAAAATATTTTTAAATAAATTTTGTATACCAATAAAATTTTATTATTTAATTTAAATCACATTAAATTGTAATAATTTTTTAATTTTTCATATAATAATATTACAATTAATATTCATGATAATGGTGTAAAATATACAATTAATAATTCATTTGTTTTAAAACAAGAGTAAAATTATTTAATTATTAAAAAATTATAACACTCCTTACATTTAAGAAAAAATAAGTTCTAAAAAAAAAACTATCAAGAGAGACAATATTACTATATTATAACATTACAAAGTATATTATGTGTATAATATATATTCCCTCCGTTTAAAAATATAAAATATTTTTTAAGAAGTTAGATATTTAAAAATATAAGGTATTTTTAATTTTTTAAATATAATTATTATTCTTTTTTTAAAAGTACCTCCATTAATAATAATTTTATATTTATTATGAGGGATTCAATAAGAGTAAAATAAAGTTAATTAAAAAATTAATAATTACTTTATTAATAAATAAAATTTAATTAAAAATATTTTATATTTTTAAATAGAGAAAATATATATAAAATAAAAGATATAATGTAATAAAAGGCCAGCATAGAAAGTCAAAAAAGAGAAATAAAATCTGAAGAAAGCAATAAAGGAAGCAACCAACTCCTCCAACCACTAAAGAACACAGCAACAATGTCCTAGCCCTCATAGTCGCAAGCAGCAAAGCCAAGACAAAGAATGGAGGTTTCAGCAAACGAAGGCTATTTCTCGAGCAGCTTACGGGAACTCTTTCATCTGCTTAAGGAATAAAATCTTCCCTACCAAACTCGGCTGTGATTTCTTTGATTAATAAGGTAATAGTTTTAAATGATTTTTTTTTCTTTTATATATTTTGTTTCTATTCTTTCTGAATTTGCAGGAGGAAATTTTATTTTCAGTTTCTTACGGAATAGTTGGCCTCCCTGCTTGAATTGTTTATTTGCGTGTTATTTTTTCCTCATTCTATTATGCAAATTTCAATGGAAAGTGATTTCCCAATTGCTTTTTCAGATTATGTTTCCCTACTCTTTTTTTCACATGATTTCTTACTTGGTATGCCTTACATTGCTAATACAAAATATGGCAACCAATTTCTCAATTGCTTTTCCCCTTTCTTGAAAATCATGAATTTTTCCTTACTTATGTTTTCATAAGTTGTTTGTGTTGATAGCTAGCGTCTGTTAAGTGAAACAATAGCATATAATTTTTTTCCCCCTTGAATCTTGAATACAATTTTTTGATAGATTCAACAATATTTGTCATCTGGCATTTTTTAAATCTAAATACTACAAAAAGACAGTTGTTTTTTATTTCTTCATTTTACAAAGGTTTTGGTTACTACTAGATTGAGATCTGTGAGTACATGTTAGCTTGAATTTAATATTCTCAATATCCTTCAGCACATTAGATTTTAATCAAGATAAACATATTCTACCAAACAACCTCCAATTATTCATACTGAAGGAGCCATTATTAATCTCTTTGTTACCAGGCTTTCTAGTTAATTTAAAAAATTGGTGGGATAATTATGTCTCATGAACAGAAAAGAACCAAATAATATTTATTTAAAGCCATAAAGGTAGAAACCCAAAGAACCTCTATCACCCTTAAATCATAATGGAGAATCAATCTATGATACAAGAAACATTTTAATTTGGAGGGAAACGGAAGGATAGCTGGGTTTTTTTATTTCTCAAAATAGCTCGCTGTTATAGAAACAATTTACTGCAGACAATGTTAGTAGTCACTACTATAGAAAAGAGATTTAATAGAATATAGTTTTTTCTTTTAAAAATGTAAAGTATTTTTTGAGAGATTAAATATTAAAAAATATAAGATATTTTTAATCTTTCATAGTATAATCAGTGACTTTTTTAAAAAGTATTTCTATTGAATAAATCACTTTATATTTATTTTAGGATGAACCACTCTATTAAATAAGGATAAATATAAAAAACATATAGTTAGTTTAACAATAAGTAATTATTTTATTGAAAAAAAATTTAATTAAAAATATTTTATATTTTTAAATAGAGAAAATGTTTTATAATAATTTATAACAATTAAAAATGAAACGCTACTAAAATGATGTTAAAAAATGGTAATGATGATTAGTAAAAATAATATAAACATAATTGAGATTATAAAGACTAATTAAGAATTATTATAAATATAAAAATAGTAATGATATTTAGTATTATTAAGATTAATTAAGACTAGTCAATAATTATTAAAATTTTAAATAATAAATTTAATCATACTTAGTATTATTATAATTATAACAAATTCAATAGGTTTTATTATTATTATTATTACTATTATTATTTAAGTATTAGTAATATTATCATTATTAATTATAATATAATAAATAAATGTAATTAATATAATTAAATTTATTACTTATTAATTCTTATTATAATACAATAATTTAAAATAAAACACATACATTGGTGGTGTTTCAAGCTTGTGAAACTTGACAAGTAATTCAGGTGGGGCAGCTTATTCAGATCAAGCTCAATTTGGGTTATGCTTATTTAAATCAGGCCAAAATATCATATTCTTTTTAAAAAGCATATCACCAAGCCCAACCTTAACACCATTGACTTTGGGCTTATTCTGGCCCAAACACCTAAAAATTTTTAAAAATATTATTTTCTTTATTTTTGAATTAATTTTAATTTTTAAGTAATTCTGTTAAGTATAAAATATTATTTTAACTTTGAAAGAATAAAATAAAAAATAATAACTTATTAACTTTATATTTAAATAGCTCTGTTACTGTTTTGTTGTAGTATGTATAATTTAATCATAAATATTTTTTTACATATAAATTAATGTCTTAGTTATAGAGTCGGTAATTTAGGTTAAATTTGACGGGCCAACTCAAACCTGTCCAAAAAAATAATTAATTTTTTAATGTTCAAGCTTATTCAGGCTGCCTAAAACTCAAAAAAATTCAAGCCAAGCCCCATCAGAGTTGGGCTTGGCTCGAATACCCAAATTAAAAGATATTTTAAAAAATATATATAAAATATGACAAATATCAAATAATTTTTTAATTTTATATCATTTTATATCAAAATAATATATATTTGAGTGTATTACTATAGTTATTTTTTTAAAAAAATTAAAAACAGTTATATTTTTATATTTTTAATCACTAAAATATCTTCAAAATAATATTTAAAATATATTTTAATATTAATTTTTATATTTTAAGATCTAATTTTTTTAAAAAATTTTTGAATCCCATACATCATTTCCTATAAAAAAATTAATTTTATATTTTTTTATAAAATAAGATAATTAATTTTAAAATAAAAATAAAATTTAAAATAATTTTAAAAAAATTCGGGCATTTATAATTTTTGACTTTACTACTAGATAAACATAATAAATAGAATATATTTTTAAATAATTACTTGGTTATTGTCCATTCCAGATTTGGTTAAAAATTAAGAATAAATTAGAGTAAAAATTTTTTGTATGTAATGATTAAACAACATAAAAAGTTAAAGAAAAATAATTTCAAAAAAATAATACTTTACTCATAATTAAATAATTTTATTTTATATTTATATAATGAAGTATAATTTATCCAAAAGTTATTAAAAACTTTAGACTAATCGGGACGATAATGTTAAGTTAGTAGTAAAATTTTAATGAATTGAGATTAACTTAATCATAATTAAAATAATATAATGTAATTAAATATATAAAATATTTATATATCATTATAATAAGTGCAAGATTTAAATACTTAAAACATTAATTACGGGTGGGACTTTTTCAAGCGGAAAACCATCTGCCACTTGCTGGAAAGTTGTGAAAATGATCCATGTCCTATCTGTTTTTTGTATCGTTTTTTTTTTTGTCACTTGTTGTGGAAGTTGATTTGTCATACATACTTATTCTTTTGGAGGACCATTATTGCTTTTTTATTTTTTTTGATGGCGTTGTAATTGTTTGCCAGTATCTTGACTCCTTATAGTAACACGGACTATATGGTTTATGGTCACGAACAACATTGTAATAGGTGCTTCATAGTTCTAAAATATCCTTTTGAATGTTAGTCTTTTGTCATGGCTCTTAGTTACTTGGAAAAATGACAATTAAGTCTCAAAAGAACTAATTAAAGCCAGTCAGGTTCCAAGTAATTTTAAAAAGTCAATAAAGTCTCAAAGTCTTTAAGAGGTATTTTGATATAATAAGAAAAGACCGAAACACCCTTCTTCAATTTATGACTTTGCTTGGTGAAATTGGCTTGCTCGTTCTCTTCTTTGTCCTAACCATTGCTAGTGATGTACATGGCTTCTCATCTCCATCCCTTCTCATCTTCTCATCTTTGTACACCGCTCTTTGTCTCTTTGCCTTAATTAGTCTGTAACTTTGGTCAGACACCACTTCTCATCTTTGTTGTTTATTGGCAATCAAGTGAAGGTAAGTCTTCTTTCACCCTAATCGTGTTTATTTTTTGTGTGTGTTACTTCTCGGTTACTTGTGGTAGAAATCTATGAGTTTTAGCTTCTATGAGAACCCATCTTTGCCATTAGTTCATCAGGAATAGGGGGAGAGAGGGATAGAGTGCTTTTTAGGATAATCATCATCTTCTTCACTAAACTAGTAGTATGTCTTCAATTATGGCTGTTGTTGAGAATGTTGGGGCTATAATTGGCTCCTCTAGTGACAATTTGGAAAATTGTGTAGTATCCTTTGAATAAATTGTACCTAATGAATTGGAGAAAGTGAAGCTAAAAAATTCCTCTGCACTTGTTCAACATTTAAATGATTGCTCATATCATTAATAAGATGCATGAATATTGAGTAACGGCTATTTACAATGTTGCTCAAGAGATATTGATTAATTATTCATCACCAGAGTTTGATTAATCATTATCATGCATTCAAAGTTAGAGATATTGTAGATTCATTTAACAAAATTTTGCAATGGTATTTTTGTTATTCACTCTTGAAACTTTTCTCTGTCCCACAACAAGTACAACAGTTAGTATGAGGAGTATTAAAACCTTGAGTGGCAAGAAAAATGTTCAAGAAAAACCTTGAGTGGCAAGAAAAATGTTTAAGAATATGACTGGTCATTTTTTATTGTCTGAACTTGTTAGAAAAATTTTGTCTTACAAGATAGAATTAATGAGTGGACAGAGGAAGAAGAATGTAAGAGGATGCTTGTTTTTCTTACTGATATAGACTATTTCTAATATTTCTATATTTTGTTCTAATTTGTTTGCCGTTAGTTGGATTATAGTTACCTTTCTTGTGCATATATTTTATATGCACCATGTTTCATTGGGCCCAACACCATTACTAGATGGTGGAAGGACTGTGATGCATTTGTGGAATCAAGACATGGGCAAAAACGAGTCAAGTTGGAGAACGAAAGCATCTATGGCATTATTTATGGAGGTCAAACTAATGAAACATATGAAGTTTTGTCATCACTTGTAGTGATAACTCACCTGGTATACATATTTTCATAATTTATTTTGCATGTACTGGCTTTTATATGCTTATAAATTTGGTATTAAATCTTGGTTAGGGTGTGAAGGAAATATATGAAGACTTTTTGTAATATGCCAACACCTTTGCAAGTAAAGTGCCAAAGTTACACCAAGGTCTTGACCAATTTCAAATATCTGATGGTAAAAGCTATCGTGAAGATTGATGAACCAAATGTAAAAGAAGTGGAGGAAGATGAATATGGAGATGGAGATGAAGCTGAAGATGATGACAAAGTTGGAGGTAAAGGTGGAGATGAAGTTGAAGATGTACATGACAATGGAGATGGAGATGAAGATGACAGTAGACATGGAGATAGAGTTGGAGCTATATTTGAAGAAGATGAAGATGAAGATGAAGGCTTTGATAGTAAGGAAGAAACCGCAGAACTTATACCTAAACAAGAAAGTAAAGAAAGACAAGATGGCAAGAAGAGGAGAAGAATAGATGAAAGCTCGATGATTCGAAGGTTTAAAAGGAAAAAGGATTAAGGTAAATTGGTCACATTTTTTGAAAGAACCAATAAAAGGGAGACTTACCAAGGAACAACAAATATAAATATTGTACCAAGCGAACCAATGAAGCAGATGATGATAAGTAAGTAATATGATATTACTTTTTGGCAATTTTGTTGTGTTATCTTTAATATAATAACAATCTTTTTTGTAGGTATGTGGTTTAGATGTATGATTATTACCTAACTAGGGGAGAATGCTAAGTCTTCGTCCCAAAAAATGGATAAGTACATCTATATGTCCAAAAGTTTTAATTAATTAGTTATTTAATTAGATAATATATTGAGTATTAGATGTGTTCTTTATAGGTCATGAGTATGGTTGTAAAAGTGATGGTTGGTGAGAAACTTTATAAAGGGTTGCTGCGGAGTTACATGTTTGATTCAGAATTTATGGTCATCCTAAAAGATAAAAAATTAAGATAGTCTATTTTTAAAGATACAAAGATATTTATGCTTGATAAACTTGGATATAACATTGCAAATTGTGATTTTCTCTTCTTACCCATGCTTGTGTTTAATTATTGGTTTTTTATTGTGCTAATTTGAAGAATGAAAAATTTTTCATCATTGATTCATTGGCTGGGAAGTTATATAAAGAAAAGAAGATAATGATTGGATTTGTGGTATGATTTTTTGGTGCTTTTGTATAACCTCTTTAGGTTACCTAAATTTTTATATGGGAATGGTTGTCTAACATTGGGAACTTTTTGTAGAGAAATAGCAGTTGTTATAAGCATGTGATCCCCAAACATATGGAGATGATATTTGAAGAGCTGTCCAAACAAAATGATGCGTATATACCTATGGAAACAACTTGTATTCACTTCAAATAGACATTTTGCCTTATCTTAACTGCTCATATTTGTAGAGATGATTATAAGATATATGTCATAAAATACTGTGCAAAATGGCATGGTAGAAAAAGGAAAGAAGGACTCACAATGGAAACTTTCCAAAGGTATGTATATTTGATCTATAATTTTTTTTATTTTTTCTTTCAATTATCAATGTCAAAATTAAAATTTTCTCATGGTTTTTTAGGAACAACTCAAAATAGTTTAGGATGAATGTTGTATGGTGACTTGATAACACACGAGAAATGAAGCAAGAAATAAAGTTTTTGCCTATGTTTCAATAGCTAATCAATCAAAGAGGGCAAGGAAGAAGTCTAAATGAACTTTAATGATGTGTGTACGATGTAATTATAATGTCTAATGGCTTGTATAAATGTCCTTTCCAAATGTAACTGTGAACTCTATTGTTGATCTCTAATATTGAAATGTATTTGTAATGTTCAAACTTAAATTCCCAAATTCCCAACTTCCTTAAGAAGACTTTGTAACTTCTTTTCACATTCTTAAGAGAAAAATCAATCAAGTTGACAAGCAATTAGGTTATATATTGTAAGACATACGTTTAGTAATTTACAACTTAGGTACCTAATTTTGCAACTTTCTCAAGACAAATTTACAACTTCTTCTTGAAATTGAGTAGAAAAACTATTAAATTTTTGAAAAAGTTATTATTCTCGACATGGCTCTAGTAATTTGCATATGAGATATCAAATTTTGCAATTGTTGTACGAATAATTTGCAACTCCTCAAAATTTTGAGTAAAAAAAATTATTGAATTCTTAAAAAAGTTATAATTCTAAGACACAGTTCTAATAATTTGCAACTAAGATACTAAATTTTGCAATTGCCTTATAAATAATTTGTAATTCCTTCTCAAAATTGAGTGAAAAAATTATTGAACTCTTAAACTTACAAAGTTACTAAGTTATATTTATAGGACATGGCTCTAATAATTTGCAATTGAAATGTCAAATTTTGCAACTACCATAAGAATAATTTGCAACTCTTTTCAAAATTTTGAGTGAAAAAACTATTGAATTCTTGAAAATTTTATAATTCTAAGACATGGCTCTAGTAATTTACAGTTAAGATACCATATTTAACAACTGCTTACGAATAATTTGAATCTCCTTCTCAAAATTTTGAGTGAAAAAACTATTCAATTTTTGAAAAAGTTATAATTTTAGGATATGGCTTTACTAATTTGTAACTGAGATGCCAAATTTTTCTGTATGAATAATTTGCAACTCCTGCTCAAAATTTTGAGTGGAAAAATTATTGAATTCTTGAAAATATTATAATTCTAGGATATGACTCTAATAATTTACAATGAGATGCAAAATTTTACAACCACCTTATGAATATTCCTCAAAATTTTAATTGAAAAAACAATTAAATTCCTGAAAAAGTTATAATTCTAGGACATGGTTCTAGTAATTTACAACTGAGATACCAAATTTTACCACTGTCTTGTGAATAATTTGCAACTCATTCTTGAAATTTTAAGTGAAAAAATTATTGAATTCTTAAAAATGTCATAATTCTAAGACATGACTCCAGTAATTTACAACTGAGATATCAAATTTTGCAACTACCATACAAATAATTTGTAACTCCTCAAAATTTTAAGTGGAAAAAACTATTAAATTTTTGAAAATGTTTTAATTCTAAGACATGGTTTCAGTAATTTGCAACTAAGATTCTAAATTTTACAACTTCCTTACTAATAATTTGCAACTCTTTTCAAAATTTTGAGTGGAAAAACTATTAAATTCTTGAAAAAGTTATAATTCTAGGACATGGCTGTCATAATTTGCAACTTAGATGCTAAATTTTACAACTGTTTTATAAATAATTTGCAATTCATTTTCAAAATTTTAAGTGAAAAAATTGTTGAATTCTAGAACTTACAAAGCTACTAAGTTATAATTATAGGACATGGCTCCAGTAATTTGCAATTGAAATGCCAAATTTTGCAACTGTCATAAAAATAATTTGCAACTCCTTTTCAAAATTTTGAGTGAAAAAACTATTGAATTTTTGAAAATGTTATAATTCTAGGACATGGCTCCAGTAATTTACAACTAAGATACCATATTTAACAATTACCTTATGAATAATTTGAACCTCCTTCTCAAAATTTTGAGTGGAAAAACTATTTGAATTTTTAAAAAAGTTATAATTCTAGGATATGGCTCTAATAATTTACAACTGAGGTGCCAACTTTTTCCATACAAATAATTTACAACTCCTGCTCAAAATTTTGAGTAGAAAAACTATGGAGTTCTTGAAAATATTATAATTCTAAGATATGACTCTAGTAATTTGTAAGTGAGATACAAAATTTTACAACTGCCTTACAAATAATTTGCAACTCATTTTTAAAATTTTGATTGAAAAAACTATTGAATTCTTGAAAATGTTATAATTCTAGGACATGGCTCTAGTAATTTATAATTGAGATACCAAATTTTACAACTGTCTTACGAATAATTTGTAACTCCTTCTCAAAATTTCAAGTGGAAAAACTATTGAATTCTTGAAAATGTTATAATTCTAGAACATGGCTCCAATAATTTGCAATTGAGATGTCAAATTTTGCAACTGCTATATGAATAATTTACAACTCCTCAAAATTTTAAGGGCAAAAGCTATTGAATTCTTGAAAATGTTATAATTTTAGGACATGGCTTCAGTAATTTGTAACTGAGGTGCCAAATTTTAATGCTTCCTTACTAATAATGTGTAGCTCCTTCTCAAAATTTTGAGTAAAAAAATTATTGAATTCTTGAAAAAGTTATAATTCTAGAACATGGCTCCAATAATTTGCAAGTGAAATGCCAAATTTTGCAACTATCGTATGAATAATTTGCAATTCTTAAATTTTTGAGTGAAAAAACTATTGAATTCTTAAAAAAGTTTTAATTCTAGGACATGACTCTAGCAATTTGCAACTCAGATATCAAATTTTACAACTACCTTGCATATAATTTGCAACTCCTCAAAATTTTGATTAGAAAAACTATTGAATTCTTGAAAAAGTTATAATTCTAGGATATGTTTCCAGTAATTTGCAACTGAGATGTCAAATTTTACAAATGCCGTATGAATAATTTGCAACTCCTTCTTGAAATTTTGACTGAAAAAACTGTTGAATTCTTGAAAATGTTATAATTCTAGGACATGACTCTAATAATTAGCAATTGAGATACCAAATTTGACAACTGCCTTATGAATAATTTGCAACTCCTCATTAAAATTTTGAGTGAAAAAACTATTGAATTTTTGAAAAAGTTACAATTCTAAGACATGGCTCTAATAATTTGCAACTGAGATGCCAAATTTTGCAATTGCTGTAGGAATAATTTGCAACTCCTCAAAATTTTGAGTGCAAAAAATATTAAATTCTTGAAAATATTTTAATTCTAGGACATAGCTTCAGTAATTTACAACTGAGATATCAAATTTTACAACTTTCTTACTAATAATTTGCAACTCCTTCTTGAAATTTTAAGTGAAAAAAACTATTGAATTCTTGAAAAATTTGTAATTCTAGGACACGGCTCTAGTAATTTGCAACTAAGATGCCAAATTTTGCAACCACCGTACGAATAATTTGCAACTCCTCAAAATTTTGAGTGAAAAAACTATTAAATTCTTGAAAAAGTTATAATTCTAGGACATAGTTTCAATAATTTGCAATTGAGATACAAAATTTTACAAATACTTTATGAATAATTTACAACTCCTTCTCAAATTTTGATTAGAAAAACTATTGAATTCTCAAAAAAATTATAATTTTAGGATATGACTCCAGTAATTTGTAGTTGAGATGCTAAATTTTGCAATTATTGTATGAATAGTTTGCAACTCCTTCTCAAATTGTGAGTGAAAAAACTATTGAATTCTTGAAAAAGTTATAATTCTTGAATATGGCTCCAGTAATTTGTAGCTTACATACCAAATTTTACAATTGTCTTACCAATAATTTGTAACTCCTTCTCAAAATTTTGAGTGGATAAAATATTAAATTTTTGAAAAAGTTATAACTCTAAGACATGGCTCCAGTAATTTGCAACTCCTTCTTGACATTTTGAGTGGAAAAACTATTGAATTCTTGAACTTGCAAAGCTATTAAGTTATTATTCTAGAATATCGCTCTAGTAATTTACAACCGAGATACCCTATTTTAAGACTTCCATTCGAATAATTTGCAACTCCTCAAAATTTTGTATAGAAAAACTATTGAATTCTTAAAAAAGTTATTATTCTAGAACATGGCTCCACTAATTTGCAATTGGGATATCAAATTTTACAATTGTCTTATGAATAATTTGCAACTCTTTGAAATTTTGAGTGAAAAAATTATTGAATTCTTGAGCTATATTGAACTTAGAGCTAAAATTTTCCTTTACATGTCAATAGCAATATGCATGTCTATCGCCACCGAATATGGCTCCAACAGCACCAACAATAGTAGTTTTTCTATCATAAACAATATTTACCTATAGTGAACCAATGATATCTTTAATATTTTGCAAAAACTAGGTCCAATCATTAAGTGTTTCACTACCGACTATTGCAAAGGCTAATGGAAACAACTCATTATCGGCATTGTATGTTGAAGTTGCTAGTAAGGTACCTCGGTAAGGACCACTGAGGAAACATCCATTTGTGCATAAAATAGGTCTAGCCCCAAGCAAGAATTTTTTGATGGAATAACTGTAACACTTGCCCTGAGTGTTATCTAAAAATTACATAATTCAAATAAACTAAGTGTGGTTAAGGAGTTGATCCTCTAACCAACTTAAGAAATAAATCATTTAAAACCTTAAAAAATTATAGGTTCTACCTATAGTGCATGGAAGCAAGCTAGACGAAAATGAAATAAAAAGATGCTGTCATGACAGCATTAAATTGTTGTCATGATAGCCCTCCTGGGCCAACTTTCAGGAGGCATCGTTCTGTCATTCGACCTCCTATCAAAGCGATTTTAAAATTCACACGTCAAATTCAAAGGGTACTATAAGTGTACCAAATTTCAAAAAGATCCAACGGTCAGATTAAAAATTTGACACGTTAAAAGATTGGCTATTTTTGCTGTCATGACAGCTAAAAAACTGTCATGACAGCACCTCTGGACTAACTTTCGGAGTGCATCATTTCATCATCCAACCTCCGATCAAAGCGATTCCAAAGCCCACATGTCACTTTTAAATAGTACTATTAGCATACCAAATTTTGGAAAGATCCAATAGACGGATTGAATTTCGTGCATGTTGCAACATTATTATTATTTCTGTCATGACAGCACTTTTGCTGTCATGACAGCTCATCCGGACCAACTTTCGAAGCACGCCATTTCTCTATCTGATATCCAATCGACATGATTTCAAAGCCCACATGAAGCTTATAAAAGGTTTTACTTGTGATCCAAATTTTAGAGAAATCCAACGGTCGGATTAAGATTTGGACACCCAGATGTAAAAGTGCAGGTTTTTGGTAAAAACCATTTTCAAAATTGTTCAAATCTCATCCTAATGGTTACAAACTTGTGGGAATACTTTGGAAACATCAAATAGGACTAAAAACACCTGATAAAACATTTAAATGGTAGAAAAACCCTTTATACCAAAATTTGACCACTCAGGTGCCATTTCCTAAAATGGACCATAAACCCCCAAAATGCACAAATCACACAAGAGTGGCCAAAAAACTATTCCAAATATCATATACACATATGAATACACACGCTGAACATTTTCACTTGGCTCAGAGATCTCTATGGGGCCTACGCATCCACTCTCTCTATCCAAGGTATATGTTTGCCCATAACACACCATTTGCAATGCAACCACTTTGCATTTGCTCGTGGAATCACATATATATCAAAATAAATGTTTGCTTGTAGTGGAAACTTGGTCTACTAAATAAATCCATCAAAATCACATACCATAGCCAAGTTTCCTAGCCACAAGTTTACAAGCAAACAAAAATTCATACACAAGCCATATAATCCACATATACTCATGCACATATACATAATCATATCCTACTGGTACCCTAATCTTAAATACATTACAATAGATTTGCTCAAAAGAAAGGGGTTACAGTTCTTTATAATTCACAAACAACCCCTAGCTCTGCTCCTTTCCCTGTCCTCCACTGGTTCCTTCGCCTGGACCTAGAATATTGAAAAGAAAGGGGTGAGACAATCACAGTCTCAGTAACAGAGAAATCTACATTGATTATTACAAAGTAAGCTATAATCGAATAAAAAAATAATAAATTCAACATAGTATAAAATTTAGCCATTTAAAATGCATGAATGTATGACGTAGGCCGGTATGGCCTTTCATGACCAATAGAATGCCTCCTGGTACTCTTTAACTCGCAAGTAAACCTTATACCTACTTATACCTCCATAGGCATAAAACATAATCTAAGGCATGATCTAATCCACCGAACTGCCTATGCCCCTTCGACGTGAATCCTGAGCAATCAAAGCTAACTCCCTCCCAGAGCCAGCCCGACTTACTCTCCATGTGAGGGCTACTTTAGCCTAGGCACTCAACCTCACACTTCATATATCGGATTCCCTCTCCCACTGAGAGGTGTCGAACACTCAATACACTAACCACTTTAGTGCATTGAGCCCACAATACGTAAGGCAATATTGAGTACTGGCAGTGTGCCATAGAATATCAAAAGTCCACACCTTCTCATGGGTGAACTCCCACCGAGATCATGCCTTTTATAAATTTTCCTTAAACGGTTCCATAGTCTATCTAAGGTACCTTACTTAGTTACCCTTCTTTAAGTACAACTTCTATTCTTTATGATTACAATACATGCAAACAAATCTCGTTTCCATAAAAACATTGTCGTTAAACAATTAGAAAACATATTTGCACTATAATCAAAGTAGTACCCCATAACTCCTTATAAAGCACATTTAATCTTTTAAAACACGTAATGCATGATAGCTAGTAATATTTATTCAAAAATAGCTAAAACAAAGTAATAAGAAATATAAATTTCCCTGTTACCTCAACCCTTTGGTACTAAAAGGGTTCCTCTTGTACAAAATAGGACTCGGCTTGTTCCTTAACTTTCGAACAAATTCCACTAATAATTCCTACAACATATAAGTGATCCACATCACTTATCATGTCAAATAGCATTAATGAAGACTATAACTCATACTACACAACTTAGGTCAATGAGTCATAATCCATCCTAATGGTCCATATATTAAACCAACCATTCACATCATATCACTTAACCACCAAAACCATTTATTAGCCATCACTAGCCTAATTTCCAATTTATATAATTTTTAATCAATTAAAAACCTTCACTTAGTGTCACCAACTTTCACTATTAGCCCTTATAATGAAACTAAACCTTAATTTAAATCTTATAAGGCTCAAATAGCAAAATTATAACTAAATCAATAAGCTTAAACCATTGAGGAGAAAAACTCAATCTCTCAGGGTTTAATTTGTGCCCAAAACACCTCTTTTCATTTAATTATCCACTCAAAATATTAGATCACTATATAGAAACTCAAAACATCCTCCCTAGGATCTAAAGAAATAAAAGCTTATAAGAATAAAGCCTTTGGGATAAAATCTAGAAATTTCCTCTACCAAAAATTGAAGAAATCAAGAGGAAGGGAAGAGGATTAAAGTAGGGAGTTTACCTATCGTGTAGCCGAGCTCGCAACGGTCGCAAAGCCTCCTTGATCTAAGCCTAACTCCCTCTCTTTCTCTTCTCTTGTTCCTCTCTCCCTCTTGTGCATTTCCTTTCTTTCCTTGTTCTGCATTTTTTGCGTCCATATGGCTCTTTAAAATGCTGATCTAATGCCTTGGGGAAAATTATAAGAAAGGGCCCAACTTTTTTTATTATAGCACAAAAGCCCGGGTCAACTTTGGTAATTTTTTTCATAGTTAAAAATCAAATAAAACCAAACTTTTGCTGAGAAAAATTCAAACTCTGTACCTCTATCAAATTATTCTAAATTTTAATTTAATTATAGATATTTTATTTTATTTTTTTAAAATAAAATTCGAGTCTTAAAATTTTTGGGATGTTACAATAAACCATATGCAATAAATAATCATTCAACTCTATTGTTCTCAAAATCCACCCATTTTGTTATAGTGTTAGCATCAATCTTTATTAATCTCTTACACAACAAAGGAACAAGTATATATGATTAGTCATAAAGCCCATTTATTTTCACCAATGCCTTCTCTTTTGCTCTTAAGGCTTGACGATAAGTTAGATTTATGCCATAATCTCTATATATGTCAGCTTTGATTTTATTAGATCTTTTTTCCATATTAGACCTTACTACATCATCAATTATAGATGATGTCAATGTGCACCTTATATTGTAAGAAACTTCAAGGTCTTCTTGGGTAGAATGTAAGTTCTCATTCTTGAAAGTTATTACATGAAGTAATGGCATTGACTTCCTTAATGAATATGTTGTTATCTTCCATTAACATCTTTTTGCCTTGCATTCTATAATTATTTTATTTGTGTTGTTTTCACAAATTAATATTCAAACCTATATGCAATACTATACTTGTAGATTGCTTGTCTATACTCATCAGCACTTGTAAAAATCTGCCCAGATCTTACTAGCAAATCCTTTCATTTTGTTGCATTTAACTCAGGCATTGGTGTTGGAATGCTTTGCATTGCATTGCACATAGTAGAACTTTAAGATTTTGTGTACCATGTGAATTTCTAGTTGAACATCTTGCTCTACATTTCCATTCAAATAATGTTTATTACTTCTATTCATATTCATATTACCATAATAATTAAATTTAAGTAACTATTAAAAAAACTTACCCATTAATTGGATCTCTTATTGCCTCGCAAAATTATCATTTAACTTCATTAATTGATTTATCCCTTCATCATCTTTAAAGTCTAAAAATGCATTACAATCAAACTTTATTGTGTACTTCAACTCTATTCTATTTAAATCACAATTCAAGTATGATAAAATCAATCTAACTTGTCTTCAAGAGGCATTCCTTCTCTAATCATTCTTCTATTACAACTCCCCCATCATAATGCATTGTCCCATGTATATCTTTTGCAAATCTCCACCAAAATAAAAATAACAAAAATTTTCTTTAAACAACTACTTTTTATCGTACCCAATAACATTAACCTATAACAAGCAAAATAAAATGTCATTATATATGACTAAAAAAAAGTTACTTTTGGCATTAGTGATTTTTACATCAGTGAGATAGTGACAATGTTTCATCTTAAAATGTGGATCCTCAATGATAAATTCTTAAAATTTCAGTTGTAATATGTAGAATCTTCATGCCAAATCTTTAGAAATGTAAAATTAAAAAAAACCTTTCATGTTCAGTTACAAAAAATCATTCTATCTTTTTGTTCACGAGTGTCATTTGCAAGAGAATTAGAGGTCACTTGAGTGAATCTTTTTGTTTAGACTGCAAGGATTTGCAAAAACAAAAAACAAAAAACCTATTTGAACACACTTGCTAAAAAAACTCACATATACAGAGAATAAGAGCTTACTTGAGTTAATAATTATAGCAAGTCCACCTCTTCCACGCGTAACTCTGTTTCTAGTTAGGTATTCTTCAATATGTCTCTCCTCCACTTACATACAAGTCTCATTAATGGCAAGAATGAGTTTGCTCAAGAGGGAAATGTTGGAGCTGATATGATGAGTGTTGATGTTATATTTAATCATAGTGATATTTTAGTCATTTCTACTATAACTCAGATTTGTGAAAAAAGCACGAGACTTAATTGGTCTTTCAGAATTATTTAGGACTTGACTAGATTTAATTACTTCCTTTGGGACTTAATTGTCATTTTCCTTCGTTATTTTGTCCTTATATGGTGATTCTAACAACTTTGTCAGATTACAGGCTAAAGTTCAATTTTGCCCCTATACTTATTTTTTAGGAATGTTGGGCACAATATACTCTTAAGTGAGGTAATTTTACTCCTGAACTATTTTTTGGAGGAGTAAAAACCCCCTTCCATTAATCAATCCTAAATTTTTTCATTTTCTGCTGATGTGACATGTGTGTGGGGCTTAAGCATAGTGACATGTAAAACGTGGCATGTTTTTTGTTATTAATTTTTCCCTGAACTCTTTTTTTAGCAGCGCTAAGTGCCCTAAAGTCTTTTTCTCTGAGTGCTGAGCACCCTAAAATCTTGTTAAAATAGAATTGAATAAATATTGTTAAAATATTAAGTATTTTAATATTTAATAATTTTAATATTATTATTTAAAACATCACACCACCCAATTTAATATTTTTATGTTTAAATATTATTTTTGTTAGTATTTTATAAATTTATAGATGACTTCTTATTTTTTATATATCAATCTCCAATCTTCTCTCTGATACAGTACTCAAATCATTACATCTTTTGTGTGTGTTGGAACTTACTTATATTTTTAATATTGGTTAAGTTCCTTTTTTTTTTTGCTCAACTAATGATCTTCCTCTCAAATATTACATTACCCAAATTTAATACTCTTTGTGCGTTGCAGTATTAATAGTAAAATCATAAACATGTAAAAGAAGGACCAACAATATGACAACAAAAATATTTATTTGAACGATATCACTTATTCCATTAATATGCTACGAAAATAGTTACTTAACAAGATAAAAGTGGAGAGATGAGAAGAAAAAATTCCTTCAATAACTTGGAGGTTCATTCGCTTTATTTTTTAATACAAAATTGTAAAAAATCAAAAATATTAAAATATTAAATTTGGTGGTGTAATGTTTTAAATAGTAATATTTAAATTATTAAATATTAAAATACTTAATATTTTAAAAATATTTATTAAATTTTATTTTAACAAGACTTTAGAGTACCTAGCGCTCTGAGAAAAAAATTTCAAGGTGCCTAGCACTCTTAAAAAAAGAATTTAGGGGCAAATTAGCAATAAAAGACATGGTCAAAATCTTACATGTCACTGTGTGTGAGCCTCATGCACATGCCACGTCAATTGAAAATGAAAAAAATAACAGTTAATTAACGGAAGGGAGTTTTTGCTCCTCCAAAAAATAATTCAAGAATAAAATTGTCCCGTTTAAGAATATAATGGAAGTTAAGGTTTTTCCACTTTTTCAATTTTTTTTTGAAATTCAGCCAAATACCATTGTTATCTTTATTGTTTGTATTAATATTTATCAACAATGTTGTTTAATTCATTGTTATCATACGACATATACCTTTGTTTGAGCAATTTGTACAACCTCGTTCTTTGCCAAACTTAGTCCTTGCCAAACCTAGTCAACAATTTTATTTTTTAATTAAACATATGCATTGTTTATTATAAATCTAGTAATCTACATCTTATTGCTTCATTTCACCATAAGTAAAAGATAACAGAAACCCATGAAGGTTTTAAGTATAGTCTGATTAAGTCCAAGGTTCTTTATCGGAGTACTCCATGCTTTTTGCTTCAACTTTCATTTATACTTTTCAGGAATTTTGTTTCCTTCACATTTCCTGAAGCTCTACTGGACTTCAATATTTTTATATGCTTATTATTCTTAGCAGCAAAGTGATATTTTATAGGAACAGTGTTGAGGTTGAATTCCAAAGCAAATCATTGATCGTTTTTTGTTGTTGACGGCTTTTTTACTAAAATGCTACTTTCAGTAAAAAAAATTCTCAAAATACTGCAGTGTGAAAAGTATTTCTCAAAATATTATACTAAAAATTATTTATAAGAAAAACGAGTTTGAAATTCTAAAGAAATCGTTCTCGCCTAGAATGATTTTAGAGTCACAAATTATTTTTTTATTCCATTAAAAATAAAATTGTTCATTGCCTGAACAATTTTAACTTATTATTGTTGATTTGATGTTTTATTCTTGATCTTTACATATTTTTAACCCGTGAATGCTTTGTCAAAATCATCAAATCCTCCTAGGCTTAGCTTTTGCTTTTCATGTAAGAATAAAATATTTACAGGCAGTAGCTATATAAATGGCTGAAACGTGAAGAGGCATAAGATAAGTTGAAGCAAGAAGCAAGATAGAGCGAAGCCAGATAGTGTGAGGTAATTTTTATTTTTTTCATTTCATTCATGCATTAATTAAATTAAATATAATATTATTTGCTCTTATTTATCTCATGTTCTAACATTTTGTTTCTATACTTTTCATTCTTACTTTATTTCCTATCAATTTGATTTCTTATGCTCTGTCATTTCTTTCTTATTCAAATTTTAATGTTTTTTTTATGTATATTCCATTTCTCTATTCCGGTTGTTAGTGTTAGTGTTGTGATTAAAGTTTGAAATGCATTTTCTTCTTTTTTATCTACTTAAAGCCTAACTATCCATCTGATTAAGGTACATTTTCTTAATAATTTTTTAACTTTTATATTAAAGTTAATATTTTTTTAAATAAAACCTTAATATTTAATTATTAATGTTTTACATTTTAATTTTTTTTAATTGTAGGTGTAGCCATGTAGTTAATATTTTTATAGTATGTCTAACAAAGTTTTAATTATAAAATAAGGGGTCATAGCTAAAAGAAATTTGCATAAGTTGACTAACGGTTTTCATAGTGTTATTTAATTAAATGTCTCTATGTCAGTGTGTGTTTCCATCATGTTATTGTTTGAAATTAATTGATTATTATGTAAATATATATGAAATAATGTAACACAGATAAAAGTTGTATCTAGTCCCAATGCAAGGCAGCTTTTTCCTTGGGCAGCTTTGTCTTTACGTTGCTTCACATGATTCTATGTTGAATCAGCTCGGGCCTCTTTCTGCCAAAACCAAACATGAAAATTGTTTATGTAAGTTTGTTACATTAAAAATATAAGAAAATAAATTACTTATATTATTAATCATAACAAATATATCTATAAAATTATATATGGAATTATATATCTATAATATTAATCATAACAAATATAAATAATATAAAAAAGCCTTATCAAATAAATAATATACAAAAATTTTAAAAGTAAAATTATATATTTACAATATTAACCATACAAATATAAGCAATATAGGAAAAACTTATCAAATAAATAATGTAGAAAAATTATACATTTTTATAATAATTGATATGTGCAAAAATGTACATAATATAAACATGAAAAATCATTATACATTTTTAATTTAGGAAGAGGGGTCAAACAACAAAAAAACACACACATATATTATATAGGTTATATAATATATGTGTGTGTTTATAGTTAATTTATTAATAAAAGATTTATTACATATAAAAAGATTAAATACAAATAAAAAATATTATTGCATATATGTAATACTTCATTTGGTTTTAAATATAAAAGTTAAATAATTAATTTATAAATATTTAGGAAATTAGTTAAGCTAATTTATTTTTATAATTTAATTTTACTGGGATGCTTATTGTATAATGTAATGTTTAGGAAGTAGAATGGATCATAGAAAAGAGTTCGTGTGTATATTTGCAAATGGATAGATTTTTCATGGCCTGATTGGTGTAGCATTTGAGTCAGATATTATAAAAGTAATGAAAGTTGACTGAAATATTATCTTGGATAGACTAAAGCAACTTATTAGACAAAAGCTACTATTTCCTCCCAATAAATTGATGACAAATCTAGTATATAGATATCCTACATGCATAAATTCACCACAATACCAAGCATGCAATTTGGAGGATGATCGGATATAGAACAAATGTGGCAAGTGAGCCATCGATTCTCAACCTAATTGACAAGTGTAGAGTTGTATGCAAACATATGTGAGTTAGAAATTGATGGCCATGTTGAATCACGACCAATGGATAATTATTTTGGAAATACTCTCCCATTAAGTAGCAATCAAGCAAATATTATAGAACAAGTATCCACGTTTAGTGATCCCATGAAAAATTCTCACCCATTAGAGCCTCTCCTAGATATTGGCAATAATGGGCCATCATGTTCTCTTTCTCCAACGGAAGACATTATCGTTGAATTTGAGAATGAGGATGAGTATGATTCTCATTTAAATATTGGTGATAGGAATGATAATGGTGCCCTTGACTTTAATGACAATAACGAGCATAATAAGGTTGCAATTGCTTTCTTGTCACATGTTATGGCTCTTGAATTTAATGAAGTAGAAGAAATTCTACCTTTTAGTGATAATGAAGAGTTATATATTGAAAAGATGTTTAGCAATGTTTGTGTCCTAAGATGAGCAGTCAAGCTATATTCTATTCGAGTTCATCACACATTTAATGTCCATAATTTATGTGACAAGTATGAAAAATATCAATGAATTAATTATGGAGAAAACTGCAATTGGAGAGTCAGGGCTTGTAAGAAGGAGAATAGAAACTTTTGGTAAATTACAAAATATCAGGGGGGGCTCACACATGCTTGGCCACATCGTTAACTCAAGACCATCCAAAGTTGGATGCTAATGTTATATCATCCTGTATTGTGGAAAAACATAGGGCAACACCCTTGTCCAATTACCATGTCTTTGCGACAATATAGGAGTTTCCTTGATAAATTAGTTGATGATGAGATAATTTGAAAACCATATGAATCTCTTGAAGTACACCAATTGATTCCAGATCATTGTTTAGCAATACTCGAGATTTAGCTTGCCTCAATTCCCCTAATTTCCTTTCATATCATAGAATGGCATCACCCTGATCGTGTATTAAGACAGTTAGTAACCAATTCCTTCCACATCTATTCATTTAGGAAATTACCATACAATTCAATTACGGGGCAAAATGACTACAAATTGCACTCGAAAAAACTCCATATTCATTCAAGCATGGGATAGATGACTACTTACTATTATTAATGCTCCTTCAACACTTGATGAGTTTGATAGAATATCTGAGTACAAGCAATGGTATTGGAGACATACTCAATGGTGGATCTAACATATTAGTAGTGATACTGAGTATACGGTAAGTTTTTCACCTTCTTTCACTTGTACCATCCTTTTTTCTTTTAAAAAAAGAGTTATAATATTATGTTTTATTGTTTATTTTAGGCTGATATAGCATAGGAGTTATATAGGCTAATGATTAATTCTCATTCAGAATGCTCTTATTGCATTGATTGTTGAAATAGGGTTGCTCAAGACCAACACAACATCTTGCTTACAATGAGAGAATAAAAATTTAACAGGGATCCTCAGCCTGCTCCACCAAAAGTTGAGTTGTCTCATCCATAAATTCTTCAAGATAAGCCCAACAAGCGACGTGGTGGCTACTTGTCTACCCAACTACTAATTAAAAATGAAAATGTAGGGGGAATAATAGCCTCAGAATTTTAGTCAATCTCATTACAGGTCAGCTTTATCATTATCATCACCTCCTTTTACTTCTCCTAATCCCACTCAATTTAAGTCTCATTACATGTCACCTTCATCATCATCCCTTTTTAACTCACCCACTCCTACTCAATCTGGAACATTCATGTCTTTACTTGATGATTCTGCAATATTTTTTATTGAATACAACATTTCTACTTTTGAACATGGTGGACCATCAAATGAAGCATATGCCAGCCCTCGACAATTAATTCTTTAGTTGAATCACCTTAGTTTGATTTAAATATGCCGACTACACAGATAAATGAAACACTTGAATCTTAAGAAGATGGGAACATGCAACAAGAATAATGGCCACAACATATGAGAAGGAGAACAAGATGTGGCAACGAAAGTCACTATTTGTGAGCTAAATTAATTTTTAATACACCTTATAATAATTCCTTAATTATATCAAAAAAAATTATTATTTATCATTTTCATTCAAACAATTACTAAATTATTATTGTAATTGTAAGGTGCAGTTGAAGTTCATAAATCATTCCTAAAATAGAATTGATACATTGGAGAAATTGTTCTTAAGGTGATGAATTTTAAAAATTGTTCTCTCCCTGCACGATTTTAAATGTAGCATTTTGTGTAATATTTTAGTATTTTTTTTATATTGTATAGTATGTCAGTAAAAAAAACTAGCTTTGCACTATTTGACTTCAACTTTGCTGCCACATCTTCATATTTTTAGACTTTTATATAGCCACTGCACATGAATTTTTTATTCTCACGTGAAAAGCAAAAGCTAGGCTTGGGGAGTTCTGAAGATATTTACAAAATGATAACTTGTTAAAAGAATGCAAGGACTAGAGATAAAATGTCAAGTCAGTAATTATAAGCTAAATTGTTTAGGCAGTGAACAATTTCACTTTTAATGGAATAAAAAAATAATTTTTAATTCTAAAATTATTCTAGGTGAGAACGATTTCTTTAGAACTTCAAATTTGTTCTTCTCATGAATGATTTTTGGTGTAGTATTTCAAGAAATACTTTCCACGCTACAGCATTTTGGGAATTTTTTTTTACTGTATGTAGAATTTTGGTTAAAAAAAGGCCGTTTTTGACAGTAGAGATCACTTATTATTTGTTTCATAGAAATTTTTAGGAGTGCATATTTCTATTCATATGGTATTTTTTTTTTGGTAAATTTCTCAACACCTACATAATGCCTTAATTGTTATGACCCTTGCTTTTAGTTTTAACTCAAGTATCATCTTTTTTTACAGTACGTTGCAATAGAATTTTTTTAAGTAAACATACTCATTTTTTCGTATATGTCTACATATTCAAGTAAGTGATAGTTTAAATATAAATTACATTTGCTAAATTAATGCTTCCTTTCGCTATGAGGGAAAATGCAAAAACCCATGAAGTTTTCAAGTATAGTCTGATTAAGTCCAAGATTTTTATTCAGTTTTCTTTATCCTTTTTGCTTCAGCGCTAGTTAATACTTATCATCATTTTTGTTTCATTCTTGCTTTTTGAAGATCTTATTTACTTCAATGTTTATATATGCTTGTTACTTCTAACTGCAAGGTGATAAGTTATAGGATCATTCATGAGTTTGAACTCCAAAGCAAATCGTTGATCATTATTTGCTTATCACGGTAGTGATCACTTAGTTATTGTTTGGTTCATAGTCATTGTTTAGGAATAATTTAAATTATTTTTCATTTAGTTTATTGCTTTGTGAATTTCTCAACCCCTATATTTTTTTTTTTCAGATTCTATGACATTACATTACCTTTCTTATTTAGAATTGAATTTAATTTACCCTTTTAATATAGGCCAAAGTGTCTGACAGCCAGTCTTTTTTAGCACTTATATTTATAAAGATTGAATGCGAGGCGTGATCTAACAAAGTCAAGCTAGCCTTTTCAAGAAGCATACTTATATGTTGCTGTTTGTTGTATTAAATTTTTAAAACAGCATGTATGCCATGGCGAGACAAGTCATGTATGTAGTGGATGATCTTTGTATGAACTATATGTATAATAATTTCTATAGGAAGGCACTGTTGTAGACTCTTTCAAGAGATGTAAGCTTCTTGAGAGATTTTCTATGATCTACATCCATCAAGATAAAATTTCTTCCATGGATAATATGATGGGAGAATGACAAAAAGATTTCATGATTGCAGAACAAATAAATTTTTTTATTAAAATTTAAAACACAAATTGCAAATTCATTGCCACAAAATTATAAAATTAAAAGTTGAACTTGTAAATTCTTAAAAATTAACATTTAAAACCTTAGTTGAATTAATTAGCCTTTTGAGACTTCTCTGTTATTCTCCCTAATATCTTGGGAGTTGTCGTGTATGTGTGCTATAACTCATTGTTTTTAATTTTCCTTTGAATAATGTTTAATTTATTCAGCTTGGGAACTCATATATAAGCTAAGTACTGTAACTATATTCATTTTCCAGATCCACTTCAAGGAAGAATTTACAACTTTTCATTACCTTTTACATTCCTCAAAGCCATATAAGCTCCCAAAGTCCATATGCTTAAGGATCTTGAGGATTATACTGACAGGTGAAAGCTATTTGTCAAAGTTGGGAGGAAGTGGAATGTCTATCACATGGATTTTCCATATAATTTGTTTTGTGTGTATATGTTATTAGTTGATGAGGAGGTACGATTTCATGTTTATTATGTACTTTGAAGGTTATAAGTTACCATATTTTTAACTTTTGTACGTTTTATTTGTTATTGATAATGATTATCCAGGGTTCTAAAATCCAGGCATTAATTGTGAACAAGTGTGCATGCGTTCAATTTCAAAATCTCTTTGTTGAAGGAAATATTTACTTCATGGCCAAATTTGTTGTTTTCCATAACACCAAAGATGTTAGGGCCACAAGCATAATCCCTTCAAAATTGTTATTAGTCGACAAATATATATATAAAAAAAATGTCTTGGCATCATTTTTCATGGTTGTTACAACTTGCTTCCAATCTCGGAGATTATTAAGATGCATGATTGATAAAGGACATATTGACTACTTCATTGGTGATGTTTTGACCATTTTATTAATTTAAGATGGGTCATTTTCTGTGTGTTGTATTTTGATTTATTATGTTTGTTCCCATAGATACTAATGGTTTTATAGACATATTTGATAGAAGAGCATGTTGTGAACAATGAGATCAAGACTAAGATTCGTCTCACTCTCTCTTATTATCGGTATTGTTCTATTTGTTTGTTTCATTTCATATGAATATGTTTTTTCCCCTTAAGGTGCTAATATATCTTTTTTAGCTGCAACTATGTTTCATGTATGCTCTACGATGAGTTTGCTATTTATTGGCATATCTCTTCATAATAAACATGACTATCCGGTAGTTATGCTCATTCAGCTTGCCCATATTGGATTTGACGAAGATAGTAGCTTGTCTTTAGTTTATTTCTCTTAGATTTCATATCTTTCATTTATTTATTATTAATTGTTGACTCCTTCATATAGGGAGACCTGAGATTTATAACTCTAAATATGCCATACAAATTTCTTTGAATGGCTGTATATCAGAAGTGAAGAACTTTGTTGAAAGGTTTTTAGTGTTTTTCTTTTGTATTCACTATTTTTATTGATTTTGGACATTGTTTTTGGTTATAGTCAAGTTTGATTGTTTCATTGGCTATTTTTATTATTCTCTTAAATTTTTTACTTCTATATTTTATGAGTTTGTCCAAATCTGTCATCAAGTACATGACACCAACATTTTCAATTCGTTGCTCTATTCATGTGCACGTAGTATGTTGTGTTCGCATAAGGTCATTAAAATTGTAGAGATTCCAAATCTGGTTGGTATACGTTGGCCCGTCATTATCATTGTTTGGTCATGAATTAGGTAAATGTTTTTATACATCTTTTCTTTTTTGTTGTTGTTCAGGATACATGTTTTCTTATTTTGTGTGAGATTCTTAAACTTGACGCTACACGTTCATGGATCTATGATGGATTCTCAAGGTGCTCTAGCAAGCATAGAATTGAGAATGGCATTTGACAAGTTGGTTGGTAGGAAAATACTTAAGCGCTATCTTAACCACTGTAATATTGAATATCCAAACTATTCAATTGGTATTTCATCCGACAGAGTATGTTGATCCAATGGATAATTTCGATGATGTTGATGTGGAGGTAGGGAAATTAATATCATGTTTTTTTTAGTTGTGTCTCGTTGTCATACTTAGTGATCTATTTCTTCTTTTAGGATGGTGGAAGAGGTTCAGCTTCTGAGGTGGTACTTTATGGACTGTTTCATTTTATTAACTTTAATTTTTTAGACAATTGTTAATTTATATATTCATGAAATTATTTTTTCTGTTTTTTTATGCTATATAAATCACAATAAGTATCAAGTTATTTTATTTATTTATTTGATTTATTTGATAAATTTTGTAGGTTGCTGATACAATCTCTAAAGCTGTCAAGGGTTTTTTTTTTCCTTTTTTCCCATGTTTTTTAATGTTTTTGTTAGTATATAACTTTTTCTTCATTTAAAATATTTAGGTTTCTGATTTTGAAGTTGAGGTTGTTGGAATTTAGGCAATAGTCCAATTTGCCAAAGCACAATAAAGAATCAATCAATGAAAGCAGACACACCTAGGTTGGATGAGCTAACCGTTTCTTAGATTGCAAGCTTTGCTTCCTCCATAGGGAAGAGGAAGACCTGTGGCAGGAGAGGTCCTGACATGAGGGATTTGGGAATCAAGAAATCAAGTAGGGGATCATCTGAAACATCCTGGAAGCCAGTGAAGATGACCAAGCAGGAGAAGGAATGAATAGATCTCTTTCTAAGGAATGTATTGTGTTAGGTTTCTTAAGTTTATTTTCTTGCTTCTTAGTATTAATTTCTCGTGTTTTTGTTGCAATTTCTACGAAAGTCTATGGCGGGTAATTTTTTTTTTGGTGGGCTTGTTTTCTTAGTTATGATGTTTATTTAGTGCCCCATATGCTAAAGACCCTTGACATGTGATGGTGAACTCTTTTGTATTTTGGTGCTTTAAGTTATGAGACTAGTTTTTTGACATGTGTGACACCTAAATACTCTTCACTAAAAAATGTTAAGTAAGCTTGACTTATGAGTAGGAACATGCTTTGGCAAAGTTGAGGGATAGAAGTCTTGAATGCAAAGGATTATTGAGAGAGCTTAGTGAGAGTTGTATTACTTTAATAACTCAAGGATGGTTATAAATGAGGAGGGTGTAGGTATTTATAGACCTTTCTTTTTATTTAAAATGTTTTCACCTTTTTAATAGATAGTGGAGATGAATTTGATTCTATGGTTGTCACTATTTCTCTAGCATTTTCTATAAAAATATCTAAATATTTACATGAATTTTTTTAGAGATTATCTCAAGATATGTCTGGAAGTTTCTAAAATATTTAAAAATATTCTAAATATCTCCTACATTCTTCCATAAGCTTTAGGACGTTCTAAATCCTTCTAGATTGTTCTAGATATTTTAGATTGTTCCATATGCTTATGGAACATTTTGAAACATTCTAGATTTCTTGAATGTTTTGGAATACTTTTTTAATCTCTTAAAATTCACGAATTGTGACATTTAGCACCCTTTTGATTATTAATATGTTGTAATTGCAGCTTCTATTGTTATTATTTATTGTAATGTGACTACCTTCTAAATAGCCAAGTTAGTTTTTGGTTGGCTGGTAAGTTATTACTATTCTGTATTGATGATATTAGATAGTTTGTAATCCCTCTTCTTTCTCGTGTTTGTTTTTTTAGTGTCTCATGAGTAAATTTTTCCTCATCACTGTATTGACATCAGTTCAACTAAATTTAGCTCTATATTTTATTGTTTAACTTTTAAATAATTAGTAAATTTTTCCTCATCAGCTATATTGGTATCAGTTCAAGTAAATTTAGTTATATATTTTATTGTTTAAATTTTAAATATAGTTCAGACCAAATGACTACCATTAGTTTGTTGTTATGGATCTTTAATGGTATATACTGTTCTATATGCCATTATTAGTATTAGTCCAAATGTTATAAATCGTTGCCTGTATAGATAATGTAGGACTAAGTCAACATAAGTTGTTTTGGTACATGCATGATGCCCTCTTAATAACGTGACATGCAGTAATATAATAGGTAATAGCTCCAACATGTCATTTTCAAATTCATGGACATACAGCGAGTGTCCTATTGAAAAGTTCGTATTGTTTAAAAAGTTCTTTTAAATATTTTACTGAAATTCATATTAAAGAATAGATTTTTTTCATTAATTAATTGTTTATCAGTCATGATTTAGATGTAATCCCTTTTGGGCTCATTTTTAGATGATGTTCAATATTTAAGTATAAATATTTATTGATTTATTTTACATATTCTTTACATACATACATACATACATACATACATACATACATACATACTTTTGATTTAATTATTGATTAATTTATTTTTATTTTGTTTAGAAATTGAACATTTTTGTGGTTATAAAAAGCTCCCTTTTTTAGAGCTACTGACTTCACCTAGAGTTACCAATGAACAAAAATTAAGCATTTATATTTATACGAATTTAGTGAATTATTGAAAATAAATTTATTGGACACATAAATTATACTCCCTCTATTAAAAAATGTGAGGCATTTTTTAAGAAGTTAAATATTAAAAATGTAAAGCATTTTTAGTTTTTCAAGGTACAATTATTATATTTTTTTAAAAGTACCTCTATTAATAAATGACTTTATATTTATTGTAGGGTATTTAGTAAGGGTAATATAAAAAGATAGAGTTAATTTAAAAGTAGTTAACTATTTTAAAATTTGGTTAAAAAATATTTTACATTTTTCAACAAAGGAAATATGACATTTTCTTGATTTTTTAGTGCCATTTCCAACACAACAACAATGATGTGTGGCTATTATATAATGAAGTTCATGAAGAAAGGGGTCACTCATTATCTAAGTTTCATCCTAGAAGATGTATGAAACTTTAATTTAATTCTATTTTGTTTTAAAATGTTTATTGAATTTTGATTTTTTTAGTTTTTTTTAACATCTAGTCTTAATAATTTGTGTTATTTGCCATAGTTGATAGGTGGTTATAAGGTTATAAATGCATAATTATTTTTATTTTTCTTATTCTATTGAATTTATTATATTATCAATTTTAAAGGGATTTTTCGGGCGTTTCATGCTTATTTTGTACTTTTTTTTATTGCTTGGGATCCCAAATTTTAGAAATGATAATTTAAAAAGTTTAAAGTCTACTTATTATGATAATACTTATTTATTTACCTTAAACTTTTCTACTATGGTAGTTATTTTAAAAATAAAATATTTTATAAAGCTATATTTTATCATTTCCTACCACGGTAATGTTTTAAGTTATAAATTATTTTAATATATATATATATATATATAGGATTAGCTGGCTTCTATTTACCATAGTAGATTTTTTCTACCATAGTTGAGTTAATTATTTTAAAAAAAATTTTAAGGTGTTACATATATTGCATCTTATATAGCCTCCTTTATCAACAAGTGACGCTTCATGTAGTGGCAAAGGAAGGATCTGGAGGCTTTGAGCTAAATTGCATCTTATATTTATTTATATTGCCAACCTAGGAATATATTTATACATCTATGATTGTAATTTAATTTGTGACTTTAGATTGTTGTCGGCCTAGCATTTTTGTAAATTAGCAAGCTCATGAGAACTTATGTTTGGGGCTAATTATGTTATTGTGGATTAATTTATGTATTAAGATATTGTTGATTGTGGGATGTCAAGCCATTTTTGTTAATCCAAGTCTATAAGCCATGTAATATGGCTAGTAATATTGTTGGTGATATTTATGTGGACTTGAATATTATTATCCATGTGTAGTTTATGGTTCCATATGATATTGACTCCAAGAATTGGTTATGCTGAATTGTGGTCATGGGAAGTCAAGCGTGGTTGAATACATAGGTCATGGAAATGACTGTTTTGTTCTTGTGATGCTGGATAATTCTATTTGAGGATTATTGTTGCTTCCCATTTGTTTGATTACTCTGATCTTGTTGTTTTGAGCTCATGTTTTGGGGGGGGGAAATGATTTTAATGAGATCCCCTTTTTAAAAGGTTTTGTTTTGTTGTATTTTCTTGAAATCATGATTAAATATATTCTTCCATGATAATGATTAATTAGAGACAATATCTTAATTATCATGATAGAGTGATTTAATTAATGAATTAATTATGATTGTTATTACACACAGCGATCTAACAAAAGCTGCTACCAATTTAATATAGAAGTGGAATACACTTCATGGTTGTGTGGTAGCAGCTCCGTCAAGCCACTATCATTGAATATTGTAGCAGTTGTGTGAGAGAAACTGCCGTGAAGGCATAACAATGGTAGCGATTTTGTTATAAAACCACTACTAAAAATGTAAAATGAATTTAAAATATATTAAACATTTAATCAAATCATTTTCATCCCCTTGATGTCATTCTTCTCTATGCGCCCTTTATTTACCTCAACAGATGTTTGTATCCGACTTTGAAGTTGGCGCTTCACCACACTTCAAAATTCTCTATAAGAAAATAGTGTGATAATAAAATTTTTACCCTGGCTTATGTACTTTTCTATTTAATAATATTATGTAATATATAATACTTACTAAATATTGGATCAACTTGACTGCACTTTGTTAACACATGCTTGCTACTTTTCTATTAATAATAGAATTTACAATATGACCTTTTTTTATAGTGGTTCTCAAATTTTCAAAATATTTTTTCAATAAATAAGAAAAATAGAGTTTTTAATAAAACAATATTTATGAAAGAGAAATTAATACAAATGAAGACTGAGTAGAGAAAAGCTTTCCAAAAAAGATTTATATTGATCTTCGTTAAGTGCAAGTAGGAGATACATTACATGTTACGAGGATCCACAGTAACATTCACAGTAACTAAACCATTGTATTGTCATGATCAATTTTAGGGGTGTTCAATCTGAACCCGTTCTAATTGATTCGGTATCGTCCCGATCATATCGAGATAGGTCTTGTCCCGACCCGAAAATAATCGGGACAGGATTTTATGGGATGGGAAAGGAAAGGGATTCGGGACGGGACGGGATACGGGATTACCATCGGGACGTCCCGCCCGTCCCGAATATTATATATATTATTTTTTATTTTAAATATATTAATTATATTAATATAATTTATGCTTATATTAATTATATCAATTATAATTTAATACTTACAATTCTTGTTTAAAACTAAAGTTTTTTATATTGATAATTTTAATGGCATGGAGTAAATATGGCGATATCTTTTTTTGTAATATATTAATTATATTAATATAATTTATTTTTATATCTATCTATTTAATAACTTTTATATATAACGTATTTCTTGCTTTATTTTGAGAAGAGTAATTAGCTTAACACATCTTCACTAAAGTAGAAGAATAATGATTCGATATTGTATTTGACTTGCCTGTTGTTGCTAATCTTATAGCATAAAGATCACTTGTATTTGTTATTATAATGTGTAGTTGTGATTAATATAATTCAATAATTAATTTTAAATTATTGTCATTTATGTACTTGTGTTGTTTTGATTTTAAACTTAATAAATTATATGATTTAAAATTTTAATAAACGTTATTATTCAAATCTTTTTTCGATATTATTCCATTTATTGAGACGGCAAGACGTCCCGATCTTGTTCCGGTCTCGTTCCGACTTTTAATGGGACGGGACAACTTTCGAGACGGGACGATACACGAGACCAAAATTCAATTCTGATCTTTTTTTCGGGACAAGACACGGGAGGGGGGTGTCCCGGTTTCTTCCCGTCCCATGAACACCTCTAATCAATTTTATATTAAATGCCAAAGAAAACCTTTGAATAAATGTGTGATATTATAACTAAAATTCTCATAAAAATATGTTTTTCTATGTAACATGCACTTTTCATTAAATTTATGCTTCAAATATGTTTCAATAGTCATTTTTCAGAAAACTGTTCTCTATAACTTCTTTTTAAATTTTTTTACTATTATGTGTTTTACAAAGTGTATTTTAAAATATGTGGCTATAATAAAATATATAAATTATGTGTAAGGCCTTAGGCGATAATTTGGATGGCCTAAAAATATCCACATCCCTGACTTAGGCCTGTGTTTTCTTATAAGGTGAAAATCCAAACTATTAAAATAAGGGCCATAAATCTTTTATATATTTTGAGATTTTTCTTTAGTTAATTGGTAATTACTCTTATCATCTTGACAATTTTTTTTGGGGGCAATTTTCTAGATATAAGTTGACCATAACTTAAATGATCATAAGAAATGATTCCATTTGCTTAGTTTTCAATTTTCTTTTTCCTTTATTTACTAAAAATTTTGTAAGACCATATAAGAATTTTCCTTTCCAAAAAGGTTGTTGGCTATCTTCAAAATTATTTGCTCTGGTTAAAAGAAAAAAATCTCTATACCTCCTAGAAAATTGGCAACTAAAAACATCTATGGTTGAAAATGTGCTTGGTGGACCTATCTTTTTATAAAGACTGATCACCAATGAATTATTGAACTACTACAAAAACTAAAGGATTTATAGCAGATCGATTCTCCATGTTATTGGTGATAGGGGCTCTTTCGGTTTCTACCTTCGCCCCTTTAAAATATTTGGTTCTTTTTTTTGTTTAACATAATTATCCTATCAACCTTTAAATTGACTAGAAAACCTGGCAACAAGGAGATTAATAATGACTTGTTCAACATCATTGTGGATTTATTTTTCCTTGGAAAATTCTTTTTCATATAACTCCAACAAAGCTACAAACATGATCTAACTTTTGTCCAAAAAATGTAATTTCGTTATATTTTGTTTTAAAAATTTTATTGAGTTTCCATATTTTTTAGTTTTTTTTCACATCATCTTAATAATTATTTTGTAGTATTGTAAGGACACATGCTGTGACGAATACACTAATGAGCAGTTGAAGATTTAATTGAAAAGCAGTCATCCCATTTTTTGCAGGAATGCTACAAGATGAGTAAGTATTGAGAAGTTTAGTTGTAGAAAAGGAGTCCCTTGTAAATGTAGTTGTAAGATTAGAGATGGAATTTAATTATTTTTGAATTATTGTGTAAGGTTTGTTGTAAGACTACTTGTATACATTGTTGTCTTTGTTGGTAAAACTGCTAGAATTAGTTGACATTGGATATTGACTTCAAGAACTAGATGGTTTGTTGCAAAATATTTTTTTGTCACTAATATATGTATTAGGGTGAAAAGATAATACTATCTCTGTTAATTTAATTTTCATTTAATTTCACAGTTTATAAGTAAATATTCTTAATTCATAAGTCAAAATTTCTATTCAATGCTTAATATAGCATGGAGTCTTAATACATTATTGTTCAACTAAATCAGACAAACATTAGATTGTTAATGTATAAATATTGTCAAGATATATATGGACATTTTATTGCTCATACACTTAAAGAACTAGATAGTTTGTTGCAAAATTTGTTTTCATTGATATATGCATTGGTTATACTAGATAAGTTGTGTATTTTTCTATCTATATTGCTAGAATACTTGTTGTCATTTGCCGATGATTTATGTACAAGTCAGTACCTTGGGCTTGATCCACCAAGGTGGACAACCGAACCTCCATAATTTCGCTAATATGAAAATTAAAATAGGAGAGGAGCATGCTGTAATCACTTTTTTGGTCTATGTATGTTTGTTGTGGATATTGCCTCCGTACATATGAAATTGTCAAATTAATTTGAGGAAATGCCTATATTGTAAGGGTTTATGCTGCAACTAATAGAAACTTGTGTTTATGCTGCGACTAATAGAAATTTGTTGAATGTAAATTTTGTGCTTCTGATGCGTAATGGTGTGGGTCTACTTGTCTACCACTTGTGGCCGTATGGCTTGACTTGTCTTTGATGGACTCGAGGTTGCATGTCAAAAGATGGTATTTGCTCGAATTCTTAGATGAATTACCTAGCTGGCGATGATGTCACCAAGTTCTTATCACGTAATATCATATGATATCAAGCCACACAGAGAGAGAAGATAACTTAGTCAAAAAGAGAGAGGGAGAAGATACCAAGTTACTTATGTTATCTATCGATGATTCTATTAATATTTTAAAATCATTAAATTAGTTTATGGTTACAATATAATGTTAAATAATCATAAAAAATTATGCCAATATTAATTAGGTAAAACATGTTAATCAAATAAGTTCCAACCCCCTCAAAACATGTTTAAGAGTAATTTATCAAACAAAGATTGTGAAATTAGAAATTACCGGCAATATTGCTCTGGCCAAAAAGGAAAAGGGGGGGGGAGAGAGAGACTAAGGCAACACAAAACACAAACGAAATTCTCCAACTGTCAATCAGTCCCAATCATGCAAGTGTTGGAAATTATTTACAAGGATTAATCATCATACTATATACAGTATTATTTAATAAATTTTTCTTTTATTATCATAACAATTATATGTTTAATATGATAATTGTATCTTTAGACAAACTATAATGATTGTCATAAATATCTTTGATCGATCATCTATGAGGGATCATAGATAAAAAAAGACTAATATAACTTTCATTAATTATAGAAATACAAATCAAAGTCATAGGGACTTGAAAAAGTACAAGATGTTGGACCAACCCGCTATAAGAAGCTACATGGTACAAGTATAAATTTATCTCATATGTAACTATATCACTAAGCCCTTTGACTTGAGATCATTATGGATTCCTACATGATGATCACTTAACTTTAACCTAGTCAAGAGTCACCTTTGACCGGGTGATCATAAATGCTATAATTGAGTTTAGTAATATTCACGTAGAGGAATATGAGTAGTTAAGATAAAATTTATCCCTTACATTAAGTGAGAGATATTACTAGGTCCCTCAATGAGCAAGACTAAAAAAATATATAGCCAGACTATAATGGAAAGGGTTTTTCCATTGCTACTGTCAATCCAGTCAAAGATCAAGAAAGTAATGGTCAGGTAAAGGAGAATGACAATTCCATATCTCATACTTGACCGAAATATCACATGACAAAAGGGATGTAATACGGTTGCATGATAGGTCATATCAGATCATTGATTCTCATATGAATTGGATAGTTACAATGTCTTACTTGAGGTCACTTGTGACTTGTGGGCTAATAGCATAATTAGCCTACTACTAATTTCATATGAGCCTACAGGGTCACATACAAGAACAACCTAACTCGAGCTATAATGTCCAAGTTTATTGAATCTAAAATATGTTTAGATTCAATGAATGTAATATAAGGTGAATGAATTTTATATATATATATATATATATATGAATATTCATATATATATATAATATAATATGTATATATTATATTATATTATATTAGTTTTAAATTTAATTTTATATGATAGATTAAATTTAATAATTAACATGATATGAGAGAATATCATGTCAGTTTTATAATTTGAATTTATAAGATAAATTTAAATTAGATATGATATTATGGATTGAATTTGTGAGATAAATTTAATTAAATTTTCGTAAGCTTTTAAGTGAAAGACGAAAACCCTGATCCATATACTATATATAGATAGAGATGTCCTTTATGAAGGAAGAGAGAGTTAGAAAAGTTCTGATGGCAAAAATACTTTGAGAGCCACGAAACACCCTATAGAAAGAAAACTAACATTCAAAGAAAAATGGACACTGAAGCACTAGGACGCTATTTGAGTTAGAGAGCTGTTCGTGTGGATACTAGTAAAGGGAGTAGATCTACATTGCCAGCTCTTGAGATCCAAACTCTTGAAGAGAACATGCTCCAAGTTTGAAGAATTAAAAGATAACTCTTCTATTCACCTTGACTTAAACGAGTTCATTTAGTCCATATCACGATAGGGACCTTAAAATGTTAATCTTTTGCTGCACCTCCCTATCCAACAATGGTACTAAAGCCAGGTCAAATTTTTGTTTAAGTTGGGTTTTGGTTGATTATGTTCTTAAATCTTCATGTGATAAACTTCATTGGATGAACGTTGCTTTGAGATTTTCAAATTTATATGATATTTTCAAAATTCATATATGCTTTTCATGTGATTTTTTGAAACACACACACAAACTCATTTTATATATTCATATTTATATAAATTTAAATAAATTAATATGATTAATATTTAGTTGTTTGATGTGCGTTCTCATTATGACTAATGTTCATCTACATCCTCATATGGTTTAGGCTGGATTGTCAATATAATTGATGAATCCAAAGGGTCTAAGGCAGCAACTCATTCAAAGATATGAATTGCTGCCTTAGACCTTGCAACCGCTACAAGGGGCGTTACCCCTTGACCCTGCCTGCTAATTGGCTAGCAGGATCGCCGTGGCTAACTCTACGTAGTGCAACCTAATTCACAATTTATAACCTTTCATTATATATGAATTATTTATTTATTATGTTTTTCCTTTTCCTTGAAGTTATTTGGGTATGGTGACAAATATGGCTCTAGTTTTTTAAGGGTTGTAATTTTTAAATATGGCTTACGTGTCGTGCTTCTCTCTATAAACTCTGAATGTACATTCTTTTCTCATCTCAATCCTCTCATATGTATAAATGAGGTTTCTTCATGTAATTTATCTTATTAGAGGGGTCCTCTCATTGGTTTGGAATGAACATAGGTTAGGTGAGCCATATTGTGTCATGTTTAATTATGTTTTTTATTAGATCATAATATGCATGATTTTGTATGAGATATAATTGCTTTTAACTTTACATGATTATTAAATTAATAAATCAAATCCTCTAATTAAAATTTTAAGTCATAATGCCGTCATTTAATGAATATTTTTTAAAATCTAGATCACTCAAATGTAAGATCCACCAAAGTAGATACATTTAGGTTATCTTGGTGAGACAAGCGTGAGTAATGGTGCTACTCACAAAGATTCATTATTATCTGACTTAATTAAGATTATCAAAACGGTTTTGAATCTCAAAACATTAGATGGGATTGAACATGCCGGATCATATGATGATTGAATCTCATAAAGATCTAAGAGTTACATGTGATGTAATTAGTAAATAAGTTGTCTACCTAAATAAATTTGAAGTGTCCTGCCAAAGTGGAAGTGAAATATGGATCTTAACCCACTAATCATATTTAAGGGTTGTTAGTTTTAATGGGAGATATAAAATTAACTTTGTGCATTTTATTGTAAAATCATGTTGACTAATAACATGCTATACTATCGTTGTGATCAATCCTTGAGAAAGATAAACTCAATGGGACAAACTTTCTTGACTGGTTCAGGAACTTGAGAATTGTTCTCAAGAACCCATTCTTGAGGAGCTTGTGGCCAATGCTCCAAGTGCTCAAAGGGATGCTTACACAAAGCATACCAATGACTCAGTGGATATAGGATGCCTAATGCTAGCTACCATGGTTCCAGAACTTTAAGAGATATTTGGAACACATGGAGGCTTATGAGATGATTGTACATCTCAAGAAAATGTTCCAGCAATAGGTAAGGTAAGAGAAGTATGAGACCACAAAGGCCTTACACTCCTGCAAGATGGTTGAGGATGAATCAGTTAGCACTCATGTTTTAAAGATAAATAGTTATATTGATCACCTTAAGAGGCTTAGATTTCCCTTAATTTAAGAGTTCGCTACAGATTTGATCTTAAACTTACTCCCGGAAAGTTATGACCAGTTTGTTATGAACTATAACATGAATGACATGGAAAAATCCATTTCAAAATTGCATGGGATGCTTAAAACTGTTGAGCAAAACATTAAGAAAAAGCCTAACACTGTTTTGATGGTTCAAAAAGGAAAGGGTATGAAAAAAAAGGAAAAGATAAGGGAAAGAGAAAGGCTCAGATGGTAAGATTAAAGAGTTAAATAAGCCCGAAACCAAGCCTCCAACCAAGAAGGCAAAGCCTTCGAAAGAAGGAGATTGCTTTTTTTGCAATGAATCAAGTTATTAGAAGATGAACTGCAAGCTCTACTAAGAAGATCTGAAAAAGAAGAAGGATAGCGAAGCCACTCCTTCAGGTATTTATATTATAGACATTCACCTTTCTACTTCTTTTGAATGGGTATTAGACACTGCATATGGTTCTCCTATTTGTACAAATATGTAGGGTCTCAGAAACAATAGAAAGTTGATGAAGGGTGAAGTGGACCTACGAGTTGGAAACAGAGCAAGAGTTGCTGCTTTAGTCGTAGGCACTTATGAATTACTTTTGCCCAGTGGCTTTTGTTAGTTTTGAACAATTGCTATTATGTTCTTGCTTTGAGTAACAACATTGTTTCTCTTTCTTATTTGGATAAGAAAGGTTTTACTTCCATTACTGGAAATGGTAAATGTTCTATTTATCGAAATGACATTTTTTATGCTAATGGTAATTTGTATTTTGGTCATTATCTTTTAAATCTGGAATATCCTACTAATGAAGACATTTATAACGTAACTACCAAAAGGATCGAATCAAATGATTTGAATCTAACCTACCTATGGCATTGTTATCTTGACCATATAAAAGAGAAACGCATTTCTAAGCTCTATTAAGATGGACTTCTCAACTTGTTTGATTTTGAATCTTATAACACTTGTGAATCTTGTTTATTAGGAAAGATGACAAAAGCACCTTTTACTAGGAATAGTGAGAGGTCTAATGACTTATTGGGACTCAAACACACAGATGTATGTGGACCAATGAGTACAACTGTCAGAGAAGGTTATCTATACTTTATTATTTTTATTGATGACTACAGTAGATATAGATACATCTACCTAATGAAACACAAATCTGAATCTTTTGAAATGTTCAAAATATTCCAAAATGAAGTACAAAACTAACTTGGCAAGACTATTAAAACTCTTCAATCTAATCGAGGATGTGAATATTTAAGCTAAGAATTCATTGATTATCTCAGGAGTTATGGGATAGTCTCACAATTGACTCCTCCAGCAACACCATAATGGAATGGTGTTTTTTAGCAGAGAAATCAGACACTATTAGATATGGTTTGATCCATGATGAGTCGAGTTGATCTTTTACCATCCTTATAGGGCCATGCACTAGAAACAGCTGCGTTCATACTAAACTGTGTTCCATCTAAGGCAATTGAGAAGACACTATATGAGATATGGACTGTAAAAAAACCTAGTTTGTCTTTTCTCAAGATTTAGAGAAGTGAGGTTTATGTTAAGAAACAAGCCTCAAATAAGCTAGCACCAAACCCACAAAGTGCCTTTTGTGGGATATTCTAAAGAAACAAAGGGATACTATGTCTATAATCCTACTGATAACAAAGTGTTTATAATTCAAAATGGTATCTTTCAAGAAAGAGAATTTATCTCTAAAAGAACCAATGGGAGCAACATCTTAAAGAAATTTAAGAACTACAAAATAGTACAGAGTCATAGATGAAAAACTGAGAAGACTTATAAGAAGTAAATGAGCCTACTCAAATAACACAAGGCCCATAAAGGTCTGATAAGATACGGTGTCATCCTTAGAGATATAGATTTTTAATTAATGAATGCCATGATGTGTTGCTCATTGAACACAATGAACCAACCACCTACCAAGAAGCTATAATAGGACCAAATTCTAAGAAATGGCTAAATGCCATGAAGTCTGAAATGCAATCCATGTATAATAATAAGGCATGGACTTTAATCGATTCACCTGAAGGAATAAAAACCATCGGGTGCAAGTGAATTTTTAAGGAGAAAGCTAACATGGATAGCAAAGTAAATGTCTTCAAGGCACGATTGGTTGCAAAAGGATTCACTAAAACTTATAGCATAGACTATGATGAAACCTTTTCACCATTCACAATGGCCAAATCAATCAAAATCCTCCTTGCCATTATAGCATATTATGACTATGAAATATGGCAGATGGATGTTAAAACAACGTTCTTTAATGGACGTCTACTTGAAAAAGTGTATATGACATAATCTGAAAGTTTTGTGCATCCAGAGGACTCTGGAAAGGTGTGTAAGCTTCAAAGATCAATTTATGGATTGAAGCAAGCATCTCAAAGTTGGAATCAACGTTTTGATGAAGTAATCAAAGAGTTTAGATTCATTCAAAATACTGATGAACCTTATGTTTATAAAAAGGTTAATGGCATCACAGTTATATTTCGAGTGCTATATGTAGATGACATCCTATTTATTGAGAATGATATTCCTACCTTGCAAAATGTCAAGTCTTGGTTAGGAAAATCTTTCTCTATGAAGGACTTAAGTGAAGTTACTTACATCCTTGGGATTAAGATCTATAGAGATATATCCAAAAGCTGATAGGCCTAAGTCAGAGCACATACATAGACAAGATACTATATGGGTTTAATATGCAAGATTCAAAGAGGGGCTTCATCCCTATCTCTCATGGCATTCATCTTAGTAAAGACCAGTGTCCTAGTACACAAAATTAGCGAGATCGCATGAGTAAAGTTTCATCTGCCTCGACAATTGGATCTATCATGTATGCCATGCTGTGCACTCAACTAGATGTTTCATTTGCCTTAAGTATGACCAGCAGATACTAAGCAGATCTAGGAGAGGATCATTGGATTGCTATCAAGAATATCCTAAAGTACTTAAGAAGGACTAAGGATTTATTCTTGGTATATGGTGGATTGGATGACAAGCTAGTTGTAACAGGTTACACAAATGCAAGCTTCCAAACTGATCAAGATGACCTTAAATCACAATTAAGATATGTGTTCACCTTAAATGATGGGGTAGTGAGCTAGAAAAGCTCAAAACAAAGCACAACAGCTGATTCTGTAACAAAAGTTGAGTATATAGCAACATCAAATGCAGCTAAGGAAGCCGTTTGGATCAAGAAGTTTATTGCTGAACTAGGAGTGGTGCCTAGCATCTCAGATCCAATAAACTTGTTCTATGATAATAGCAGTGCAATTGCATATTGTAAGGAGCCAAGGTCACACCGAAAGACCAAGCATATACTCAGGCGTTTCCACCTTATCAAAAAATCAATGATAAAGGTAATATAAAAATATGCAAAGTAGCAGGAGAAGACAATGTTATTGATTCTCTTACAAAGCCCCTTGCACAGGCGAAGCAGAGCATCATGTCAGGATAATGGGAATTAGACAAATTAATGATTGTACCTAATACAAGTGGGAAGATGTTGGAAATTGTGCCCTAGGGCCAATCATTGTACTATGCACATTATTATTTCGTGAATTTCTCTTTTGTTATCATAACAATTACATGTTCAATATGATAACTGTATCTTTAGACAAACTATAATGATAGTCCTAAATGTCCCTGGTCGGTCATCTATGAAATAAGACTAATATGACTTTGATTAATTATATAAATATAAATCAAAGTCATATGCATTTGAAAAAGTACAAGGTGCTGGACGGACCCGCTATGAGAAAGCTACATGGTATAAGTCATAAGTTTATCTCATATGTAACTATATCATTAAGCCTTTTGACCTGAGATCATCATGGATTTCTATATGATGACCACTGAACTTTGACCTAGTTAAGAGTCACCTCTGATTGAGCGATTATAAAGGCTATGATTGAGTTTAGTGATATTCATGCAGAGGAATGTGAGTGGTTAAGATAGAATTTGTCCCTTACATTAAGTGAGAGATATTACTGGGCCCCTCGATAAGTAAGACTAAGAAAATGTATGGCCATACTACAATAGAAAGGGTATTTCTATTACTACTGTCAGTCCACTTAGAGATCGAGAAAGTAACGATCAAGTAAAGGAGAATAACAATTCTATGTCTCATACTTGACCGAAATATCACGTGACAAAAAGGATGTGATACGGTTGCATGATACATTACATCGAATCATCGATCTCAATGTGAATTGGGTAGTTGTAATGTCTTGCTAGAGGCCACTTATAACTTGTGGACTAATAACGTAATTAGCCTACTGCCAATTTCATATAGGCCTACAGGGTCGTACATAAGAACATCCCAACTCGAGCTATAATGTCCAAGTCCATTGAATCTAAAATATGTCTAGATCAATGAATGTAATATAGGTGAATAAATTATATATATATATATATATCTTTGAATATTTATTTGATAAATATTAATATATATTTATATGAATATAAAATATAAAATATAATTTTATATGTGTATATATATTCATATATATATATAAAATATAATATGTGTATGTGATATATATTATATTATATTTTATTATATTATGTTAGTTTTAAATTTAATTTTATATGATAGATTAAATATAATAACTAACATGATATGAGAGAATATCATGTCAGTTTTATAATTTAAATTTATAAGATATATTTGAATTAGATGTGATATCATGGATTAAATTTATAAGATAAATTTAATTAAATTTTTGTGGGTTTTTAAGTGGAAGAAGAAAAACCTTGATCCATATATTATATATAGATAGGGACATCTTTTATGAAGGAAGAGAAAGTTAAAAAAGTTCTGACGGCAAAAACATTTTGAGAGCCACAAAACATTCTATAGAAAGAAAACTAATGTTCAAAGAAGAACAGACGCTAGGAGTGCTAGCACGATATTCGAGTTAGAGAGCTGTTCGTGTGGATGCAGTAAAGGGAGCATATCTACATTGTCGGCTCCTGAGATTCAAACTCTTGAAGAGAACATACGCCAAGTTTGAAAAATTAAAAGGTAGCTCTTTTATCCATCTTGACTTAAACAAGTTCGTTCAGTCTTTATCAGGATATAAATTTTAAAATTTTAATATTCTACTGCGTCCCTTATCCAACAGTAAGATGGGATGCCACATTTTGCCTAAAATTTCTCATAGTTGCTATCAATTTTAAATGAAAATATTTCATCAAATAAATTCATATTTGTCATTGATTGACCATTGCCAACTGTCAACAAGGTACCTTCTAACATGATTATTTTGGTTATTATTATTTTATTCTCATTCATTCTTAAGTTTGTAGAGACCGGATAGCTATTGAAGAATTAGTAGGACCTTTAAACACTTTGAATTGTTAAAGACTTCACAGTGATTTCCAAAAAAAAAAAAAACTAATAAAGAACTTGCACAACTACATATTTAATGTCCTCCTATTTCATTTACAAGATACATTTTAAAAAATTTATTTAATTTTATTTATAAATTATGATGCAGCTTTTACATAATATTTGAAATATATATACAAAATTATCCTTGATAAAAAAGAAAAAAAGAAAAAAATTTCACTTTTTAAATTTTTTAGGAAAAATAAGAATAAAATTCCTTTAAATTATATAAATAATAATTTAATCCATCAAAATGTTATAATTTCACTTAAGTCTTTAGTGACTTTTTTTATTATTAATGAATTTATATAAATGATTAAATTGCCCTTGTTGTAAATGTTCAAATGTTATACAGAAATTTAACATGCAAAGTTATGATTTATTATTGTATTGTTACGAATATAAAAAAAAGTATGATTATTTAAACAAAACTTGTGATTGACCTTTGTTATTTTCAACACTTATAGCAATATTAAGAATTTGATATATAAAATTGTAATTTACTATTGCACTATTATAAATGTAAAAATTAAAATTGTGATTATTTAAACAAAATTTATTATCATCACTTGTTATTTTCTTATTTAAATCAAAGGCATTTTGATCATTTGTATAAATTTATTAATGATAGAAAATTTTTTAAAATTTTCAGTAAAATTATGACATTTTAACAAATTAAATTGTCATTTATATAATTTTAAAAAAATTATTATTTTTTAAATTTTTTATATAAAAATATATTTAAAATTTTGCACGTTTTTAATTTTTTTAAAATTTTTTACATTAATATTGGAGAAGTTGGCAGGGAATTTTAAAATCAAATCCCTAAAGATTGCGTGCCCACGCATACCAGCCTGCACAAAAGTACCTTCTCCATTTGAGGTCTACACAAAAGCACCTCAATAACGTGGAGAGAAAACTTAAAATATATATTTCCTTTATTTAAAAATATAAAATATTTTTAATTAAATTTTACTCTTTAATAAATAATTATATATTTTTTAATTAATTTTATTTTTTATATTTATTTTTATTAAATATTTTATAATAAACATAAAGTTATTATTAATAAAAATATTAAAAAAATAATTATGCTTTAGCCTTAATATTTTGAATTGTCCCTCAATACGAGTGATTGACTAATTACAACATCAGGCTTCTAAGGCAGCAAACATTGCAACCTCCAAGTGATGTCAACACAAAGTAAAATGAATATTCATAACTGCCTCTTGTGTGTTTCTAATTTACAAAATATACTCCGTTCATTTAAAAATATAAGTTCTTTTTAATTGAATCTCACATTTGATAAAATAATTACATACTTTTAAACTAACCCTATCTTTTTATATTTATCCTTATTAAATACTCTATAATAAATATAAATTATTATTAATGGGGTGCTTTTGAAAAAAAGATAATGATTCCATCTTAAAAGACTAAAAATATCTTATATTTTTAAACATTTAACTCTTTAAAAAATGTTTTATATTTTTGAATGAAGAGAGTATCTTCTAATTCATAAATCTGAAGTAAATATAAGCATGATTAAACTTGTTAAATTTATTTTTTTTTAAATTGAGTAAGTTAAGTATATACTATGAAGAATTCAATTTATAAAAATTATAAGACCTGATTCAAAGAAAAAAAAACCTAAAATGCAAAAATTAATATTAATAAAAAAGAAAACAAGAATATCAAAAATAAGTTCTCCTATTTTAAAATTTTTATATTTTGTATATGATAATTTATCAATGTATATGAGTTTAATTTTAATAATTTATATTTTTAATATATTTAAATTAAATGATGGTTATATTTTAATGACTTTTTGTTAATAAATGTAAACTATTATGAATTTATGATCTAAAATTGTGGTATGAGTTTATATTTTTATTACGAGTTTACTAAACTTGCGAATATAATAACTTCGGTTATGAGCATTTTAGCAAATAATTCACACCATTTTAAATAAGCTTAAAAAAATTTTAATAAAATACAATATAATTGGATATCCAGCCACAAAGGAAAGATACCAAGTTACTTATATACTCCCTCCATTCAAAAATATAAAATATTTTTAATCGAATTTCACCTCTTAATAAGTAGTTACATACTTTTAAATTAACCCTATCTTTTCATATTTACTTTTATTAAATACCCTATAATAAATATAAAGTTACCATCAATAGAGACACTTTTAAAAAAAATTAGATAATGATTACACTTTAAAAGATTTAAAAATATTTTTATATTTTTAAACATCCAACTCTTTAAAAAATAATTTATATTTTTAAACGGAGGGAATAATTTATAGATGATTCTATTGAAATTTTATCATTAAACAAATTCATGATTACAATATAATGTCGAATAAGTATAAAAAATTACGCTAATATTAATTAGGTAAAATATGTTAATTAAATAAGTTTTTTCCTCAAAACATGTTTTGAGAATAATTTCTTAAACAAGCTTTTTCATTTTTGTTCTCGGGAAGTATTTTCCAGAATAATTATTTAAATAATTTTTTTAATTGAGAAATTACAAATAAACCTCGTATATAGAAACTTTATTTATAAATAAATATAGTAAAATTTAAAAATTACTGTCAAAGCTTTTTAACAATTAATATAATTTAATGAGAATGTAAAGGTAATACTATCCTTCTTAATTTAATTTTTATTTACAACTTAATTTATAAGTACAAATTAATAATTTATCAGTCAAATTTTTTATCCAACACCTAATATAATATAATTTTTTTAAAATTAATTATCCGTATTAAAGACCATAATTGATATAATTAGAATTTATAATTCGTTATAATCGGTCTAAATGTGTAAAGTCATCACGTGAAACCTACTTCATTGCTTCCTGACTCAGAGGCTTCACAGGTGAGGTTGAAGCCAGCTTCACATCACGTCATGAAGATGACTGAAGGACAACACTGAGACACAAGAGCTGAAGTCATTTCTTAGTTAATTCCCAAAACACTATTTTCAACGCTTATCATTAAAAAAAATGTCTAACTGCATGACATGATAATAGAGATAATTTTCGCAAATACTACCATATTAATAAAAGCTGTACTGTAATAAAAAAACAAAAAAATATTATTATACAAGTTTATTATGATAGAAAATATTTTTTCAACAACAGAATGATCTTTAAAGACAACTGTCATGATGAAAGAAAAGATTTATTATGATAAAAAGAATTAAATGTAGTAATTTAAATCCATCATGATAACTTAAGAAGTAACTAAACTAGGAAAACAAGTGCCAAATGGTGTCCAATGGAAAACAACGTTTAAAATTCAAAACAATGTTTAGAAATCATCAATAATAATGAAGCATGGTTGTTCAAAAACAAGCTCAAAAAAGGTAAAAGAAACCAAAACGAGTTTTCTGAAAACAATGTTTCAAAACATGGGCATTTATGTCATTTGGGCGTCGTCTGCCGCATCTGAATGACGCAAAGGAAAAACTCGTCAGAAGAGACATTTGCCCTGACGAAGACAAGGGCCGTGATCGCGCGCGTAAACAAATAACCACACAGAATATTGTTTTAAAATTTTAAACATGCACAACTTTTGACACATGGTTAATTGAAGTAATTTAAATATTTATAAAAATTAACTAATAATTTTGATTTGATATAAAATATTTTTAATATGAAAATTTTATTCATTAAATTTCATTAGGGCAACTAAATGAACTTTTCAAACGTCTCACCTTCGCAAGCCAACCCCAAAACCAAAATTTATTATGTGGATCACTTGATCACATTACATACATCCCAAATAACATACTTAACCCAAACGAATTTCTCATTCATGCAAAATCTTTATAATTGAGCTAGAGTCGCCTAATATAGTCTATATAAATATCAACATACGAACTTGTCAAATTATAAATTGCACTCTCAAAACATACTTTAATTGCTTAATCATCTTAAAATAAGATTATGAGTGTTAAAACAAATCTCATGGCAATAAAACTAACGAGTCACATGCTCGATTATAACATTATGCTCCTAGATTGACAAAATATACATAAAAAACATGCAGAGGCCTAATATAATAAAATGGTATCCCACACCACAAGTATGCCTTCAATGCTTCTCTGCTTCCCCTTCCCTAAAAAATATTAATCATGAAAAATGAGATATAAATGTCCTAATAATCAATACTAATATGTTATAATATATGTCATACAATTAATCATGTGATTGTGAAGTGAAGCATACAAAACAATATTCCAAACAATTTATCCAACAAGTTTATAAGAAAACCAAACAATTTCCAAACAAATTCCAAATAATAAGGCATGCCTACCAACCTTATTTCTTCCTTTATCTCCAAACAAAAGTCCACACTTTGTACTATTTATCCAACCAAAAGTAAATTAGTTCAAACCCTGATAAGCCACTCATTGCATCCAATTAAGGACATACCACATGACATAATTTTATATCTACATAGATAAAACTCCTATTTTTCATCCCAAACCCGAACAAGTTATGCATAAAAAATTTCCAAATAAATGTAATTTTTGAACAATTTAGCATGCTTTCCACCATAAGAGTTTCATACTGAACATATTCATATAAAATTTTCATCTTGCTAGCAATATATTTTCCAAATAACAAATGTATGTTTTTTTTTTCAAACATAGTATTTCAAACAACAATTTTTTTCAATTAAACACATATAATCAATCATAAAAAACACCATAATATAAAAGTAACGATTACCTTTACTCACAAACTTCCCCTTACAAGTATATAAAAGTAAAGGTTACTTTACTCCTTGCAAGTAAATTTTCCCTTACAAGTATTCCCTTACTTTCAATAATGCTAACACCACAATCTACATATTATATAATACTAAACATAATTAATATTTGTAATCAAACACTAATCACACGATAATCCTAGGATTAGGTAACTTAACCTCATAATTCCAAACACTTTCTCATACAACTACCCATAAAACTTAATCAGTTTCATCATCATTAGGTTTAAACATCACTTATTTAATTTTTAAACCATTAGTTAACACTATCATTAGTTTAATCTTACCCAAAACAATTTTAGGGTTTCAGATTTAAACACCCCATAACCATAAACATGATCAAAACTTTCTAAACAGCACTCATTTAACCTTAAAACAACCTTAGGATTGGCTGGTACTACTATAAAATACCCCCTTATTTGACGGTTATTTTAAAAATTATTTGATGATTTTTAACTATCAAGTAATGAGGCGCCATATATTCATTTGATTGTTTATATTTTAGAGATTACTTGATGGTAATTTTAAAATAACCGTCAAGTAATTACTTAAATATTTGCATATACTGCAACAATATACTTGACGGTTATTTAAAATAATCATCAAGTATTTAGTAATATTTGATAGTTATTTTGTAACAAGCGTCAAATATGTTTTCACAAATTTTGTGTGTCAAATACCTGACGATTATTTCATAATAACCGTCAAGTATTTATGATGTGTTTTTTTAAGCAGCCTCCTGCAAATACAAAGCAATCAAATATATATACCAGCTAGCTAATAATAAAAAACAATTGAATCATTATTTATATTGAAATTACAATTCAAATATCTTTAATTTATCTTATATCTACCTATACTCTAAACCCGATGCCATAAAAAAATCTATAACTTTATCTACTTTACAAGTTTAAATTTCAAAATTTATTGGCCTCAAACATAAAATTGACCAAAAAAATAAATGTGTATACCAAAACTAATTGGGCCTAACCACTGCTGCAATCCACATGTTAAACACGGCCTAAGCTACCTCTTCAAGGGTTTCCTCTATATGTGCAACTACATATGAATACAGTAGGCATTCTCAAAGTACTGTATGCAAAAAGTTACAACAAATTCAAGTTAATAGCTATCTAATAAAAGTTGTTAAAATTTATAATTTAAGTATCATTAAATTTAATATATACCTTGTTAGGTAATGTGGTAGGGGCATGGGTGATAATATTCTTCAAGAATCTCATCAAGCAATAGCGACAATCATTGCTCTGATTTGGCTAGAGTGGACATTGTGCAAAAAAAAATCACATATCAATAAAATAATGGGTGAAATGCCACGGTTTGTTAATTAAAAACTTAGTTTATTAGGTTTACTTTAACTGTGACCTATGTCTCATAAGAGTCCAATACCCTTAAGCTAGGGGACAAGGTTTTGTTGGTTGCAGTACGATACAAGACCACAGCTCTAAGAAGGAAATAAAGAATAAATGTTAGAAATTCAATATATATGGATATTAAAATAACAATTGATAAAAATTCAACTTACTTATTAAAAAGTTCTACCATATATGGCCTATTGCTTGGTTCTCTGTTAAGAGGATCAAGATACCAAATTTTTGAAGCAACAGGGTTAACCACAATAAGCATCCAGTGCCTCCTAATAAGAAATAACAAGTGTTATCAAATAAATAAATATAAAAAATATTTAATTGTACCAAAAGTAGCTAGAAAGTGGCTTACCCTTAACAGTAAAGAGCAAAAAATAAAGTATCTTTGTTTGCTTCCTTATCCTTAAATTGATTTGAAAGCTGCCTTGCTTGATCTTCAAGAGCTTCCTTTGTAATTCCATTATAGGCAGAGACATCGTGGGGATTAATCAGCTTGAATCTCGACTCAAGGTTGCCAAGAACCACAGATGAGGTATAAAGGTGGCATAGGTAAAAAAATAACCAGGTTAATACACGCGCGTGCACACATACATATATATAATTTAAGTAATTAATTGAGCATTATCGAAGAAATACCTCATGTAGAAGCTCATCAGACTAGTATTGGCCATTTCATGCTTGAGAATTTCATTTAAAATTTCATCCTGGACAACTTCAAACAAGCCCGGTCCATCATCAAAACTAATGATATCCCTAATCGCAACTTGACAAGCCATCCTCGTAGCCATTGCATATGTCGCAAGAGAGACATGGTATTTGTATTCTACAGTTGGCATCGGTGCTACTGGATATTATGAAACTGTGGCTAACTCTTTGGTATGGCCCGACTTACCTTTTAGCTTGCTCTTCCCTCTCAGCTGCACAACAAAAAGTTACATATTTATAATTATATTATAAAATTATAAATAACAATTTAAACTGTACTTTTTTCTTTGGAGGCAATGGGTCATTTGCTGTCTTTGGTGTTACCACTATTATAAGGTGGCCAAGCCATGCAACGAAGCTCCCTACTATGTTTCCCACCGTCTATGCCTCATTAGTAGGAACAGGCAATGGATAGTTGGGGTCGATGGCAACAAGTAGAGAAATTCTAACACAGTCAGGCGGGAGGGGATGATTATAGATTGTGTCCTCGGAAATGTTGTACGAACGCTTTGTTGCAACCACTCTACGTTCAGGAGTGTCTGCCAAACAATTGCAATCGTTCTTGTCTTAAGTAAACAAACAATGACAATCAGTTTCTAAAATAAAAATAATTAGACAAATTCATAAGGTAAAACATATTACCTTAGGTAGTTTTTTCTAAGGGGACTGTGCAGCTATCTTTCTAATTAGGACTAATCTCATCCAAAGTCCTCCCAAGGACTTGCCCTTTCAACAACATGTCAATTAATGCTGCTTGGGCTAGTAGTTGCTACTTTATAATGGCTTGCTCTTCTCTTAGCTCTTGGACCTTAGATGAAGAAGCTAATGTTCATTTTTTTATCTTGCCAAAATATTACTTCTTCGTGACTTCGAAGCCAATACCCCTGACACGACCAAGGTGGTCAGCAGTTCCCAATGCCCTAGCCAAGATATCCTCATCCTCAGGAAGGTTGCCCTGTGAGACTTCCTAAGAGATGGAATTTTGTGAAGAGTAAATATGATTAGTTTGGATATTTATAATTAATTATTAAGTAGTAGATAAATATAATACTTACAATATTTTTAGTAACCTCCTTCACGCGGGGGTTGTCAATAATTCCTTTTTTATTAGTGCATGCCAATGCCCAGAGCTTATGGCGGGATATGGTAACATCTGATCCCTCCTTCTCTAATTGTTTCTACTCAATGCTTGCATACCCCAACCTCCCTGCTCTATAAAGATATTCATTCTTCGCTATTCTCTCCTTATTTGTGTACTTAATTCCTTGACGAGTTAATAACAAAATTTTTTGTTAGTACATACACATATAATCAATAAATAACACCAAACTTGAAATTTAAGAAACATTAATATCTTGAATTCCTTCTCACGCCGTGAGGCAACAAAAACATCCCAATCTTCTTGTTTTACCAAAGGCTGTAATAAGGGAGCAACTCGAGCTACAAATTCAGCATCAGGATCTTTCAAATATTTCTATGTGATAAAATATTTAAAAGACTGTAGTACCCTCTCAGCCTTTTATAGGACAAAATCTTGCCTACTCTATCAATGTCAAATCCTGACTGCAAAATAAAATAAAAAAATATCAAATGCATTAATTTTAAAAATAGTTTATACCAAAATATACATAGTAAAATGTAACTTATTGCTACAGTATCCCAAATAAGAGCCTTTGTGGCCTCATCTACTTTACGCCATGATTTTACTGTGATAGGCACAGTAGTCTTTGCCACCACCCCAATATAACTTATGAATTTTGAGGATTCAATTACTTGCCCTTTCTTGTTCCATTGCACATCAATTTTTTTTCCTGTAGCTCTTGCTTTTGTCACCTCTTCCATTATCGTTAGGCCCCATTAAATGTTATTATACTCCTGCTCTAGCTTTTTCTATGTACTTAGAACCTCAAGTCAAATTTGTAGCTAGAATTGATGGAGGGGTATCAATAGACTCGCTATCAGAAACCATTTATCTGTAAAGGAAGATAATTAAATCAAACATTAAATAACTTAAACAAAATTCACATAACTAATTCAAACATTAATCAACTTAAATAAAAAGAACACAATTAATCAACTTAAACAAAATTCACACAATTAATTCAAACATTAATTAACTTAAATAAAAAGAACACAATTAATCAATTTAAACAAAAAGTTTCATCATTCAAGTTCTCATATAACTTAATTATACTCAATCAGGTTACCCAACAACAATTGATATAAAAATTTTATCCCAACAATCTATTTTACCCTATAAATTCAATATAACTCAATCATATCTAATCAAGTTATCCAACAATAAAATTAATTACCATCACCACAACAAGGGAAGCAAATTTTCAACAAATTCATATAATGCCCAACAGTAAATTAATTTTATATAATCTTAAATTTAATTTTAGAACTAACAAAGAACTGAAAACAAAAGCCTATATGCATTCAATAACAAATTGTAGTTCTAATGAACAAAAAATTCATATTTCAATTGCTAATTCTAATCAATTCCCTAATTACAATCAATTGACAACAATATCACAAGGAAGAAGGATAGGCCAACTTACTTAAGAGAGGCAAAGCACGAGGACGAAGAAGAAGAGCAGGGGAAGGAGGAAAGAAGACAACTCGTATTTTGCACTGTTGAAAAGCAAGTAGGGGAATTTGAAGTCAAATTTACCCTCAATACTAAACAAAAATGAATTAAACAGATGAAGAAGAAATTAAACTTACATATAGAAGACGGAGAACGAACCCAAAATGCTCGAAATGAAGATTTGGATGGATGAACAACCCACGAACCCTAAAAAATGGAACCCACGAGCAAAACCCAAGAAGAATCGAGTCTAAATCTATGTTTTTGGGTAGTTTTAGTGACGGAAAATGATTTTCAAGCACTCTGGTGTATTTTTGAAAACGTTTGAGTTGCAAAAATGTGAAAATGAAAGGTTTTGGAGCATAAATTTAAAAGGTAATACTTGACGGTTATTTTATAATAACCATCAAGTATTCATTACTTGATGCTTGTTATTAAATAACCATCAAATAAAACGCAGACATACTTGACGGTTATTAATAAACAAGCGTCAAGTAATTAATTTTTTTTATTTTTCCTTTTAAACCATATATTTGATGCTTTTTTACAATTAACCGCCAAAAAGACAATACTTGATAGTTATTTCATAATAACCATCAAGTATTCATTACTTGACACTTGTTATTAAACAACCGTCAACTAAAATGCAAATATACTTGATGGTTATTAGTAAACAAGCGTCAAGTAATTAATTTTTTTTTTTTTCCTTTTGAACCATATATTTGATGCTTTTTTGCAAATAACCATCAAGTACTCCAAAATATACTTGACGGTTATTAGAAAACAAGTGTCAAATATATTCATAAAAAAAATCAAATATGGGATGCTGATATATTTGACAGTTATGCTAATATAACCATCAAATATATACTAAATACTTGGCAGTTGTTTTGAAATAACTGTTAAGTTTTAGCGCCTTTTTTATTTGTCGTTTTTCACTTATAACCATCAAATGTAAGCTGTCATATTTATCTTATTTTGATGTAATGTGGAACTCAAGTTTATCACAAAATCTAACACTTTTCTCTTATTAAGCAAGCTATAATAGAGATTAGACGGTAGGAGGAAGATTAGATGGGTTACCTTAATGATTTAAGCCCCAAACATGCATAGGATTGATATCTCTAGCAAACCCTAGCAAAGGGCCTTCAAAATCACCCCCAAAACCCCTCAACTCCTCTACTTTTGCATTTTGTTTTGCAACCTAGAAGAAATTTTTGTTTTTGGCCTTATACCATGGCGGATGCTTCATGTGCTATAATGTATAGAGGTGCCAGCCTCACTTAAGCCAAATTGTTGGGCCTAATTTAACCCAATACATATTTTAGACCCTTAATAACTCATACATGATCCTAAGCCCAATTTTAATTATAATTAAGTGCCTAAGAGAATTAATTAACCTCAATCAAACATAATCCTCAATTCAGAATCTCTACTATACAAATCTAAGTTTCTAAATAAAAATCAAGATGCTACAGAGTGAGTAGTTCCATGGACTTATATTAGATCTAATCCACCAAGGATGGATAACCTAACACATTAACTAACTAAAAAAAGATTGGAGCGTTGTGTGAGAGTGGGTAAGTTATGATTTGCATAATTTGATGCAAATTACAACTCTAATCTAATAGTTTAATAACTAATTTTTTTTTACTTTTTTCTATTGTGGTTTTTTTTTAAAAAAAATTGTTTGTCTGCTTTATGGAAAAACTGATTTGGTTTTTGCTGGTTGTTGACTAGTATGACCGATCTTTTATTGTTTTATTTTGGTATGATTTATATAACTAATTAACCAACTGTTGGCTAGCTTCCCATTTATCGGATGTCCCCGAAGCGACAAGCTGGTTTCCCATTTCGAATGTTGCACAATAAAGCCCAAATAAATTCACCCCATACACTTCTACCAAAAAAAAAAAAATCACCCCATATACTATAATTTAAATAACACTCTCATCATCAATAAAAAACCACACAAAACCCATTTTTTTCCTAAGCCTTGTTAAAATCCAGAGTGACATTACATATAAGCAATGTAAAGAAAATTAGGCACACTGATAGTAAGACCTCAATTTTTGAGCATGAATATCACATATGTTAAAATAAAGCTTGCAGAACTAGTCTTCAAGAAAAATGTGTTTCAAAGAAAGTATCATCATTTTGGGCACAAGTTTTTTATAAGCAATCCACAAATTTTCATTCCCTCTATTAAAAAATATTAGACATTTTTTGAAAGATTGAATATTTAAAAATATAAAACATTTTTAGTGCTTCAATGTATAATTATTATCTTTTTTTAAAGCGTTCCTAATGAATAAATCACTTTATTTTATCTTAGAGTAAAATATCATATTAAATACGGTAAATATAAAAACATGATGTTAGTTGAAAATCAAATAACTACTTTATTAGAGTAAGATTTAATTAAAAATGTCTCATATTTTTAAACAAATAAAGTATAAAAAAAAGAAAAAATGCCAATTAACCTTCTTATGAGATCTTTAATTGTTATTTTCATGTAAAGAAATAGACTAATCGACCTCGCTTTTAATCTTTCCATTGAGCACGAAATACAATAAGGCTGAAAACTATTGAAAATATCTTCTACAACACAGCTTCTTTTGCCCTGTGCATTTCTACTATTCTTATATATATATATATATATATAGAGTACCTTTTGTTTTATAATTGAATAAAACTGTAAATTTAATTATAAACTATTTTTTAATGAGTGTCTAAAAATCTATATTATAAGATGATACAAAATAAATTATAAATTTTTAAAATTCGAAGCATCCTTTCGTTAAATTTCAATGGACAAACGTTAATTGATCATATTTTGATTCAATCTCAATTTACGTGGCTATACATGTGGCATTGTTCCTTGCATTTATCTCCTCCCTCTCCCTATCTTCTTCTTCTTCTGCCGATGGAGTTGAAACCAAACTCAACCGCCTCTAAATCTACAAAAAAATCTTGGCTTGAAATCGATTCCAACCTCCCAACCCAAGCTGTTTTGTGTCTCCATCGCACAAAGGAAGGTGACAAGACCTGCTAATATTGATAGGCAAAGAATAATCAATGTATATTTCTACAAGGAGGCTCTCAATTGTTGACTATGACGATGCTAGAACAGAACCATTTCTAGATTTGTATTGTCTCTTTGACTCATAGTCGGCGAGCTGACTCTCAAAGAAAACTGCTTGGAGCGCCTTGAATTGAATGTGCACTAACTTGAAGGAATTGTTAATGAATTGCATTCTGATGCCAAAGAAAATTAACCCAAATCCAAAAACAAAGTCAACAGGCCACAAATTCCATCAAACCATACGTTTCTTCCTTCTTCACAAAACCACATGTTTCACAGAAAAAATATAGAGACCTAGAGAGAGAAATAGAGAGGCCGAGATACTTGAAGCTTAAACAAGAAGGTGGAAATTTCTGTCAATTCCTAAGGGGCTACCTTTGTCCTTTCTCCTTTGTAATTGTTGATTCGTTTGAGATGAACGTAAATCATATTTCCATCATTTCACTTTGCAAGCTGTGACCCTTTTGGAGACCAAAAGAGTTTTTTCATCTTCGTGTTCATCGGAGGTTTGAAAATCCAAAGAGTTGAGGCTGATTGGTGGACCTGTTATGAGAGAGATTGAGACTTTGAACCTAATTTTTTAGGGGACAATGGAAGAGCTTTACTTTACCTATAAATAAGGGACACAAGTCTGATAAGACAATGGAATCCTTATGACTGGATATCGGCAACTGCTCGGCAGGGAAGACGATAGAGAAAAAATGGCAAGATTGGTTGGGTGAGTGAGATTAGAAGAAGTAATCGATGGAGGAGTAAGTAGAGACGATTTGAGGAGAGGTGGCAGTGATAATGGCGAAAGTAATGTCCTGGGATTTGGAGAGAGAATTGATAGCATAAGAGGAAGGGAGCATGGTAAGGAAGCAAGGATGGAGAGGGAGAGGGTGGGGGTCGCGGTTGGAAAAGGCCGACAAGCAAGTCCATTTGAAGAGGAATAATATAGATGTGGCATGCTACCTCTTTCTTTCTAGTCAAACAGTTGGTCAACGAACGGCCGTTTTATCACAATTGATGGATGGTGCCATAGATGCTCCATTTTCTGTAGTTAATTTTGTTTACATCATCTAATAATGTAGGCTACCTAATACTTTTTAAAAAATAATTGATAGCTAAATTTATGCTTTTACCGTTTATAATATTACCTATGTTCCAAATACCCTGTGTGCCTTTTGTTTTATAATATGTACTTCTTCATGCTTTGCCTTCCCTTAATCTAATTCTTGAATTAATTAAAAAAAAAAGGAGCAGAATGTGCACTTTGCATGCCCATATCTAAGCATGTGCATTTCGCATGAGATTGAGAGAGGAAATGAGAAAAGGAGCAGAACGTCAAGCACGTTCATTTTGCATGAGATTGAGAGAGAAAATGAGAGAGAGAGAGAGTAGACGGCACACACGAAAATGCAAAAGAAGAAAAAAGAGAGCAGAGAGCAGACACGAACACAGCAGACGGTACACACGAAAAACACAGAAAGAGAGCAGAGAGAGAGAGCGCACACTCGACCTCATGCAGAGCAAAAGAAAGAAGAGACAGGTGTAGAAGAGCAGACTCACACACACACGAACACAGCAGATGGAACAGTAGAGAAAAAGCGAGAAAAACAAAGCAGAAAGGAAGCATGCACACAGGAGCCAGAGACGCATGCAGAAAGAGGCACAGATGCACGTTGCAGAAAAAAAGAAAAATAAAGCAGAAACGCAGCATATACACAGTACTCAGACCAGACAAAAACGGACGAGAGAGAACCGAGAATGAGAGAGTTGGGTTCTGGAGAGAGGACTGAGAGCCCAAGAAATCTAGGATTTTTGGAGAGAAGATTGCCAGAGAGATTCGAGGAAATTCTCAGCTGCTACAATAGCAGCTATTTAGCTTGATTGAAAGTCATAAACTAGCACATCTCTTCCAGCTTAGCTCTAAAACTTTTTAGTTCTTTGAGCGTCTGGGTGGGAAAATGGAGTGCAAGAGGAAGCAGGAATGGCTAGAGTCAAACCTGCTAAAATCAGACAAAGATTGAAGCTCTGTTTCCTTGGTTTGTAAAGACTGGTATAACGCTGTACGATAGTTTATAAGTCATGTGTTCATTGGAAACTGTTATTCTGTGTCTCTTGAGATCTTGACTCGGCGGTTCCCAAACATACGTAGTGTGACGTTAAAAGGAAAGCCTCGTTTCTCAGATTTCAACTTCGTTCCTCCTAATTGGGGAGCTGATATTCATTCATACCTCAAGGTGTTTGCGAAGAAAATATCCATTGCTTCAGGAGTTGAGGCTCAAGAGGATGGTTGTGACTAATAAGAGCCTGGAATTTCTGTCTCTCTCCTTGCCCAATTTCAAAGCTCTTTCGCTTCCGAGTTGTGATGGATTCAGCTCTAATGGATTGGCTGTGATTGCCACTAATTGCAAGTGAGAATTGCTTCCAAGTCCTTGTTCTGAAAATATAAATTTTGTGATTCATTTATGAAACCTTTGGCTTTATTGACATATTACTTTTGCCTCGTTTGTTATTCATTTCCTTTGAATAGTTTAACGCTGTGAAATTCAAGAATCACACAATATTAATAAATCAATGTTTCGTTTGATGCGCGCTTAACTTTTCTTGTTTTTCATGAATCTGGTGATATTATTGTTTCATATGAAATCTTTTCTTATCATACGGAGAAAGGGAGCGGGCTTTCCTGCTTATAGTTGTGGATATGGAGATATTAGTTACAATATTTTGCAACATGCCTCTTTGTTCAGTTTCTTTATTGATGAGACATTTTGCCTGTAATGCAATATTTGATGGAAATTTTTATCTTGATACAGCCATCAATTTCCCCCACTTGTCTTTTATTGGAAGACGAAACAATAAAATGTTCAAATCTATATGTTTTAGGCCTGCTTATGATTTATATTACTGTCAAAGTTGAGTCTCAGATATTTTGTCATATATATCACTATATGCTCTCATGAATAGTTAGAGCACTATATGAGATTATGAAGTACAGATTATGTGAATCTTATGGTTTGCATCTTATTGTGTCACAAATAGAGTCCAATCAACTATCATAATTTTTAAGCTTTGACAAAATTTTAGTGTGTTTGTTTAAAATCGAATTGAAGTTTTTCCACCAGTTTGCTGAATATCTTTGCTATTGTTTAGTACTGTTATATGTTATGCATATTTGGTATACCTTAATGTGGTTATATTAATATCAAAGTTTGTATTTACTCTTCACACCACCCTTTCAAAGTTCACCTTGTGAGATTTTAAGAACCTTCACAGGCATTTTGAATGACCACATGCCATGTAAATCAATAAGTTTTCATAGGTATGAGGATTAATCTTGTATATATTAATATGGGTTTCAAAGGCCCATCATTAAAATTAACTCTTTTTTTATAATTTAAATCAATAAAATATTTAAGTCTCATGTGAGATTTTAAAAATATTTATAGAGAATTAAATTAAATGCATTATTGTGTGGGATGATAAATCCTCACAGATTTCATGATTATTAATTTATATAGTAAATAAATGAATTTTGTAAATAAAATAAATATTTTTTAAAATTAATTAATTAAATTAATATATTTACATAATAACCATTGAATCTTTTGATCATGTGAGATTTTTGAATCTCCATAGGTCTCTAGAATAATCATCTGATCATGCAAGTTAATAAGATTTCACAGGTATAGCGATTAAGATTTCTTTATTTAAAAATATAAATTATATAATTACACATTAAAATATATTTAAAAAATATATATTATTTAATCCTTTGTTGTGTGAGGATTTTTTACAGATATTTAAGATAATTATATTATCGCATAAGTCAATAAAGCTTTACAGTATGATAATTAATATTCTTTTGAAAAAAGTGTATAAATATATACATGCTTAAAAAATTATTATTAATATTTAAAAATATGCATAAGAATATAAATAAATAAATTAAATTATTAAATTCTTTTATCGTGTGAGATTTTAAAATTTTCGTAGATATTTAGAATAATTACATTATCGTATGAGCTAATAAGGCTCTATAGGTATGGCAGTTAAATTTTTAGTCATAAAATAAAACAAATATATATAAACTTCTTCTTATTTCAAAAATTCAAAAATTAAGAAAATAATTAAAATTAAATTACTTTTTGCAATTTAAAACATACATATCAAAATTTTAGAAAATTATTTTATTTGCAAAATGACGAATTATTTTTAATTAATTTTCTTCAAAAATATTTTCACCAATAATTTATAATCCCAAACTACATGAACTTTGATCCCATTACAGGATATGTAGGCCTTAAAGTCTGATTTTGAATAAAATCCTCCCTTGTAAATAAATAAACATTTCTCACTTAATTATTATCATTTTTATATTGAACAAATGAATAAGAAAGAGATAATTAAAATAACTTTAAAATTATATTAATTTAGCACAATAAACTTTAGGTAATTGTTGTTACGAATAGGTGTTGTGGGGTGCCCAATACCTTCCTCATACTTAATTGACTCTTGAATCTATTTTCTAATTTCATAGATCATCCTTACCCCCTTTAATTAATTTTCTAAGATTTTCCTCAAAATTTTGGTGGCGACTCCTGATTTAGCCGGTTTTGGATTCAAAGGCTAGAACCTCAGCTTTTGGACATCGTCTGCGTTGCATTTTCGAGTACAATAGAAACATAAAAAGGATAAACTCAAAGAGTCAACTCAAAAATTTGATAGCAATGCATAGATTGACTTGCTTGTTAGGCTTATAATGTCATAATGTCAATCTTGTTATTAAAATTTTTAATGATCCACCCCTTGAGTACCATAATTTTTTGAGTTTAGACATGTCTTAACTATTTTCTATTGCATGGTTTAATTGTGGCCTTATGTTAAAAAAATTTAGGAGATAAAGTAAAGGACAAAATTGTAAAACTAAGCTAAGGGAACGATTTCCTAGAAAATAGCCCCAACAAATTTGTTAAGATGATAAAATTAACTACCTACTCCCTCTATTTAAAAATATAAGGCATTTTTTGAGAAGTTGGATGTTCAAAATATAATACATTTTTAGTCTTTTGAAGTGTAATCATTGTCCTTTTTTAAAAAATGCTCCTATTAATAATAACTTTATATTTATTATAAGGTGTTTAATGGAGGTAAATATGAAAATATAAGGTTAGTTAAAACGTATGTAACTACTTTATTAGGGGGTAAGATTTAATTAAAAATGCCTTATATTTTTAAATAAATGGATATTTAATAATCTCCTGCCCGTTTGGTTTGTGTCCATAATTGATTTTTTGGGAGGTAATTGATTTTTAAAACTATTTAGCCAAACAGCATGTATATGATATAATTGATTAAATAGGTTAAAATCAATTTTTTTTGTTAAGCCATTCATACCTGCTTTTGATTCTCATTTTACCATATCTCCTTAACGTTCACGTTGCTGCCCGTTAGAAGCATTAAAAGCGTTTTAAATTTTGATGCTTTCTCTCTCTTGTCTTCTATTGCTTAGCTTCTTGTGCGTGTTGCTTTTATTACTCCGTGACCTCCCAATCTGGTTCAAAACACACACCTCAAATCGAAACACACAACTCCCAATCTACGTTGCGCATAGCTCTACACACCTCAAATCTACTTCCTTCCATTAGTCCTAAGTGACGCCGTCTAGTAGCCGATCTCCATCATGTTGAAGCACTAAGTAACCTCTAGCCAATCTCTAGCTCTCTACTGTACTTTCTAGCTTCAACTGTGTCCTTGCTTTGCTATTCCTTCTTCGAAGGTTATTTCTTCCTTGACCTAAATGCTTGGTGATGATCCTTGGTGGCCGCTTCTGGAAATCGAGACCGTTATTTTGTTTTTTAATCCCCTGCAATGAGAAATGCGTGTAACACAAGTACAGATGCCTAGGGACTCTTTTGACTAAACTGATATGTACTTGTTATTCTCTTTACTTGCCATCCCCTGTTCGTTTATTTTAGAGTAAAGGAAGATATAATGCGTGTACATTTGTTCGTTTATTTTAGAGTAGAGGAAGATATAATGCGTGTACATTTGTTTACTATCCTGCTTGTTATTCTCTTTACTTTCCATCCCCTATTGTCAGGCTCACTACCATGGCCTCCTTTTCCTTGGCTAGTCCCTGCTACGCTTTACTTTCCATCTCTGCTTTTCTCAAGCAATCATCCAGCTCTCTAGTTTTCTTTTTCGCTTGCATCAGATCATCCTCTTTTTGCCTCACCAAGCTCGACGCTTTTGATTCCAGGGCGCTCAGTAGGATTGCCACCTGTTCCTTTCTTTGATGTTGCAAGGCCTGTCTTAATATCTCGTTCTATTTTCAAGTATAACCAGATAATATGATCTTAGTCGAATAATTTTTTTTTTAAAAAGGGAATCTTCTCACAATATATTAAAAAATATAATTGAGAAGAAACTGAGATAGTTTCATCCTTGTGATAACCTATGATAGAAGCATGCGATCAAGCTCGTGTCTTTGTAATTCCAGCTGCGTATTTAAAGCATGAGAGAAAGATGTGGACAGGAATAGGCATGTCATGTTTTTAATGTACTATATTAGATATTTATTTTCTTAATTTATTCTTTTAAAGTTTAAAGATTCCAAAATCTGTTTCTTAATGTTAGTTTGATATGATCTTGTAGATATAAGGAGGAAAATTATAAGCATATTTGCCTCCTTAAAAGAAAATTTCCTCTATGAAAAATTTAAATATAAAAGCCTGAGATTTGCAAGGGAATAAACTTTAATATTCAAGAAGATATTGATATTGGTGAGACATTCTTATCAAATCTGCCCAGATCGTTAAGATAGATGTAGTGTGTTCGTGATATAATTAGAGATCAACTTTTAAATCATATCAATTGAATATTAATTTATTTTAGGTTTTCATGATTGAATATTTAAAATATTTTACTTATTAGTTATGATTTTAAGTTTAATATTTTTTACTTATAAGTTGGTCAAAAAAAATATAAATAAGCTTATTTAAGATAAAAAAATTCATGCTTATTTTTGCCATTAAACATTTCAACTAGTTTTTGAATCAAATCATCTAAATGAATTTTAGTTTATCTAATTGACTTTTGAGAAAAAAAGGTATCTAAACATAAATCACATTACATTAATTGACTTTTCTTCTAACCTCAATTTGCTGACCTCAATTGTAAATTTTTTAATCCAAACACACTTTTTTTTTTAATAAGAAAGGAGACTATATTCATGAGGAAAAAGAATACAGGAGTAAGACCAAGCAAAATAGAAATATACACCTAAAGAAAAACAAGAGGAAAGCTAAGAAAACAAACCAAAAACACACCACCTAATGCTTACAAACACGATGGCAAATTAAAGAGGTTTAGGTTATTAGGAAGGCTATAAGCCATTTTGGCTAGAGAGTCAGCAATTATAATGCTTTCCTTATGCACCACATTGAAATGAACATCGTATTGCCTATAAAGGAGCCTTTTCATCAAATTAATGATATGACTATAGGGTGATAGTTATGGTTGTCTCTTGTGATTATCGTAACAGCATTCGAGCAATCACAAAGGACCTCCACTAATCTGAAATCTTTTTGCCAATAGATCTCAACACCTTTGAAAATTCCAAGAATTTTAGAAATTGTGGCTGGAAGTTGTCCAAGCTTTTGACTAAATTCTTGGATCTAGTCCCCGTTCACATTCCTCACAACTCCACCATAGGAATTATTACTATTATTTAACCTGAATCCATCAACTTCTAATCTAACAGCATCTGCTCTCAAGTGGTGGTGAGTTTCCCAAAATCCCTGAGTTGCTTTTGCTTCAAATTGGTGCCTTAGCCTAAGGTTGGCATTAACCTTAAAAATGAGGTTGTAAGGGTCTTCAATCAAATCACAATCTTTATCTTCAAAGAGAACAAAGCATCTATTTTGCTAAATATTCCAACAAATATAAGCAAATAAGATACTCCGTGGCACATTTTGTGATAAAGAATTTCCCACTTCTTCCTCCATATTCCAAGTTAAACATTTGCATCTCCTAAGGCTGAAAATTTTTTAATACTTATCTGCTTGTACATGCACTTTCAACCATCTTTATGCATGCTTACAGTCACAGAAGAGATGTATGGTATCTTCCACTTCACTACAATCAAATGAGTAGGGGCTTGCTGTAGGTAGATTATGTTTTCCTCCTGAATTGAATTGCGTAAATGTGATCATGAACTATTTGCCAAGACAGCGTTTTCATCTTTTCTAGGATTTTCCATCTCCATATGTTTCACCACAGGGGATCACGATTGGTCTCCATACCTGTAGAAAGAAGAGAATAACTAGATTTTACAGAATAAATACCATAGTAAAAATATCTCCATAAGTGTTTATTGTAACATCCTGAGTTTTAATCCCTTGATTAATTAAATCTAATTGGGTTAATTAAGTAAGTTGAAGTGATGTGTGGCCGGAGCGATCTAATAATCATATTTGATAGTATTTCAACCTTAGTTGTGAGTCTGATATTAAGGCGGGCCACTCAGGCATTAAAAGGAGAAGAAAAATAGAGTTGATGTTACTGTGCCACACACTGCGGCTTACAGACATTTCTGAGCAAGGTAGGACCTCTCTGTGCCATGCGCCATGGTGCATTGTGTCCGCCACGGTGCATGGCTATTTTCTGCAGTTTATCAGACGCGAAATGAGATAGAAATAAAGAGAAAGAAAAGAGGAAACGGAGAGACGTGCCAAGCTCTACTAGGGTTTACTTGTGGACGATATTGGGAGTATTTTGAAGGCTACAAACACCCAAGGTAAGTGTTATACTCATTAATTTCCCCATTTCTTCCACATTTATGAGTTGATGGTTAGGGTTTGATAGTGGAAGTGAAATTTTGGTCCATATGGGTCATGGGTCTGAATTTGTTGACTCAAATAGAGTTAATGGGAGTAAATTAGAGTATCTAAACCTAGGTATAATGAGTTTTAGTATCTTGAGTTGTTGGACACCATTAATATCCAAAAATCTCATTTATTATGAGTGGTTAGAAGTTTGTGATGCCATTAATGGGGATTTAATGGCTTATTAATGCTATTGTGTGCTAAAGGTAATTATTAAACCCAATGAATAGGCTTCAACTCATGTAGAGTGAATGTTAGGAAATTCAGAAGTAAAAATTGAGGGTTCAAATGCTTGAGTTAGTTATGTTAATGAAATTCAACTTGGTCGATTGTAGTTTTGGCTCTCGGTCACCTATTGGACTGAAAAATTCAAGCTTGGAAGCTAGTAGATTAAGAGGTAAACCTTTGACCTTTCAAAGGTTTAAGGTAATTGGGAGAAACTTTATTTTGGGTAGTCATATATTAATTGATTGTAAATGAATTTCTATTATGAGTGTGGCATGTATCGGTTAATTTTCAATGTGAAAAGCATGTGCTAGTTTCGATGAGCATATGAAAAATTGAATGTGCATAAAGTTATTTTTATTTGAGATGTAAATGCCTAATTAAGATGTTTTTGAATATGAACATGCATATGTCTTTAGAAAATGAATGTGATGATTATGTGAGATAGATGTGTGTTAATGAGAAATAGATTTTGAGAAAATGATGAGAATACATACTTGGGTAGCGCATGGTCGTAAACCCAATATGATTGTTGTGATAATAAGTAAATGAAAATGAAAATGTTAAAACGAGTGAATATTGATTATGGCATAATTAGTGGCGGGAGTTCACCTAGGGATTGGGAGTAGAGAAAATCCATGTAGTAATTAGGCTGCCCTCCGTTGCATGAGAGTATAATCTTGTCCCATAGTTTATGGAGGGATTGTCCCATAGTTTTTCGAGAGACTAAAACCTAGCTATCTCCACTGGTTCAATGAGGAGAATAGCCTAGACATCCTAGGGATTCGAGAATTGGGTAAGCCGTGGTCCAAGAGTGAGTCCTGTGATCTTTGGCCGGATCATATATCATGATTGGTGAGCTTGGGTAGTCCAGTCACACAGACAGAACCCTAATTAGTGTTATAGCCTATGGTTTCCGTCTGAGAAAATAAGGAGGATATAAGGTTGGTTGATCATTACTTAAATAAATACATGACATGTCACATGTGTTAAGTGGTGACAAGTAGCATGAATATGGGTCATGTCATATATCTGAGAATATGGTGACAATGTACCTAGTTTATGAGAACGAAAGAAGTTATATAATGATAAATGACATGATATGATATATGCCAGTATGTTTTACATACTTGATTTTCTTATGCAAGTATTTGGTTTATTATTGATATATAACTGCATAGGGTAGGTTTAACTTTAGTTACTAAGTGGCTAGACTCATCCTTTTTATTTAACACTTTTCAGGCTCTAGCTCTGGTGCAAGAGGGAGAAGGCTCAAGACGCTAGGAATTAGCATATTCCTACTGTATGCCTCTGGCTTAGATTTATTTTGTATAATAATATATGTTTGCCAATTCTAGGATGCATGCCATCTTACTTGCACTACTTTATTGTTGGAAATGTTAGAAATGTATTTTGGGCCCTTAGTCTTTGTGTATGTTGAGATATATATATTTTAGGCCCTTAGTTTAGGGCCAAAATACTAGTGCAAGTGTAGAAATAAAGATTTGAACATGTTTTGAATGATTTGAGTGAAATGCTACGACAATTTACCTCCCCCTCTGTTTTTGGCAAAATGGGGTTGAGGAGTAAATTTTTATTATACTGTTGTTTTAGTACTTGTGACATATTGTACTGGTAGTCTTAGGTTCAATGGACATGATTCAAGTGATAGGAAAGGCTTTTGGCATATGTTGAGAGTTTTGGACACTAATTTTGTGTGAAAATTGTGAAAAGTGGTTAAAATGTGTTTGGGTATCCAACTTCCTAGTGTGACTTGTTTTGGAAGTGAAACCATGCCATTAGTTAGTTCATGTAAAGAGCTTTCTGTAGATACCTAGATCACATTATTCGGATGTCAGGGCGGAGAATCAGGGTGAGTCAAAAGTTTCCCGATTCTACTATCAAATGATAGCAAAATTAGTAGAAAGTTCGTGAAACGTGCCATGACGCGGGGCCCCTGAGCCATGGCACATGGCACAGAAACAACACACCACGGCACAGCATGCACAAGCCATGGCGTATTGCCCTGTATCACAATATATGTGTTGTTTTGCAATTATTTTTGACTTCTTTCACTCTTCTGAGGTATCACATGCTTTTGAAACTTATTTTTACTTTGATATGAAGGATTTTAATTGATTTAAACTCATTGTTATTTAGAAAACTTGAGATCCCTTGAATTTGCACTAAAGCTTGAAAATCATTTTTTTGAGTTAAGTCTCTAATTACTAGGAGCTATATGGGTTAATTATGTTTAGTGGAGTGAGAATGTTTCATTTATCCTCTCCACTCTCATCATAAGGGGCTCTCTTATTGGTAATTGTGTCTACTGCATGAAATGGAAGCTAGGGTCTCATTTTGTACACATCCCAAACTCACGAAGGAAGAACATAGTCTCTAACCTTTTTGTTTAAATCAATGAACTCCTTACCATGCTCAACAAGATCAATAAGTGGTATTCATGTAGGGGACCCTAGCTCAAGCCAAAAGGAAGTTTGAGAACTAGAAATAGCAATTTTCCTATACCCTACTAGAAGGCATTCCAAACATTGACTATGCCCCTACATGTTAATCCAAACACACTCTAAGTCATGTATGTGAATGAGATTCACGTGAACTCTACTTTTCTTTGTACTGCATTAAATATTAAAATTAATTTTATTTTATCTTATCAAGAATATTTGAATTATTTTTTTTTATACTTGTATTGATATTTTACTTTATTGTTATAACTGCAGTTATTTTCAGTGGCAATACTAAAGCCTACTCTATAAAATAATTTGAAATAAAATAATATGTATCAATAAATTTTATTAAATATATTTTTATAATTTTATTTTTTAACACAAAAAGATAAATTTTTAAAAATACCCTGCACTTAATAATCTATTTATGAAAGAAGATTAGAAAAATTATGATAAGAAAAGTATTATTAGAAAGGCATTATTAATAAAACTAAAACAATTAATCATTTGATTCTTATAGTTTTGACTTAATTGTAACCCAATTCCTAAGTGAAAATGTCTTGGAGTAGCATCAGTAATTTGAGCCAAGCTCGACAGGCCAGTCCAAACCCACCTAAAAAATTTAGGGCCAAGCCCAAAATAATAATTATTTTTTAATATTTGAGCCTATTTGAGTTGGCCCAAATAGGCTCAAGAAAATTTGAGCCTAGCCTGAATACCTAAATAAAAAAATAATTTTTTAAAAAATATAAAATATAATAAATATTAATTAATTCTTTAGGTTTTATATCATTTTATACTAAAATACCATATATTTGAGTATATTACTATGGTTATTTAAAAAAAATTTAAAATATTTATATTTTCATTTTTTTTCATTTTTTAATCAATAAAATATCTCAAAATAATATTTAAAATATATTTTAATATTAACTTTTATATTTTAAGACCCAATTTTTTTAAAAAAAAGTTGAGTCCTATACATCATTTTCATATCCAAAAAATATATTTTATATTTTTTATAAAATAAGATAATTAATTTTAAAGTAAAAATAAAATTTAAAAAATTTAAAAAATAAAATTTTGGTAGGTACGAATTCATGGCTCTACTCTTAGATAAACATAATAAATAGAACAACATTCTTAGATAATTATTTATTTATCATCCATACTAGACTTGGTTAAAACTTAACAATAAGTTGGAGTAAATATTTCTTGTATGTAGGGGTTAATAATTTAATAAGTTTGGTTCTTGGCACGATCATACGCTCAGACTAATAATTTAATAATTTAGACCATTTGGATTGTAATAATATTTTTTTTCTTGTTGTTGAAAATTATTGTGAATTTATTATGATTATATGTGTTTTTATTATCTTAATTAAGTTTATTAGGTTGAAATGAATTATTGCATCTCATAGAAAAAAGAGAAAAAAAGCTAAGTGAGTATTGAACTAATAAGACTAGTCTTTCAATTCTATGAACTAAGTCCAATTCTATAAATTTTTGAATTATTACTAGATCAAACTAGACTATGGGTTGCCTATTCTAATCATTTCATGAAAGAGACCAGATTTTAGGTTAGGGCGAAGTGCAATCCTGTCTAATTCTTTGTGTAGCTTCACGCAAAGGCAAGTAAGTACAGAAAGTCACAAAAGATAAATAAAGTCTTAACAAAGAAATCTTTCAAGCAATAAAGGAGAAACCAACAAACTTACATTCACAAGCAACAAAGCTAGATGCCTCAAGTAGAGACTCTACTTCAAAAAAAAAAACAATAAATGATGATTATTTTAGCGCATAAATGATGGTTAATACGTGTCATTTATCTGGCTAACATTTAAAAATCCTCCAAAGATGGTTATATGATCGTCATTTAAAATATAACTTTTAAATATGTCTATGAATAAAGGATATAATAAATGATAGGTAAATTAAAGTATGGTAAATTTTGAAAAGCAATTTACCATACTTTAAGTGAAAACAATAAATGATGGTTATTTATAGAACTATAATTTATTATATATTTTCTTAATACGGGGGTTGTTTTCATACCATCTCCTTAAAAAAAATCAAAATAGCAGCAAACAACCATTTTAGATTTAAGTATCACCATAATTTATTATATTCAATTGCGAAATTAATTAATAAACATCTCTTTAAGCTAATGTATATCAAATAAACAAATGTAATTTTATAAAGTAAACTATTTTTCAAAGTAAACTAGCTATTAAAAATATAAACATCCTAGCTATTTATTCTAGGTAGTTCTATTAATTTTTTTATATGAGGTCCATAATTAAAAAATGTATTAACACCATTCTTCAATTACCTTATTTATTTTTGCATTTTGAATTCTTCAACTTAAGAATCGTCATAATTCTACAATATATAAATGATCCACCATAAATTAATTTTAATACATTAATTTTTTTAGTAATTTAAAAGTGAATATTGTTGACATACCATCTCAAGAATTATGCCCTCGTTATGGATAATAATATCATTTATGAACCTTATGACGCAAAAGCTACAATTCAAGCTATTTTTCATTTGTCTTGGACACTACAAATTAAGGAATCAATGAATATGTATTAATACATTATATTTTAATTCAATAAATGATTTCAATTACCTTTATTATATTTCAAGTGTAAGCCAATATTAGCAATCAATGTTTTTTGTCTCATTGATCATTCTAAGGTTATACATATCTTATATCAACAATCCCAAACTAAGAAAATGTCATTCTTTAGCAAATGTAAAAATCTCAACAAAATAGCAATCATTTTTAGAGAAATCACGCATCAGTTTTGGTCACCTAAATCAACTCCAATTGTAATGAAATTTGACATACTAATATATTTCAATATGTAGTAAACAAGGCACATAATTTAAATTTAAAATTATTCAAATAAATCAATCAAAATCAGAGAAAAATACATTCATAAAAATATCCCATTTTGATAATTCATTTTCATCCTAACAATAATCCTAAGGCTACCCATGTCATCTATTATCATTCCCAAGTCTATAACACATCAAACATAAATAATTTTCGATACCTCACAAATCCAAAATGGGCAACAAATGAGCAGAAATATACACAAGAAAAATAAACTAATAAAACTATCCACAACATTAAATAATTATTTTCATAACCTAGAAATCTGTGAATAATGGACGAAAATGAAGAAAAAAATCACACCTTCAAGTAAGAAGAAAAGAAACCCAAAAAGGAAGAACACAAGACCGTGAATGATGGTGTCAGTGGTGTTGGCTTCACATTGGAGCAATCTACGGTGGTCGACTACATCAAAGGAGGAAGATTTTGAGTTTTTTTGATTTTGTGTGCAAGTGGAGAAAAGAAGAAAAGAGAAGAGAAGAAAACATGATTGGGCGTGAACTGAAAAAATGTAAGAAAAACTGTTTAAACAACTGTCATTTATTCCAACATACTCGTTTCATATTTGCAGTACTTTAAATGAAGGGTGTGTAAAACACCCATCATTTAAAGATTTAAAATTTTTTTTCTTTTTTTATCAAAAATTGAAACATTGGGAATCAATATATAACGGGTGTATCTAACACCCGTCATATATTTACAGAACTTTAAATGATGGGTGTTTAAAACACTTGTTATTTAAATATTCAAATTTTTCTTTTTTTAGCAAAAAATTGAAACATTGGAAATCAATATATAATGAGTGTGTCTAACATGTGTCATATATTTACAAAGCTATAAATGATGGGTGTTTAAAACACCCATCATTTAAAGTTTAATATTTTTTTAATACTGAAAAATTGAAACATTGTAAGCTCTAAATGACAAGTGTTGTTTGAAGTTAAACAATACATGATGGGTGTTTGAAACACCTGTCATATGTTGTCCAGCCATCACCTGCCTCACCATTTTATGATTTTTTTTTAAACTGCCATTTTTTTTTTGTCATCTTGTATCTAGAATTCTATAGTAGTGAGAATGGAGGTTTTTGCAGAAAAGCTTCTTCTCCAGCAGCTTACAAAAGTCTTTCATCTGCTTATAGGAATAAATAGTTCACCAAACTCGACTGTAATTTCTTTGATTTTTCAGGTAATATTTTAGAATGAATTTTTTTTACTTTTATATATTTTCTTTCTATTCTTTCTGAATTTGCAGGAGGAAATTTTATTTTTAGTTTCTCCCTCAATGGTTGGGCTACTTGAATTGTTTATTTGCAGTGTTTTTGCATTATTCTTTTTAAATACTTTTGTTCAAGACTAAAAAAAATACTACTCCATCCTTTTCTTTTTAAGTTTAAGCGTTAAAAAATGTAAGATATTTTTAATATTTTAAGGTATAATTAACGTGCTTTTTTCAAAAAGATGTAATGAAAAAATAACTTTTATATTTATTTTAAAGTGAAACACTCAATTAAATAGGAGTACGCATAGAAAGATGGTGTTAATTTAAAAATAATTAATTATTTTACTGACGATATTATTCGGTTAAAAATACTTATATTTGGACTATAATATTCTTGTTTTGATTTCCTTGATAAATGCAAATTTGAATCAGAAGTGATTTTCCAGTTTCTTTTTCAAGTTATTTTTCCTACTCTTTTTTTCTTATGATTTCTTTGCTAGTATGCTTTGCATCGCTACAAAAAAAGAAGACTTCTATAGCAAGCAATTTCTCAATTGCTTTTCCTCCTTCTTGACAATCATGAGTTTTTTTTCCCACTAATGAAAGTCAAAGTTGTTTGTGTTGATAGCTAGGTTCTGTTAAGTGAAATACTAGCATATAATTTCTTGATTTTTCTAATGAATTTTTAATATAATTTTTTAATAGATTTAACAATATTGGTCATCCTGGCTTTTTTTTTTAAATCTAAATATTGCAAAATGACAGGTGTTTTCTATTTCTTCATTTTTACAAAGATTTTGGTTTGGGGTAGATTGAGATCTGTTAATACATATGATGGCTTTAATATAATATTCCCAGGATCCTTGAACACATTCCAGTCAAATGTGTGTGTGTATCCTTCAACACATGTTTATAATAAATTTATTTTCTATTTTGGCGGGAAATTGTACAGTTTTTGCGGTCATACAAAACTCTCCTTTCTAAAAATAAAAACTTACTGAGAGTTATGATTAGTAAAAGATTATGTATATTTATATTTATATTTATAAGAGTTTATTGGATTATTAATAATAAATTTATTGGATTCACAAATGTTTTTGAACTTTTGATATTTTATACTGTACTTTTCAACCTAGTAACAATGATTGTGAGTATTATATTATATTCAAATCAAAGTCTAGTTTAGTTGTAAGGTTAGGAATGAAATTGAATTGTATATTTGAATTATTTTAGTTGTAGGCTTTCTCCAACATTAAAAATTCAGTAAATCTATTCATATGTTGAAAGTATAGTCACAGATACATCATTACACCCTTTCAAATGTAGAGTCTGCGCCTTTTTTTTTTTTTTGGGCTGACATGTAGAGTTTACTATTAAATGTGGAGTTTACCATTTAATGAACATGTTTATTGCAACATAATCGTGTCAAATGTACCTTTCCATCAAAATAGTAATAGCCAATAATAGAGACCTATAATTACAAGATAGCATCTCATACTTGATAAGTGTGCTCACAGTAATTGATGTAGAATTCAAGCATAAATTTCATCAACCAAACTACACTTTAATTTGAATATAATATAATATAATACTCACAATCATTGTTATTAGGTTGAGAGTTTAAATATTTAAAAAGGCATAAATGCGCTGTTTTCATTGACTTATAAGTTACAAAGAATCAATTTTTTACATATAAAAGATTAGGAAGAATCGAAACACTACATTTGTGATTTCAAAACATATACTTTCTTCATTTAAAAATATAAGGTATTTTTTAAGGAGTTGAATGTTAAAAAATGTGAGACATTTTTAGTATTTCAAAGTGTAATCATTGTTTTATTTTTAAAAATATCTTTTGATAAATAAATTTATATTTATTATAAAGTGTTTAATAGAAATAAATATGAAAAGATAATATTAATTTGTTTGAAAGCAGATAATTATTATTTTTATTTGTGTGGGGGAGGGGTGGATTATTAACCGTTGTCACTGTCTGAAACGCAAGTGTTGAATGTTAACTTCTTCCTACTTTTTCTCATGACAAAATGGTTGGCATTCTCTACTTCTCTCAACGTTCTCTGCTTCTCTTGGCATCCATGTGTGATGTGTCTTTGTTATTGTTATCATTTTAAAATTACAGTTTAACACTTAAAAGATTCATAGGACTTTACAAGCTTTCAAAATTTTTTGGGACTTTATTCATATTAAATGGGCCTTTTGGAATTAATACATCATTCTCCCTTTTATATATATATATATATATATATAAATTTTTTAAAACATGCTGGACACACATCCGTACCAAAAAAAAAAAAAAAACCAAGGAGGAGGAGGAGGAGGAAAGCAACACAGCAAGATAAAACTGGTATATGTATGAAATGTCGGCTTCACTCTGTGTGTTCACAATAAACGAATAAGCTCATAGCGTGAATCATACTTCCTTGGAGGCCTCACATGTGAAGCTAAAGCAAACTTCACATCACGTGATGAAGCGCACGAAGTGAAAGGACACTTTGGAGGGTTCACGTGAACTCTACTTCTCTTTTTATTTTTACCCTGTGAACTCTACTTTTTTTAATGCATTAAATAATAAAATTAATTTTATTTTCTTGCATCAAGAATATCTGAATTGTTATTTTATACTTGCATCTATATCTTATTTTATTGTTATTACTGGAATTAGTTTTCAGTGGCAATAATAATTTTTATTTTCTCCATCGCATTTTAAAGATAATCTTAAATAAAATTATATATATTAATAAATTTAATTAAATATAATTTATAATTTTATTTTGTAAATAAAAATATAAAATTTTAAAAATATTAAAGAGAATATATAATGAAAAAGTAATATTTTCAAAAAATTATTGATGAAATACACTTTTATTAGATTTTCTTATATATAAAATTGTTTTTAAGTGAATATCATATAATAAATTTTATTATTTAATTTAAATAACATAAAATTGTAATAATTTTTAATTTTATTTCTAATAATATCACAATTAATATTCATGATAGTGGAGGTAAAATATACAAGTAATGTTTTATCCCTTTTTTAAAATAATAATAAAATTATTTAATTACTTAAAAATATCATGATACTTTTTATATTTATGAATGAAATAAGTTTTTTTAAAAAATAATATATATAAAAGGAGTGAGTATTTTGTTATAGTATGAGCATAAAATTATAAAGTATATTGCACACTCAAATATATTAGTGAATGAATGTTGCTTGCTTTTATACGATTTGGATTCAAGTGATGAGCACTGAATGCGCATCAAGACTAGAAACAAACCTAACTTTTCATTTTAACTTTAATTAATTTCTATAGTTCATTTAAATTAATTTTTAAATATTTTTAATATTATATTTATAAATATAAAAAAATAAAAAAATTTAACATTTCAATAAACATGTTCCTTATCAATCTAATAAGTACAGATTTAATCTGTCTAATTTAATATTAAATTTTTTTATAATTTTTATTAAATGTTCAGATAAACTTTAGACAGTTCAGATAAAATTTAAATAACCTTATTTAAAAATTTTTATAAATTAATCATTTAAATATACTTTAAATAATTTATATTTAATATTAAAATTTTTTATATTTTTATTTTAATAAATATAATATTAAAAATATTTAAAAATTAATTTAAATAAACGATATAAATTAATTTAGGTTAAAATAAAGGGTCAGAATTGTTCTGACCATGCGAATGCGCTTTATATAAAGTTGACTCAACTCAAGTACTTGATTTTCGAAAGGGCTGAAAAGGCAAGCATAGAAAGTAAAAAAAAAAAAAAAAGACAAATAAAATCTGAAAAGCAGTACTCCCTCTGATCCTATTTATAAATCATTTCTACCAACCTCATCATACCAATACAGTAAAAGTACAAGGAATAAAAGTAAGTAAAATCCAAACAGCCCCTATATAACAAATATAAAAAGTAATGTTCTGTTACTTTTTCCTCTCATGAAGGGTAATTTTGGAAATACCTCTCAAATATTACCTAAAAAGACGTACCATGACTTATAAATGGGATCAAATACACCTTCTAAAATTGGACTTATAAATGGACCGGAGGGAGTAAAGGATCGACCAACTCCTTCAAACAATGAAGGACACAGCAACAACGTCCAAACCCTCACATTCACAAGCAACAAAGCTTAGGATAGAGAATGGAGGTTTCAGCAGACGAAAGCTATTCCTCCAGCAGCTTACAAGGACTCTTTCATCTGCTTATAGGAATAAAATCTTCCCCACCAAATTCGACTGTGATTTCTTTGATTAATAAGTTCAGGTAATATTTTTTTTATTTTTTTAACTTTTATATATTTTCTTTCTATTCTTGCTGAATTTATTGGAGGAAATTTTATTTTCAGTTTCTTGCTGAATGGTTGGTCTCCCTGCCTGTAGTGTTTTTGTTTTGTTTTGTTTTGTTTTGTTTTTGTTTTTGGCTCATTCTATTTTGCAAATTTGAATCGAAAGTGATTTCTCCATTGCTTTTTTAACCATGTTTCCCTACTCTTTTTTCATATGATTTCGTAGTTAGAATGCCTTTCATTGCTAATACAAAATATTCAAGCAATTTCTCAAGTCCATTTTCTCTTTCTCGAAAATCCTGAATTTTTCCTGAGTTATGAAAATCAAAGTTGTTTGTGTTGATAGCTAGGTTCTGTTTAGTGAAACGCTAGCATATAATTTCTTTATTTTTATTTGTTGAATTTTGAATACAATTTTTTGATTGATTCAACAATATTGTTATCTTTGCTCTTTTTTTAAATCTAAAATACTACAAAATGACAGGTGTTTTCTACTTCTTCATTTTAGAAAGATTTTGGTTACTCGTAGGTTGAGATCTGTAAGTACATGTTAAATTGAATATAATATTCTCAATATCCTTTAGCCCATGACCATCTATAAAACACCTCCGATCAAACAACCTGCAATTAATTATACGTACTGAAGAAGCCATTCTCTGTGTTGCTAGGTTTTCTAGTTAATTTAGGTGGGATAATTATGTCTCATGAACAGAGAAGAACCCAAATATACGTTTTTAAAGCCATGAAGGTAGAAACCCAAACGACCCCTATCACCCATAAATCATATTGGAGAATTGATCTATGATTTAATTTGGAGGGAAACGGAAGGATTGCTGGGTTTTTATTCCTCGGCTAAAAATAGCTTGCTGTTATAAACAATTTAATACAAAAAAAGTTAATTAGTAGGCACTAATATATAAATGAAATTTAATAGCATATATTTTGTTGCAATTAAAAAAAATAAAACGCTACTAAAATGAAATTGAAAAATCTTAGGTGGTTTTGTTTCCTGAAATGTCATCGCAATTATTATTTTTTAACAATTTTATTATGTAAATGAATAAGAGATATGTTTCCTTCATGAAATGTTACATCTTGTTGTTTCTGAACAATTCAGTAGCATCTCTACATAAAATGCCACATAATGGTATTAAATAAAAAGTATAAAATAAATTAAGAAACCAGCACTAATAAAATAAAAATATATAGAAACCTTAAGTATTTTTTCCAAATCATTTAAAAAATTATGTAAAAATATTACATCCCTTAAATTCAACCTAAGCCTTTTTAGTTTGAAAAATTAAAAATAGTGTCAAGAACCTGATATGGGTAACTTAAAAGAAAAGAAAAAAAAAAACAAAAGAACACTAAAATGGTGTTTTCCAGGGGAAAGCAACCTGAGGGTTATTTATTTTTGAAATAAATGCAATATTTATTTTTAATCATGTAAAATATAATTATAATATATTCATTTCTATGTAAAAATTATTAGTATAATAATATTTATGTTAACTATTTTTGTAACTATTATTATATTTATGACTACAATAGATATCCTATTAATTATAAGAATCATTATATTTATTTAATAATAACTATAATTAATTTTACTGATTAATAATGATGAAATATAATAATTATTATTAAAATACTATTATTAGTATTAGCATGAATTATAATATACATAAATATTTTTAATATAATTTAATTAATTAATTATATTTTTAAATACAGAAAAGTAATTTAAAATTGAAAAACCTAGGTGGCATTTCCATGAGGGTTTTTAATTTTTTTTGGGTGTCGAATTTGAAATGCCTTTGAGTAAGTGTATAAAAAATATATTTTTTATAACTATTATTCTTTGAATTTATTTTATTTATGATGATAACTATTTTCTCTAACGAATATGGATAAATATTTTAATTAACACTAATTAAGAAGTAGGATAAATTCCTAAGAATTTATTAAGATTATAAATATAATAATAATGATCTTTAGTATTATTAAGATTAATTAAAATTAGTTAAGTGTTATTTTAATTTTTAAAAATGAATTTAATCATAGTTAGTATTATTATAATTATAAAAATTATAATAGGTTTTATTATTATTATCATATTATTATTATTATTATTTAGTATTAGTAATCTTATCATTATTAATTATAACATAATAAATAAATTTAATTAATATAATTATTTCTTAATTATTAATTCTTATTATTATAATAGAAAATTTTAAATAAAACTCACAGGCGGCTTTTCAACCTCATTAAATGTCACCTCAGGGTTTTTAATTTTTTTTAGTTAAAAATTAAAAGCTCTAAGGTGGTGAAAACCCCAGTTAATTTAATACTATTAAATATATACACTTTTAATTACCTTTAGTTTTTTTTGAATTTACTTATAATGATAATTATTTTTTCTAATTAATACTAGTAATGATAAATATTTCAATTAATAATAACTAAGAATCATTCATATTATAAATATAATAATAGCGATATTTAGTATTATTAATGTTAATTAAAATTAGTTAAGAATTATAAAAAATATAAACAATAAGTATAATCATTTCTAGTATAACTATAATTATAAGAAATATAATAATTTTATTATTAATAATTAAATTCTTCATCATCCTCATCATCATTATTATCATCAAATAATTTAAAATAAAAAGCCCTTAGGTTGTTTTACCCTCGGGATACGAGTGTGACTTCTTTAAGTGGTGGACCGTCCGCCACTAATTGAAAGCCAAGAATTGGCCTACTCTATTTTGAGCCATGTCCTGTCTGTATTTTGCATCGTTTTTTTTTTTTTTTTGTTTTTTGTGGTCATTTGTTGTAGAAGATGATATGTAATAGAAGCATACTTTTTTTTTATTGGTAAAAAAAAAAAGGATGAATACTTTTTTGGAGGATTACTTCTTTGTTTTTTTTTTAAATATTTTTGGTGGGGTTGTAATGCGTTGCCAATGTCTTGACTACCTATAGTAACACGAACTATTGGTTTATGGTTATTAACAATATTGCAATAGGTGCTTAATAGTTATGAAGCATCCTTTTGAATGTTAGTCTTTTGTCATGGCTCTTAATTATTGTCTCTCTATGTATAGTGATTCTAACAGTTTTGTCAGATTATTATAATGGAAGTTATGGTTTACCACTTTTCCATATTTAGTCTTTATTGTTTGTATTAACATTTATCAACAATTTTGTTTCATTCAGTGTGCTTTATCCTACGAGGTATTCCTAAGTTTAATTTAACAAAGCTATTTGTATAACTTCCTTCCTTGCCAAACTTAGTCAACAATTTTCTTTTTTAATTAAACATATCCATTGTTTATTATAATAAATCTACATATTATTGCTTCATTTCACCATGAGTAAAAGATGAAAAAACCCATGAAAGTTTCAAGTATATATAGTCTGATTCAGTCCATGCTTTTTGCTTCAGCTCTCATTAATACTTTTCAAGAATTTTGTTCCTTCACATTTTTTGAAGCTCTACTGAACTTCAACGTTTATATATGCTTATTATTCTTAACAGCAAGGTGATATTTTTATAGGAATAGTGTTGAGGTTTTTAAATAGATCCTAATTAAGATTTAAAATAAGGAGCGGAATGTCTCTTGATTCTCCACAAAGCTATAGAGCTTGCCGACATTGGTTACCCAAAAATAGGAAAATTCATTTGCTTTCTCATGACTATGATGATAGGTGTCTGATTCTCTTTCTTTTACCCAATATAGGAATATTCTTCTCATCCATTTTACTTATAGGGCTTGCATTATAATGTCTTCACATCGTCTCTTGTTAATGGAAGGGTTCAAGATTGTATTTGGACAACAAAACGTGTGTTTATTTTATAGCCCAGGTTATATTTGGCCTTTGTATAATTCAATTTGTTGTTAGAATTACATTTGTCTTCTAAATTATTTCTCATTCATTTTCACCAACACATGCCATATTTTTGTGAGCATCGATTTTGATAATTATATTCATGCCATCAATTTTCAAGCTTCTGCATTTTATGTGCTTTAAACCGTAATCTTCTACATCAATTCTTTAAATAGAAATTACATGCTTCTGTGTTCTATTATATATATAAATCTCGAAAATCCATCCTGATGTATAGCATTTCTCTCTTTAAATTATAATTGGTACACAATTATGGTACTATTTGAAGAAAAGATAATATTATTATGTTTGTTTCTCTTTTGGATGAGCATATCTGAAGCAGTGTATGCATTTTGTATTTGTTTGTGTATGTCTATCATGCTAAGGAGGCCACAATCAAACATATACCTTATAAAATGGATTTTATTGCCAAGAGATCTTATCTAAAGAGAATGATGTCTAGCAGTGATGGAGCATGTTACAACTTACTTAGAAGCATAGATCAACATTTGATAAGCTATGTTCTATGCTAATGGATGTGGATGGTCTTAAACTTATTGAGAATATGCTTGTGGATGAAAAAGTTGCCATGTTTTTACACATGCTAGCACATCATATGAAGAATAGAGTAATACAACATAACTTTGGTAGTTCTGGAGAAACTATTGGTAGGTATTTTAGCTCAGTGCTTAATGGTATGATAAGACTTGGAAATATGTTGTTGAAGAAACCAAAGTTTATGCCTAAAGACTCTAACAATGATAGGTGGAAGTGGTTGAAGGTAAATACACATATTATGTATTTATCATTCATTTGTACATAAGTGTGAACAATCAGTATTAATGTTTTTTTCCTACTATTGTATTTTTATGGAATTGTTTAGGTGCATTGGATGGAACTTACATTAAGTTGAGAGTTCATTCTCTTGGCAAGGCAAGATACCAAAATAAGAAAGGAGATCTAACCACAAATGTGTTGGGTGTTTGCTTACAAGATGGTTACTTCATATATGTTTTGCTTGGGTGGGAAGGGTTTGCAGTAGATGGATAGTTCTTTATGATACCATCAATAGAAGAAATGGCTTGAAAGTTCCACAAGCTCACTATTACTTGGCTAATGCTGGATACACCAACTTGTGAGGGATTTCTTGCACTGTATAAAGGGCAAAGATACCATTTAAGTGAATGGAGAGAGGGGAGACATCCTAGAAGTGCATAAGATGTTCTAATATGAGACACTCTTCTGCAAGAAATGTAATTGAGCGACACTATGGTATTTTGAAGTTAAGGTGGGCTATTCCCATCATTTTATCTTGTTCGGACACATAATTGAGTTATAATTACTTGTTGCCTCCTACACAATTTAATTTGTCAAGAAGGTGCGGATCCACTTGAAAATGAAATTGGTGAAATAGGTTTAGATGTGGATGGGATGGAAAAACCCCCCTAATTCAAAATATGGATGCTTTTGATGAGTAGGCTGCCTTTAAGGATAACATTGCTAATGAAATGTTCAGTTCCTTTTCTTCTAATAGGAACTCTAGATAAATAAGTTATTTTATTTGAATATTGTTTATTTTAGTATGTCAATTTGCTTTGTTTTCTTTGAGTATGGTGTATGGAATGGTAGAATATGTACTATTTTTATGTCATTAATAACATGTTTTAATGTTATTATTGTGATTTATTGTTAACCACTGCCAATTTCCTCTTATAGTTGATCTAACATTTCAAGTAAGTCTGGAAAGTCAAATAAGCATATGTGGACACTTGAAGAGGACGAGTTATTAATCCAATGCATGATGGCACTGCATGATAAGGGTGAGCTTGTTCTGACAATGGTTTAAAGCCACATGTCTTGAACACATTGAAAGATATGCTTGATGGTTTCATACCTAGAAGTGGTATTAAGGCCCATCCTCACATTCAGTCTAGGGTTTAGAAGTTAAAAACTAATTATGGTATGATTTCTAACTTTCTCAATTTATTGAGTTTTGGTTGGGACCCTGAAAAGAGATGTGTGATAGCTCCGAAGACTTTATGGATGACTATGTGAAGGTTAATATTGTTTATTTCAGTTTATTTGTATTTTTGGTTTTTTATTTCTAAATATTTTAGTTTTTTTTCTATTTTTTCAATTATAGGTGAACAAGAAAGTTGTTAAGCAGAGGAATAAGTCTTTCCCTCATTATGATGAGTTGTCCAAGATCTTTTGAAGGGACAGAGGAATAAGTCTTTCCCTCATCTTATAGTTTATTTTAGAAAAGATGCTCAAACATATGAATATATCCTTAAAGAGAAGCATGATCAAGCTAGGTATACTTCACCCATTGAAAACACTCCTTCTGAGCACATTCCTACTAAATCCTTCATGGATTTACCACATGGGAATCCATAAGAGAACTCTCCAACCACTATCCCCATCTGATGAAACTTTAAGGCCAAAAAAAGAGAAAGTGAAACAGCATTGACTAATAGAGCTTTATACTTGATGGCATGAAAATCGTTGTGCAAACACTAGTTGATAGGTTAAAGAAGTCATCTAAGCCTCTTGGTATGCATGTAAATAGAGCTGAATGTGAGAAACATAAAAATGGCATGAGGAAGTCTCTTACCCTTGAGCTTAAGAATGTTCAAGGACTCACCCACCAAGAGTGTGTCAAGGTATATGTGAAACTTATAGTTGATGAGAATTTGTTGATTGGCTTTTATTCCATGCTTGGAGAGGACAAAGCTGATATGATTCGTGAAATAATAGCATAAGCTATTATTTGGTGTGACTTGATATTTTCATGACTTGCTAAAAGAAGGAAGAAATTTTAATCTACATCAACATGCTATGTAAACATTAACGGGTTAACTAACAGTTAATATGGTCAAACTTGACTGTAGGGTAAAACTGTTTGATTTTAAAAAACATTGGGGTAGCATTGTGCCTTTAAAAACATAAGGATACTAATTATGCCTCGTTAGAAACATCTAGGGTAAATTTATACTTTAGCCCAATATTTATTTTCATTGATATACATATTGGTCAAACTAGATAAGTTGTGTACTTTCTATCTATATTGCTAGATTTGTTATAATTTGCTAGTAATCAGTACATGTTAAATTTGGAATAGTGTTTCTGTGAGGAAAGGCTACCTCATGTTTATGCGCGCATGCATATATGTAAGAGGTAGGGTTTACAGAGGGGAACGCTATCTCATATTTATATTAAAAAAAAAAAGCAATAGAGGATCATTGTAGCTTTTTATTTTTTTACAAAAAGCGACAAAAATATTTTGATTTTACACTGCAGGACTTGATGATTAAAATGTAAATAAGTTTAAATATGAAATGACAAAAATAGCCCTTCATTTCTTTGATAAAAGTCAATCCCATAGTTGTTAGGAACCTATCTTGTGGTAATTGGAGCTCTAGCACTGATGACCACTTAAACTGGTAAAGGTAGTTTGGGAGGTTTGAATCCTTGATCCCTTTGCTACCTAAACGGTTTGTGATCCTTAAACCACAGAACCCATTTAATCATATGGGCAAACAAAAAAAAAGTTTGGTAACCCAAACTTCTAAATCACATCCATGTTATAATATAACGTTGACTTGTTAAATCATTAACAACACTTATTATTTTCTTAATTTTACTTGTTAATCTAATATAGTTAATTACAAATTAAAAGGTTTGAAAATTCATGTATTTTACAAGTGTTTATATGTAAATTGACATTTAAATATTATGAAAATAATATAATAAATTTAGTTTCTAATCTACTTGTTTGTCATGACATAACGTTAACTTGTTAATTTCGTAATGGCAATTGTTATTTTGATAATTTCACTTGTTAATTTGACATAGTCAATTACAAATTAGGAGGTTTAAAAATTCATGTATTTTACAAGTTTTCATTTATAAATTAACATTTAAAAATGATACTAAAATAAAGTAAAAAGAAAATAAAATTGACCTCCTAAACTATAGATTTAGAAGCATAAGATCCTAAACTCATTTTTTAAGAAATATTCCCTTCAACTTTTAAAAATGGTGTAATGTAGCTCTTGCTATTAATAAAAAGTTAAATTTGATTATTAATTAACAAGAAAATGAATGAAAATAATCTCAAAAATTAGAGAAAAAGATTAAAAAAATTATGGTCAATCAAGTATCTAAAAAATTACCAAAAGACCAAACAAATTTTTTGGTCAACTAATGGTTAAATTTAATGTTTGTTAATGATAGTGGTTAGATTATACTGTTTTTAAAAGTTGAAAAGAAATATTATACAAAAAATAAGTTTAGAGTCTCATATGCTCTTAGACTTAGAGTTTGGAGACCAATTTGCCTTTTTACTCATTAAAGTAATATGTTTATATATGAAATAAATCTAGTGTCCAAACTATTTATTTGTTATAACATGATATTAACTTGTTAATTCCTTAACAACACATGTTATTTTGCTAAACTTACTTGATGATATGACATAATCAATTACAAATTGGGACGTTGAAAAATTCATGTATTTTGTAAAGACCACCTAAGAGGGTGGTTGTAACATCCTGAATTTCAATCCCAGGGGCTAGTTGTCAATTAAGGGTAAATTAGTAATTAGTGGATTGATTGTGGTTTGGGTGTTGAGTTGATGTTTGTATTGTTTAGATATTATATTGATAGAATTGAAAGGTAGAACGACAATCCAGGGCATAATGCAAGAGCACAAGTGAGAGTTTTCTTAGTGTGCCACGCACTGCGGTGCATGGCGTAGAATTTTTACTTAAAGGCCAAGTCAAATAGTGAAAACAAAAAGAGAAGGAAGGGAAAATGTGCGTGAGAGGTGAGGAAGCTTTGGATATTTTAGGGCAAGCCATATGTAACACTTACCCCGAGTGTTATTCAAAAATCATACAATTCTAATAAATTAAGTGTGGTTAAGGAGTTAATCCTAAAACCAACTTAGGAAACAAACCACTTAAATCACTAAGCAGATACATGATTGCAAAGTAAACATTTAAAATCTTTTTTTAAATAAAAAAAATTTATAGGTTTTGTCTATAGCACATGAAAGCAAGCTAGGTGAAGCAAAGTAAAAAGATGTTGTCATGATAGCATTAAATTGCAGTCATGACAGCCCTCCCAGGCCAACTTTCGGGAGGCGCCATTCTGTCATCCGATTCCCAATTAAAGAAATTTTAAAGCTCACATGTTACATTCAAAGGGTACTATAAGTGTACCAAATTTCAAAAAGATTCAACGATCGAATTAAAAATTAGACATGTTAAAAATTTGGTCATTTTTACTGTCATGACAGCACCTTCGGACTAACTTTCGGGGTGCACCATTTCATCATCCGACTTCCAATCGGAGCAATTCTAAAGCCCACATGTAAATTTTAAATATTACTATTAGCATACCAAATTTTGGAAAGATCTAATGGATGGATTGAATTTCATTCATGTTGCAACATCATCAATGTTACTGTCATGACAGCTCCTCCGGACCAAATTCCGGAGTATGCCATTTCTTCATCCGGTATTCGATCAACGTGATTTCAAAGCCCACATGAACATTATAAAAGGTTTTAATTGTGACCCAAATTTTAAAGAAATCCAATAGTCGGATTAAGATTTGGACACCCGGATACAAAAGTACAGTTTTTTGGTAAAAACTATTTTCAAAATTATCCAAATCTCATCCTAATGGTCACAAACTTGTGGTAACACTTTGAACACATCAAATAGGACTAAAAACACCTAATAGAATATTTAAATGATAGAAAAATCTTTTATACTAAAATTTGACCACCCGGGTGCCATTTCCAAAAATGGACTCTAAACTCCCAAAATACATAAATCACACAAGAGTGGCCAAAAACTATTCCAAATATCATATATACATATGAATACACACGCTAAACATTTTTACTTGGCTCAGATATCTTTGTGAGGCCCATACACCCACTCTCTCTATCCAAGGTGTATGTTTGCCCATAGCACGTCATTTGCAATGCAACCACTTTGCATTTGCTTGTGAAATCACATATATACCAAAATAAATATTTGCTTGTAGTGAAAACTTGATCTACTAAATAAATTCATCAAAACCACACACCATAGCCAAGTTTTCTAGCCATAAGTCTACAAACAAACAAAAATTCATACACAAGCCATACAATCCACACATACTCACACACATATGCATAATCATATCCTACTGGCACTCTAATCCTAAATACATTACAATAGACTTGCCCAAAAGAAAGGGGTTGAAATTCTTTACAATTCACAAACAACCCCTAGCTATGCTCCTTTCCTCATCCTCCACTGGTTCCTTCGCCTGGACCTGAAAATATTAAAAAGAAAGGGGTGAGACAATCATAGTTTCAGTAATAGAGAAATTTACATTGATTATTATAAAGTAAGCTATAATCGAATAAACAAATAATAAATTTAACATAGTATATAATTTAGCCATTTAAAATGTATGAATGCATGACACAGGCCGGTATGGCCTTTCATAACCAACAGAATGTGCCTTGACACTCTTTAACTCACAGGTAAATCTTATACCCACTTATACTTCCACAGGCACGAAACATAATATAAGGCATGATCTAATCCACCGAACCACCTATGCCCCTTTGATGTGAATCCTGAGCAGTTAAAGCTAACTCTCTCTCAGAGCCAGCCCGACTTACTTTCTATGTGAGGGCTACCTTGGCCTAGGCACTCAACCTCACACTTCATATGTCGGATTCTCTCTCCCAATAAGAGGTTTTGAACACTCAATACACTAACCACTTTAGTGCACTGAGCCCACAATACGTAAAGTAACATTGAGTACAGGCAGTGTGCCACAAAATATCAAAAGTTTACACCTTCTCATTGGTGAACTCTCACCAAAATTATGCCTTTTATTCGTGTCTACCTTTCCCGAGTGTTGACCACTTCAACACTTTAAGGTAGTATAACATTTATAAACCTCCCTTAAACGGTTCCTTAGCCCATCTAAGGTACCTTACTTAGTTACACTTCCTTAAGTACAATTTTTATTCTTTATGGTTATAATACATGCAAACAAATCTCGTTTCCATAAAAACATTGTTGTTAAACAATTGAAAAAAATATATTTGCCCTATAATCAAAGTAGTATCTCATAACCCCTTATAAAGTACATTTAATCTTTTAAAACATGTAATGCATGATAGCTAGTAATATTTATTCAAAAATAGCTAAAATAAAAAAAATAAGAAATATAAATTCCCCTGTTACCTCAACCCTTTAGTACCAAAAGGGTTCCTCTCGTACAAAATAGGACTCGGCTTGTTTTTTAACTTCTCAATAAGTTTTACCAACAATTCCTACAACATATAAGTGATCCATATCACTTATCATGACAAATAACATTAATGAAGACTATAACTCATACCACATAACTTAAGTTAATGAGTCATAATCCATCCTAATGGTCTATATATTAAACCAACCATTCACATAATACTACTTAACCATTAAAACCATTTATTAGCCATCACTAGGTTAATTTCCAATTCATATAATTTTTAATCAATTAAAAACCTTCACTTAGTATCACCAACTTTCACCATTAGCTCTTATAATGAAAACTAAACCTTAATTTAAATCTTATTGAACTCAAATAGTAAAATTATAACTAAATTAATAGGTTTAAACTATTGAGGAGCAAAACTCAATCTCTCAAGATTTAATTTGAGCCCAAAACAACTCTTTTCATCGAATTATCCACTCAAAATGTTAGATCACTATATAGAAACTCAAAACATCCTCCCTAGGATTCAAAGAAATAAAAGCTTACAAGAATAAAGCCTTTAGGATCAAAATCTAGAAATTTCCTCCTCCAAAAATTGAAGAAAATCAAGAGGAGAGGAAGATGATTGAAGTAGGGAGTTTATCTATCGTGTAGTCGAGCTCGCAACGGTTGTAAAGCCTCCTAAATCCAAGCCTAACTCCTTCTCTTTCTCTTATCTTCTTCCTCTCTCCCTTTCATGCATTTCCTTTCTTTTCCTTGTTTCATTTTTGGATTTCTACGTCTGTTTTCCCTTTCAAATGCTGATATAAAACTTTAGAGAAAATTACAAGAAAGGGCCCGATATTTTTTATTATAGCACAAAAGCCCGGGTCAACTTTGGTAATTTTTTCTATAATTAAAAATAAAATAAAACCCAACTTTTTCTTAGTAAAATTTAAACTCTAGATCTCTATCAAATTATTCTTAATTTTAATTTAATTATAGATATTTTATTTTATTTTATTTTTTTAAAATACATCTAAGTCTTAAAATTTCGAGATGTTACACCACATCTGGAGGCTTGGAGTCTGTTTTGATTAGTAACTTATTGGGTAAGTAATGCATAGCCCTATACTTCATTTGTACTCCTTTTTTATTGAATTTCATCGATTGAGAAATCAAATCATGAAGTTTTAAGGTATTATAATCTAAAAGAAAGGTTTAAAATAGACTACCGAATACAAAACTAAGATTTTTCAATTAGTATGGAGTTGAATGCTTGAGATTTGAGGATTTGGGCTCAAAATAGCCAAAACGTTAGGTTAAATGGAAAAGTTTTGGTTGAATAATGTGTTGGGAGATTGTTATAGTTGTTTGAGTAGTTTATAGGGCTAATGACTATAAATAATGAATACATAAATTCAAAAGGGTTTAATTAAACTATTTTATGTGTTAAGGGATTCGGTTGAGTTGAATCAATACTTGTAAAAAATATTGAGAATTGACTAAGGGGCACTCTGTCACGTAGATTGAGCACTTGTAAAATTGTTGTTGAGAATCTGTGTCCTTAGGAGCTTAGTGTGGTTGGTAACTCTTAGTAGCAAGGGTTAAAGATAATTGGAATAACTCTTTTACTTATTTGTTTGTGACATTGTTTCCAAGTATTTTGATATAACTACATGCATTGTGTTTTGAACTAATGGAGTAGTAACTTTTGAAAGAATATACATGGGGGTGTGTGAGTACTGATTAAGATGAATTTGAGGTAGCACATGCATTGACATGCATCGTGTAAGATAAGGAGGTGCGGCAGAGGATTAAAAATTTTAAATCTTTATCCTGATGTGGACAGAACGAACTTGTTTAATTTAAGAAGAATAGAAGAGTTACCTTTTTCTTTTTGTGCTTCACGTGCATTCTTTTCAAGAGTCTAAATCTCAGAAGCTGATAGTGTAGATTTACTCTTTCTACTGGCATTCACATGAACATCTATCTAACTCAAACAACATGCTAGCACTCCCAACGTTCATTCTTCTTTGGACATTGATTTTTTTTTCTCTAGGGTGTTTCGTGGCTCTCAAAGTATTTGGTTGTCAGAACTTTTCTAACTTTCTCAAACTCTTAAAGCATGTCCTTTTTCTATCTTATTTATAGACTAGGGTTTTGCTTTTCTTTAATAAGCCAATGAAAATATTAAATTAAATTTATCTTATAAATAAAATCTATAATATCATATTTAATTTAAATTTATCTTATAAATTCAAACACTATAGAACTAATATGATATTCTCTTATATCATGTTAGTTATTAAATTTAATCTGTCACATAAAATTAAATTTAAAAATATAATATAATATAATATAATATAATATATATATATATATATATCAGATATACTCTCTCCCTTTAAAAATGTAAAGCATTTTTGAGCAGTTAAATGTTAAAAATTGTAAGACATTTTTAGTGTTTTGAGGTGTAATCATTACCTTTTTTTCAAAAGTATCCCTATTAATAATGACTTTATATATTATATGGTATCTAATAGGGATAAATATGAAAAAATAAGATTAATTTAAAGGTAAATAACTACTTTATTAAAGAGTGAGATTTAGTTAAAAATGCTTTATATTTTTTAATGAAGGGAGTTAATATTATATTATATATGTGTGTGTAGATGAAATACACATACATGTATATGTATGTATTTCAATATATATATATATATATATATATTATATTTGAATTTTATATATCATATGCATATATATATATATATATTATACCACACACATATATGAATATATATATAAATATAATTATACTTTGAATTTTATAAATATAAATATAAATATATATATATATATATAAATATTTATAATATATATATATATATATAAAATTTGTTCACCCTGTGAACACTGTATTTTATCTAGATATTTTTTAAATTTAATGAAAATAATATTAAAAGACCAAAAAATATATAAAAATAAAAATAAAATTTAATCCTTTTTAGGATTTTATTTTAAAAATATATATAATAATGATAACAAAAAGACGATAAATAAATTGGTCCTTAGCATCAATTTTGAAATTGAAAAAAAAATCTTGCTTAAACCTTGCAAAATTTCTTTTAAATTATCTCAACAATTCAAAATATTGAGAATTAACTTTTGAGAGTCAATTTCTTAAAATCTCCTCCTTAAATCTTGTTTTTTTTTTCATTTTTTAAAAAATAGAGAGATAAAATATATTCTTGCTCAATTAAAATCAGATTTTCTTTTCTAATCTAATTTTTGAGATTAACACTTAAAAAAATCTGGAAAACAAACTAAAAAAAAAAAAAACAAGAGAGAGCAAGGCGCACATTTCCCTCTGAAAAACGCATGCACGTATATGACGAAAGAAGAGGCATGCACGCACGGAAAAGCAGAAGAAGAAAAAAGAGAGCAGAGAGGAGAGAGCAGATGCAGCAGACGGCACACATGAAAATGCAGAAGAGAGAGCAGAGAGCAGAGAGCAGACGCATGCACAGAAGACTCGGCCACACGAAAAACACAGAAAGAGAGCAGAGAGAGAGCACACTCGACTGCATGCAGAGCAAAAGAAAGAAGAGACACAGAAGCAGAGAGCAAAACAGAAGCGCAGCACACACAAACTCTTTCAGACATCACAAAAAAAAACCAGATAAAAACTCAGAGAAAAGGGGCAGAGCAGAGATGAAAAGAGGGCAAGAAAAAAAGGCTTCACTTGGCAGTAAACTCACGTATGAAGAAGCAAAGAGCAGACACAGCAGAAACGCAGACACACGCACAAAGCTTTACCTCTAAAAAAGAAACACATGCACGAAGAGAAGAGGCAGAAAGCAGAAGACAGACATGAAATGCAGAGGAAGGAAAGAAAAGTGAGAAAAGACACAGCAGAGACCCAAACAAACACAGCAGAGCAAGAAGAGGAAAGCATGCAAGCATCTCTCACACGCAAGCTTCGGCAGGTTGTTCCATGTATTTTCTTTAAAGACTGGCTAAAGCAAGAGCGAGAGGGGGATCGAGAGTGGGAGAGCCGTGGCAGCTGAACAGGGATGAGAGAGAAATGAGGAGGGGCTTTGAGCGAGAGAGATGTTGAGAGGGGACTGGAGATTTGAGAGAGGATTTCAAAACACACATCTGAGAAAGGGAGAGCACAATGGGTTGAGAGGCTTCTTCTTCCTCCTTCCCATCCATCTATTGCTGACCGTAGTTTGTCCACCTTTGTGGGTACGCTGGAGTTGTTTTCATCGATGCAAGAGATCACTTGTGGAGTTGAGTTATTGCCATTGCCTTTGCACTGCTCACTTCTATGCACTGAATCTCGCTCGTCTTGTGGTTGGACCCTTGAAGATGATAAGTAGAGAAAATTGGGGTTTCTGGCGCTTACGTATGTGAGGTTCAAGCTACCATGGCAGTGGGCTCTGGACAAGCTTTTGCAGGGACGTACAACGAATGGATTAAGCTTAGCTAAAATGGTGCAAGACCCAGACTTGAAGCTTGCTAGCTGTTCATTAGAGGGCAGGATCTCACTATCACAAATTTCAGAAGCAGCAGTGCTTATGTTGTCATCAAAATGGATGGACGAGCTGGTTTTCCAACTTTGATTATGTTTTCTTCCTCATTTTTTGACTTTTTCTGGATTTACCTTTTATCCTTGTTTTTGGAATGGTAGGAACTTTAGCGCTTTTTTTTTTTAAAAAAAGAAAAGACTTCAATTTTGAAATTACTCTGAAAGAGTCAAACATCAACTATTTAAACTGCAAAGCAAAATGCTGGTAGTGGCAGAAAAATAAAATGGTAAAGATATTGAATTAAATATTGTGATTGAGTGGTTTTGATAATTAGCAATTGTATAAGCATGAAGGAAGATAACAAGAGATAAAGGATTGCATTTGGGAATGATGTTGCTTTCCAAATACACTTCAAATCATTGATTAAATCCAAAATATATGATGGTGATGATGATAATCTCATATTGTGTGGGATTTTAATAATAATGACAAGAGAGGATATATTTACATTTTATTTGCTACATGAGGTTTTAAGAATCTCCACAAGCATTTAGGATGATCTCATACCGTGTAAATCAATAAGATTTCGTAGGTGTGAAGATCAAACTTGTATATATTTATAAACGTTCCAAAGGCCTATCATTAAATTAACCCTCCTTTTATAATTTAAATTAATAAAATATTTAAGTTTCATGTGAGATTTCAATAATTTTCGTAGAGAATTAAATTAAGTGCATTGTCATATGGGATAATAAATCATTGTAGATATTGTGATTTTCAATTTATATAGAAATAAATAAATGAATTTTGTAAATAAAATAATAAAACATTTTCTTAATTAATTAAATTAATAATTTTGAATTATAATCACATTTACTAATGAGATCTTCAAGTCATGTGAGATTTTTGAATCTCCATAGACTTCTAAAATAATCACATTGCTACGTGAGTTAATAAAGCTTTGTAGGTATAACAATTAGGATTTCATGTAAAAAAAATATACATTGCATGCACAATAAATCTAGAAAATTAATAAAAATATATTTAAATAAATTTAATTTTTTATCATGTGAGATGGAGAAATCTCTATAGATATTTAGGATAATCATATTATTGTATAAGTTAATAAGACTTTGCAGGTATGATGATTAAGATTTTTTTTGAAAAAAAAGTATATATGTCACTACTAAAAAATAAGGTATATATATACATAAGAATATAAATAAATAAATTAAGTTGTTAAATTCTTTTATTGTGTGAGATCTCAGAATCTCCACAGATATTTAGAACAATTGTATTATTATATGAACTAATAAGGTTCTGCTGGTATAGTGGTTAAATTTTTAATCATAAAACATAAAAAAATAATTTTAAACTCTTTTCCTTTCTTATTTTAGAATTTCAAAAATTGAGAAAATAATTGAAATTAAATTATTTTTTGCAATTTAAAGCACACATATTCAAATTTCAGAAAATTATTTTATTTACAAAATGGTGAATTATTTCTAATTAATTTTTTTTCAAAAAATATTTTCACCAATAATTTATAATCCCAAATTACGTGAACTTTGATCCCCATCACAGGGTACATAGGCCTCAAAGTCTGATTCTGAGTCAAGTCCTCATTTGTGAATAAATAAATATTCTCCATTTGATTATTATCATTTTTTAAAACATGTGGATAAGAAAGGGATAATTAAAATAACTTTAAAATTATATTAATTTAGCATAATAAACTTTAGGTAATCGTTCTTACGAATGAGTGTTGTGGGGTGTCTAACAATTTTTCCACACCCAATTGACTCCCAAACCTATTTTTTAATTTTGTAGACCATCCTTATTCTCTTTTAAATGGTTTCCTAAGATTTACTTTAAAATTTTAGTGGTAGCTCCCATTCAGTCGGTTTCCACCAAGAAGGTAGAAACCTCTGCTCTCGCATGTCATTCGCATCGCATTTTTAGGTGTGACAGTTTGGCGATTCCATTAAGGATAGTCAGAGAGTCAAGCCTATGTAAGTTTGTTGTGCTCAAAATATAATATGGTTTTTCTTTTTATTATTATTATCCTTTTAATTTATGTGTGCCTTTTTCCTACCTCTTTTTCTCTTCTCTCTTTCTCTTTTCATTTTTTTATAACATATCTTAGAATAGATAACATGCAGAATAAATCGTAGAATATAAGACTTTTATTTGTACATATATTTGTCTCTTTGTTTGACCTAATTAATAGATGAGTGTTGGGTAGCATATGGGAATAAGATAACATGCTTGCATGTTCTTATCAAATACTGTGCACTTACACAATTCAACACACACATTTAGGGCTCTATACCTAGGTCTGCGAATATCATAGGTTAATAGAGGTTAGTAGTGGTTTCCTTGTGGAGTTTTGAACTCTCAGAGGTTATTGTGAATACTTCACCCAAGCTATTACTTACTCAGTAAATTTAGTCCCTATGGAGCTTATGTTCTCGAAGGGTCAAAATTATTAAGTAAGATCTTCACTATGTGGTAAGGGTATCTTGAGAACCTTCTATCTATCATAATTATAAATCTAGCCTGGAGCTACACATTTTAGATAAAAGCTAGTAGCTAACCATTTTAGCTCATACTTGATGATCACAAACATAAACAGGCTTAAGCTTCTCTAAATAGGACATAAAATGAGAGCGTGTTTTATTACATCATTATTATCATCATAACATATCATTTGTGCATGTTACCTTATGAAAAAATAGTTGTTGGGTACCTTATGGTAGAGCAGGTATTAAATGTCATTGTAAATCAATGTTAATGTGTCAAAAAGATGGCACTAGCAATAAATAGTTGAGCTTTGCCAATAGGTCTTTGACTCTAGTGATCATAAATTCATTTCATAACATTGAAGAGTTGATGTATTTTGTCAGCTAATCTAGTTAAACAACTTTTCTTATTATAGGGTAAAATAACACATTTCATTTGAAAGTGAAATATTAGCCATGTATTACTTTTGACTATTCATAGGCTAATTGTTAATCCTTTCACCCTATAGTGCAATAAGCATTTAGAGGAGATTGGAAATTTCTCATTTACCCAAATGATAAATGAAGCTTTGTTTAACAAGAATTAGTTAACTCTTGTGCATAAATGTCTAAAAACCAACTATCTCTATTTTTATTCTTTCCTTAAAAAAAATTATAAGGCTATTACTCTCATAACTTTAATCATGTAGGAATTTTGGTCCCTTATAGGTTAATAGTTATTTTCATTTCCCTATAATGCAATAAGCATCTGGAGGAAAGGAAATTTTGTTTGGCATAAATGAGGTAATCTTATAATTACATAAGAGAATGCACACAATTACAATATTTTTAATACCCAAACCCTTTTATGGGGATTGCCGAATCATCTTATATTTTTCTTAGCATAAAGGTTTAAGGCACAAGCAAGCAAAAGTTGTGACACTTGCTTATTTAACCCTTGTTTATAGACAACAATAAAAAAAGATATTCAAAAATCCTCCCAATTCAGTCACAAACCCTATATCTCTGAGTGAGATTCAAAATTCTTTCAATTGGTCCCCTACACCAACGCAAGGTTGTAAATAAATGAATTAATCATTTTTTTAAAAAAATATATAATACCATACTTTTAAAATAAATACATCTTCTCATTTTGACCCCCCACTTGATTCCATGATAATCGTCCATTAGAGTAAGGCCATATATAGCAAACAAAAGCAGTTGCATCCATACTCTCATATCACATACCATGATAAAAAGACTTTAAAATTTTTAAAATATTAGATTTTTTGGGTCATTTACATGGGAAAGTCAAGATCCCCTACCTTACTTGTCGCAATGCTAGTCATTTTCTCACTCCTTGCCTATTGTCATTATCTCATCCATTCAAAGCGCATCAATATTTCACAATATACTTTCATACTCTTACCTTGACCATCGAAAATGATATGCTAGATGTGGATGCTAGCATTTACTTGTAAGGTTAAAAAAAAAGTAGAGAGAGGGAGATAAAGAAATCAAGCCCAAATGTCACATTCACCTATAAGATCATTCACCATTGAAGAGAGAATTCAAAGATGATGTTTCTAACATGTCTTATCTTCATTACGTAATTTTTGCATGGTCAAACTCTATCATTAGAAATGATCTTGTTTAACTTTGTCAATATTGTAATCATACTTTTCCATTTGACATCCCTATTTGCTTGTTTTACCCCTTGACTATAAAACTTCTCTTATTCCATGCATTACTCTCTTAATATTTGGTATTCCCAATGAAAAAACCACAATGGATGTGAAAAAGATTAATTTGAGAAAAAATGCCCCTATTTCATGAAAATATAAAAATAACCCAAAAAGGGAAAAGAAAAAGAATGAATGAATTAAAAAAAGGAAAAGAAATAAAGAGAAAAAGAAATTGATTAGAGAGATAAGATAGCATGTCCCATTAACAAGTTAAATCAAGGATATGAGGCATTTTTTTCCCTCTTTCCCTAATCTTGAAGGAGTTGCCCCTAGTCACCCGTATTGAACTAAGAGTAGTGTTTCTTTTATTCACTTATTTACAAATATCATCGAGGTAGGGTACTCGAACATATATTTATACTAAATTTTTAAATTTCAAGAGAGGATCAAGACTTTCTTTCACCCAATTGAAGCCTTTTCTTTAGCCCTCCAGATTCATCCATTCAAATAATTTCTTTCCATTTCTGAAAGCAAAGCTCAAAAGCTAAGAATAAATACAAAAAAAAGCATTCCTACTGATGAAAAATCAAAAAAGAAGATTGTCCTTCCACTAGCATTCACTTATTGAACGGGACATGAAGAAGAAAATTGAAAAGGGAAGGAAGGAAAACAAAAGAAGAAGAAAAAGAAATAGAAGATGTTTTTTTTTCCTTTCTCAATAATAACCCCATTGAAATGCCAAGCCTTGTAAGATCACATGTCCAAAAAAAAAATCCATTGTGATTTCGCATGCATGTTTAGACCATTACATCCTTTTCATTCTCAACCCCCAATTTTATTCTATTATGTTACATCACAATCTCTAAATATCCTCTCTTGTTAGGTGAATTTTAGTATAATTTTATGTTAGAGTAGGAGAAAAAGAAGGTTGAAGGAAGAATTTACATAGAGACACAGGACTTTTAGCGAAATATCCTATTATTTTATGAGCCCATTTATCCAAGCCACATTACAAACCCCATAAGTCCTCATTGAGATTTGACTTTCTTGAATATAATTGGCATGGTTTTCTTATTGGCGATGGTTTCAAGATTCAGACTGTTAAAATTGAGGCAAGCTTATAGCTCAATATAAGATCTTTTACTTACAAAAATTATGTCATTTTTAAAGGGACATACCAAAAAAAAAAAAGAGTGGACCCTCCTTTCAATTTTCATATTCATTCCCTTTTATCTCTATACTATCCATAGATACATCATACAAAATTTAGATAGTCCTCAATTTTAACATTCCATCATTTTTCACTTCACATTTTGTCTTATCCAAATGATGCCTATTCTTCATACATTTCTTGCACCCAAATGGAGATGTTTCTAAACATTCCTAACATTCCATTGATTGGCCACTCCATTTCTTTTTTAGATATGGCCTTTTTTTTATAATGGTTGTCTAATATGATATTCTCTTATATCATATTATTTATTAAATTTAATCTATCACATAAAATTAGATTTAAAACTAACATAATATATATATATATCAGATATACTCCCTCTGTTTAAAAATGTAAAACATTTTTTAAGAAGTTGGATGTTTAAAAATGTAAGACACTTTTAGTGTTTTGAACTGTAATCATTGCTTCTTTTTTTTTTTCAAAAGTACCCCTATTGATAATAATTTTATATTTATTATAGGGTGTCTAATAGGAATAAATATGAAAAGATAGGATTAATTTAAAAGTAGATAACTACTTTATTAGAGAGTGAGATTTGGTTAAAAATGCCTTACATTTTTGAAAAGAAGGAGTTCATATTATATTATATATGTGTGTGAACACTGTATAATTTGTTCAACCTATGAACACTGTATTTTGTCCGGACACTTTCTAAATTTAATAAAAATAATATTAAATAACCAAAAAAATATATAAAAATTTAAAAATGAAATTTAGTCATTTTTAGGATTATATTTACAAAACAAAAAAAAATTAATAGGGTTTAATTTATTTTAGATAAGTTTTTGTTGGTTAGGATTTTATTTCTTTTAGTTCATAAAAAAACCAAAAAATATAAAAGTAAAATTTAATCCTTTTTAGGATTTTATTTTCAAAAATATATATATAATAATAAAAAAGAAGATAAATAAATTGGTCCTTAGAATCAATTTTGAAAATGAAAAAAAATCTAGCTTAAACCTTACAAAATCTCTTCCAAATTATCTTGACAATTCAAAATACTGAGAATCAACTTTTGAGAGTTAACTTCTTAAAATTTCCCTCCTTAAATCTTGTTGTTTTTCATTTAAAAAAAATAGAGAGATAAAATATATTCTTGCTCAATTAAAATCAGATTTTCTTTTCTAATCTAATTTTTGAGATTAACACTTAAAAAAAATCTGGAAAACAAATAAAGAAAACAACAGAGAGCAAGGCGCACATTTCCCTCTGAAAAACACATGCCCATATATGACGAAAGAAGAGGCATGCACCCACGAAAATGCAGAAGAAGAGAAAAGAGAGCAGAGAGCAGATGCAGCAGACGGCACACATGAAAATGCAGAAGAGAGAGCAGAGAGCAGACGCATGCACAGAAGACTCGGCCACACGAAAAACACAGAAAGAAAGAGAGAGAGAGAGAGCACACTCGGCCGCATGCAGAGCAAAAGAAAGAAGAGACACAGAAGCAAAGAGCAGAACAGAAGCACAGCACACACAAACACTTTCAGCCATCACAGAAAAACCAGATGAAAACTCAGAGAAAAGGAGCCGAACAAAGACAAAACGAAGGCAACTTCACTTGGCAACAAACTCACGTACGAAGAAGCAAAGAGCAGACACAGCAAAAACGCAGACGCACGTACGAAGCTTTATCTCTGAAAAAGAAACGCATGCACGAAGAGAAAAGGTAGAAAACAGAAGCCATACATGTAATGTAGAGGAAGGAAAGAAAAGCGAGAAAAGATAGAGTAGAAACACAAACAAACACAGCAGAGCAAGAAGAGGGAAGCACGCAACCATCTCTCACACCCAAGCTTCAGGAGGTTGTTCCATGTATTTTCTTTAAAGAGAGGCTAAAGAAAGAGCGAGAGGGGGACCGAGAGTGGGAGAGCAGTGGCAGCTGAACAGGGACAAGAGAGAAATGAGAAGGGGCTTCGAGCGAGAGAGATTCAGAGAAGGGACTGGAGATTTGAGAGAGGATTTTGAAAAACACGTTTGAGAAAGAGAGAGCACAATGTGTTGAGAGGCTTCTTCTTCCTCCTTCCCGTCCATCTATTACTGAGCGTAGTTCGTCCGCCATTGTGGGTATGCTGGAGTTGTTTTCATCAATACAAGAGATTACTTATGGAGTTGAGTTACTGCCATTGCTTCTGCACTGCTCACTTCTGTGCTCTGAATCTCGCCGGTCTTGTGGTTGGACCCCTGAAGGTGATAAGCAGAGAAAATTGGGGTTTCCGGCGCTTACGTACATGAGATTCAAGCTACCATGGCAGTGGGCTTTGGGTAAGCTTTTGCAAGGACGTATAACGAATAGATCAAGCTTAGCTAAAATGGTGCAAGACCCAGAGTTGAAGGTTGCTAGCTGTTCATTAAAGGGCAGGATCTCACTATCACAAATCACTACTACAAAATAAACTTTTCATGTCACATTTTTTGGCATTTTTATGTCACAATTGAAGGGGACATCATACTGGGCGACTTAAAATAATAGTTTATCCATATCGCAAATGCTTATGACATGAAATATCATAAACCATATCCTTTTTAATAATAGGTGAGGTGGTTTCTACAAAATTCATGTCCCCCCTTATAGGCGATGGACGTGGTTTATAAAGAAACCACATCTCCCTCTAGTAAGAAAGATGTGGTTTCTCATTGCCTAGTTCATAGATTGAGAAACTATGTTAAGAATCCACGTCCCTTATAGTATAGGGGGATGTGGTTTCTCATCTGGATTCACAAACCACGTCCTTTCTACCTATAGGGGGACGTGGTTTTTAAAATTTTTTTATATATAATTTGCATTTACTTTACAACTAAAATAGAATCTACCAAAATATATCATAGAAACAGCCAATTTATACAGCGAAAGTTTAATAAATAGCAATTCATTTACAACCATTTATACACTAACACAACAAAATACACCAAATATAATGAAAAAATAAAATGATTACACCTGTAATTATATAATTATAAAATTATCTAAAATAATAAGTACATACTTTCATGGGCTCAAATAAAATTTAAGCAGCATAATATCATATACATAATGTAAAACTAAAATTAATTGATCACATTCTTAGGTCAAAAGAAAAATCACATTCTTGCATGGAGACTTGTTCGAGAAAATAAAAACAAGGAAAAAAAATACCTGGAGAGAAGAGAAGAGGTCCTTAGTCGTGAGTGGCTGGGCTTATTCATCTACAGAGCTGTCAAGAGAGACAGAGGCAATGAGGAAGCTGGAGATAAGAGATAGAGAGCGAGGGAGGGAGCTGAAAGATGAGAGATAGAGACAGGGAGAGCTGAGAGAGAGAGTGAGGGAGGGAGCTAAGAAAAGAGAGATATAGAACAAAGATGAGAAAGCTAAGATGAGAGAGGGGACTACGAGGGAGGGAGCTGAGACGGAGATAGAAAAAAGAGATGAGGGAGCTGCGAGGGAGACAGAGACAGAGCACAGGGAGCCGACACACTAGTTTTAAAAAATAAAAAAGTAAGTATACACGGAGTTTAAAATTTCAACATATTATACGTCCCCCTCCTAGAAGGGGGACATAGATTTAAGAATCCACATCCCCTAAGGGGGAGGGGAAAGTGGATTTAAGAATCCACATCCCCCTCTCAGTTGGGGGACGTGGATTGTTTAGAATCCATGTCCCCTTTCTAGTTGGGGACATGGATTCTAAAGAATCTACTTCACCTAGCTTATGGGGGACGTGAATTCTTAAATTTACTTCCTTCTCCGATTTGTATGATGTTAATTTTTTTTTTAAGTCTCATTTTCAAAATGAGACGTGAATTAGGGTAGTAGAAAAGCTTTTTTGTAGCAGTGAATGTCGAAAGTAGCAATGCTTATGTTGTCATCAAAATGAATGGGCGAGCAAGTTTTCCAACTTATAATTATGTTCTCTTCCTTATTTTTTGACTTTTTTTGGTTTTACCTTTTTATTCTTGTTTTTAGGATGGTAGGAACTTCACCGCCTTAAAAGACTTCATTTTGAAATCATTCTGAAAGAGTCAAACATTAACTATTTAAACTGCAAAGCAAAATGCTGCTAGTGGCAGAAAAATAAAATGGTAAAGATATTGAATTAAATATTGTGGTTGAGTAGTTTTAGTGATTAGCAATTTTGTAAGCATGAAGGAAGATAACAAGAGATAAAGGATTGCATCTGGAATGATGTTGCTTTTCAAATACACTCCAAATCATTGACTAAATCCAAAATATATGATGGTGATAATGATAATCTCATACTGTGTGGGATTTTAATAATAATGACAAGAGAGGATATATTTGCATTTTATTTGCTACATGAGGTTTTAAGAATCTCCACAAGCATTTAGGATGATCTCATACTGTGTAAATCAATAAGATTTCGTAGGTGTGAAGAGCAAACTTGTATATATTAATAAGTGTTTCAAAGGCCCATCTTTAAAATTAACTCTCTTTTTATACTTTAAATTAATAAAATATTTAAGTCTCATGTGAGATTTTAATAATCTTTATATAGAATTAAATTAAGCGCATTGTTGTGTGGGATAATAAATCCTTGTAGATATTGTGATTTTCAATTTATATAGAAATAAATAAATGAATTTTATAAATAAAATAATAAAAATTTTCTTAATTAATTAAATTACTAATTTTGAATTATAATTACATTTACTAATGAGATCTTCAAGTCATGTGAGATTTTTGAATCTCTATAGACTTTTTAAATAATTGCATTATCTTATGAGTTAATAAAGCTTTGTAGGTATAATGATTAGGATGTCATATAAAAAAAATATACATTATATGCATAATAAATCTAGTAAATTAATAAAACTATATTTAAATAAATTTAATTCTTTTATCATGTGAGATTTTGATCTCTATAGATATTTAGGATAATCATATTATCATATAAGTTAATAAGGCTTTGCAGGTATGATGATTAAGATTTTTTTTGAAATAAATTGTAAATGCATGTGCACGCTTACAAAATTACTATTAATGCTTAAAAATATACATAAGAATATAAATAAATAAATTAAGTTGCTAAATTTTTTTATTGTGTGAAATTTTAAAATCTTCGCATATATTTAAAACAATTGCATTACCATATAAACTAATAGGGTTCTGCAGGTATAGTGGTTAAATTTTTAATAATAAAACATTAAAAAATAATTTTAAAATATTTTCTTTTCTTATTTTGGAATTTCAAAAGTTGAGAAAATAATTGAAATTAAATTACTTTTTGCAATTTAAAACACATATATCCAAATTTTGAACAATTATTTTATTTGCAAAATGAAAAATTATTTCTAATTAATTTCTCTTCAAAAAAATATTTTCACCAACAATTTATAATCTCAAACTACTTGGACTTTGATCCCTATCATAGGGTAGGTAGACCTTAGAGTCTGATTTGAGTTAATTCCTCCCTCGTAAATAAATAAATATTTTCCATTTTATTATTATCAATTTTTAAAACACGTGAATAAGAAAGCATAATTAAAATAACTTTAAAACTATATTAATTTAGCATAACAAACTTCAGGTAACCGTTCTCATGAACAGGTGTTGTGGGGTGCCTAACACCTTCCCCACACTCAATCGACTTCCAAACCTATTTTCTAATTTTACAGACTATCATTTTTCTCCTTTAAATGATTTTTCAAGATTTACCTCAAAATTTTAGTAGTGACTCCCATTCAGTCAGTTTCCATCAAGAAGGTCAGAACCTCTACTCTCACACGCCATTCGCATTGCATTTTTGGTTGTGACACACCCTATAATATATTCATTAAATCTAGACATATTCTAGATTTAATGAACTTGGACTTATAACTTGAGTTGGGCTATTCTTGTGTGCGACCCTATAGGCTCATATGAAGTTAGCAGTAGGCTAATTACACTACTAGCCGACAAGTCACAAGTGACCTCTAGCAAGACATTGTAACTACCCAATTCATATAGGGATCGATGATCCGATATAACCTATCATATAACTGTATCACATCCTTTTTGTCACATGATATTTCAGTCAAGATTGAGACATGGAATTGTCATTCTCTTTTACCTAACTATTACTTTCTTGATCTCTAAGTAGGCTAACATAACAATGGAAAAACCCTTTCCACTATAGCATGACGATATATTTTCTTAATTTTATTCATCGAGGGGGCCTATTAATATCTCTCACTTAATGTGAGAGACAAATTTTATCTTAACCACTCATATTCTTCTATATAAATATCACTAAACTCAATCACAATCTTTATGATCACCCGGTCAAAGGTGACTTTTGACTAGATTAAAGTTCAATAGTTATCATATAGGAATCTATGTGATCTTAGGTCAAAGGGCTTAGTGATATAGTTACATATGAGATAAGCTTATAACTTATACTATTTAGCTTTCTCATAGTTGGTCGGTCCAGCACCTTGAACTCTTTCAAGTGTCTATGACTTTAATTTATATCTCTATAATTAATCAAAGTCATACTAGTCCTGTTTTATCTATGATCCCTCATAGATGACCGATCATTATCGTTTGTCTAAAGATACAGTAATTATAATGAACATGCAATTGATATAATAATAAAAGATAAATTCATTAAATAATAATATTTATTGTACAATTATTGGCCTTAGGGCATAATTTTCAACACATAGCATTCACGAGAATCCCTTAAATTATGGTGGGGGGACGCGACTCTACCATAAAGAGGTCCAAGAAGTCCTGATGATTCATAACATAGAGCTTGACTCTACCAAGATAGATTTAGAAGAAGAATCTTGATGATTCAGAGCATAGAGCTTGATTCCGCCATAATAGACCTAAGATATAGAATGATCTACAAGATTACCCTAGACTAGGGTAGTGGGTTGTAGTCCTACTCTATATAAGACTAGAATGTCCTGATGATCTAGAGCATAGAGTTTATCTTCGCTATGACAAACCTAAGAGACCACCCATACGCGAAGAGAATTACCTGGTTTGAGTAGTGGTATGGTAGGCCATGTTCTTTGTGATTGGAAGTCCTGGTCTGAGTATAGAGATTACTCTACTAGGTGGAACCAAGAATGCATTGCATGAGTATAATGAGATTGATGAGAATGAATTCTAATATATGCATATGATATTACTTTTATTGATACACATGCTACTTTATGGCTTGTTTATGATTTTGCTTACTAACTAATAATTGGTGTTACCTCTGAATTACTAAGACGTATATATCACTCATTACTTTTGAACACAGGTGAAGAGAGCATGAGAAAGCCGAGAAATGAAGCAAGAAAAGATTGGCTTCACTTGGTAGTGGTATGACAACCATTAGTGTAAATGAATGTATAATGTGTTGATAGAGCTAAGTTTCTAGCTAAGATGTATAAATGTATGTGAACATGAGAAAATGAATTATGTTGTGAAAACTTGCTCGTATATATATATTGTTGCCTTATGTCGAAGGTACCCTAGTGGAGGGTACGTAGGTAGGCCTAAATGCAAAATAAGCAAGTATATATTGTTTTGTAACTTTTTCCACTTGTATAAATATGTGTTAATTGTGAATTGTGTAAATATGTGAGAACTTGACATAAATGGTAAGGCAGAGTCCTATTTGGAAGAGTCATGTATATTTATGATTCCCGACCATATGATGAGGCGGACCCCCATATGTAAGAGTCGGAGGGTTGAAAGTGAAATGAATCTAATTGTATATATGAGAATATGCGTTATATATGTTTTCCTCATATAAGTCCACAATTGTGTAATGTGGCTTTAAGAGGCCAAAATAGGCAATTGATGTGATATTTGTGGTATGAGATGTCAATCAAGTGTATGTGATCCTTTTTACTTGGTTCAAGGCCCGAAGTAGTCTAATGGGAAAAGGAATTAAAACTGAGTACTTAGGGTGTAAGTTTTAAAAGAAAATGTGACTTTTTCCACTCGAGTGTCTAATTTTAGATGGATCATCAACTCGAATCCAAACTTATTTCATTACTTAGTATACATTATAAGCTTCATGTGGGCTCTTGAATCCCTCCAATTAGACGTTAGATGTGAAAACGACGCACGCCAAAATTTTGTCATTTTTATTGATAAATGACATCAGAAAATTCAAATTGGCACACCGTAGTGCACACAAAAAGTCAGGTGTGTGGCTCTATGTCATATGTGCAGTGTACTACCCTCTCTCAAGGTTGAAGAGTTGTGTGTTGTTGTTTTAGCTGCATTTGTGCTTTCGCTAGCCCTCTTATTTGAATATATGTTTTAAGAAGTTGGGATCCCATGATTTAAAAACAAATAAAAGGCTATTACACTAATTTTGAGTTATTGATTGTGTGATTGGGGATGGTAAGGCCCAATTTGAGCTGGGACTTTACAGTGTTGAATTGGGCTTAATAAAATTAAAAATAACTAATATAGGAATTAAATATAAATTAGAAACAATATCACCAAACAAGGCTGAGTGAAGGAAGGAGAAGCTTTGTGTAATATTCTCACTTCACTAAGCACAATTAACCAAAATAATTCATAGTAATTATAGCATTAACTTAAAAGTGATTACTAAGGTTTAATTTAAAAGTAAGGGATCCCAAGTTTTTTTCAAAATCAAAATGAGTTCAAACTACCATAGCTTCTCATATCAGAGTAAAAATAAGTTTTAAAAGCATAGGATGCCTCAGAGGAGTGAAAGAAATTGAAAACAAGTAAAAAACAATTCTTTAAATATGTGATAGGGAAATGTGTCATGGCTCGTGCACACTATGCCATGGCGTGTTGATCTCTGTGCCATGGGTCGTGGCTCAAGTGCCATGCACCACAGCGTGTTGTGTGAAAATTCAACAGATTTTGTTGTCATTTGACAATAGAATTGTGGAATTTCTGACGCAACCTGATTCTTTGTTTGATGTTCGAATGACATGATCTAGATGTCTACGAAAAAGCTCTTTATATGAACTAGCTAGTGGCATAGGTTTCACTTCCAAAACAAGTCACACTAGGAAGTTGGACACCCAAACGTATTTTAACCACTTTTCACAACTTTCACTCAAATTGAGCGTCCAAAACCCTCAACATGTGCCAAAAGTTTTTCCTAATACTTCGACCATGTACATTGGACTTAGGACTACCAGTATAACACCTCACCCATGGTTAAACCACAGTATAATAGAAATTTACTCCTTAACCCTTTTTTACCAAAAATAGATGGGGAGGCAAATTTGAATTGCATTACACCTAATCCAATCAAAACATATTCAATTCATTATTTTTATACTTGCACTAGTATTTAGCCTTATAAACATATATATCTCAACATACACAAATGTTTAGGGCTTAAAGTACAAATTAGACATTTCCAATAATAAAATAGTGTAAGTGTAATGGCATGCAACCTAGAATTGGCAAACATATACTATTACACAAATAAATCTAAACTAGAGGCATACAATAGGAATGTGCTAATTTCTAGACTCTTGAGTCTTATCCCTCTCAACATTAAAGCTAGAGCCTGAGAAGTGTTAAATGAAAGGAGTGAGTCTAGCCACTCAATAACTAAAGTAAAACCAGCACATGCATATAAAATCAAGTACATAAAACACGTTTAGACGCATTATAACTCATCATTTTCTCTTTTTATAACATCTTTGTCTCACATATACTAGGTACATTATCACCATATTCTCAGATATGTAACCATGACCTCTTATTCACATAACTTGCCACAACTCAACACATGTAACATGTCATATATTTATTTAGGCAATGATCAACCATCCTTATGTCGTTATTTCCTCAAACTGAAACTTGGGCTATAACATTGAATAGGACTCCACTCATGTGATTGGACTACTTAAGCTCACCAATCATGAGATGTGACTCGTGTAAAAATCACATGACTCACTCTTAGACCACTGCTTCCCCCATTCTCTAATCTCTGGGTGTCTCATACCCTAGGCTATTCTCCTCATTAAATTGGCAAAGATAGCTAGGTTCTGGTCGCTTGACAAACTATGGAACAGTCCCTCGATAATATGTAGGACAAGGCTATACCCCCATGCATCAAGGGCAGCCTAAATACCATATGAATTTTTTTCTACTCCTAATCCCCAGGCAAGCTCTTGCCATTGATCATGCCATAATCAATACTCACTCGTTTTCACATTTTTATTTTCTTTTACTCATTATGACAACAATCATGTTAGGCTCATGACTGTGCACTATCCAAGTATGTATTCTCATCATTTTCTTAACATTATTCTCACTTATCTCAAAATCCACTTCTCATTAACACATAATTACCTTTACACAATATCACATTCATTTTCCAAAAGCATAAGTACCTCTACACAATATCACATTCAATTTTTTTCTTGACTTTACATTTTGCATTTAAAGCCAAAAATAGCATTATGCACAATCAAATTTTCATACACTTATTGAAACTAATACATGGTTTTACATTGAAAATCAATCCCATGCATGTAACATTCACAATTCACATTTAACAATCAATTAACAATCATTTAACATATAACTATCCAAAGTAGGGTTTCCCTAATTACCTCAAACCTTTGAGAGGTTAAAGTTTTACCCTTCAGTATAAGAGCTTCCAAGCTTGAATTCCCAAGCCAAATAGGTGACCAAGAGCCAAAGACTACAATCAACCAAGTTGAATTTTATCAACATTATCAACTCAAGCATTAAACCCTTAATCCTTTACCTCTAAATTGCTCAATGTTCACTCTACATGAGTTTAAGCCTATCCATTGGGTTTATTATCCCTCTTTAGTCCCAATAACATTAATGAGCTATTAAACTCCTATTAATGGCATCACACTCTTCCAACCACCCATATAAATGCAATTTTAAACGTTATTCTCCTTTCAACAACCACCAAAATCATTTATACTAGGTTTAAATACTCTAAACAACTCCCATTAACTCCATTTGAGTCAATGGGTTCGGACTCATACACCATATGGATTGAAATCATCATTTTCATCTAAACCCTAACTCAAATCCTTGAGAAAAAGGTTTAGGAATCTTACCTTGGATGATTTAGAGCTTCAAACCTTCTCAAATTCTCCCCTAGATCATGCCTTAGCAGTGAAAATGCACATCTCCTCTGCTTTCCTTTTCTTCCTTTTTGTCTTTTGCATTAGATCATGCATTACTTCTATAAAATTTGCACTGTGTGCTGTGACACATAGGGCACCTTTCCCCTGCACGTTGCGATGTGGTACAGAGAAGGTGGTTCTCGCTTGATGGCCCTGTGTGCTGTGATGTACCATGCACGCACTGCCGCATGTGGTATAGAGGTTATTTAGAATGCTTTTTTTCTCTACTTTTTGGTCCCTAAGTGACCTAATTTTACTTTGGACCTAAGTTATACCTAAAATTCCAACTAAAAATACTTATTACTCTTCTTTGACCACACAATACTTCAACATACTTAATTGTCCTTATTAATGTTAGTAAATTAGGGAATTAAAAACAAGGATGTTACACTTTGCACCTAGTCTTTATCGTAGTTCAGCTCTTAACCACATGAGCCTACATCCAGTCCCTAACATACACTTGAAATTTTTAACTACCTCTTTCCACAATTAAGTTGGGCTCTTGATTACCACAGTATAAGTCAAACTCTTTCTCAAGTATGTAATTCTCCCCCTTATAAAGATATTGTATAATCTCATTAACTCCCTAAGCTTAAGTAATTCTATCTCAGATGAAAAATATAGAACAAAATATAAGGGATTTAATAATGAATCACAGCTATAATAAATCTCCTTTTTAAAGTAGATATACAATTAATGAAGCAATCAAATATTGAATGCACTAACAAAAGTAATTGGAGAATGAATGCAAGTAGTTGACTTAATTAATTTCACATTCTCTCCTCTTTATAAATGAGTTTAATTTATAGTTGATTCTATAAATGTATTCATTAGACTCATATGGCTTCCGTTAAGAACATCATCTTGACTTCTCTGAAGTTTTTCATCATTTAAAGCAATGAAGTAGTGCTTTTTTAGTGAGCTTGCATGATGTTGGCACCTTAAAAAAAGTGACAGCTATATGCATTAAATACTTTGAAAAAGGTAAAAAAGATACCAGTAAAGCAAAGACATATGGGTAGAAAGAATTGATTGAGAATAAGAATAGGAATTTTGATCTTTCCTTAAGTTATGATTAAAGGATTCTAGAATGACAAGAAAGCGAACACAATATTTGAGATCACAAAGGATAGCAAATAGGAGAGTTTCGGAATGATCTATTCAGAAATGAAAAAACAAGGGAAAAATCTTCAACGATATATTAATAGTAAATAGGATATACTAATAGGAATATTTTATGAAAGACACAGAAAAGTAACATATCGATAGAAGAGAGATATATCGAAATAATTTGCATAAAAGATGTTGATTTTTGAAGACATATACTAGTAGCACAAGGTACATTTGGGTAGGTTCCTATCATATTGGTAGAAATGTTATAAAACCTAAATAGGGAAGACCTTTGGGTAGAAGTTGAACATCTGGGTAGAATTCAGCAACATCGGTAGGATTTTCACATTTAAGAAACAAGAATGACATTTGGGTAGAACTCTTACATACCGATAGGAATGCCAAGATACAAAAAAAGGTTGAGATATTTAAGTAGAAGTGAAACCTTTGGGTAGACCAATGACATATTGGAATAAACATCGTATACTAGTAACTCTAAGAACAAGTCCAGCACAAAGTTTTAACTCTAATTTAATTCAAGCTAAAGTGATTCAAGGATAGAGAAAATCTAAAAAAAATATTTCTAAGATAGAAACAAATTGATATTAACATAAGAATTAGGAAAATAAACATATAGGCTTTGCCAGTCTGTACTTTTATGTAAAACAGCCACTTTTCTAATGTTTGTAATGATCAAAACCAGGGTTTAACATATTTTACAAGTTGTCATTTGTAAATTGACATTTAAATGTGGGTTAAATGACAATTTGGATCTTGAATTGGAGCAATTTAAATCCTAAACTTATATATTATGTTGGATAAGGCTGGCACCTGAGAGAGGGGTGAATTGAGTAATACTAAATTTTTCTAAATTACAAAGAAGAGTAGAGAAAGATGAAGAGAGATTCAAGAAAGAAAGACTTTGACACTAAGGATTTATCCTAGTTCATCCCAAAATTTGACCTACGTCCAGTTTTCATGATTACCTTTGAGATTTTCAACTATAATCACAAGCTTAAGTGGGTGTTTACTACCTCAATACAAGTCATAAGACTTGATTAGTCTTGTTTCAATCAATCAATCTTGCTACAATTAGCAAGTCATTACAACTCACTTGAAAAATCTCTTTTCAAGATTTCACTTGTTTTAAAGAATAGTTTTCTCAAAAATAAAATCTCTATAAAGAGTAGATTGGATGCAATGAAAGCTTAAGATCTAATGAGAGTTTTTCACAAAGTTTATCAAGAGATGTTATATTAATGAATGCAAAAAATGCGATGAAAGCTTAAGATTTAATAAGAGCTTTTTCATAATGTTTATCAAGAGATGCTATATGAATGACCGCAAGACCTTTGATGAAAAAATTGAATGTTTTCAAAAATGTTCAGACTTAAGATATTTTACTAGATGATAAAAAATCTCATTCTAAACTTGAATTGAGCCATATATATAGTTTGACAGAGTTCAAACTATTGGAACTGTGAATGTAATTGTTGGTGATATTTCTTGCATGCAAGTAGAAGATTCATGCATGAAATAGAGCTTAGACAAGTTAAATCAAGCATATATAATAATTCAAGCATGAACACAAGGATAATTCACGCATGATTTGTAAGGTGAAATAATCATATCATACTATATAGGGAAATCTGACTTGTGTGGCCGTGGGAGTGTACATATGAGACGTTTCATTGAAAACAAAGCAACAAGACATTTTTACATTGCAAGCAAAATCAGAACTATCAAAAATCAAAATCATACTCATTATGGATGAAGAGTAAGAATCAGAAGAGACTTTAGGGATAGTTTTTGGGTTGTAATACTCCTTTAGGTACTACTCAAATCTAAAAAATGGGATTACAAAAAAAAAAGAGTTTTAGAGTCAATTAGACTGTGAAGACAATTAATATAACAAAAAATTACAGATTCTAAAGCAAGAAATTTCATAGGGATATACTTTGCCATAGAGAACCAAATTTTTGGTGATTGGGATTTGGGGAATTCCCCTTTATCTCTATCTCTCACATCGACGACATCATGGATAAAAGTGAGAGGTAAATATAAAGGGAGAAGAGGGAGAAAACATGCCACCTGAAAATGCAAAGACCACCTATCTGTTCCCATACTTAAAGTAATGGACGTTTGCCTCAATTAAATAGTGAGGGTGATATTGACTTAAGTTTAATTGTTCAAGATTCAAAACATATCAAACACAAGTATAAGGTTCAAATTCTTTTGAGCATAAAATTCAAGATCTAAATTGTCATTCGACCCTTTAAATGTTATTGTTAAAATAACATGCTCATATAAGTAAAAAATTTAATTTCCAAACCATTTTAATGAATTTTCAAACCTCTTAGATCGTAACCAGCTAGGCCAGATTAACAAGTAAACTTAACAAAATAACAATTGCTATTAATAAAATATATTTGTAACTTACACACACTATTTGTGTATTGTGTGTTCATGTTGTATGCATAAGTCATATATATAATACATTATTTTCACAAAAGTAGTTGAATTCCTGTGTTATGACAAATATGATTCAAGGTAACACAACTGATTACCATTAAGATTGAATTTATTGGGATTGAAAGTACATTCACCTACAAATTTTAGTTTCCTAGGAAGGGATCCTCTTTTCTTATCTTTTTTAAGAAAATAAAGTTCCTTTGAACATGGGAAAGTAGCTTTGTTAGAAATCATTCAATCTACATTCCAAGCATGTAATATAAGGACCCCCAATTGAGAGACCTAGAAACCTCTAAGGCTACTAATATTTTCCACAATCTTTCTCAAGATTGCCAACATTTGCCCTAACCATGCCAACACATGTCGCAGGCTTTACCCGAGGTTGCCAATACTAGTTGTACTTGGACCTTAGGTTGGGTCAATTAGTCTCCTTCAGTGTGCATCGATCGACTTTTTGCTTCTGCTAGCAATGCACTCCTTGTCTTGTCCAAAATTTTTATATTTTTATTAATGGAGAATTTAGGAATATTATTTAAATAATGATATGATAAATGATTTTTAGAAGATATTGAGAATATTTATTTGGACAACGATATTCATAAGTGAAGGGTTAAAAAAATATATAATAGGAATTTTAATAATATTAGTGATTAAAAATATCCAAATTGAGCCATCTGATGTCTATCTTGTTTATATAAACTCGGTAGGATTTATTAGATTGAGTTTATTGTTTTTGGGTGAAAAAAAGGGCAAAAAAAAAAGAAAAAAGAAACGTGTAAGTTGTGTGGACATGTGGAGAGAGAGAATGTGTGGGGTGTCTTGTTACAATTTTATCCAACGGTTCCTTTGTCTTCTTCATTTACGAACAGATGCATCTGAGAGAGAGAGAGAACATTTCTATCATCTTCCATGGTCTTTGAGTGAGTTAGAGAGAGAGAGAGACTTTAATCTAACAAAATACCCATCATCTTAGCTCAAATCTCACATGCAAAATCAGAATGTGGACCTGCTCAACTCAAGCTTTCACATGAATCCAGTGGTTTGTGAAGATTCCCAGATTTTAGAAAGTGTTTAGGGAAATAAAATCTAGAAACTTCAAGCTGTTGACTATTTGGAGTAAGGTAAGTTTAAATTTATGAGCTCATGGATGAATTTATGAGTCTTAGAAGACAAATGTGGGATTGAAAAAAAAAATAATACTGTTCAGATTTTCTTCCAAGCTTATGAGTAGGTATTTTTTTAAGGTAAAAATAATGATAGGAAGGTATTAAGTTAATACCAACTTAAGATAGAAACCAGAAAATAAGTTAGAGATTTTTTTTCCCTAATGATCTGTTTTTAGGCAACGGAAAGTATTCAACAGGGTAGTGTAATTTTTGATTCATTCATGATTTTGTTAAAACTAAAATGGTCCCTGTGCGGTGCAAATATATGAAAGAGATATGACTTTTTGTCTTCTTTTGTGTGAGAAAGAAGCACGTCATTCTACTAGTGATTATGGAACAAATAAATAAAAAAAGAAAAAGAAATGGGTAGTTGACCATGGCTATAGAAGGATGGGAAATGTTTTTATTTTTGTTTTCTTTTGTCAAGGAGGAAAGCTCTTTTTGCGAGTTATAGTTGTTCCCTGCGTTGTTTCTTTTTAGCTGATGAAGGGAGTATGTTTTAGCATTTTATAATTATCAAGTAATGGAGGAAAAAAAAAAAAGACTCATTTGGGGAATGAGTTCAACTCTTGACCGTGACTAATGCATAGGATTATGGAAATTTTTTTAGAAAGAAGTGCTGGGAGTAATTTAATATTATATGTATAAATTATGAATTTAATTATTTTGAATTTTGAAAAATGATATAGTGGTAATTGGATAATTCTTCTAGGCTTTATATTTGTGAGAAATCCAAAGAAGTTTATTTTCAAGAAAGGTTGGGACAAGGAAATGTTTTGATCTAAGGTAGTATTTCTCTAATTCTTATGATAGCAATATTGGTTGATTTAATGTTATAGAAATTTTCATTACCATGAATTATAGAAAATTTATGAGTCAATGAGATGTGTTATTGCTAGTATGATACTTTAGCCATTGTATGTCTATACTTACTAAATTTTATAATTCATGGTTTAAGCTTGTTTATATAAGTGGACCACTATTGCTTGAAGCTTGGAGTATGTTAATATTACTGAGATTTTTATAAATCTCACCCCTCTTTTTATTTTACAAATAATAGGTGCAGGTTCATTCAAAATTATGGCAAGGAGAAGAGCAATGACAAATTTAATTTCTTCACCTTGCTTTTTAATTATATTTTGGTATAGTTTGGAGTTGTAATACACACACACACACCTAGTTCCATGATTATATTTTGAGTTGTAACTTTGAGAGTAGATTGCAAATATGTTCATAGTTCAATTATAATCATGGATAGAGTATATTTTAGTATATAAATATTTTTTTTATGTGTGGTAAAAGCTACTAGGATAAAATATTTATCCAAGGAATAATATTAGTAAGGGTATTGTAGTAATTATTTGGTGATTATTACCTTGAAATTTTTAGTCACTTAGAGGACATTTCAAGCTTCAAATGAAGTTCTAGATCACTAAATTTGGACTTGTATATAATGAGATAAGATTTTTACCAAATAAGGTCAGGAAACTGGAAAATTTTCTGAAGATAACTGTAGCAGTGAGAAACGAAAATTTCTCATTAAATACATATGGATGTTTGAAGTTATAAATTATTTTTCCCTTGTAGAGGCCTTCTTAAGCTTAATTTAGAGACTTGAATCACCACAATATGATTTTTATAGAATTAGTTATTAATTTTGTAAGTTAATGATAAATTCTGAAAAAAAAATGCATATGTCCTCAAACATCATATTGGCATTTTTCTCTTCTTGATAATCATCAAGGTTTAAGCAATGATCCTTATAAGTACTTGTTATTTAAAGGAGTAAAAATATATGAGATGTTACACTCCTAGCCTTAATTGGCTGAGTCATGCCTCCAATGTTGTTACTTTGAAGAGATTAGAGTGCTCAAGGCCAACCTTCACTCTGGATACATTAGCATGGGATAACAATATAAGATTTTAATCCTATTGTGTTGGCCTTTGCGATTAGAGGTGAAATTCTTGAATTTATAAAAGACAAACAGCTGCAAAAGCATTTGCCAAGGATGTTTTCATTAATAAAAAATAAAAGTTGGGGGCTCCAAACCAGTCAAATACTGTCTTAGTCTCAACCATAAACAATGCTGATTAGGGATCAGCGGATAGTGCTTTTAAGACTAATTTTCATTTTAGAAAGCTCTTTTATACCCGACATTGCATTAGTTTTCCATCTCTTGAAACTTGCCAAGTTGGCCTACTCAAATCATCAACCTTTTCAATTCTAATATTTTCTACTAGTTTTTTTTTTTTTTTCATAACCGGAATATGAGTTAGGTCTGATGGGTCATCTATTTAAAAACTTTTTATGTCTCAAGCTTGAAAACTCATGATGTTAGCATAATAAATCTTTTAAGTCCGATCTGCTTAAGCTCTGTAAGAACAGGCCTTAGACTAGGACTTCTTGCACGGTTCCAATTTTCTTTTCCTCCAATAAGATGAAACAGACGAGTGATCTCAGTCTCATCTGAGCTTTTTAGTGGCACACAACGGTGTTTTCAATGATAAAATAATAATAGTTGTATATATTATTTATTTCAATATTTTGACTTTTAGTTTTTGTATAGTGCCATAATTGTCTCACACGTGACAGATTTCTAATTTCCTTGATTGAATTAATGATTTATTGGAGATGTGATTCACGTCTTGTGATTTAAGTATCTAGCCTAGCATGAAAAGCTTGATTCCGTCTTCCCTTATGACACTCCTCAATCCCATTTTATATAATTTTTTTAGAATGATTTGATGTTACGATATATATATATATATATATATATATAAAAGATATTTTGACAAACATCTTGATTTATTAATTAAACTTATTTTAAAATTATTTATTAAATAAATGAATATATATAAAAGATATTTTGACAAACATCTTGATTTATTAATTAAACTTATTTTAAAATTATTTATTAAATAAATGATATTTTTAGAAGTTTATATTGCCTGTAATTCAAAATGTAAAACATATTTTCTAATTAAGTTTGATTCAAAATGAAGGGCATTTATTATTTTCAGAAATTATTTCTTTCAATTTTACGCTTCTATTCACTAATATGGGTTTCTTGGGTAATGTGACGAGTTAAACATGATTTTCTTTAAAAAAAAAAGAACATTTAAAAAAATAAGGCTTACAACCTAGTCCTTAACTCATTGAACAAGGGCCAAACTTGAGAAAACATATTGATTTTGGTATAATCAGGCTTACATGAGCTGAGTTCATATAGCCCATCCTTGACCACTCTCTGGCTCTAGTTTTCTTATCCATTAGTTAGCCTAGTATTTTTTACCAAACATTTGCATGAGACTAACTAGTTCAATCTAGTTCCCCAAGCACTGATTTCCATTTAAAAAAAAAAAATTAACCTCTCAGCATGAGACTTATTGGCTTGAGAAAATGATTGATTTTAGAATAGTCAGACTTGTGAGGCCTAAGCCTTTCATGCGTCCTGTTTTCTTATCCATTGAATAGCTTGATATTTTGTCGGAGAAGTTTTGGCCAACATCTCCCTTGTAATTTGATGAGATAACATTCCAACCCATGGCACCTATGATTGGTGCAGTCCCTTAGGAAAGCTCAAGAAAATAAAGTAGTGCCTTACTAATAGTTGCATTTGATCCTATATTTGTATTAAATCGAGGTCACTTGTTCAAATCCCTTGGGTATATCATTTGGGGGAGTGTGTGGATTGTTAGAAAAGATATTCGGCCAACATCTCCCTAATGATTCCATGAGACTAACATCCCAACCCAAGACACTAGTGATTGGTGCAGCCCTTTAGGAAGGTTTAAGGAAATATAGTTGCTCCCTAACTAACAATTGTAACTTTTGGCCAAGTGGTTGTGCTTGATCCTACATATTTTTACCGAACTAATGACTAGTTTGCATGAGATTGAGTAGTTCAATCTAGTTCTCTAAGCATTGATTTCCATGATGCGCAAACTAACCTCTCAGCATATTAAATTGCCACCATAACTACTTGAATTTTCATTAACAAAATAGATATCAAAATTAAAAAGAAAAAAGAAAATGAAAACTACAGGCACTTGTTTTTTTTAACATACAATAGAAATGTTTGATACTTGCTCCTTTATCCCACCCCTCTCTAATAAACTAGCTAAAATATAAGCAAGAGTGGACAATATTAAAATCACATTCTAATAACATTTTTATTACATTGTTCATGACAGAAAATGTCTCATCTTCAACATAATTTCTTTTCTTTTTTCCCTCCTTTTTGGCTACATATATCCTCACCATTATCAATTAATCATAATCTTCCAAGTAAGGTAAAGAAAAGTTGTAATGACAGCAACTACGAGGAGGGAAAAGCAAAAAGCTCCCAAGACTAACAAGAAGACAGGCGCATCTCGAAACTGCCGCACCTGACACTGACATAAGGTACCTTCATAAGCACTGCAGGAAAGTAGTAGATTGGGAATAATGATGCCAATGTCATTATTAGCATCCTAAACCATGCCGCTGGGACAGTGAGAATAAAAATAGCAGCTAATGTAATCATGAACCTACTTATCGGCATAATGTCAATTAAGGAGTTGTGAAATGCTTCAATTAGATCCAGTGATACTTTTAGGTCATCCCTTCTCCTCATCGATAGGTATGAAGGAAAGAAGGAATCAGAATTCACATTTCCTACCTGATCCCAAAGGACTTCACATAGAATACCCATAAGAGGGCCAAGCAAATTCAGAGGTATGTTTGCCACCATGTCACCTAAGTATTGTCTAAATGTTTTTGCCAAATCACCTTGGGAGATGGGTAGGATGATTCTTCTTTTGCCCTGTCAACAGTAAGGAATCAAGCCTATTACTTGTCAGAGTTGAAATTTCTCACATAAAAAATTACGATGCAACTTGCGAAGAGTAATCAATGACATCACTATGATGAAATTTCATAAATAAAAAAGGAAGAAATGTTACAGCAGATTATGCTAACACAGTAGCTTCATTGTTATTACATATCATGTAGGCCTCATGCATTACCTTACATAAAATCTAAGAAATAGTATAACTATTGCTGTTTGTGATTAATGAGCCTTTCCGCCTTTGTAGATTTTATCTTCTATGTTCATATCAATAATATTGATGATATGAAAGGTAGGAGCTTACCTTTCGCTTCAAGAATGTTTTCTTTTTGACTAATGTGTCACAAATGAACGGCAACGACGATTGTATTTCAAACCCCGTGTACAAAATTATCTATCATAGTTCACATACATATAGATGTACACATATGCATCCATATTAGTTTTTTTTTTTTCCCTTGGTAATCTGCATCCATAATAGTTTTATAACTAAAGCACGGAATCAAACATAATCTTCTGTCTGAAAGAAATAAACCATTCCCATTAATTCAAATCACTTATGAACCATATGAAATTCTCATATATTTAAGTGGTCTAGATTGAAAGAAAAAGAAATATTATTTCATCACAAAATAATCACACTCTTTTCACATAATTTTTTAACAAAATATTATATTTATTTTGATGCTACTCTAACCTTATTATCATCAATCACTCCTCTCATTTATTATCAACCTTTTACACATGAACACAATCACAAGCATACAAAATGAATTAGGACATTTAATCTTGATATTTTATTAAATATATTTAAATTGTTTATTTAAAAATACTTTTGGAACAAGGAAAATGAACAAGAACCAAAAGAAAAAGAAAACATTTCAATTTCAATTGCATTAAAATTTGAATTTAAATTCATTTTCATTTTTCTCTCTCTCCTTTTGTAGAATCCAAATATATCCAACGCAAGCTGCTATAAACATCGTTTTAAGTTTAGGTGAACTAGGAAACGTTCATTAGTCTCTCAAGATCCCTACTTTCATAGACTCCTTTGACAATTTTAATCATACCCTTTACTCTTTATTTTATTTATTTTTTATTTATTGTGATGTGATGTTATAGATCCAACTTGATATCTCTGATAAGAGAGTTCAATAATACGCAAGGTGACAAACGGTGGTGATATGATATTACCTTAACCAAGGAGATGAACTCCAGGATACTTGCTCCCCCAGTTGAACTGCAAGGGACGTTTATCAGAGTTGAGCCGCAACGGTCTACTTCAATCTCATCCAGAACGTATGCATATAAAATTTTATATCGCAATCAGACCAAACTTTAATCATAACTTGCTTTATTAATTGAATTATTGATTAGTTATTTTGCATATTTTTCACATCAAATTTGTTAATATTAGCCTCGACTATTGAGAATGTGCATAACTGCTGTAAATAGTATCATATACAAAATTTGATAGCATAGATGACAATTTTCCCTTGATTTTATTTCTATTAGTCATTTAACTTACATTGGTTCCTTTTATATAGGTTGTAACAAATGAAACCAATAGAAAAGGGGAAAAAAGCCTCGCACTAGCAAATGTGAATTAACCTTTAATAACTCGGCCTTGGTCTTATGCTTCTTTCTAACTCTTAAGCTTGACGTTCGGTTTTGGTGTCCATCAGGTCGTGCTCCTCACCTGATGAGCAATTTGGACTGTCTAGATTTTTAATCTAGAGGGTCCATATTTATCACTTCCATTTTTTATATTTTAATAAACATTTATTAAATTATAAAATATAAAATTTTAATAAATCTACTTTATTATCAATCTAGACAATACAAAGTCAATTTAAATGATCCAATTTAATATTATTTTAAAAAAAATTTATACATTGGCCATCTAGATGTACTCTGGACATACTTTATCTAGAGTACATCTGGATAGTTAATTTATAAATTTTTTTTTTAAAAAAAGTAATATTAAATTAGATCACCCAAATTAAGTCTATATTATCTAGATTGACAATAAAATAGATTTATTAAAATTTTATATTTTTATAATAAATATAAAATAAAATTAGAAAAATAAATTTTATAAAATCTAGATTCCAAATGCATTGTGCTCATCACTTGATGAGCACTGAAACCAAACTCCATAAGCTTGTCCACATGCCTCAACATTTAAAAAACTCGGCCCACTAATATGCTAAACCCATCAAAGAGTGATAGGGTTTCTCCTATTATTTTTACTTATTCAAGCGGGAGGAGCAGGGGTAGGAACATCAAGATAAGCATTTTGATAGTTATTCTCGTAGTTACTATCAATTGCTTAGCAATTGTTTGCATGAGTTGTATTTTATCAGTTGTGTCAGTTTTATGTATTGCAGTTATGTGTTCTACATTTTGCAGTTATTGAGTCAATCGCCTATTATATATTATAGTATTTGTCAGAAATTGTAAGGATATATACTTGAACTTTTTTTTTTTTTATGAAGATTCTCTTCTGATTTACCAAAGGAATTATGACCCGATTCTAGACCTGCTTCTCTATTAAACTCTCTTTTCCTATTTTTCATATTCACCGTACCTCATAACTTTTCATTTTGATATTAGAGCCATACTGCTCCCATTTTGATTTCCACATGTTCCTCCAACATATAATCTGACCTATCCAACTCTTAATCATCCCTGGAACTAATTATGCAACTAGCAGCTACTCTTGCAGCATGAATGGAAATAGTGGATATATATGTGGGCAGCTGCGATTGCATCCCTGAGAACCTAACACATCCAACCCAAGAAGGACCACACCACGTCTAGCAGAGACAAGTGGCCATAGGATTACACCAAAGATGATTGTTGCCATGAGGCTTATTTAAGGTGCTTTCCCCTTGAGCAACCAAAGACTTAGAGCAAATTTCTTCCACGTATAGAATACTCCTTTAAGACTAGCTTTCTCAACTCCTTGGGTTCAACACCCATTAGGATCATCTAAGGAAAGGATCCCTCAATTTTCCACCTTTCAATTCCTAGAGAGACTTACATTGCAGAATTGGCAAAGCAACTAAGAGAGATGCTATGGTATTGTTGATACGAGACAACCTAATTAAAGATCAGTCATATATGAAAGCTCGAACATATTCAAAAAGAAGAGAGGTGTCTTATGAGATAGCAGACATGGTTTTCTTGAGAGTGCAGCCTTGTAGACAGTCTAGTTTGGTCAAATTTTGATATGAAATGCTCCCCCACACTTTTGTCCCTACCAGATTATTAGAAAGACAGGACCTATGCCTATTTGTTGAAATTACCCCATACATTCAAATCTTTCAAGCCTCTCTAATACGTCTAGCATATGGAACTAATGCATTGGTCCCATACCCCTTCTACCCATCACTGAAACATGGGAATTTACATTCAAACTAAATCAAGTTTGAGCTCTTCAATGGATCAAAGAAGAATAAGTCCGTACACTAAAGCTGCTCAATTTGTGAAAGCGACAACTAAAAGAGGAAACTAGCTGGGAAAATTATGATCTATTAGGAGGGGGTAATGATAGGATTCCTCCCATTATTCACACATATTCTAGGCAACACAAGTGGGCAAGACTATCAAAGAGGGAGGAGTAGGGTGTAAGAACATGAGAATAAGAATTCAACTAGTTATTTGGGAAATTATTATCTGTTGTTTAGTAATTTAGTGGTGTCAGTTTTATGTATTGCAGTTATGTTTTTGTGTTTAATTTGAATTAGTTTCCTATTATATATTGCATTTATAAGACATCGAAAGTATATCAATATGAACCATGTTGTTTAGCAGAGATTCTCCTATGGCTTAACAGAGTTAGGACTAGATTCTAGCCATGCTTCTCTGCTAAACTGCCTTTTTCTCTTTTCTCCATTTTCACGAACCCTATAACCTATTAGAGTTTGAAAGAAACAAATGACAGTAATACAAATCGTCTTCTTACTCCTTTTCATTTTCATAAATATGAAGACAAACACATGACAAAATGAAGAGGATGGCTTATTATCTTGAGAAAGCTCAAAAGTTCAATGATAAGGTGGTTGTGTCTTTGGTGTACTTATATATGACTTTAGTTTTGCCAATGGTGTAATTGAAGCCACAAAAAAGAATTGAATTAGCAATAATCTAGCAAAGTGTAAGTCAAACCAAATAAATAAGGAGAAAATTAGAGAGAATAACAAAAGACTTGCACTAGCATTTGTGAGGCTAGTCTATCCCAATTCACTCATTGATTTCTTTACCTATTCTTCTAACCCAAAACCCACAATATATGCCTCAGTCTCACACCTCACAAATCACTTGGAATTCAGCCTATGCCCATTGATTATGGGGCCCATCAAACAACTTAACATGTGTAAAAAGTTGTATGTCACGTTTGTAAGCCTGAAGCACACAAACATGATATATCATTCTTCAAGGAGTCAAATAGACATTAGGCAATCTTGTACATTTAAAAAGGGTAATGAATTAGATTGTGTACATGACATAAACAAAGAATTAAGACATTTTGGAATACAAATTATGTTGGTAAAACAGGGGAAAAGGTACAAACTATAAACTCTTATGTTACTTAGTGTTCATCAAAAGGAATAGTTTCGTCCAGTGAGCAGATCATGCTCACAGCCTAACACTCTGTATTATACTTCCTTTCATTGGCCAAGGGTGAATATTTAAGAGTGATGTAAGTATTTTTCTTAATTTTGTATACAAGACCTTGATGTTTAAGAAACCATCAGTTGGCCTAAGTTGCAATGTGCCAATATTCTATCAAATGAAGACAAACACAAGACAATGCAAAGGGGACAGATTACATTGTTCAAATTACCCGGCTGCAATGGTGTTGCAATTCGATCAAAACCATTATTTCCATCATTTGTTTGTGTCAGGTTGATGTCCATTGCACTGATTGGAGTTTCAATTTTAAGTGCTTGCACCTACAGGGCACAATAAAAGATGCCTGAACTTTCCTTTGGACAAGGTAATTTAAGCTTGCAACATGTAAGCGTGTGCACACATCCATATATTTCATTTATCTATTATTCCTCTCACCTTTGAACCTCCTCTCTCTCTCTCTCTCTCTCTCTCTCTCTCTCTATTTTGACAAAAATCTTTTCATTTAATACTTCCCTTACATACAAGAATGCACACATGAAAAATTTTCATGGGGATATTTTATTTTAGGCTAAGGACCTAAGGACCTGTACAAAATAATATTTATTAGAAAATATCTTAAAACTAGTAATTATTTAGAAGGACCAAATGCCAAAATATAAATTTTAAAATACAAAATTTCCCTTAATCAAATCTCTTATATTTTCTCTTACCACATCTCAAACTTTTGAACGTTACATTACTGGAAGTAGTAAATAAACAAATAAATATTTTTTAAATTATATTGATTTATTTTTTAAAAGTAATGATTTTAAAATAATATGCAATTCATTATTTAGAAAGTAATTATTTTTTAAAATATATTGATTTAATTAAATTTAATAATACATTTTTGTTTTTTATTTGTGTGGAGTTCAAATATGCACAACTTTTTTTTTAAAAGAATTTTTTTAACTTATCCAGTAATCCTCATTAATTTTAAGGTATTATTAACAAGTTTTATATCAAGGTTATGATAGTCAAGTAAGCTAGGCATATTTTGCATGGCGGTAATTTTCATTTATCTCTCAAGATATGCCATGTTTCATATACTCCTTTCACATTTTAAATAATAAAGTTAATTTTATTGTTTGTTGTCAAACTAATAACAAGTCTAAAATAGTTCAAGTATGTCCACTGGCATTCAACTAGTGAAGGATTGTCCACAAAAAAGAGTAAAAGTTAGTGAAGGTGGTGGCTTACCTCATCAGATAGGGAGACAACTGTGTCATTTGTGAAGATCGTCGTTGAACTATCAGTGTTGACGTTCTCATTCAAAAGTTTGAACTGAATTTAATGAATACTTTCATTATGCTTGAAAAATTGAAATCCAACGTACCTATATATCTATAAAACCTCCAGCATCATCAATATTGGACCATAATTAATCAATCTCCTGTCGTAGTGTTAAACGAAGCAAATCAAGAAGCATTTCACTTACCAGAGCACCGGAAAGGAGGAAAGAGGGAAGATATCGGGCAACAAATTGTTGATGCCAGCTTAATTCGTCGTTCAGAAGTTATGACAATAGAAATTCGACAAAGGGAATTGCAAGAGTAGGAATTAAAGGAGGTGGATTAGCAATAGAGTGATCGTCTGGGGCCGGACCAGGCAACAGCGTAACACATGGAATCCGAGAGAGACGCAGCCAACCCTCGGTCATGTGGTATGTCCTTGAAGCTTCAAGCTGTTCTCACGAGTCGCAATGCCGTAAGAAGAAGCTTGCCATCCCAAGAATGAACGAAATGGGAAAGCAGAAAGATGGGGAAAGCCGTTCCCGTTAAGGAAAAAAATCGACTGATAGAATCCGTATTTGGTGCTCACTAAGTGCTCATCACTCTTCAGTAGTTGGCTGGTCTTTCATTTTACCTTGAAATGCCATCTATTTCAATTGATTTTCAGTTATTTTTAATATTATATTTATTAATATCAAAATTATAAAAAAACCAAATATTAAATTTAAACTATCTAAAATATATATAGAGTCAATTCTTAAAAATTATAATATTTTCTAATATTAGATTAATTATTTAAATTATATTTGAATTGGTCAGAGTATATATGAATAGTTAGATTATTAAAATTATAAAAAAATTAATAATAAATTGAACTATTCAGATTAAATCAACTTATATTTTTTTATAAATTTTTATTTTGATAAATATAAAACAAACAAGTCTTTAATTATGGATGGTTCAGATTTGGTTTGAGATGTGAATAAGGCATCCCAAATTTATTATTAAATTTTTTTATAATTTTTAAATTAATCAATATAATATTACAAATAATTCAAAATTAATTTAAATAAATGGCATAAATTATTTTAGGATAAAATGAAAGGCAAGACTAAGTATTGATGAGTGGACTGGGCCGTATATTCCATCCAGACCACAATACAAGATTTTCTAAAAACATTACCTAATCCAAAATATAGTGTATTGTATGACTTTTATATTTATTTTTTAATTATGCCCTTACTTTATTTATTACTCTTTTTTAAAAAAAAGCATGCATTAGAATTTTAATTTTTATTATCAAAACTCTTATATAACATATTTAATGAAAGTATAAATGAAAAGATGTGGATATTTTTAAGAATTTAAGGTTTCAACTAACATTGTTCATAAACTATAAATTAATTAATTATAACTTATATTGTAATTTGGGGGGAGTACATACTAGCAATTGACACACACACATGTATTTTATAGAAGCTGGAGAATGCCAAATGAATCCCTACAAAATAAAGAAATGACAATTTAATTTTGTGAAATATAATAATGCCTTTTAAGTTTCAAGAAATCTAATTGTCATTAAAGTTTTTGATGAAATGATAAAAATAATCCTTAATTTAAAAAAGCACAATAAATTTTTTTCATTCACAACTTGATTTTTGAAATTTACAACTTTAATTAAATAAATGATTAAGGTGATTTAGACATTTACAACTTCTTCTCACTATTTTTCTTCAATGAGCAAGGTGCACCAAAGTTTGTTTTGTTCACAATTTTAGTACATTATCTAAAACACTGATAGATAAAAGTTGAAACTAAAAATGAACTGAGCAAAGAGATCAATTAAACACTGATAGATAATATACATGGCATAAATGCATATTGTCAACTTACAGTAACAGAGATGCGAATCTTTGCAATTTGAAGGTCTATAAATTGAAAGGAAAACAACATCAACAAGACAAAAAAGGAGTCCGACTATAAGAAAATGAAGGCAGAGGGACGGGGCAGTGACAAATTGAAAGAGCAACTGTTTTTTTTTTTTTTTGAATTTGTAACCTTCTTCTTGAAGAAATGCCAGAAAACCAGCAAAATAAAGTACAGAAATGAGGAAATACAAGCAATACAAAGGAGAGTGCAAATACGATGATGAGAAATTAAGAAAGAACGGGTACCACTTCTTGCCCTCAGAGTTAGACAGACGTACTGAGCCAAGCAGCCAACTTCAACAGTTGAACCTGGACTCCTGTAGAGTGGAGACCACTCGTGAACGCGGCTTGGGGGGGGGGATGAGCTTGGGCCTTAGAGATACGTTCAGTCACTGAAGAAGGAAGAAGAGAATCTGAGCAAGAGGCATTCGACAGGGGAGAGGGAGAGGGACGAGTGAATGAGTGATGGAGTTGAGGCTTTTGGCAGGAAGCGTTCGTGATCGACAACTAGTGCTAGCCTGCCAGGGCAACTGGAAACATTTAGAATTTAGGATTATAAAAATTTTAAAAAATTCATACGACGTCGTTTTGACTCCTGAAACTTTTTAAAAAAAAAAACAAAACAAAATTAATAAATTGCAAACCAACCAAACCGTTGAACTCGTCGTTTTTTCCTGTTTTCCTAGTTCTTGGACTGATTTGATTCGCCCCCTAGCTCTAGAACTGAGAAACAGGTGAGGTCGATCTTTATAGATCAAACCTATACAGACCTAAGTTTTTAAGCTTTTTTTTTTTTTTTTTTTTCATTTTTAACTTCTCTTTTGATACCCAATCCTTATTTGAAGGGTTTAAGGTTGGGCTTGCAAACCTTATTTTAAATTTTTTTTAAAAAATTAAAATATAATTAAACACTATAACTTAACTAACATATTATGAATTAAAAAAAATTAAAATTCTCATAATTTTTTAAAAATTAAACAACATATATTTAGAAATTTAGTAATAAAATTTAAATCTTGGTTACAAAATTACTTCATTTTTTATAAATACACAAACATAATAATTATAAAAAAATAAAAAATATCAAAAATTTTATACTATATACTAATCTTTATTAAATTTTATTAAATTAAATTTAGAATAAATTAAAATTAATAGTAATATAATGTCTGTAAGATCAGGATTTCCGGTGAGCAGGTCCTTAGCTTCAAATGTGTGTTCCACTAAAATAATAATAATAATAATAATAATAATAATAATAGGATTTGAAGGATCACCCGAGCCCAAGCCTTTCTTTACAAGGCTTATCAAGGTCAAGTCCTTAAACCTGATTACTTTAAAAAAAATTTTATTTTCAAAGTTCAAATCCTTATTTAAATAGGGCATTTAAACCCGACCCTTCAGGCCCGGCCTTTATTTCTAACTCTACCTAATTCATATGCATCAGCCTAACCGAACCAAGGTTGAAGAAAACCCTCATATATGGAGTTGCTTCCCTCCTTTGAGGAAAACACTCCTCTGCACCTTTGCTGAAGAGGTGTGAAATTTGGACCATCCAGATTATCAGACGATCTAGATTTAATGTTTTTTATTTTAAATTTTTGAACATAAAACCTTTTGTACAGTTGAGATTTAAATTAAATGGTCCATATTTAATATCAAATATTTTATAAATTGACTTTTCAGATATATTTAATATCAAAATTTTTAATAAATTTTTTTACCTGTTTTTACAGTCTAGATTTAATATGTATAATTCTTATTTAATATCAAATATTTTATAAATTAACTTTTTAAATATATTAAAAATTGTAATAAATTTTTTTACCTGTTTGTACAGTCTAAATTTAATATAAATGATCCATATTATTTTGAACAACATAAGTTCAATATTAAATTTTTTTAAAATTTTTATAAATTAAATATAAACTATTCATATTAAATTTAAATTATTCAGACTAATAAACAAAATTTATTAAAATTTATATAATTTTTTTATTTTAAAATATATAAAATAAAATAAAAATATTAAATCTGGATCGTTGAAATTTAATAAAAGGGTGGGGGAGAGTAGGAGGAGCGAAACTGAGTCCCTCTTATATATCCCGCGCTTCTCTTTCCCATTGCTCTCTAGCTACCATTCTTTCTGCTAAAGTGGTCCTTTGTTAGTCATTTATCAAATGCATCTCCCCTTGTTCCCCAATTATTTACATGGTAATCACTCATAACCCATAGATTTTGGGCCTTCCTTTTTTATTTTAAACTAATCATTTCGTTTCAATGGTTCTGCGCGATTTTTTTTTTTCCTTTCAGCTAAGAATGGAACATGATTTGCTTCATAGCAGAGTGCAAAAGAAAGAAAAACTTGAAGAGCTTTTGGAGTGATGGTTGAATAAGTTGAAGAATGTAAATCCTCGGCATATTCTTTCATCTCTCTTGAGCTTTTTCATCCATAACAATAAACTTCTCCTTTTGAGGATTCACATCCTTCGTCGCGAGAGCATTTAGCATTCCCGAAAGAAATTCATTGAACCTATCCTTGTCCACCGAAGCGATGTCCTTTGCATTCGACAGGTCCGTCGCCGGCATGATGTTTGTTAAGAGATTGGTTGGAATGTCGGACCATGCAGATTCCGTACCAGATGATGGCCTCTTTCTGTACTGGGCATCGGCGTTTAAACTCTCTGGCAGCAGTGGAGACACATTCATTGCAGGTGGCAGCAAGGGTGTCACTGTGGCAAAGGAAAAGACCATGGATAGCGCGGGGGTTCCGTCGCTGATTCTTGCATGGTAAGAGTGACATGTGCAGATTTTAGTTGGGTATAAATAATTAATTAATATAATTAATTTTAATTATAATTGATTATGTTATAATATAATTTATTTAGATATTATTTTTTTAATATTAATTTTGACTGTATAAATTATTATAAATGACCTTGTTTTTAAAATTAAACTATCGATAGAGTTGTATTTAATATTATTAAATTTTTTAAAATTTATTTAAAAAGTTAGATATATTATTTAATAGTAAAATTGAATTTATAAGTAATCTCTTAAAATTTATTTAAAAGTTTAATTTTGACTCAATAATTAATTATTAAATTTTTTAATTGTTTGAATAATTTTTTGAAAAATTAATTTTTTTGACCCAATAATACTTTCAATACAAACAGGCAGAAAAGAAGAACAAGCTGTGGATTCTCAAGTCAATGTGATGGGAATTTTTAAAACTTTAGTATTGCTTTTTGAACAGCAAAATTTTTATTGTCGGGGAGTCAAGTCTTGGGGCAGTAAATTTTGGATAAATATGTGGTTATACCATTTATCTAACCAATCTTCACAACTTGCTATCATATCATCTCATGACCTGTTGCTTCTTCAATTATTTAATGCTCATCAACTTACTATTTTTCATCTGAAGTTATGATGTGACGAGATTATTGCAGCTGTTGAGTCCTTGATCGATTATTTTATCAAGAGTAAGAAGCTTAATCTTAGTAAAAGTGAGAGAGACAAAAGAGGACTGGAAAAGAACCCTAATCGTGATAGTCAGAAAAACTTCTAGTGGAAGTTATAAATAGAATAAACTATCATCAATCAAGCATGATGCTTTAAAACCACCAAAGCCATGTTTTATATGTAATGGTTCACATTGAACTCGTGACTGTCCCAACCGTAAAGCTATGAATGCCTTAGTTGTTGAGATGAAAGAAAGGCAGGATAAGAAACAACAAGTTGACCTTAGTTCCATCTAACATTTAAAAGGTCCCTGATGACAAAGAGCATGCCATCACCACATGTATTCCTCTGTTCATTTTTCTTTCTTAAACAAATCAAATCAAAAGCTCAAATGCTGGAACCTCTTGAAGGATAATTTATGATTTTTAAATAGATAGAGAAAATTTATTATACGAACAGAAAAAGAAAAGACAGACAAAACTATTGTCGATTGTTTGTTAACCACTATTTATAATTTAAGCTTCAAAATTTACAGCAACTCCTTTGCTTTCTAATTTCTGATTAGTGGTGTGCAAGGTCATTTTTTTTATCAATCAATGTCTGCAGCTCAACGTCTTTAAAAAGCTCTACAAAAAAAAAATAATATTATCCATCAAATCAGCTTTTTTTGTGCTTTTGGACTAGAACAATTTTGTTCTCCCAAAGCACATGTAACTTCTAATTTTGTGTGTTGGTTTTCCGTTTATCAAGAATTTTTTTATTGACAATTTATTTGATAAAAATTAATTTAATAAAAATTAGTTATTATAATAAAATGTATATTTGAATAATTTTTTTAAAAGTCAATTTAGTAAATTGAAAATTTTTTGAAGTATAATAATGATTAAGTAAAAATAAAAGAGTGAGAATTAGTTGATGATGAAATTTTGCAAAGTTAGAAAGTTACCCAAAATTAAGTTCAAGAATGGATTTTTAGAGCTTTTTGAATGTATTTTTTAAATGAACTTTGAAAAGAATTTAAGGAAACCAAATAACTTTTACATTTTGAATTTTCAAAGTCTTTTGGGAGAATTACAATTAAGTCTCACACATAAAAATTAATTATTAAAAAGCCCATTGATAATTGAATTAAAACTACATTAACAACACAATCAGTTATCAATGCAGTTTAATTTAGTAAGTAATAAATTTTACAATAATTAATTTTTTTTATACGAGATTTCAATGTAATTCTTTCAAGTCCTTTTTGAATGTGAAACAAAGCAAAACCAAACGGGTTTTAAATTAGGGTACATGTAACTTTAAAATAGGGTATTATAATTTTGATTTCCAAATTTATTACCCATTCTCATATATTTTAATATTGAAAATTTAAAAAAAATCTTAGTAAACCTTTTTAGTTGTATCTTAATCTCTTTTTTTTATCTTTATTTCTCTCCCATATTTAATTTTTTACTCTGGCTACTTATAACGGTATAAAAAGATAAAATTAAAGTAAAATCATTAATTATCTAAATTTTTATACAAAGTTACTTGTCAAAAGAATTATCTATTCTTTTTAAAAAATATAACAGATATAAAATTAATGAAAGTACTGCTATTTTACAATGATATTTAAAAAATTAAAAATAATTGGTATTTAATTTATAAGTTAATATAGATAAAAATTATTTTCCTTGTTAAAAAATATAAAGCATTTTGTGATAAATTGATATTCAAAAATATAAGTCATATTTAGTCTTTCAAGGTGTAATCATTGTCTTTTTTTTTAAAGTGCCCTATTGATGAATGACTCTATATTTATTATAAGGTGTTTAATGTGGATAAATATGAAAAGATATGGTTAGTTTGAAAGTAAATAATTACTTTATTTAAAAATAAAATTTAATTAAAAATATCTTATATTTTTAAATAGAAAGAGTAGTTTTTTACTTACTTGTTTTAGACTAACAATGATAAACTACCTACTCCTTCAACCAAAGTGGAGGAAGGGCAGGGGCCTACCTTGCAAACCTACTCTTTACATCCCATAGTCCCTAAGCCCCACGTCTTCCATCTCATCTTAACTCCTTCCATGCCAAATAATTAGGGGTGGGAATATGAGCTAATTGGCTCATATTAAGTTAATCCATATGAGTTGAGAAAAATGTTAGTTTAATTATATTTAATTTATTTTTATATAGGTTAAAAACAATATCAACCTAACCCAACCCATAAAAGTTTTTAACTAAGTTATTTTATTTTTAATTTGTTTTTGTAAATTTTTAAAAAATACACTTAAATAATAAGTTTCAATTTGATATTCTTTCATAATTCATTTTAAATATACAAAAATATTAATTTATAATATTTGTACAAATATATAAATTGATTTAGCTAAGTAAGTAATGCCTAATATAGTTTATATCTACCAAAATTTCTCCTTTTCTGTTTTTTTTATTTTTTAAAAAATAATATGGGTTAACGGGCCAACCTTAACCCATATGGTTTGTGGATTATATGGTCTGGGCTAAAAAAAACTCATTTTTATTTGGCTCAATTTTTTAACCAAACCCGATCTTTATGGGCAGTTATTCAGGCCAACCCATAACCTAATTCATATTTTCAACTGTAATCCCAATGCTCCCTTTGTTTCCATATTATATATTAATCCCTTGCTCAAATCATAACATAAAATATTTTTTAGAAGAAGTTTTAGTTATTCCAAAATATATTTTGGGTAAAGGTGTAAATTAGGGTCTTAACTATTTTTTCAGGAGTACTAGGTAGCCTATACTACAAGGTGGTATAAAATAAATCCTTAGCTTCAAAAACAAAACATTTAGCAGCCTCTATTAACTTTTATTTGACGAACGTTAACTTCTCATATAGGGCCCACAATTTTTTTTTTTCAAAATGATATGTGGCACTTCATCTCAACAAATAACGATGTAAATTGAGTCAGGAATTATTTTTCGAGAAGCACTGGATAACCTCAGTTATAAAAAAATACCATCCAGACATTTCCATCAATTTTGATCAAACGCTATTTCTTTTTAGACTTATGGAACCTACAACGCTTCAATCTATTCAATCTTCTTACCTTCATTCTTAGTTTTAGTTTGAGAAGAAGAAATTCGCGAGAACAATGCCAATGAAGTAAAAAGAAGAAGAAGACAAGGTTTTATTTAAGTAAGAACTCTTTGATAAGAACTAGTGAATATCTTTAAATAACAACTCTTTAAATTCTTTTTCTCGAGAGGAGACTGAGAATGAAGGTAAGAAGATTGAAGGCATTGATATGTTGTGGTCCCATAATTATGAAAATAAATAGCATTTGGTCAAAATTAATGAAAAAATGTTGGATGGTTTGTTTTTTATAGTAGAGGCTATCTTGTGCCATTTGAAAAATAATTTATGGCTAAATTTGCACCTTTATTTGTTGAGGTGGAGTATCACATATCATTTAAAAAAAAAAATTTGTTGGCCCTATATGGGAAGTTAATGTCTAATAAATAAATCACAGTGTCAAATAAAAGTTAACGGAAGATGCTGAATGCTTTGTTTTTTGAAGTTGATAATTTATTTTGCACCACCTTATAATATAGGCTACTCAATGCTCTTGAAAAAAATAATTGAGGGTCAAATTTGCTACTTTACCCAATAATTTTTATAATTGATTTTTTAATTATATCTCTACTTTATTTATTATTTTTTTAAAAAAATAATGCATTGAAATTTTATATAAGAATATGCCTCATTAAAAACTTCAACTTGAAAAAATTTTGTTGGACAAAAACTTAACAAAAGAAAAGAGTACATCATACATTTATATGTTATTCAATGCTGTCTCATTAAAAACCTTGTCAGAAAAACATTAAGAAAAAATATAGTGGGTATTTACTCTCCTGAATGATAATATCACTTTTAAATGATTATACTTGAATGTAATATACTAATTTCTCAAATGTGACTGTTATTAATATTTTTTCAATCAAATCTTCTGGTCGAACTATGCTAACATCATTGTTATCATACATATAGTTTTTCAAAATATATTTTTCTTACATGTCTTCAAGATATAACACTTGCAAAATTAATGAAAATAAATTAAAACACTAACAACAATAACAATTGAATACCATATAAATTTTTCAGATATTTTGTTATAAGCTCCTTATATTTTATTCATAACATTCTTTGTACTTTTATACTGGCGTAGGGGATATATTTTAAAATTAATGTGTTGCACAAAAAAAAAAGAATAATAAATAAATCTCATCAAAACAAGTAAATAATAAATAGGTATCACAAGATTTCGTTTTAAAGTTTATGTTCTAACCATTTTTTCGTTTTTACAAAATCAAGTTTCTGACTTTAAACAGAATAACAAAAAACATAATCCCTTTCTAAAAAAATATAAAGCATTTTAATTAAATTATACTTTGAAATACTCAAATTATTATACTCTCTCCATTAAAAAATGTAAAGTAGTTTTTGAGAGTTTGAATATTAGAAAATGTAATGTATTTTTTGTATTTTAATGTGTAATTAATGTATTTTTTTCAAAAGTACTCATAATAAATAAATTACTTTATATTTATTTTAAAGTGAAACATCCTATTAAATATAAATAAATATGAAATGGTATTAATTTAAAGATAATTAATTATTTTATTGAGAGTGTAATTTGATTAAAATACTTTATAATTTTAAATAAAAAATAAATTTTTTTAACATTCAATCCTTAAAAAATACATTATGTAAAAGGAGATGGTGGTTATTAGTATCAAAAGAAGGGCGCAATTGGTCTTGTAGCCTCCTCTCTTCCACTGACAGCCGCATGTCCTCCCTCTCGGCCTCTTCCATCCCCTGTTTCCCCATTCCATATTATCTATTAATAATATAAAATAACATCATCATCATCATCATCATCATGTATTATATAATATAATATTACGTAAGTTAGTAGAACAATTTATAATAAATAGATAATTATTTTTACATGTTTAGAGAAAAATATTTAAACTAACCAACAAAATTTGATCCTTTTTGCTAAATTTGTGTTCCATTTTCTTGGTTGTAATTCATTGTTACATTCTATAAACTCCATAACTGCTTTTGCGAGGTCTAAACTATGCCAATTGAAGACAGACAAGCATCAGAGGTCAATATAATCTAAGTGAAGTTTTATGGAGTTAGTTGCAATGTTAAAAGGGACAAGTGCAATTTTAATGAGGAAGTGAAAATTTTGCTGATGTGTTATGGGATCGAAAATTTGGTTATGTAGAAATGACAAGATATCAAGTAGTATTAATATAGTGCACAAAGAAATCTTTCAGAATCTTTAACCTTCTACTCTTTTGACACTACTACAAAATCAGGTATATATGATGCTTGATATATGACAGCTATTAGAAAAACTGTCAAATATGTGGAAGTGAGATTTTAAAATTTGGCTTATTTGATGGTTTACATAGGAAACCATCAAACTTAATAAACAATAAAGTTACGAGTTTGATGGTTGGCTAAGAAAACCATCAAACTTGATGAAAAATAGTGGAATTTAAAATCAAAATATAGTATATTTGATAGTTGCCTCACTGAATCATCAAACTTTGTGGAATATATTTGATGGTTAAAAATGGGCAACTGTGAAATATGTTGATTTAAAATCTGCCTCTTACTCTTCCTCAAACTCGCCCATCATTCTACTCATTGTCTCTCTTCTCTCTGCGATTTAGTGAGATTCAAGTGTACCCACATCAATTTCACCTTACCTAGCTTGATTTCACCCCATCCCCTTTGTTTTAGGCTTATCCCATTTGCTCTTGACTGTTGTCTCTATCCTCCTCTATTGGTGTCCATATTGTTCGTCGGCATTATTGGGGCTTCTCAAATTTAGGTAAGCATGCTTCTTTCACCTTCCTCTTCCTTTCTTACTCTCCACCGCTTGAATTTATGAATGCATAATAATTTTGGAAATTGGAAGAGAATTATGGGATTAATTTGAATCCACTGTATAGGATTAATTTGAATTGTTGTTATGGGTAAAAACATTAAAATTCCTACTGGGTCAAGAATGTATGATTTGTTTGGTAGTTTTATTTGTAAAGTTGCACAAATCACCTCGGATCTTATTTACACTAACCACACATTACAACACAAATACATATATATAAGCCCTTAATTTATTTTAAAAATGCGGGATCCCGAATTTGTTTGAAAACATGTCAAACATACATTCAAAGTTTAATAAAAAAAGGCTTATAGAAGCATAGACACCATACCCACGTACAATAAAAATAAATAATTATGTTTCTCAAAAATGTGTCATAAGCCATGGCATGTTCCACATGTATCACGACATGTGGTATAGAGACATGAAATCCTTTTCTGTGTCATGCACCGCAATGTATGTATCAGAATTTACTGTGATACAATAATCTGATATGAATTTCCATCGTGCGCCATTTTCACATACAGTGTTCGATCAGAGTAATTCAAATACCCGCATGAAGCTCATAAGACATACTATCTAACAAGATAAGTTTGGACACGATCTAACATTCCAATCACAAATTGGACACCTGAGTGTAAAAAAGTTATTTTTCTTTCAAAAACATGCACCTTAAGTGTTCAATTCCAACATTTTGTCTTAGTAGACCATTTAAGATCTTGAACCAAGTCCAAAAGGACCATATTCACATGATTGACACGTTATACTATATATAACACATCTCATGCATAATTTAATCTCTCAATGCTACTTTACACAGTTGTGGCCTTATATGAGGTATCACACATCATATATATACATCGACACTTTTTCCATTTTCACTCATCTGACTTTCACATATAGGGCTAAGCGTCATCATATAGTCACGATTTACAAGTATACTTGACTTACACAAATGGGGCCAAACCTCACCCTTTAATCATGTTTCACAGACTTACACAATTATTGCCTGAAAGTTCACATATAATAATAATGGAACAAGTTAAACAAAATACATTTACAAACTTGCTTGAATAGAATCTAGGCCTACCCATGTATTCACCATTGTGATACCCTTGGTGAGATGCAATACAAGTTATACAAGTAAGTCACTAAAATAATATAAATGCACGCATGCATTCTAGTTGGCAACTATAATGCATAATGCAATTATATACTCATCTCATTTCTAAGGTGGCTATACCACTTTTAGAAATAAAGCTACTCCTTCCGTGCTTCCTTTCTTAGCCTTTGAGAACTCTTTTTACCTGTACACAAGAAGTAATAGAGTGAGACATACATTTTAGTAACTTGCATGAACTCTAAATACTGATTAGCAAGTAACACTAAATTCAAGAGATAGAGTAACATGATTTTTCAATAAAACCAATATGTGTGTGTGTGTGTATGCGCGATGCAATACTTAATCAACCACTATAAATATGCACTCCTGGGTCTCACTAGCGAAGAATACTCAATGCTCGAACCATAACTTCCTAGCTTTACATGAAATGAGGCCCACCAACCATTGCCTCATATTAGGGTATCACATATGGCTAGTTATATGCCTTTTGTGTCCCCACTATTGGATTAAAATCAATGCGCAGACTACTAGTACTCCTTAACCTTATATAGAGTAGGCCGTAACCCTTACCTTAGTTTAGGGTATACTTGTAGATGCAAATGTACATTTACTACTACAAAACATTCCAAGCATCTCTACTCACACACATATGTAGTGCTTTTCATAAAAATGCCAATCTATCATTTTATAAAATAAGGCACATATATATTTTTATAAAATACTTGTAAATCATTTTACTTTCGCTCTTATTACCAAATGTTATCGTTTCCATTAAGTTTACTCTCAAGGTATAGATTCTCATAAGTAATCTCTAAGTGCTCAATCTACACAATCATAAGCCCTTAATCAATTCCTAATGTTCAATACGAAATATTAGTTTGGCTAAGTCACATTCCTTAGCACATAAAACAACTTCATTAGTACTTTTTGAGTTCACTATGTCCATTCACAACAATCACTCACCCTTTGGCCATCCAAATGACCAAAACACCCTTTTTGCTCACTTAATTTAGCCCTTTTTAGATCAATAATTTAGGCTTATCAGATCTTATATCCCTGAGATTCAACCATTAAATTTCAAACCAATCGCAAAACCTTAGTCTAGCACCCAAAAGCCCTTTCCCAAACTTTTACTCAAATTTTAACCCTTTTAAATACCCCAGTCTAATTTCTCTATAATCAAATCAAGGGAGATTAGAGTAGAAATGAAGTACAGGGTGATACAAAACTTACCCAGCAAGTTATTAGTTGGAGCCAACTCCTAGACTTCTAAAAATTGAAGCCCTTGCATAGTTGACCTCTTCTCACCCCCTCGTGTGTTTCATTTCCTTCTTCCCCTTTCTGTTTCATGAGTTTATCACATCAAATTTATCAAAATTTTGTGTCATTCATTGTGGCACATGCAGCATATACTGTGACGTGTGGCACAGTGAGATGCTTCTTATTGCTACTTGTGCACTTCATTTTGGATCGTCGTTTCACTACTCAATACTATTAATATACTAGCCCAAAAATACCAAACATCAATCTACCATCCAACTATAATTAATTCATTAATTACTAATTTATCCTTAATTATTAACTAATTTTTTAGATTAAAGTTCAGGATACTAAATTATTGGTGATTTATTTTTAGGCAAATTTAAAGCAAATTTTTAAATTTTATTTTGTTTGATTAATATATGATTTATTTTATTGTATTGTGAATTTTATTGTTGTTGTTCTTATGGTTGAATAGAGTTGAATTAGGTTGGATTGAATTGTATAGGGCTTGTCGCGCCCAGATCGTGATCTCCCCGAAAAAGAAGGATCAATAAATATAGGAGTCGCCACAAAAATTTAAAAGGATAATTTTAGAAACCTTTTAAAAAATAAAATGGTCTATAATAACCAAAATAGGGCTCGGGAGTCGGTTGTGCATGGGGAAGATATTGGGCACCCCACCACTCTCGTTTATAAGAAAGGTTATCCTAAGTTGATTGTGTAAATTAATTGGCCTTTTAATAATATCTTAGTTATCCTTTATTGCACATGAAAAATAAAAAATAAAAGAAAATAAATTATTTATTTACATGGAAAGATTTGACCTAGGATCAAAGCTTAGGGCTTACGTACCCTGTGATAGGGATCAAAGTCCATGTAGTTCAAATGTTATTATTTAGGTTTTCTTTTAATTTTTTATTAATTTATTTAATGAAGAGAAGGTTATTTTGTGTTACATAATTATATTTATTTTTAAATAAAAAAATTGACATAAGGAAGTACCTTTGGATAAAAGGAAAATAACCAGTATCAAAACTTATGGTAATTTAGTATCACTTACAGTTTATTGGTTGACACTCTAAATGCACATGGTGATTTAATATTACTCATGGTAAACCCTAAAGGAAATTTCAAGGTGAATTTGCTATAAAATAATTTAATTTTAAAACTTTAAATATAAAATTAGATACTTGTGATGACTTAGTGTCATTCATGATATCTCATTTGATATTTTTAGAAATCCACAGTGATTTAGTATCACTCTTGGGCTAACCTAAAATATACTAAAATTTTTATTATTTTATTATTTTAAAAATAAATAAGAGAGGAAAATTTAACAAATATTGAAACTTACAATGATTTAGTATCACTCGCAGTCCACTAGTTGATGCTTCTATATGTACATGGTAATTTAGTATTACTCATGACAAATCTTAAAGAAATTTTCAAAGTGAATTTTCTATAGAATAATTTAATTTTAAAATTTTAAAAATAAAATTTCATACCTGCGATGACTTAGTGTCATTCGTAGTTTCTTCTTTTGATATTTTTTTAGGGATTCAAGGTGATTTAGTATCACTCATGACATGACCTAAAATATGCTAAGAGTTTTATTATTATTTTTTAATAATGTATGAGAGAGGGGGAAATTGACCAGTATTAAAACTTTTAGTGATTTTAGTATCACTCATAGTCCACTAATTGATGCCCTAAGCACACATGGTGATTTAGTATCACTCATGGCAAATTCTAAGAGGATTTCCAAAATGAAATTCTTATAAAATAATTTAATTATGAACTTTTAGTGTAAAAATTGATATCTGCGATGATTTAGTATTATTCACAATACATCGAATACCCACAATGATTTAGTATTAGTTATGGATCTCTCTTTGTTTTAAAGGTTTAGAAAAATGCATTATCATTGAGACTCATTTTTTTTCTTTTCTTTTTAAGAAAATAAAAGTGAATAATTATCTAGTCTAAAATAAGGATTGATACAAATAAATTAATGGCAAACTCATTCTACCACATAATAAATTGTCATCAAATAATCACCTTGATAGTCCACACACCACATGCCTAAGCAGAATCTGCTGTACTAAGATCAATCACGATGAACTAAAGCAAGAAAGGGGATAGATAATGATGTGAAAAGCTTTCAATTGCTGATAATTTTGTTAAGCCAAAAGTAGATAATTATTACGAGTACAAAAATGCACAGGTAAAAGAGAAGCAAGCCAAAAGAAGTTGTGAGTGAAGCAAGCCAAAAGAAGTTGTAAGTGATATCAATTGAAGGAATAAGAAATGCATTGCACATAAGGAGAATTGATCAAATGAAGCATGACATCACCAAGAGCATTGTATTACCTAAGCGAACGTTTGATCAATTGCTAAGTCCTTGTACTAGAAGGATAATAAATTTTGAGTGCCAATTTCTTCCTTTCTTTCCATCCCCTTCTCAAATCTCTTCTGTACCTTTTTATAGGTGCTAACTAGGGTTCTCTTATTTAATAATAGGATCAAACAAAAAAGGAAATTTTTATTTTGAATATTTTTTATTATTTGAGATTTCAAATTTTTCTTAATTAATTAAAGACAAATCTTAGTCAAGGCACAATTTTCTCAAATCAGATTTTAAATATTCTAAATTTTCATTTTAAAAAAATTCAACTTTAATGGGATCATAATTAAGGGGATTTAGGGTAAAAAAAATTTATTGTTATTATTATCACAAAAGACCTTCCTTTTTTTATTCCTTTTATTCCTTTATTGTGTTTTTATTAATTTTTAATTTACACTTGAAAGCTCGGGCAAAATATAGTATTTACAGTTGCCCCTTTTTACTTGTTTCATAGGTGAGAGGAGTGATTGTATTTTTCTAAAATTCTCGCCTAAGAAGCAAGTAAAGATAAGAACACGTATTTTGTCCGACTGAAAGTACAAAACCAAGACAAATTACTGTAAGTAAAAATAAGAAACCCCCTCACGTTATCATAAGAATTGAAAGGTATTTAGACAAAATGTCGTGTCCATGCCCCTTTTTACTTGGTTCTTAGGGGGAAAGTGAATGGAAGAATGTGAAAAGGGTGTCAGACAGTACAGGGCTTCAAAAGAGGTGCTAATCGTTACTAGGCTTTTAGTGCCTGTTGTTACACGGCTTTAAAAGGGTGCCAGACGTTACTGGGTTTCGGGATACCTGCCGTTATAGGGCTTTGAAAGAGTGCTAGCCGTTACTAGGCTTCGGAGTGCCTACCATTACAGGGCTTTAAAAGGGTGCCAGTTGTTACTGGCCTTCAGGGTGCTTGCCGTTATAGGGCTGTGAAGGGGTGCCAGCCGTTTCTGGGCTTCGGGGTGCCTGCCGTGACAAGGCTTTAAAAGGGTGCCAGTCGTTACTAGGCTTCAGGGTGCCTACAGTTACAGGGCTTTGAAAGGGTGCCAACTGTTACTAGGCTTCAGGGTGCCTGCTGTTACAGGGCTTTGAAAGGGTACCAGCAGTTACTAGGCTTTAGGGTGCCGTTACAGGGCTTTGAAAGGGTGCTAGCTATTACTGGGCTTCAGGATGCCTGCCATTATAGGGCTTTAAAAGGGTACCAGCTGTTACTGGGCTTCAGGGTGCCTGCCGTTACAGGGCTTTGAAAAGGGTGCCAATCGTTATTGGGCTTTAGGGTGCTTGCCATTATAGGGCTTTGAAAGGGGTGCCAGCCGTTATTGGGCTTTGGGGTGCCTGCCGTTACAAGGTTTTGAAAAGGGTGCTAGCCGTTACTAGGCTTCGGGGTGCCTGCTATTACAGAGCTTTGAAAGGGGTGCCACTCGTTACTGGACTTCGGGGTGCCTACTGTTATAGGGCTTTGAAAGGGTGCCAGCCGTTACTGAGCTTCAGGGTGCCTGGCATTATAGGGCTTTGAAAGGGGTGCCAACCATTACTGGGCTTTGGGGTGTCTGTCGTTACAGGGCTTTAAAAGGGTGCCAGCCGTTACTGGGCTTCAGGGTGCTTGTCGTTACAGGGCTTTGAAAGGGGTGCCAGCCATTACTAGGTTTTGGGGTGCCTACTATTATAGGGCTTTGAAAGGGGTGTTAATGGTAGTGATAATGATGATGATGTTGATGAAGATGATGATGATGATGATGATGACAGTAATGGTGATGGCGATGGTGATAATGATAATGATGATAATAAAGATGATAGTAACAAGTGAATAAAAATTGAAAGAGGAAGAGAAGAAGAAAGAGAAAAAAAAAGAAAAGAAGAAAGAAAAAAAAAGGAAGAAATAAAGAAGAAAAGAAAGAAAGAAAAGGGAAAACCTGATATGCAACATTGTCCTCTTTGATAAACACTTAACCAGACCTCGACTACTTGCATGTTCAATTAAGATTTCTTTTTAGTTATACTGATCCTTATAGGCATTGCTATTTATGATCCCCTGATATATGTTAAATCTGATTGGCCTTTTGACGTTAAAGTCTATCCTTAAGTGCAAGTACTACTAATGCACTTGAAACTACACTGGTTAATAAGGAGTAGAGTATACCATGTGTAATACCATGAGCATTTATTGAGACAAAAAGGTGCTCTTTTATTAATGATATGCTCTTATACAAACTAAGAGTACCAAATTTATTATGCTATTCAAAGAAAGAGGCAACAAATAATCAACAAAGAGAGGGATTCATTTAAAAGAAATGACCCTGATAGATCACAATGCGAACGTATGCCAAAATATGGAAAAAGTGTTAGACAACTGTAGGGCAAATTTAGTTGCCTAATAATGAAAGATTTGCAATGCTAATAGTGTCACGCCCCCAAAAAAAAGAGGGTGACCGGCACAGGATGTAAATAATATCATACATCCTTTAAGCCCTAAATTGAGAAATCTTTTCATTTTACAACATAATTAAATTTGTACCGAAATAGTAATATACTTAATAAAAAATCATTATAATAAAAGATTGTATATTTTCATAGAAATTTCAGCACAACCTTCCCTATAAACAGGATCTCTCGAATATCCTAAAACAAAATATTTTACACAAAATATAGTTCTAATCAGGAGTTTAGCTCTTTCCAGCCAACAGGCAACATATAACAAAATATAAATATAGCTATTAGCTATGTGAAGCACCCAACCTTACTTTCCAAAATAAAATACGTGAGTTTAAATATTTAAATCAAAAGGGAGCTAATGCTAGGCAAAAGACCACCCAGAATAGTCGTGTGCCCTTTAGAAGTCGGCAGTAGGACCAACGTCATCTAATAAGTCTGAGACCAAAATAAATTTTCAGTGAATAACATCCAAACAATTAGTTATGAAATAAGTATAAAAAGAAGGTTTAAAACAATTATGTATCCCAGAAATGACTATTTTTGCAAATAAATATTTAATAAACTTCAACATAAAATGACTCTATGTAATTTTAAATAAAATCTTAATTCATGAAAGCCTCATATCAAATGTCATTATCATTTATTTTCAATAAAGAAAATAACTGCGCTAAATAATTATAAATATGTTATTAATCAAAACCAATGAAAAACAATTTATCAAACAATTTAAAACTTATAATTATAAGAACTTATCAGAACAAGTAACAAACGTGGACACACAGTCCACGAGGGCAAATAACCAAACGTAGCTCTTGCCATGAAAAGAAACGTGGACACACAGTCCACGAGGGTAATACAAACCAAACGCGGCCAGAGCCACGAAACAAATGTGAGTACTATGCTCACGAATAACCATCCCTCCGTTCCACGTACGTTAGCCATTGCATGGGGCTAGCACCTCCTATACACACCCTGCTAGCTAGGTGTACCATGGCGCGCTAAGGGCTAACGAAACTGCCGTTAGCAACTAGTGTTCTATATAAAGTTCCTTTCAAATTTAATTTCAAACATGCGAGAAATTGACCATTATTCAATCAACTTTTCCTTTTCAATGTCAAACTCGCATGAATCATTTTTTCGTAGTAATTCAATAATTTCCAAAATGAAATCCCAGAATTAGAATTCAAACTTGTATTTACTGATTAACTAAAATGATCAATTCTGGTAAAATAATTTCATGAAATAAATTAATTTAATCAACAACATATCTCATAATCACATTGTTGTCGTAAAAAGAATTTGCATAAAAATGTAATATTTGAATAAAGGAGATTTTAATAAAATATCAGTTGGGACGCCATTCACTTACCTAAAATTCTCAGAATCTAACGATTCACCTTTCCATACTCATAAAATTTCTCCTCCTCTAAATACCCTACGGTGATGCACAAATAGAGAAAGAACAAGGACGTTCAGACCACCCCTGACCTGTTCATCTCTCCTCTGATAGCAGCAAGATTTTTGGGTGTGACAAAACACCCTCACGCAGTGATTAATAGCAACTCAAAGCAAGGAAGGGAGGAAAAATTTCATACTCTACGTTTTGTGCATCAACAGCTACAACTTTCATGCTCACGCATGCAAGCGATGTTCAAAAATGGCAGAGGAAGAGAGGGAAGAGATGGGGGAAATGGTGGAAGTTCCAAAGCTTTCTTCTCTGGTTTAGCGTGTTTCTTTCTCTAACAGCCATGAAATAGAGCAGAAATGAGAGAAGGATTCAGCTACTCCATCCTGACAGAAACGAACGCCCAGCTGAAGTAATAGAAGAGATGTACAGCTGGCGGTGAGGAGGCAAGTCCACTGCCGGTAAGAACGAAGCTCGTGTAACAGAGAAGAGAAGAAAAACAGAGAACTCTCGCGAAACTCCCTCACTCTCCTCTGCCAATCTCACCGACAAAGAGAAAAGCAGAAATAAAATATAAACCTTGTGGGCAAAATTACAAAATTAGACTAAGGCTATTGAAAAAATTACCAGTCAAAGCCTCATCATATTAATATTCTATTTATAATATGTTTATATATATATATGGGAAGTAAAGAGCACTTTAATACTTTTCCATATAAAAAAAATAAAACTAATATTTAGCTTAATAATATTCAACTCTAAACCTCCATCTAAATAACCAATATAAATTTCACCAAGCCTCTACTCTTCACTTGTCATGGACTTAAAATAAATATATATATTAAATATCAATTTGAAGAGAATTTATTTAATCTAAAATTTAGGGTTATTACAAATAGGATGTCCTTTACTCGTGATCCGTATAATCCCTTTGGGTGTCTTTCTTTGTTGCCAAAGATATGTATTTTATGAGTGATGACTGAGTTATTCCAAAGGAAATATTGCCTGGATAGTCACAATGAGAGGTAATAATGGTATTCAATAGTCTTTAGGCCTTTGATCTGCTCTAGATTGCCTTTTTAGGATTTCAACCTATCTTCTTAATGCTCTAACTTTTGCCTAGGTTGCCCGTTTCGATTTGCAACCTAGTGAGCCTCTTTTTTTTTTAACTCCAACTTTTGCCTAGGTTGTCCTTTTGAGTTTTCAACCTAGCGAGCTTTTTTTCTTTTTTTTTTGCTCTAACTTTTACCTAGGCCACCCTTTCAGGTTTTCAACCTAGTGAGCTCTTTTTCCTTTTCTCTTTCTCTTTTTTTTTACTCTCACTTATGCCTAGGCCACCCTTTTGGGTTTTTAACCTAACGAGCCTTTTCTTTAAGCATAATATATCCTAATAGTATTTGTGTTAGTAGGCCTTGGTAATTCTTGGCCTTCCATGTTTGTCAAGATTAGTGTACCACTTGAAAAAGCATGTTTCACGATGTATGGACCTTCATAGTTTGGAGCCCATTTACCTCGATAATCTTCTTGGTTTGACAATATTTTTTTTAAGAACTAGATCTCCTTCTTTAAACTTTCGAGGTCATAACTTTTTGTTAAAAGCTCTTGCCATCCTTAATTGATAAAGCTGCCCATGACACATTGCAGTAAATCTTTTTTCATCAATCATGTTCAGTTGTTCAAATCGAGTGTTTATCCAATCACCTTCATCCAAGTCTACTTCAGCCAATACTCGTAAAGAAGGGATTTCTACCTTAATTGGAGTGACAGCTTCCATACCATAAACTAAAGAATAAGGGGTTGCCCCAATTGAGGTACATGCGATAGTTCGATACCCATGTAATGTGTAAGGAAGCATTTCATGCCAATCTTTATAAGTTATAGTCATCTTGCTAATGATCTTCTTAATATTCTTATTTGCTGCTTCAACTGTGCCATTCATGTGTAGCCTATATGGTGCTGAATTATGGTGTTTAATCTTGAATTGATTGCATAACTCTTGAATTGCCGCCCTATTGAGATTGGGTGCATTCTCAATGATAATCCTCTCAGGTAACCCATATCTACATATGATACTTGCCTTCAAGAATTTTATGAAAGTTTTTTGAGTAATATTAGTGAAAGAATTGGCTTCCACCCACTTCGTGAAGTAATCAATGGCCACAAGGATAAAGCGATGACCATTTGAGGCCTTCAGGTTAATTAGGCCGATGACATCAATCCCCCACATAGAGAATGGCCATGGAGATACTAGACTGTGCATTTGCATAGGAGGAGCTTTAATCTTATCAGAATAGATCTGGCATTTATGACATTTCCTAATATAATTGATGCAGTCCTTCTCTATCGTTGCCCAGTAGTAGCCGCATCTTTGAATTTGCTTAATCATTATATGGCCATTTGCATGTGTGTCACATATACCTTCATGGATTTCCTCTAATACCTTTTATGCTTCCTTTAAATCCATACAATGTAGCAAGGTCCCATCAAAGCTCCTCTTATACAATGTATTATTGCTAATAAAGAAACCCAAGGCTGACTTCCTAATGGTTTTCTTCTCATTTTGAGTAGCATCCTCTGGGTAAGTTCCATTTTCCATATATCTCTTGATATCATGGTACCAAGGTTGGTCATCACTTGCCTCTTTAATATTCAGGCAAAATACTGGTGATCTTCTAGAATCGATTTAGATAGGCTGAATATAGACTCCACAGTTAAGTTAAATCATAGCTGCCAGTGTAGCTAAAGCACCAGCAAAACGGTTTTTATCCCTAGTCATATGATGGAAATTAATTTCTTTGAATTGTTTGATTATACTTGTCAAATATTCTTGGTAAGGGATTAACTTTGGATCTTTAGTTCGCCATTCACCAGTTACTTGATAAATTATGAGAGCAAAGTCACCATAGACTTTTAAGCTTTTTATGCCAAGGTCAATGGCAGCTTGAAGACTGTTAATACAAGGCTCATATTCTGCCATGTTATTAGTGCAGTCAAATCCTAACTTAATGGCGATCGAGAATTGCTTCCCGCTCGAGGATATGATTATGGCTCCAACACCATTCCCATACATATTTGCAGCTCTATTGAAATACATCTCCTATTAGATTGTCCTACCCTCTTCATCTTGATCTTCTTTTGTGAAACATATGTTCTCATTTGGGAATTGGAAATCCAGTGGTTTATGTCTATCTAGAGGGTTTTTTGCTAAGTGATCAGCTATTGTACTCCCTTTAATAGACTTTTAGGTCTAATATTTTATGTCATACTCAGATAATATTACTTGCCATTTAGAGACTCTGCTAGCTACATGTGGGCTCTCAAAGATGTATTTACGTGGATCCATTCTAGAGATCAGCCACGTAGTGTAATGCAGCATATATTGCCTCAATCTCCTAGTAGCCCATACGAGACCACAACAAGTACGTTCAATCATTTGGTAATATGATTCACAATCATTGAACTTTTTACTTAAGTAATAGACTACTTGTTCTTTTCTCCTAGATTCATCATGTTGCCCCAACATAGCTCCCATAGAATTGGGATGTATTGTTAAGTAAAGGCTTAGTGGCCATCCTGGTATTGATGGAATTAAAATTGGGGGGCTTAACAAGTAATCCTTGATTTTATCAAATGCTTGTTGGCAATCATTGTCCCATTTTTTGTAGAATTCTTCTTTAATAGCTTGAATATTGGCTCACAAGTTGAAGTCAAATTGGCAATAAATCTCGCAATGTAGTTTAACCTCCCTAACAAGCTTCGAACCTCTTTTCCTGTTTAGGGAGGAGGCATATCTTGTATTGCTTTTATTTTATCAGGGTCTATAGTGATTCCTTTTTGACTAATAATAAACCCTAACAACTTTACTGATAAAGCTCCAAAGACACACTTGTTGGGATTTAATCGAAGTTTGTACATTCGCAGCCTTTCAAATAACTTCCTAAGTACTGAAACATGACTTTCCCCTTTAGCAGACTTAGCAACCATATCATTGACATATACTTCGACCTCCTTATGCATCATGTCATGAAAAAGAGCCATCATTGCTCGTTGGTACATTGCCCCTGCATTCTTTAGCCCAGAAGGCATTACTCGATAGCAATATGTACCCCATTTTGTGATAAAGGTTATTTTTCCCTTGTCTCCCCCATCCATAGGGATTTGGTTATATCCCGAGTATCCATCCATGAATGAATACCTATAGCTTTGAGCTATGTTATCAACCAAGACATCTATATATGGTAAAGGAAAATCATCTTTTGGACTGGCTTTATTTAGATCACGGTAGTTAATACACATTCTAACCCTGCCATCCTTTTTAGAACAAGGACAACATTTGCTATCCATTGAGGGTACTTGGCCACTTCTAAAAAACCTACCTCTAGCTGCTTCATTATTTCATCTCAAACTACTAAGGACATATCTGCTGTTAACCTTCTTAATTTTTTCTTTTTGGGCTCGATATCTGGGAATAAAGGGATTTTATGAGAGGCAATATTCGGATCAAGGCCTAGCATATCTCGATATGACCATGCAAATATATCCATATATTCTTTGAAGAGTTCAACCATTTGTTCTCTTTCTGGATTATCTACTATCTTAAGTTCTTTCTTATCCTTTTCGGTCCCCATGTTTATTACTTCAATCACTTCTTTATGTGGACGAATCCCAATATCCTCTAATTCAAGGATCTTTGTATATACTTGGATTATCTCATCATCATCATACTTATAATTGTACATATCAGAGATAATTAGCAAATCACCATTTGGGGACTCAGGAACCACTATGTTGGACAAGAGTTCAGAGGAAATCGATTTCCTGGAGGGCGAAAATAAATAATAGATTAATAGAAAGAAAAGAATGAAGAAGTAGATGGAAACAAACTGATCTTTATTCGCATAATATTCTTTATTCAAAGTTCATATAAGAGCATTGCATAAACATAAAAGAACAACTTAGTAAAAACAAGTTACTCTAAGGTAATAAAGCCGAGGCTATCCTCGAACTCTTAATTTCCCATTGCTTTTCTAGAATCATCAATCGAGATCCATGCATGCATCCTTAGGCCCACTGGAGTAACTATTATAATTGTCAGTTTGTTTAAAATTTCAGCAGATGTTGGAAATGTCTCCCGTAAGTGAGGAATTTCTTGGTCCATGACCTTCTTTTTCATCAGACTTGCTTGCTCTAAAGAAGGCTTATTCCCTAGACCTTGACACTTGTAATTCTCAGGTAGATTGATTGGGGATTTAATGCCTTGAAGGTACGCACCTAATCCGCTCCCTTGCTCAAACTTGTTCTTCTTCATTATCTTGGTTATAATGGAGTTGACATTTCTATGACATTCAAATTCTTCAACTTCAAAACTTTAGAACTGTGGTCCTTTATCATTCTCAGCTACTTTAATGTATAGAAGAGAACTTGGCTTACTTACCATAATCTCCTCTTCTCCTTTAACCGTGACAATTCTTCCATCAATAACAAACTTCACCTTTTGGTGTAAGGTTGAAGGTATGGCCCCAGCAGTATGTATCCATGGCCTACCTAATAACATTGAGTAGGATGGGTCAATATCCATGAGTTGAAAATTTACTGAGAATGTGGTGGGTCCTATTTTAAGAGGCAGTCGAACTGTGCCCAGTACATCCTTTCGATCCCTATTAAATGCTTTGACTATTATATTACTACTTTCAATCTCTGATGGCTCTAGTGATAGGTGCTCAAATGTGGATAGTGGTAAGACATTTAATGCCAATTCTTCATCTATCAATACCCTAGCAACAATGAACCCTCTGCAATTCAAGGTAATGTGCAAAGCCTTAAATTGGTCAGTGGTAGGTCTCATGATTTCCTCTTATGTAAAAGAAATTGTGGATCCTACCCTCATAATATTCATAATGTTTGCTACTTTTTTTAGAGTTACACTTGATTGTACATATGCTTCATCTAAAGCCTTTTATAGTGCATGATGATCTGGTTCAAAGGATAAAATTAGAGAGAGAATTGAGATCTTCGCTGGGGTCTTCTTCAACTAGTCAACTACACTATATTCACTCTGTTTCATAATCTGTAAGAATTCTTCATTACTCTTTACAGTTTCCTGGGAAGTAGATTTTGAGGGACCTTCAATGCTTGCATCTTTCCCTTTTCTTGACTTTTCAATATCTGCAAGGAGATATGCTTTTCCACTTCGTGTTACACCAGTTTGATGAGTTACTCTCTCTTTGCTTATCCCAGCCTCTATGACACCATTATATCTCTAAGGTACAGCATGATTATTTTTGTAAGGAAAAGGGGTCGGCATATGAATTGTTACTAAGGGAGGTTGTGTCAATGTTGTTATAGTAAAAGTGACAGGATTGGTAGTTTCTACTAAACTAGTTCATCGATTACAAATTCAATATTCTCCTTGTTCACCATGTCAATCTCTTTATCAGCATTCCCAATAACAACAATTCCTGGCATCATCATTCTTTTCAATATTCTCTTAAATTGAGAACAGCTTTCGATATCATGTTCCTTCATCTCTTAATGATATTCACAAAACATGTGATTTTATTGTTTTGTTAGATCACTGATTCTTAAAAGTTCAAGCATATATCCTACAGCTACTAATTGAGTATAGATTTCTCCCATGGCTACCTTGACATTTGTGGGGTCTTTGGGGAATCCAATTTCCTTCTTAATAGCATTTACTTGCCTCTCATGATTTGGCAGGGGATTGGTATTGATGGTAGATCCATCATTCTTCTTAAGCTGGATGTGATTAGAATCAACTAAATCCAACATATTCCTCTTAAAGGTAGTGCAATCATCTATTGAATGTCCTGAGGAACCCATATGATACTCGCAAAGAGTATTAGGGTTATACCAAGCAGGATAAGGAGGTTGAGGTTGCTTGTAAGGATGTAGTCCTAGTAAACGAGCTTCTAACAGCTGATGATATAGTTCTGCATTGGTCATGCCAAAATTTGGCCATAGGCAATTATCTCTTTGTTGCATATTTCTTTACAAGCTAGCTTACCCCTGTCTATTTGTCCCTGGCCTATTATGTGCTTGTCGGAAAGCTTCACCTCCTATTTGATGGGATACTGGCTGGGATTGTCTTGAAGTTTGCACAAAACTAACATCACCTTCTTTCTTCTTGTTGTTCTGCCCTCTTCTCATGTTACTTTCAATTCAAGTTATGGCAATCCTCCCTTTACGAATGTCAGCGTCAATTCTTTCTCTAATTTCAATTAAATTGGAGAAGTCAGTCACACGTGTTCCTACCATATATTTATAGTAGGGATCCTGCTGGGTACGAATAAAATAGGAACAAAGCTTAAATTGTATGAGGGGAGGTTGAACTTGTGATGTAGTCATCCTCTGTCTTTGGGCATATTCTTTAAACGACTTTGTCACCTTCTTATTCATTACCTTTAATTGCTCCCTAGTAGGGGCTGTCTCTAGGTTGAACTTATACTGTCTCATGAATGCATCAACCAAGTCTCTTCTTTTTTTAAGTTTTACAGGGTATAGTTACATGTACCATTCTAATGCATGCTCGGTCAAGCTTTCAAGAAAGAACATCAATAGGAAATTCTCATCTTGGGACCACACATACATCTTCGTACAATAAGCCTTCAGGTGATAAACTAGATTTTCAATGCCATTATACTTATCAAATTCAGGCATTTTGAACTTTTTAGGGATTATAACAGATGGAGCCAAGCACAACCCTTTTAGATCTAATGAACCCATGCATTTGACCCTTATAAGGCTTCAGTTGGTCCTTCATTTCACCCAATTCTTCTTTCCATTCCTCCTTCTTGTTCTTTGATTGAGGGATTTAGAAGGTGTATAATGGGTCATCACTTAGTTCTTCTAGATTATCTTCTTCTTTAGTGTTAGATTCATGAGAAGTTTGAGGCTTCTTCAGGGCTATCTCTATTTCTCGCTTCTGTTTTCCATCATTTTTTGATACACTTATCTCACCATTATCTGAGGTATCATGAGTCTCAGTGTCCTTAGATTTCAGTGCTATAGTCAAACCTTTTTATCATTTCCTTCATTTCCAATATTTGGGTTTCCATGAGTGATATTCGATCATTCAGGGTAGATTTTCCTTCGTTCGAACTAGCAACCATTTGATGAGTCCAAGAGCATGTATTATATGAATGCACAGGTTTATCTAGTTAGGTTTCTTAGGAGGAGCAATGTTGTATCACCTTTAAGGAAAACACATAGTAAAACAAAAAAATTAGTATTTATTGCCTTATTTATTACCTTTAGAGATTGATGAACTGTTAAGTTGGATATAGTTAGCACATAGATCTTTGTAGTGAAAGGTCTTCTAATTTTTTATGAAAACTTATTGTTTCTCATATTAATTAGAGTTGATCATCAAGCAATCATAATTTGGTATTCCTCATTGCTCAACATCTTTTGAAGGGATACAAAGTCAGAGTCTACATTCATAATCTTGCCCATAGACTTCAGAGTAAGTATAAACCCAAAGTTTTATTGAAATGAACTTGTAATTGCATTACATAAATTAAGCCAGGCTCCTTAACTTCATTACTGTATGTTTACATAAAGAAAGAAAACTCACAATTTCAATAGGGGTATTGAAAGGAAGTGCAATGCCTTGGACTTGCATATAAACTTTCGAGAATTGTGAGATGACTTTATTTGCTAGCAAGATCAACCTTTTAGCACGTTCTTTCCATTCTATAACTTTTGAGGCTTCCTTTGAGTTGAGCATTCTTAATTCTTGAATTTCCTTAGCTTGTTGGTCCAACTCTTCTAATAATCTGTAGATTATAGTTGAGGAACTTTCTTTAATAGAGTTAAGCTCATTTATTTTTTCTTCCACTTGCTTGACAAGCCTATCCATCTCATGTTCTAGGCTCCTCAAAGGGCGAAGGTCTTGGACTTCCTTCTCGAGAGCATCCCTTTCCTTAACGACTATCATTAGCCTAACGCGATTGTTTTTCATTCTTTATTCATTTTCTACCATCTGTTGATTTACTTCATTGATAGAACGCTTGAGTTTTGTATTTTCTTCTTTTATTTTATTGATTTTAATATTCTCTTCATGGCAAATTTTATTTTTTATTTCCTCCATTTCCTTTTGCAAATTTGCATACTTTTACTGCAACTCGTTCACCTGTTCTTTATTCTCTTAGTCAGCTTGTATCATTCTTTTAAGCTCTTCCTCTTTCTTTTCTAATTGTTTGACCACTCCTTTGTCTACCTCCATTGTATTATTGCTAAGTAATGGATTAAATGGCACAAAGTTTGGATTAGCTCTTTTGATTCTCTCAATTAACCAGACTTGGTAGTCATCACTTACCCATATCATTCGATTTCCCAATTTAACTTTCCCTTTGTAGATGACTTTGTCCTAAGCCTTTCCTACCTCATGACTTAAACTCTTATTTGAGTCATTGTGTAGGAAGTGAATCCTTCGAACCGTCTCTTTAGAAGGAATCTTTTACAAGAAGGAAAACTGTCTTAGTAATAAGGTAGGGTTACAATTTATACATCCATATGGCCCTAAGAGTGGTATATTCTAAAAATCACCACATCAAAAAATTATTTCTTGACCCCACCACCATGATAGTCTTTAAAGAATATCTTTTGCTTTGAGTTGATTGAAAACTTGAACCTATCCTTGACGTTCTAACATGATTTTACCTTCATTATCTTTAAAATCAACTAGAGGATTATAAGAATCATACTAGTCAACCTGTAACCGTTTCCCATGTAAGTGATTCATATTCCATACATGTAACAGATGAAGACAACATCTCATCCTTCCTCCTTTATTCATATGGCAATGGCTCAATGTCATATATGTTTTTGCAATTATAGCAGGTACAGATTAACTTCATGATATTCAACCATTTGGAATACACTGATAGCATGACAGTCGATCACTCCTGGTGTAAATGGAAACAAGACAAGACCATAAATGACTAGTGCAAGGATTCTACTAAAAGTAGACCATTTCTCCTTCCTTGCCAATGTTTCCAAAAGGGCTTCAATATATGCTCGCCGAATTCCCTCTTTACTGCCTGGACAAACCATTTACACCTTGCATTCACTAACTCCTAATAGTTTTGCTATCGTTTTTATTAAGGGTAGATGTCCTGGGTATTTATAAATAGCATCTCCTTTTGCCAACAGTATTCTCAATAGTTCTCCATATTCTTCTATCGTTGGAGCAATTTGGAAATTTGAGAACGTGAAGCATCTCAAGGAGTCATCCCAATATTGTCCTAAGACTGTAAGTGAATCCCCTTGCATAGGTATGTGGAGTAAATCCAATATCTCTCCATATTTCTTCCTAAAGTTCCACTTGATATCCCCTTTAATGTGTTGGGCAAATATCTTCAAACTTTTGATTGGCTCAATGCTTGCTACTAACTTGATCCCCTTTCCTTTATACATAAGCCCAGTTGGGCTTGACTTTGTACTTTCACTTGACATGATGCTAACCATACTCAACAATGCACTAATCTGCCTAAAAAAATGAGGAAGACACGAAAGAAAGCTTGGTTAGCATTCCATGCATTTTGAAACAAATTTCCTAACCTTTAAATTCTTATTGAACCTCAAAGGCATGAAAACAACCACCAATTTATGGGTGACTAGGCCATTCCACAATTAGGGGTAAAACATTTTTAATATATTGATGATCAGTTAAAAAAAGCTTTAAATTTTGAATTGGTTTAAAATGATTTTATCAATGTATTGCATACATACTCTTGGTCTAATAGGGTTGAAAAGCCAAAGACATATGGTGGAAAACTAATGCAAATGCCTTCATTACAATACAACTTGAATGCATAATGAGTAGTCAGAAAAAAAATCATTCAGGCATAGAGTAATAATTTATTACTCTTTTTCCTAGGGATTTTCAATGACAGATAAGAAGTTGCATGAAGAAAAGAAAAATACGCTCTCTTTATGTCTTATGCCGAGTATGTCCTTAGGGTAGGATATTATGAGTCAGATCTTATCTATTAGGTGGTTACTAGATTCCATCTAATGTGAAAAGTTTTTAAGGTGGGTCTATCATCCTAAACAAGGCTCTCAAGTCGTTTCCTCTATAGAGATGGAAAGCCTAATTACCAAATATGATCCTCCAAGAGCTTAATAGCTCCTCAGAGATTAAATTTAGTAAATAGATACCGACTCAAGTGAAGTATTCACGATGACCTCTGAAGACTTAAAAGTCTCTCAGGAAAATCATTACTAATTTCTACTAACTTAAGGTACTCTTAGACCCGAGTACAGGGCCTAACATGTGTGTGAGGTTGAATATGAAAGTGCACTGTGTATGAAGAGAGCATATATACATATTAACTTATAAAAAATTACCCCAATTCCCACTTGTAGAAAAGAGCGACAAACATAAAGCAGATAAAAGTCATCTACCCTAAAGTCACATGTTATCTTTCCTAGGACAAACCATTCTAACAACATAAGAAGAAAAGGAAAAACAAGTTGTCTACCCTCAAAATAGAGAAAACAACATATAAAAAGGTAAATAAAAGGCCAAAAAAATGAAACAACCAACTCGAATGGGCTTAACTCTCATAAATGGTATCCCTAGTAGAGTTGCCATGCTGTAGCGCCCGAATCGCGATCTCCCCGAAAGGAAGAATCAATAAATGTAAGAGTCGCCACCAAAATTTAAAAGGATAATTTTGAAAACCTTTTAAAAATAAAATGGTCTATAATAACCAGAATAGGGCTCGGGAGTCGATTGTGCATGGAGAAGGTATTAGGCAGCCCACGATACCCATTTATAAGAACGGTTACCCTAAGTTGATTGTGTAAATTAATTGGCCTTTTAATAATATCTTAGTTATCCTTTATTACAAATGAAAAATAAAAAAATAAAAGAAATAAATTATTTATTTACATGGAAAGACTTGACCTAAGATCAAAGCCTAGGGCCTACGTATCCTGTGATAGGGATCAAAGTTTACATAATTCAAATGTTATTATTTAGGTTTTCTTTTAATTTTTCATTAATTTATTTAATGAAGAGAAGGTTATTTGTGTTACATAATATATTTTTTAAATAAAAAAATTGACATAAGGAAGTACCTTTAGATAAAAGGAAAATAACCAGTATCAAAACTTATGATGATTTAGTATTACTTATAGTTTGTTGGTTGCCACTTTAATTAGGAATTCACGGTGATTTAGTATCACTCTTGGGGTAACCTAAAATATACTAAAAGTTTTATTATTTTATTATTTTAATAATGCATAAGAGAGGAAAATTTAACAAATATTGGAACTTATGGTAATTTAGCATCACTCACAGTCCACTAGTTGATGCTTCTATATGTACACAGTAATTTAGTATTACTCATGAAAAATCTTAAAGAAATTTTTAAAGTGAATTTTCTATAGAATAATTTAATTTTAAAATTTTAAATATAAAATTTGATACCTGCGACGACTTAGTGTCATTCACAGTTTCTTCTTTTGATATTTTTTTAGGGATTCAAGGTGATTTAGCATCACTCATGACATGACTTAAAATATGCTAAGAGTTATATTATTGTTTTTTTAATAATGTACGAGAGAGGGGGAAATTGACCAGTATTGAAACTTTTGGTGATTTTAATACCACTCATAGTCCACTAATTGATGCCTTAAGCACAGATGGTGATTTAGTATCACTTATGAAAAATTCTAAGAGGATTTCCAAAATGAAATTCCTATAAAATAATTTAATTATGAACTTTTAGTGTAAAAATTGATATCTGTGATGATTTAGTATTGTTCACAATACATCGAATACCCACAATGATTTAGTATTACTCATGAATCTCTCTTTGTTTTAAAGGTTTAGAAAAATGCATTATCAATGAGACTTATTTCATTTCTTTTCTTTTTAAGAAAATAAAAGTGAATGATTATCTAGTCTAAAATAAGGATTGATACAAATAAATTAATGGCAAACTCATTCTACCACATAATAAATTGTCATCAAATAATCACCTTGACAGCCCACACACCACATGCCTAAGCAGAATCTGCTGTACTAAGATCAATCACGATGAACTAAAGCAAGAAAGGGAATAGATAATGATGTGAAAAGCTTTCAATTGCTGATAATTTCGTTAAGCCAAAAGCAGATAATTATTATGAGTACAAAAATGCACAGGCAAAAGAAAAGCAAGCCAAAAGAAGTTATGAGTGAAGCAAGCTAAAAGAAGTTGTGAGTGATATCAATTGAAGGAATAATAAATGCACTGCGCACAGGGAGAATTGATCAAATGAAGCATGACATCACCAAGAGCATTGTATTACATAAGCGAATGTTTGATTAATTGCATTGGAAGGATAATGAATTTTGAGTGCTAATTTCTTCCTTTCTTTTCATCCCCTTCTCAAATCTCTTCTCTACCTTTTTATAAGTGCTAACTAGGGTTCTCTTATTTAATAATAGGATCAAACAAAAAAGGCAATTTTTCTTTTGAATCTTTTTTATTATTTGAGATTTAGATTTTTCTTAATTAATTAAAAACAAATCCTAGTCAAGACATAATTTCCTCAAATCAGATTTCAAATATTCTAAATTTCCATTTTAAAAAAGTCAACTTTAATGGGATCATAATTAAGGGGATTTGGGATAAAAAAATATTATTGTTATTATTATCGCAAAAGACCTTCCTTTTTTTTTTTATTCCTTTTATTCCTTTATTGTGTTTTTATTAATTTTTAATTTACACTTGAAAGACCGGGCAAAATACAGTGTTTACAGGGCTAAAATTTAGTGTGAAGCAATGGCAAAATGCCTAAGAAAAGTCCCATTTTTAAGCCGTTATGCTACCATATTTTTATCTAAAAGTAATCAAATTTGAAATGGTTGTAAATTGTTGTGATTGATTTGGGTTGAATAATTATATTTGATTAAATTGTGTAGGGATGGAATTAAGTATGAATATAGGGCATATGGCCAAAAAAGTCTTATTTTGAAATTGTTATACTATTGAATTTTTATTTAATACTTGCAGTATATACTTAATTTCTTGAGAAATTAAGTATGGTTGCAAATATTTATTTTAATTTAGCTTTAAAAGGGATTATGCTGCATGTGGTAGCTTATGACTCATGGATGGTTTTAAGTAGTTAATATTCATTGTGTTTGTCTCAAGTACCACTCCAATATGATTGAGCCACCAATTACATTTCCTAAATTAATTTTTGATAGATTGGGATTATGGATGAGACATAGATGTCTGTGAACCAAGTGTCAAAGGTATATTTGGATGGGGTTAAATAATTTATTAGGTTTAGACTCGAGTATTAAGATGACTATAACAATATTATGTGCCCTTATGTAAGATGTGGTCTCTTGAAGCGGGTTAGCAAGAGTGAATTAGAAGATCATTTAGTGTGTCATGGAATTGATGAAACTTACAACCATTGGTATAAGTATGGCAAGGCAAGGAATGTGACCAAAAGTAGTTGTAGCAGTTTTGTATCACATCATTCTGCATCTATCTTCCTGCATTTGTGTTGCTTGATTTTATGAGAAAATGATTCTTCTCTTCCTCAAAATTATGCAAAAGCAAAACTTCTTGAGGCGTCAATCTAAAATAGGAGGAAAAATAAGCCTTGTCTAAAGCGTATGAGTATCTATTGTGTGTGAACAGAAAACAATATGCTTCAAGAGATTCATATTTATTTAGTTCATGGGACCCATGATGTATGAAAGTGACAACACTTGCTAGTATTTTGAAATTTTCATATAAAGAAAATATATACATAAAGTATGTAGTTTGCAAACTTAAAGGCAGGTTAATAAAAAAAAAGGGCATTTTTTCCTTTTTTGTGTAATTGGATCGATGAGGTTGTCAAGTTCATAGGTCAAAACAAGTAGCATTTTTCATTTGTCCCTTCAGTGTTTTCAATTGGGCCATCAATCCATAAAGTTTGTCCTAACTATCCACTTGTCATGATAAAAAGTTGACTTGATTGCATGTTCTCATAAAGGATAAGCCCATTTAGAGTTTACCATAAGATATGTTAATAACCATTGAATTTTAATAAAGGTGTAGTAATTTGAAAAGAGAAGATAATTTTTAAAAAAAATGTGACACATGGTGATGATCCATAGCCATATAGATGTTTAATTAGCATTAGATCAATAGGCCTTACTTAGGTTTCATTTGTGGAATATTTATGTTTATTTATTTTATTAATTATCTATAGACATATGATTGTTTATTATTTATTAATGTATTTGATATTTGTCTTGATTCCAATGCTAATTTAGCACTCATTAATTGTCATATCTCTGATCCTTATCATCATTATATTCATCATTAGGTACTTCTAATATCTTTCTTGATGATTTGTTTAAGTGTTAATTAATATCATTAGAGTTTAAACACTATGGAATACTTTAAAAACAACAAAATTAAATTAAAAATAGCATACTCTTTAATAACAATAATTTCATACTAATGCATGACACAATAACATAACAATAAAGCTAAGGAAATAAGGAAGAACTAAACACCAACTACATTGAAAGTCTTAAGCTAAAACATAACAACCATGAATACTAAAGAATAGAAACTAAATAACAATAAACATTAATCCATAAAGTACAGTCCTAGCCATGAGATGGTATTCTATACTACTTTTCTTGCTTGATAGCTTTAATTGGCTTTGGCAGGGAGGTAGAGGATGCATGGACTTGAGAAGACTTCTCAATCTCATCAATAGCAGCAAATCTCTTCATAGCATTTCTCCTCTTTCCCTTCATGTAGGTGGTGGAAGGGATAGTTTTATAGCAATCAAGTGAGACACAATCATCTTATCAAGCCTGACATTCTCATTATTATTATTGAAGTCAGTTGGTGAATCTTTAGCATCATTGTCAAAAACAATAGGATGTTCTATGTTTATCTTCTCTCCCTATAAAATAGAAAGGATGTTTAGAAATACACAAAACAAATGATATAAGATTAAGTATAGAAAAAATTATATAACCTCAACTATGTCTTCCTGAGTAGAAAATTCTTTGATACCTTCACTAACATCTCCATTAGATTGTTCTTCTACCTATATAAACAATAAGGTGCATCATTTTAAAACTAAATACTCATAAATGGCTAACTCCCTGACAAACAGTTATATGTCATAATGTATATTATAAAGGAATGAAACAAAAATTACATTAACAACTTCAATGAATTGATTCATTAGGTCACCACATTTAGTGCACTGAGGTACATTAATACTTGAAGATGCATATTCTTTATTGTATCTATTAAGTTTCAACTTCAATAGCATTTTCCTACCAACCAGTTGATCCAACTCATATGAGAAGTCATAGGAACACTTATCCTTCTAATAAATTAATGTCTTGGTCAGAAACTGATACCTTTATTCAACTATACACATATAACACTAAATAGAAAAACTTGTATACCTCATGAAAAATGACCTTAAGCTCTGTTGCTATTTGTCCTAAGAGTTGTACAACCAACTTATTGCAGAAAATAATAGTAACCTTACCAATTTCATCTTCCATGGTATAGTGTAACTTTAGCCTTTAAAAAGGAATGAATAACATGAACCAATCAAGAAAGTAAGATTTTAAATTAGACTTATTCTAGTTATATATCATAAGTAAAAGAACTTATTTATTTTGTCTCAACAGATGGAGGTTTCTTTTTACACAATGTGCAATACAATAAACCATTTTAAGGCTTAGGTTTGGATGTACATTTTGAGCACCCATCATAATTCCAGCCATTTCAAGTATCCAGTTTGATAATCACATAGCTTATCAAGAAACTTGATTCCTGCAATGCTAAGGAGATAGTATCATTATCTTTGCTCATGTACATGTTTGACTTGGAAAGTAAATATACTAACAGCTGAATGATCTTGAATATGGGCAATGTTTTTTTTTTTATGTCTCTCATCATATTGGATGCTGAATTTTGAGTTGATGGTGGGCTAATGCTCTAAGTAGAGTTACATATCATTCATGATATCATCTCCTTCACACTAATTATAATACAAATGTGTAGATGACCAATCACATGTTATATAAATTATTCTTTTAGGTCAATACCCATAAAATTATTATTTAAACTTAGACAAAAAACTAACCTATCCATTATCTCCTTCACCTCTTTTATCGTCAAATTATAAAGGACCCTAGTAGCATTAAAAGAGCTAGATTTTATGGGTCTCCCTGTCACAATATGAAATTACTTAATTTATTAGCATGATTGAACTAATATAAAGTTAGAACATAAAAGGACTAAATATTGTCATTACGATCCTCGGTAAAGCCATCTTGCACAGATTAATAACAACCATAATAAGATCTTCTTTATGTTCAAGTTGTGTCATGCATACATCAGTGGAGCATTCATCATATAGAACTAACTCAATATCATTATCACTATAGAAGAAAGATGCTAGAATATGGTCATCAATATTTAGTAAATGATTTAACATAATGTCATAATAGGCAAAAGAAAGTGAAAAGAAATGAAAGAAAATTTAGGCATACTCCTTGTCGATCAACAACATATGGAGTTTGTGCTTAGTCTCATTATCCTTGTAATACTCCTCAAGATTACTTATCTTCTTCAATCATCTATGACATCTATAGAATGATGGATTTGGAGTTAGAAATTTATTTCATTCAAGTTATATGAGGATTTAAGTTCAAAATAGCCAAAAGGTTAGGTTAAGTGGTAGAATTACGGGTGAATAATGTGTTAGGAGATTATTATGGTTGTTTGAGTAGTCTATAGGGCTAATGACCATAAATAATGGATAAGTGAATTCAAAATTTGAACTATTTTATGTGTTAAGGGATTTGGTTTAGCCAAACCAATGCTTATAAAAAGTGTTAAGTATTAACTGAGGGGCACTATGTTATGTAGATTGAGCACCTGTAACATTGCTCGTGGGAATCTACGCCCTTGAGATCTTAGTATGATCAATAACCATTATTAGCAAGAGATAAAGGTAACTGAAGTAACCTTTTTACTTGTTTGTTTATAAAATTGTTTACAAGTATTTTGATATAACTATGTGCATTGTATTGTGAACTGATAGAATAGTAATATTGTGAAAGAATGCATGCGGGTGTATAAGTATTGATTGAAATGAATTTGAGGTGGCATATGTATCGACATGCATTGCATCCACGAGAATACCCTAGATTGTAGTAGGGGGACACGGCTCTATTGTGAGGAGGTTTAGAAAGTCTTAATGATCCAGAGCGTAGAGCTAAACTCTACCATGACAGACCTAGGATATGGAATGATCTATGAGGTTACCCTAGACTAGGGTAAGAGGTCATTGTCCTACTCTATATAAGGCTAGGAAGTCTTAATGATCTAGAGTATAAAGTTTAACTCTACTATGATGGACCTAAGAGACCATCCATACTCAAAAAGGATTACCTAGTGTAATATCTTAAGTTTCTAAATTAGGAATTTTTAATGTTTCAAGGATATTTTAGTCAATTTAAATAAATTATTGATTAGTAACGTTTATGGAAGGCTAATATAATTTTTGAATCCTTGGACAACCTTAGAAGAAGGCTAGGTTAATGTTTGAGCGGGCTATAGCACGAAAGAGAGTTTAAATTTTAGTGGGACTCTTTGTGCCGTGTGTTGTGACAGGCATGTCAATACGCCATGGTGCACGTGCAAAATCTATACTTATCAGTTCATGAAAATAGATTCAAAATTAAAAGTGGGATGAATAAAATTGTGAGGAGTCAATGGGAAATGAATAGGGTTTGCTGTGGCACGATCTCTAGACCATATTGCAAGCATTTGGAGTTTGAATCATCATTGGGTAAGCTTCCCTTTCTTCCCTCTCCCTTATTATGCAAAAATTCTGACTTTTGGGGAAATGAAGGCTTTGATCTCAATTTTCTTAGGTTTAGATCAAACCTATTAACTCATTTAAGGTCTTGGAGAGTTAAATCAAGCCTTTAACCCTAGATTTATGAGTTTTATGGTAATTTGAAACTTTTATTGAGGGTTTAGATGAACCCTAAGCATAATTGAAAGGTTTTGAGACAATGTGGGTAGTTGGATAGTGATTTTAGTATGTTGGGATGTTTAAAAGAATAGTTAGAGTGTTTTGAAAGGGTTGGTTAATATTGCTAGATAAGAAATTTGAGTGTTATGGGTACTTAGAACCTAATAAATTTTAGGGTTTATTCAGAGTGATAATTGATAATTGTCACTTGATTATGTAGATTGAGTGTTACTCGAGCTATATTGTGCATATAGAGTGTATGGAACTAATATTGAGCCATGATAACCCTTTTGTGTGACAAAGATTGAGGCAATGAAATAACTTACACTAATTGATTATATTGCTTAATTGTTTGAGTAAATAAATATATTTGTTTACATGTGTTTTGAAAGCTTAGCATGTTGCGAAAGATGATTTCCTTATGCATTAGAAACTTCTTTTAAAATGATAAAGAATTTTAAATCCTTATGTAAAAAAGATAGTGATTTTTCATAAGTATGTGAAAATATGTGGCAAATGAGCACGATCATGTTGGGGGTAAGAGTTTACTCGTAGGAAGGAATAGTGGAAGCCCATATACCATGTATCTCCTTAATGTTTGGTAAGACATGGCGTTGGAAATTTTCTCCTTAGTATCCATGCAGGATATGCTGTTGGAGAGTGATACTCCTTTACATCAATGATTCAATATTAGAATAACGACACCTCGATTCATGTTCAATAAGGGGAAACTATAGTTGAAAGTGGGATAGGGCACCTTTAGTCGAGTGATCCTACCACCGAGGTTGAGCTCAGATCATTATGGATGTGAACTTGATCTAAGAGCCTATGGTTTCAGTTGGGGTGATACAAAGGATAGTAGAATGATCATGTTAGTAATAAATGACTTGTGTTCATGGAAAAGAGTGTGTTGTAATATGTTAAAGTATATTCTGGTGCTTAATAGCTTTACTCCCTTATGGTTGTGCATATTAATTAATAGTAGTGAATTCTGTTATTGAGATGTTTATCTTATCTCGTGGCTATATTTTACAAGTGAGGGCTTCGATAGGCGCAAGGAAAGGAAAGGGCCACTGAAGAGTGAAGAGCATTGTCGTATAACTCATCCCTTTTCTCTTTTCGGGTATTGTAATGAATATTGCTATTATATTATACCAACTTAGGAACATGACATTGTTGTCTTATCACTTGTATGAATTTATGATATGCATGCATATCTTGGCCCAAGATTGATGTTATTGTACTTGAATAGGTGTGCTTGGCCTAGACACAATTACAAGTGATATATTTGAAGTGATTTATGCATCAAAATGACCAATTCGATATGTGTATTAAGTTTTATCCACCCCTTTATACTATTGAGAATTGGGGTTCTGATTGTCATTTTGAGTATGAATGCTTAATTGTGTGATATGGTTAACTTGTCATATTGTGTGTCGTCTATTTGAGGCGGTCAAAGTGTTTCTAAAGTTAATGGCATTTGGTATTGTGAGTTAGACACCTTTAAATGTGTTTTGAGATGAAAACAAATCATTTTAGGTTTGAGTATCCATCTTTTTAACAGATAATTATTTAAGAGTGTGTGGTATCATTAGATAGAGGGCTCGAAGAACTTCATCTAGACACTTGAACAGCTCAAATCAGACGCAAGATGGTGAAATGGTACTTTTCAAAATTTCATAGTACTGTCATGACAATAGGTGCGCATCACGGTGTAAAGGCCTTCTAGGGGACTTGTCCCATTATGCCTGGCAAGTGTGGCTTGCACCTTGGTGGGTGGGCCAGAATTTAGAAAATTTCCAGATGGTTTTAGCTTATCTTAAAGTGCTATTTTCATTTCCATGCTTTCGTTATCATATTTAATCATTTTTAAACTTTGGTTTAAGCTCAAACAATATTTTTAAAAAGGGTTTTCTTGGGATTCCATTATTTTAAACTAATTATCTTTTAAACTCTTAGGTTGTGATAAATTTTTACTTAGGATTTTATCTAATCCTAGTTATCACAACGACGTGTAAGAGTGTTGTCTTGATAATATCAAGGTAAAGATTACACCTAGTCTAAGCAGTGGTATGGTGGGCCTTGTTCTATGTGATTGGAATGTAAAGATTACTCCGCTAGATGGAACTAGGAATGCATTGCATGAGTATAATGACATTGATGAGAATGAATTCCTGTATATGCATATGATATTGCTTTGATTGAAGCATGTGCTACTTTATTTCTTGTTTATGATTTTGCTTAGTAACCAATAATCGGGGTTATCTCTGAGTTATTGGAATGTTTGTCTCACTCTGTTACTTTTGAATACAAGTGAAGAAAGCATGAGAAGGTCGGGAAAGGAATTGAGGAAACAATAGCCTCACTTGGTAGTGGTATGACTACTTTTTGTATAAATGAATGTACAATGAGTTGTGTTAGTAGAGTTGCCAATTAGGATGTATAAGTAAGTGTGTATATGAAATGTGTTGTGAATCTTTCTTGTATATGTATATTATGTGTATCTCACTAAGGGTGCCCCAGTGAAGGGTACGTGGGTAGGCCTAAATGTTATTCAAGCAAGTCTATGTTGTTATGTAACTTGCTCTACTTGTATATATTTGAATTGATATGATGATTATGTATTGATTGTAAATTGTGTTATTATATGAGAACTTAACACAAATGGTGAGGTGAAGCCCTATTTGAAAGAGTTTAGTATGTTGTGATTCCCGACCATATGGCGAGACAGAGCCCCATATGTAAGGTTAGAGGGTTGAAAGTGGAACAAGTCTAATTATATATGTGTATATATGTAGTATGTGTATTCCTCATATAAGTCCACAATTGTGTAATGTGGCATTGGCAATTGATGTGATATATGTGGTGTGAGGTGTAAATCAGGTGTATGTAGTCCTTTTGGACTTGGTTCAAGGCTTGAAGTGGTCTAATAGGACAAGAAATGAGAACTGAGCATTCAAGGTGCAAGTTTTTAAAAGAAAAGTAACTTTTTGCACCCTGGTGTTCAATTTTAAATTGGATCATCATGTTGAGTCCAAACTTATTCTATTAGCTAGTATATGTTGTAAACTTTGTGTAGGCGCTTGAATTACTATAATCGAATGTTGGATATGGAAATGGCGTGCTGTGAAAGTTTATCTTCTGAGCTATCATATAGCACACAAATTTGCTGTCATATGTGTCGCGGTGTACTACGCACCTACTACAATGCATGACACAGACAGAAATAGAGCATGTCACTCTATACCACAACCACACGCTGCAGCGCATGTGGTACATGCCACGATGCATGGCCCTTACTCAGGGTTGAGAAGTTATGTCTTTTTGAGTTGTTTAACTATGTTTGCACTTTTGCTAGCTCTCTTATTTGAATATATGTTTTAAGAAGTCAAGATCTTGTGATTTGAAAACAAATAAAGAGCTATTACTCTGATATTATCATGTTTTTGATTTGTTGATTGTGTGATTGGGAATGTTAAAGTCCAAATTGAGTTAGGACTTTGCAAGAGATATACTGGAATAATTTGCATAAAAGATGTTGATTTTTGAAGACTTATACCATTAGCACAAGGGACATTTGGGTAGGAATGAGACATTTGGGTAGGTTCCCATCATACTGGTAGAAATGTTATAAAACCCAAACAAGGAAGACCTTTGGGTAGAAGTTGAACATTACGGTAAAAGTTACACATTTAGATAGGATTCAACTATACCTGTAAGATTTTCACATTTAAGAAATAGGAGTGACAATTGGGTAGAAATCTTACATACCGGTAGGAATGCCAAGATAAAAATTAAAAAAGGTTGAGATATTCGAGTTAAAGTGAAACCTTTAGGTTGACCAATGACATACTGGTATAAACATCATATATTAGTAACTCGAAGAACAAGTCCAGCACAAAGTTTTAATTCTAATTTAATTCAAGTTGAAGTGATTCAAGGACAGAGAAAATTCACAAAAATTATTTTTAAGATAGATGCAAATTGATATTAACACAAGAATTAGGAAATTAAACATATAGGCTTTGCCAGTCTGTACTTTTTTTGCAAAACAACCACTTTTCTAATGTTTGTAATCATCAAAATTAGGGTTCAATATATTTTACAAGTTGTCATTTGTAAATTGACATTTAAATGTGGGTTAAATGGCAATTTGGATCTTGAATTGGGGCAATTTAAATTATAAACTTATATGTTATGTTGGATAAGGCTAGCATCTGAGCATGGGGTGAATTGGGTGATACTAAATTTTTCTAAATATAAAGAAGAATAGAGAAAGATGAAGAGAGATTCAAGAAAGAAACACTTTGACACTTAAGGTTTATCCTAATTCAAAACTTGACCTACATCCAGTCTTTAATATCATCCTTGAGATTTTTAACTAAAATTACAAGTTTAAGTGGGTGCTTACAACTTTATTATAAGTCACAAGCCTTGACTAGTCTTGTTTCAATCAACCAATCTTGCTACGACCAACAAGTTATTACAACTCACTAGAAAAAACTCTTTTCAAGATTTCAACTTATTTTAAAGAATAGTTTTCTCAAAAATAAACTCTCTCTAAAGAGTAGATTGAATATAATGGAAGCTTAAGAACTAATGAGAAATTTTTCACAAAGTTTATTAAGAGATGTTATATGAATGAATGCAAGACTTTTGATGCTCAAATTGAATGTTTTCAAGAATGTTCAAACTTAAGATATTTTATTGAATGATAAAAAATCTCATTCTAAATTTGAATTGAGTCATGTATATAGCTTGGCAGAATTCAAAATGTTGGAACAATGAATGTAATTGTTGATGATATTTCTTTCTAGAATATTCACACATGAAATAGAGCTTAGGCATGTTTCAATCAAGCATATATAATAATTCAAGCATGAACACAAGGACAACTAGCATGTGATTTGTAAAGTGAAAGAATTATATCATTTTGTGTAGGGAAATTTGACTTGTGTGGCCATGGGGTTGTATATATGGGACATGTCATTGAAAACAGGGCAACAAGACATTTTTCCACTACAAGCAAAATCAAAACCATTGAAAATCAAAATCATACTCATTATAGATGAAGAGTAAGAATTAGAAGAGACTCTAAGGACAATTTTCGGGTTCTAATACTCCTTTAGATCTAAACACACGGGATTACACAAAAAAAGGGTTTTATAGTCAATTAAACTATGAAGAAAATTGATATAACAAAAAATGCAAATTCTAAAGCAAGAAATTTTAGAGAGATATACTCTACCATGAGGAACCAAATTTTTAGTGATTGGGGTTTGGGGAATTCCCTTTTATCTCTATCTCTCACATCATCGATGTGATAGATAAAAGTGAGAGATAAAGATAAAGGGAGAAGAGGAAGAAAACATGCCACTTAAAAAGGCAAAGACTTAGAAACATAGAAGGAGAGAGAATTCAAGCCACCTATTTGCACCCATACCTAAAGTAATAGATGTTTGCCTCGATTTAATAGTGAGGGTGATATTGACTTAAGTTTAATTGTTTAAGGTTCAAAACATATCAAATACAAGTTTAGGGTTCAAATTCTTTTGAGCATAAAGTTCAAGATCTAAATTATCATTTAACCCTTGAAATATTATTATTAAAATAACATGCTCATTTAAGGAAAAAAAATTAATTTCTAAACCATGTTAATGAATTTTCAAACCTCATAAATTGTAACTAGCTAGGCCAGATTAATAAGTAAATTTATCAAAATAAAACTGCTATTAATAAAATATATTTGTAACTTATACACACTATTTGTGTACTGTGTGTTCACATTGTATGTATAAGCCATATATATATAAAACATGATTTTCACAAAATAGTTGAATTCCTATGCTATGGCAAATATGATTCAAGGTAACACAATTGATTACCATTAAGATTGAATTTATTGGGATTGAAAGTACTTTCGCTTATAAATTTTGGTTTCCTAAGAAAGGATCCCCTTTTCTTATCTTTGTTAAGAAAACCAAGTTTTCTTATGAATATAGGAATGTAACTTTGTTAGAAATCATTCAATTTGCATACAAAAACATGTAATATAGGGCCCCCCAATTGAGTGACCTAGAAAGATCTAAGGCTACTAACATTTGCCACAATCTTTCTTGAGATTGCTAGCACTTGCCCCAACCATGCCAACACATGTCACAGGCTTTGCCCGAAGCTACTAATACTAGTTCGTAGTTGAATCTTAGGTTGGGTCAATTAGTTTGCCTTCAGTGTGCATTGGTCGGCTTATTGCTTTTGCTAGTGATGCACTCCTGGCTTTAGTTGGCCGAGTCATGCCTCCTATGCTGTTACTTTGAAGATATTAGAGTACTCAAGGCCAGCCTATACTTTGGATACATTAACATGAGATAACATTATAAGATTGTAATCCTATTGCATCGGCCTTTAGGATTTGAGTAATGATTAATAGGGATAGTTGGTGTAATGCCCCACTGACATTACCATACGCTCTAGTATAATTGATCTAACTACTTTGAAATCATTTAAGTTATAAATATTGAAAGCATTGGGATCCAAAAAAAAATTTATAAATCATTTTATAACTCACTCAAGTATACATCTTATTACACACAGCAGAAGAAATAAACCTATGTGCATCAACGATCTAGAAAACATGTGCATTACTAAAAAAAAGTAAAATTTGGCATTGTGTGCCATATGTGCTGTGACATGTGGCACAGAGGCCACAGTCCCTCATACTGTGCCGTGTATCGTGTATCGTGGCATGCGAGTACGTGCGTCGTAACGCGCACACCTAAACTTGCTGTGAAATGGCAGTTTCTGATACAAAATTCAAATGCGCACAATTTCCATATTTGATGTCCGATTGGGATAGTTCAAGCACCCACATGAAGCTTGTCTGAAATCTAACTAATGACACTAGTTTTCTCAATTTGGTATCTCTATTAAAAATTAGGCACCAAGTGCATTTTGATTAGTTTTTGCCAAAATTTTGCCACTCAAATGTCTCAATTCAAAATCAAATATCATTAGTCACTTTTTAGGCCTTGACCAAGTCCAAATAGTCACACCTAATTGACCACACACATGTACATTATAACACACATACACAAATTTGGCATATAAATTGCCCATTTCACCCTTTGGGCCCAATTCACATTTTCATTTCTTTAATCTCATATATGGCCAAATCACTACATATAATCTCCACCCATCTCATATTCACTCATAATTACATCCATCTATTAGCCCATCCAATCATTTCATCATTCATATATATATACAAGGGCTAGGGAGCTTAAAATCATAAAACATACCACAATCATATCTTTATGCACATGTACAAATCTTATGGCAGCTTATACATGTACAAGACTAATAATAACCAAATTCATTACACCAAAACCTCACAATAGCTTAGTTGAGAGATCTCAACTTAGCCAATATCTTTCCCCTTCGAACTACTAGCACCAAAGCTTGAAAAATGTAAATAACCATGGGTGAAATAAAAATCTCAGTAACCAGTATAGTTTATTAAATGCTTATTTCCACAGATAACCATGCCAAAGTAACAAAATAAAGTAATATCATATATATATCAAAATATAAAATGATTCCTCTTTTCAAAAAAAGTTCCAAACAAATACACACTAGCATGATTGTCTAGCCACTGAACCTCTAATGCTCTCCGACATGAAACCATAGGCTCTCCTGAATCAACCATTCATTGACTCAAGCACACTTTCGGTGGTAAAAAAACTCAGCCAAAGATAATCTAATCCGCCTATGAATTATGATTTTTTCTCTTCACACACTTATGATAGAGGCATTGTTGACTCCTAACCACACTCTATCAGGCACTAGAGAGTTGCCAGACTGTCCAAATATCTCATGATAACAGTCCCATAATGTGCTGTGCTAGATTACCTATGGTACCAGCCTGTATAATACTGCACTAGATGTCCCATAGTGCTAGCCTAACGATATGAAATTTTCACTCACATATCTCCATACACACATCCCCACATATCTTGGGTGAACTCCTACCCCCTATGATCATGATCTTTTACAATTTCCACTGTTTTTCTTCACATTTCCACATTATAAACTTTTATACATAGTATATACATATCAATCAAAATCAATAGCCTTTTACAAATTAATTTTCATGCTAAAATCATTTACAATATCAAATTATGCATAAAACTCTTCAAAACCATAATTTTATCATTTGTATTTACTTCTATAGAGTTATAATAGTTAATAAATACAATAAACTATATGGTTATCTCAACCCTTCTGTTTGATAGAAAGGGCTACCCATGTAACTTCAACCCTATTTAAGCTTCTGTCTTGTAATTCGTACACCACACACTAAAATCTACACAAAATTGGCATTCAGAGTCAATTTCTCTATTGACCAAAAGTGTCAATTATCACATTTAAAGACTTAATCGCTATCAATTTCATGTTTTATAATTGATTACACACATTACTACTAATTACCCGTCATACCAATCTTTAACATTTTCTAGCAATTTTCTCTTACTGCTCTCTCTCTAGATTAGGGCAATGCTTGCCTACAGTTCTAAAGCTTTATCATTTCGACTCCAATCAGTCACAAAGCACTAGTTTAGTTTTAAATAACTTTTTTATTACTATAGGGTAAGAAATCAACTCCTTAAAACTCCCAAATTCACTTTCTCACTAGTTAAAACTAAGAAAAAATAGGGTAGATTCGGAGGTTAAGGTAGTATGTGACTTACTTGATAAGTAACAAGTCAGAGACACCGTCCTTGCTCTTGATTTAGCTTGCCCTAGCACAGCCCTTGCTCTTCTCCATGTTTGAGCTTTCCTCCTATATTTCTTCCTTATATTTCACGAGCTGGACACGTCCCTATTAATCTGATTTCTGCTTCATGCGTCGCGGTGCATCTATCCCCCGCTGCAATGCATGGCACAGTGAGGGAAATCCTTACTATGCTCATATGCTCTGCTTTAAGATTTCGCTCTTCTACTCATATCTGTTCATATAACATCCCAATAAGTTAAAATAACACTTCACTACTTAGGATCCTATTCCCACATTAAATCACTAATCCATTCTTAATCAGTCATTAATATAGTATTAGAATTTCAGGATCTTATAGTCAAGGTTCATATTTCATAGTCAAAGGTGAAATTCTTGGATTTATAAAAGATGAACAACTACGAAAGCATTTGCCAAGGATGTTTTCATTAATAAAAAATGAAAGTTAGAGACTAGAAGATGACTAGATACTATCCTAGTCTCAACCATAAATTATGCTAACCAAGGATCAACAGATACTACTTTTAGGACTAATTTCCATTTTAGAAAACTCTTTTATACCCAACAAAGCATTAGTCTCCCAACTCTTCAAACTTGACTAGTTTCGCCTACTCAAATCATCAACCTTTTCAATTCTAATGTTTTTCACTAGTTTTTTCATAACCGAAATATGAATTAGGTCTAATGGGCTATCCATTTAAACCTCTTTTGTGGCTCAAGCTTGAAAACTCATGATATTTAGCATAATCAGTCTTTCAAGCCCAATCCCCTTAAGCTCTATAAAAATGAGCCTTGTACTAGGACTTCCTGCATGGTTTCTATTTTCATTTACTCTAATAAGATGAAACACACGAGTAATCTCAATCTTATCTGAGCTTCTGGTGGCACACAATAGTGTTTTCAATGATAAAATAACAATAGTTGTATATATTATTTATATCAATATTTTGACTTTTATTTTTTATACAGTGCCATAATTGTTTCACACGTGACAAATTTCTAAATGTGTGAAACAATGTTACAATGTTAAACGTGATTTTCTTTAAAAAAAGAACTTTTAAAAAAATAGGGCTTACAGCCTAGTCCTTAACTCATTAAATAAGGGCCAAACTTGAGAAAACATATTGATTTTGGTATAATCAAGCTTACATGACTTGAGTTTATATAGCTCAGCCTTGACCACTTTCTGGCTCTAGTTTTCTTATCCATTAGTTAGCCTAATATTTTTGACCAAACATTTGCATGAGACTAACTAGTTCAATCTAGTTCTCTAAGCAATGATTTCCATAAAAAAAACCTCTTAGTATGAGACTTACTAGCTTGAGAAGATGATTGATTAGACTTGTGAGGCTTAAGCCTTTCATGATTCTTGTTTTCTTATCTATTGAGTAGCTTGATATTTTGTTAGAGAAGTTTTGGCCAACGTCTCCCTTGTAATTTGATGAGACTAAAATTCCAACCTATGGCACTTATGATTAGTGTAGGCCCTTAGGAAAGCTCAAGAAAATAAGGTAGTGCCTTACTAATAGTTATAAATTTTGGTCTAATAGTTGCACTTGATCTTATATTTAGTATTAAATTGAGGTTACTTGTTCAAATCCCCTGGGTGTCATTTAGGGGGTATAGATTGTTGGAAAATATATTTGGCCAATGTCTCCTTAATGATTCCATGAGACTAACATCCCAACCCATGGCACTAATGATTGGTACAGCCCCTCAGGAGGGTTTAAGGAAATATAGTTGCACCCTAACCAATAGTTGTAACTTTTAGCCAAGTGGTTATACTTGGTCCTACATATTTTTATCGAACTAATGACTAGTTTGCGTAAGATTGAGTAGTTTAATGTAGTTATCTAAGCATTGATTTCATGATGCATAAACTAACACCTCGACATATTAAATTGGCACCATAACTACATGAATTTTCATTGACAAAATAGATATCAAAATTAAAAAAGAAAATAAAAATGATAACTATAGGCACTTGTTTTGTTTTTAACATACAATAGAAATGTTTGATACTTACTCCTTTATCCCACCCCTCTTTAATAACCTAGCTAAAATATAAGCAAGAGTAGACATATTAAAATCACATTCTAATAACATTTTTATAAAATAATTCATGATAGAAAATGTCTTATCTTCAACATAATTTCTTCTCTCTTTTTCCTTCTTTTTGGCTACATATATCCTCACCATTATCAATTAATCATATTATTCCAAGTAAGGTAAACAAAGTTAGAATGACAACAACTATGAGGAAGGAAAAGCATAAAGCTCCCAAGACTATAAACGAGAAGAGAGGCATCTCAAAACAGCCACAATTGACACTGACATAAGGTGCCTTCACAAGAATTGCCAGAAAGTAGTAGATTAGGTATAATGCTGCCAATGTCATTATTAGCATCCTAAACCCCACCCCCAGGACAGCAAGAATAAAATAGCAGCTAATGTAATCATGAACCTACTTATTAGTATTATGTCAATTAAGGAGTTGTGAAATGCTTCAATTAGATCCAGTGATACTTTTAGGTCATTCCTTCTCCTTATAGATTGGTATAAAGGAAAGAAGGAATCAGAATTCACATTCCCTACCTAATCCCAGAGGACTTCAAATAGAATACCCATAAGAAGGCCAAGCAAATTCAGAGGTATGTTTGCTATAACATCCTGAAATTTTAAGACTCAGATTTAAAAAATAATAATAATAATAAAATAATAAAATATTTAGAATTAAATTAAAATTAAGAATAATTTGATAGAGATCTAGAGTTTGAATTTTTCTCATCAAAAGTTTAGTTTTATTTTATTTTTAACTATGAAAAAATTACCAAAGTTGACTCGGGCTTTTGTGCTATAATAAAAAATTTTGGGCCCTTTTTTATGCTTTTCCCCAAGGTCTTATATCAACGTTTTAAAGAGAAACTAAACACAAAAATGTAGAAAATAGAACAAAAAAAGAAATGAACAGATGAGAGAGTGAGTGGAAGAAGAGAGGAGGAAGAGAGGGAGTGAGGTTTGGATCTAGGAGGCTTTGCGACCGCTACGAGCTTGGCTACACAATAGGTAAACTTTCTACTTCAATCCTCTTCCTTCCCTCTTTGTTTTCTTCAATTTTTGTGAGAGGAAATTTTTTAAATTTGATTCAAAAGACTTTGTTCTTGTAAGCTTTAGTTTCCTTGGGTTCTTAGGAGATTGTTTTAAGTTTCGACATGATGCCCTAATGTTTTGAGTGGGTAATTGGATGAAAAATGGAGCTTTATGGCAAAAGTTAAAGGGAGAATGATAATTAAGGACTTACTAAGAACATTAATCCTAATTACGGACCGTGAAATTTTGAAATCAGATTTAAGGACCATGGTCCTTAATTGTGATAAAAAAATATAATTTATGAGGTGGGATTCATTAATGCGACTTGGGAATTCACTAACCCAACTTGAGAAAATTACTAACGTATATTGTGAAAACATGAAACCCAACTTGAAAATGGAATGTTTAACAAAAAGTGCTACTTGGGAATTCACTAACTAACTTGAAAAAATTTCTAACGTATATTGTGAAAAAATGAAACCCCACTTGAGAATCATTAATAAAAAGTGACTTATCCAAATTGGGGTTTTTTATTAAACAATCAATTCCCAAGTGAAGTTTCATGTTTTCATAACATATGTTAGAAATTTTTTCAAGTCGAGTTAGTGAATTCTCAAGTGGCGCTTTTTGTTAAATATTCAATTTCCAAGTGGGGTTTCATGTTTTCACAATATACGTTACACATTTTCTCAAGTTGGGATAGTGAATTCCCATGTGGCAATAATGAATCCCACCTCACAAATTATATTTTTTAATCACAAATTGGGATTTCAAAATTTCACGGTCCTTAATTTCAAAATTTCACGGTCCGTAATTGGGATTAATGGTCTTAGCAGGTCCTTAATTGTCATTCTCCTAAAGTTAAACCCTTAAGAGGTTGGGTTTTTCTCCTCAATAGTTTAAGTCTATTGATTTAGTTATAATTTTTCTATTTGAGCCCAATAAGATTTAAATTAAGATTTGGTTTTCATTATAAGGGCTAATGGTAAAAATTGGTGACACTAAGTGAAGGTTTTTAATTGATTAAAAATTATATGAATTGAAAATTAGCCTAGTGATGGCTAATAAATGGTTTTGGTGATTAAGTGATACTATGTGAATGATTGGTTTAATATATGGACCATTAGGATAGATTATGACTCATTGACCTATGTTGCATGGTATGAGTTATAGTTTTCATTAATGCTATTTGTCATGATAAGTGATACAGATCACTTATATGTTGTAGGGAATTGTTGGTGGAACTTATTGAGAAGTTAAGGAATAAGCCAAATCCTATTTTGTAAAGAGGAACCCTTTTGGTACCAAAGGGTTGAGGTAATAAGGGAATTTATATTTTTTATTACTTTATTTTAGCTATTTATGAATAAATATTACTAGCCATCATGCATTACATGTTTTAAAAGATTAAATGTGCTTTAGAAAGGGTTATGGGGTACTACTTTGATTATAGTACAAATATGTTTTCTAATTGTTTAACAACAATGTTTTTATGGAAAGAAGATTTGTTTACATGTATTGTAATCATAAAGAATAGAAGTTGCACTTAAAGAAGTATAACTAAGTAAGGTACCTTATATAGGCTAAAGAACCATTTAAGGGAGATTTATAAATGTTATACTACCTTAGAGTGTTGAAGTGGTCAATACTTGGGAAAGGTAGACAAGAGTAAAAGGCATGATCTCGGTGGGAGTCTACCAATGAGAAGCTGTGGACTTTTGATATTCTATGGCACACTTCCAGCATTCAGTATTACTTTACATATTATGGGCTCAGTACACTAAAGTAGTTAGTGTATTGAGTGTTTAACACCTCTTAGTGAGGGAGGAAATCTGACATATGAAGTGTGAGGTTGAGTACCTAGGCCAAGGTAGCCCTCACATGGAGAGTAAGTCGGGCTGGCTCTAGGAGGGAGTTAGCTTTGACTGCTCAGGATTCACGTCGAAGGGCCATAAGTGGTTCGGTGGATTAGATCATGCCTTAGATTATGTTTTGTGCCTGTGGAGGTACAAGTAGATATAAAGTTTACCTGTGAGTTAAAGAGTGCCAGGGGGCATTCTATTGGTCATGAAAGGCCATACTGACCTAGGTCATGCACTCATGCATTTTAAATGGCTAAATTATATACTACATTGAATTTTATTATTTGTTTATTCGATTATGGCTTACTTTGTAATAATCAATGTGGATTTCTCTATTACTGAGACTATGGTTGTCTAACCCCTTTCTTTTCAATATTTTCAAGTCTAGGTGAAGCAACCAGTGGAGGACGGGGAAAGAAGCAGAGCTTGGGGTTATTTGTAAATTGTAAAGAACTGCAACCCCTTTCTTTTGAGCAAATCTATTGTAATGTATTTAGGATTAGGGTGCCAGTAGGATGTGATTGATTATATACATGTGTGTGTGAGTATGTGTGGATTGTATGGCTTGTGTATGAATTTTTGTTTGCTTGTAGACTAGTAGCTAGGAAACCTAGCTATAGTGCATGGTTTTGATGGATTTATTTAGTAGACTAAGTTTCCACTACAAGCAAATATTTATTTTTGTATATATGTGATTCCACAAGGAAATGCAAAGTGTTTGCATTGCAAGTGGTGTGCTATGGGCAAATATACACCTTGGATAGAGAGAGTGGGTGCGTGAGCCCTACAGAGATCTCTAAGCCAAGTGAAAATATTTAGCGTGTGTATTCATATGTTTATATGATATTTGGAATAGTTTTTAGCTACTCTTGTGTAATTTGTGTATTTTGGAGGTTTAGGGTCCATTATGGGAATGGCACCCAGGTGGTCAAATTTTGGCATAAAGGGTTTTTTATCATTTAAAAATTCTATCAGGTGTTTTTAGTCCTATTTGACGTGTCCAAAATGTTCCCACAGGTTTGTGACCATTAGAATGAGATTTGGACAATTTTGAAAATAGTTTTTACCAAAAAACTGCACTTTTACATCGAGGTATCCAAATCTTAATCCGACCATTGGATTTCTCTAAAATTTGAGTCACAAGTAAAACCTTTTATAAGCTTCATGTGAGCTTTAGAATCACATCGATCAGACAGTGGACGGAGAAACAGTGCACTCTAGAAATTGGTCCAGAGGTGTTGTCATGTTGTCATGACAGCAATAGGATTGATGTTAGGACATGCACGAATTTTGATCCAATTGTTAGATCTTTTTAAAATTTGGTACACTTGTAGTACCTTTTGAATGTGAAGTATGGGCTCTAGAATCGCTCTGATCGGAGGTTGGATGATGAAATGGTGCACTCCGAAAGTTAGTCCGGAGGTGTTATCATGACAGCAAAAATGACCAAACTTGTAACATGTCAAATTTTTAATCCGATTGTTAGATCTTTTTGAGATTTGGTATACTACTAGTAATCATTAAAAATGATGTGTGAATTTTAAAATCACTTTGATCGGAGGTCAAATGGCAGAACGGTGCCTCCCGGAAGTTGGCTTGGGAGGGCTGTCATGACAGCAATTTAATGTTGTCATGACAACATCTTTTTATCCCACTTTCGTCTAGCTTGCTTCCGTGCACTATAGGTAAAACCTATAAAAAAATTTTTAAAGGTTTTAAATGTTTATTTTGCAATGGTGTATCTGTTTAGTGATTTAAATGATTTATTTCTTAAGTTGGTTAGAAGATCAACTCTTTAACCACACTTAGTTTATTTGAATTATGTTATTTTTGGATAACACTCAGGGCAAATGTTACATTTGCCAACATGTCACCTAAGTATTGTCTAAGTGTTTTTGCCAAATCACCTTAGGAGATGGGCAGGACGATTCTTCTTTTGCCCTATCAATTGTAAGGAATCAAGCCTATTACTTGCTAGAGTTGAAATTTCTCACATAAAAAATTACGATGCAAGTTGCTTAGAGTAATCATTGACATCACTATGATGAAATTTGATAAATAAATAAAAAAAGGAAGAAATGTTACAGTAGATTGTGCTAGCATAATCGCTTCATTGTTATTACATATCATGTAGGCCTCATGCATTACCTAAAATCTAAGAAATAGTATAACTGTTACTGTTTGTGATTAATGAGCCTTTCCGCCTTTGTAGATTTTGTCTTCTATGTTCATATTAATAATATTGATGATATGAATGGTGGGAGCTTACCTTTTGCTTCAAGTATGTTTTCTTTTTGACTAATGTCACAAATGAACGGCAACAACGATTGTGTTTCAGACCCTATGCACAAAATTATCTGTCATAATTCACATACATATAGATGCACACATATGCATCCATATTAGTTTTTTTTTTTTTTTGTTTCCTTGGTAATCTGCATCCATATTAGTTTTATAACTAAAGCACGGAATCAAATATGATCTTTTGTTTGAAAGAAATAAACCATTCCCATTAATTCAAAACACTTATGAGCCATATGAAATTCTCATATCTTTAAGTGGCCTAGAGTTGAAAGAAAAAGAAATATTATTTGATCACAAAATAATCACACTCTTTTCACATAATTTTTTAACAAAGTATTATATCTATTTTGATGCTACTCTAACCTTATTATCGTCAATTACTCCTCTCACTTATTATCAACCTTTTACACATGAACACAATCACAAGCATACAAAATGAATTAGGACATTTAATCTTGATATTGTATTAAATATATTTAAATTGTTTATATAAAAATACTTTTGGAACAAGGAAAATGAACAAGAATCAAAGAAAAAGAAATTCATAGACTTGGATTTAAATGAACAAGGAAAATTTCAATTACATTAAAATTTGAATTTAAATTCATTCTCATTTTTCTCTCTCTCCCTTTGTGGAATCCAAACATATCCAACGCAAGTTGCTATAAACACTGCTTTAAGTTTAGGTGAACTAGGAAACGTTCTTTAGTCTCTCAAGATCCCTACTTTCATAGACTCCTTTGACAATTTTAATCATACCCTTTACTCTTTAATTTTCTTTATTTTTTATTTATTGTGATGTGATGTTACAAATCTAACTTGGTGCCTCTGATAAGAGAGTTCAATAATACGCAAAGTGACAAACGGTGGTGACATATTACCTTAACTAGGGAGATGAACTCCAAGATACTTGCTCCGCCAGTTGAATTGCAAGTAACGTTTATCAGAGTTGAGCCGCAACGGTCTACTTCAATCTCATCTTAGACCTATGCACGTAAAATTTTATATCGCAATCAAACCAAACTTTAATCATAACTTGCTTCATTAATTGAATTATTGATTAGTTATTTTGCATATATTTCACATCAAATTTGTTAATATTAGCCTCAACTGCTGAGAATATGCATTATTGCTGTAAATAGTACCACATACAAAATTTGATAGCATGGATGACAATTTTCCCTTGATTTTATTTCTATTAATCATTTAACCAACATTGGTTCCTTTTATATAGGTTGTAACAAATGAAACCAATATAAAGGGAAAAAAGCCTCGTATTGGAAAATGTGAATTAACCATTTTTTTTAGTATAAACCTTCCAGTATCTTGGGCTATATTGGGTTTATTGCCTACCCCAGACTAATAACCTTTAATAACTCGGTCTTTGTCTCATATTTCTTTCTAACTCTTAAGCTTGTCCTCAAGCCTTAACATTTAAAAAACTTGGCCCACTAATATGCTGGACCCATCAAAGAGTGATAGGATTTCTCCTATTATTTTCCCTTATTCAAGGGGGAGGAGCAAGGTACGTGTAGGAACATCAAGATAAGCATTTTGATAGTTATTCTCGTAGTTACTCTCAATTGCTTAGCAATTGTTTATATGAGTTGTATTTTATCAGCTGTGTTATTTTTATGTATTGCAGTTATGTGTTCTGCATTGTGCAATTATTGAGTCAATTGCGTACTATATATTATAACATTTGTCAAAAATTGTAACAATATATTCTTGAACTTTGTTTTACTAAGATTCTCTTCTGATTTACCAAAGGCATTATGATTAGATTCTAGACTTGCTTCTCTGTTAAACTCTCTTTTCCTCTTTTTTATATTCACCCTACCTTGTAACTTTTCATTTTGATATTAGAGCAATATTGCTTCCATTTTGATATCCACATGTTCCTCTAACATATAATCTGACCCATCCAACTCTCAATCATCCTTGGAACCAATTATGCAACCATTAGCTACTCTCGCAGCATGAATGGATATAGTAGATATGTGGGCAGCTGGGATTGCGAACCTAAGAACCTAACACATCCAACCGAAGAAGGACCATACCATGTCTACCAGCAGAGGCAAGAGGCCATTGGACTTCACCACAGAAGATGATTGCTGCCAGGAAGCTTATTTAAGGTGCTTTCCCCTTGAGTAACCAAAGATCTAGAGCAAATTTCTTCCACGGACAAAATACTCCTTTAAGACTAACTTTCCAAACTCCTTGGCTTCAACACCTATTAGGATCATCTAAGGAAGGGATCCCCCAATTTTCCACCTTTCATTCTAGAGAGACTTACATTATAGAATTCGCAGAGTGACTAAGAGAGATGCTATAGTATTGTTGATACAAGACAGCCTAATTAAAGCTTGATCATGTATTGAAGCTCAAACATATTAAAAAAGAAGAGAGTATCTTATGAGATAGTAGCATAGTTTTCTCAAGAGTACAGCCTTATAGATAGTCTAGTTTGGCCAAATATTGATATGAAATGCTTTCCCCATACTTTTGTCCACGCTTGATTATTAGAAAGATAGGACCAGTGCCTATTTGTTGAAATTACCCCACACATCTAGAGTACATCTAATCTTTCAAGTCTCTCTAATATGGCTAGCATATGGAACTAATGCATTGGTGCTATACCCCCTCTACCCATCACTGGAAACTGGGAATTTACATTCAAACTAAATTAAGTTTTAGCTCTTCAATAGATCAAAGAGGGAGAAGTCCTTACACTAAAGTTGCTCAATTTGTGGAAGTGAAAACTAAGAGAGGAGGCTAGCTAGGAAAATTATGATCTATTAGGAGGGCTTAATGATAGGATTCCTCATTATTCACACCTATTCGAGGCAACACAAGAAGGCTAGGCTATCAACGAGGGAGGAGTAGGGTGTAAGAATAGGAGGATAAGAATTTAGCTAGTTATTTGGGCAATTATTATCTATTGTTTAGCAATGCAGTCATGTCAATTTTATGTATTGCAGTTCTTTGTTTTATGTTTAATTTGAATTAGTTTCCTGTTATATATTGCATTTATAAGATATTGAAAGTATATTGATATGAACCTTGTTATTTAATGGAGATTCTCCTATGGTTTACTAGAGGAGTTAGGACTTAATTCTAACCATGCTTCTCTACTAAACTACCTTTTTCTCCTTTCTCCATTTTCCCTAACCCCATAAGCTATTAGAGTTTGAAAGAAATAAATGACAGTATTACAAATCATCTTCTTACTCATTTTCGTTTTCATAAATACGATGACAAACACATGAGAAAATGAAGAGGATGGCTTATCATCTTGAGAAAACTCAAAAACCTAATGATAAGGTGGTTATGTCTTTGGTGTACTTATATACTCCCTCCGTTCAAAAATGTAAGACATTTTTTGAGGAGTTGGATGTTCAAAAATGTAAGGCATTTTTAGTCTTTTGAGGTGTAATCATTGCTTTTTTTCAAAAGTGCCCCTATTGATAATTACTTTATATTTATTGTAGGGTGTTTAATAGGGATAAATATGAAAAGATAGGATTAGTTGGAAAAAAGATAACTACTTTATTGGGGGTGATATTTAATTAAAAATGCCTTACATTTTTAAACGGAGGGAGCATGACTTTGGTTTTGCCAAAGGTATAATTGAAGCTATAAAAAAGAATTGAATCAATAATAATCTAGCAAAGTGTAAGTCAAATCAAATATATAAGGAGAAAATTAGAGAGCATAACAAAAGACATGCACTAGCATTTAAGAGGCTAGTCTCTCCCAATTCACTCATTGATTTCTTTCCCTATTCTTCTGATCTAAAGCCCATAATATATACCTCACTCTTTTAGTCTCACGGCTCACAAATCACATGAAATTTAGCCTTTGCCCATTGATTATGGAGTCCATCAGAAAACTTAATAAACATATGCAAAAAGTTATATGTCACATTCGTAACCTAAAGCATACAAACATGATATATCATTCTTCAAGGAGTCTAATAGACAGTAGGCAATCTTGTATGTTTAAAAAGGGTAATGAATTAGATTGTGTATATGACATGTACAAAGAAATGAAAACATTTTGGAATACAAACTATGTTGGTGAAAGGGGGAAAGGTACAGACTATAAAGTCTTACTTATATTGCCCACTATTCACTAAAAAGAATAGTTTGGTCCAGTGAGCAGATCATGCTCACAGCCTAATACTTTGGTATTATACTTCCTTTCATTGGCTAAGGGTGAATTTTTAAGAGTGATGTAAGTAGTTTTTCTTTATTTTGCATACAAGACCTTGATATTTAAGAAACCATCAGTTGGCTTGAGTTGCAATATGCCAATATTCTATCAAATGAAGACAAACACAAGATAATGTAAAGAGGACAACTTACATTATTCAGATTACCTAGCTAGAATGATGCTGCAGCTCAATCAAAGCCATTATTTCCATCATTTGTCTCTGTTAGGTTGATGTCTATTGCATTGATTAGAGTTTTAATATTAAGTGTTCACATCTATAGGGTACAATAAAAGATGTCTGAACTTTCGTTTTGACAAGGAAATTTAAACTTGCAACATGCAGGCGTGTGCGCACATACATGTATTTCATTTATCCTCTAATATGAAGCACTAATATAGGTATGAGTGTTAGATACGATACAGCATGATACAGGATACAACAATTTTTAAAAATTTTAGGATACAGATACGGCTATATAAATAATTAAATATTAATTATTTAAATACACATATTTTCAATATAATAAGCAGTTAAGCAATTAAATACTATTAATGACAATGACCAACTTAAACAATTTCCTAGAATTTTAAGATGAGGAAAGCTAATTAAAATGTAAAACAAACAAATAAAAATAATTTATCTAAATTATCTAAATGACTGTCCCCTCCTTTATTACCCATAAATGAGTCAAAGACATGGTTTTATACTATAATCATGTCTCCATAATGTGAATCATCTAACAGACTAACGCTAATAGTGTGTGAGCATGTTAGTGATGCCACGAAAGAAAGAAAGCGAGGACAGAGGAGAGATAGACCTACTAAGGAGAAAACTAGCTAAATGACGTGAGTTGACTAGGTAGCTGACAGATGTGAGTTCACAAGACAAGCGACGTCGCGATGGTGATGAAGTAGATTGATGTGAGTTGACTGGTTGAGTAATGTGAGTTCATAGACCAGAGAAGGATGGAATTGCATTTGGTGCTCATCAGGGCCAAAAGCAACCCTGGCCCTCCATTTCAGCCTTATTTGATCCCTGTTGTCTATTTAAATTAATTTTTTAAATATTTTTAATACTATATTTATTAATTTAAAAAATATAAAAAAATTAAAATTTTAATATATCTGTTCGTTACCAACCTAGTCAGTACGTATTTAATCTAGCAGTCCAATTTAATATTAAAAAATTTATAATTTTATAATTTGACTATATAAATAGACTCTGTACAGTTCATGTTTAACTCAGATGGCATAATTTAATATTAAAAAATTTATAAATTTTATAATTAACTATTTAAATATACTATAAATAGTTCAGATTTAATATTAAAATTTTTTATATTTTTTATTTTAATAAATGTAATATTAAAAATATTTAAAAATTAATTTAAATAAATGACAGGGATTAAATAAGGCTGAAATAAAGAGCCAAGATTGCTTATGGCCTTGATAGGCATTCGATGCTCATCACTGTGATGAACATTAAATGCAGATGCGAGAAGGACAAAGCCACTCATAGGGGGAAGGACATTGGCAATAGTTTTAGGGTTACTAGGTCAAATCATCAGTGACAAAGACATTATCAACATGATTCATGCAAGGCGGTGAAGGATTTAGGGATGAAAGTATCAGATTCAATCAAAGCAAGGCATCTGGTTTTGAAAGAAAACAAAACAATAAACGAAATGTTCTGTATCTAGATAAGTGGATACCCGTATCTACTTGTGTCTGTCCGTACCTGCTGGTATTTGATCGTATCGACAAAAAACAAAAAAAATGAATAGGCTGCATCCCATTCAGGACTATCCGATATGAACATGGTGCCTATTTTGGCTTGTTTGTGCTTTGTCTTACCTTTCAATCTCCTCTCTCTCTATTTTGACAAAAATCTTTTTATTTAATACTTTTCTTATGTACAAGAATGCACACATAAAGAAAAATTTTCATCAGGATATTTTAGTTAGAAAAAATTATTGCTAAGGACCTATAGAAAATAATATTTATTAGAAGAAAAGGTACAACACAAGGGCTATCACTTTCTCAAACCAACCATTTCTTCAACAACTCTTTAACTTGTCACTGGACTTCGGTATATTCTTAGGGACTCATCTTATAAGCAGGCTTGTTAGGAATGATTGTGATTGGGATAAAGTTAATGGCATACAATATGTCTTGCATGGGTGTCAACCTTAATGGTATCTCATTAGATATCACATTTGGAAATTTAGACAATAAAGGTATGACTCCTAATAGATTGGTAAACTCATCGTTCACTTTAAGCACCAGAATAAAACTTATCATTTGGGCTTTGGATTTTATCACCTTGAACTCCTTTTGGGTCATCAAAGATACCAATGGTTTAGATTTCCAAGATTGGCTAATCTCACTGGCAGTAGAGGCGCTAATATTGAATTTGACACTATCCTGAAAGAATAGGTGTTTGCATGCCTATTATGCGCAGTGTCTACCTTGAAATTATCAAAACAACACACGTATATGCTATTGTCATAACCAGAATTAAATAAAATCTCAAGTAAAAATTATCACAACCCAAGGGTTTGAAAGGTAATTAGTTAAAACAATGGGATCCCAAGAAAACCCTTTTACAATATTGTTTGAGCTCAAACTATGGTTTAAAATCAATCTAGTATAACAACGAAAGCATGAAAATCGTAACCATATGAAAATAAGATAATAAAACCTGAAAAAATTTTAAAAACTAGCTCATCCCCCGTAGCACAGGTCACACCTACCACGGTGAATGGCATAGAGGGATGAATACCTCAAGAAGCATTTAAGCCAAGGTATGTACCTACTGTCATGACAACAAATTGCTGTCATGATAGCACTTTGAACTTTCAAAGCACACTGTGTTACCATCCGACATCCAATTTGAGTAGTTCAAGTATTCATACGAAACTCTTCAAGCACTCTAGTTAATGGCACCATTCTCACACTCAAATAATAATCCATTAAAAAGACTGACATCTGAACCCAAAATGGTTTGTTTTTACCTTAAAACACATTTAAAGGTGTCCAACTCATAATACTAATTACCATTAGCTTCAGAATCACTTTGACCATCTCAAATGGACCACACACAACACATATAGCCGTTCATATCACATAAATAACTAAAAATACTTAAAATGACCACTAAATTCCAATTTATAACAACATAAAGGCGTGGATAAAAGTTAACATAAATATTGTTTTGTTCATTTTCACACATAAGTCATCACAATTATATCACTTGTAATTGTATTTTGGCCGAACATACTCATTCAATCTTAATAGCATCAATCCTGGGCCAAGATATGCGCCTATTTCACATATTTCATACAAGTGATAATGAAATCATCAAAGGCTCCTAAATTAGCATAATATTTATGGTATATTCGTTATAAACTAAAATGACAAGGAGAAGAGCTATACAAATGAGCTCTTCACTTTTTGGTTGCCCCTTCCTTTCCCTTGCCCTTACTAGAACTATCACTTGTAAAATATAATCGTGAGGTAAGATAAACATCTCAATAATAGAATAAGTTACTATTATTAATTAAAATACACAACTATATAGGAGTAAAGCTATTAAGCATTAAAACCACATTTTTAGCATATTACAACATAACCTTTTTCTATAGTAAATGTATATTTCTACTTTTGCATATTCAACAAATTCATTTCCATAAACACAAGTCATTTACTACTAGCATGATCATTCTATCATCCGAGCCTCTATATCACACTGACTAAAACATAGGCTTTTAGATCAAGTACGCATTCATAATGGTTTTAGCTTACCTTTAATGGTAGGATCACCCAGCTAAAGGTGTCCTATCCTGCTTCCAAACTGTGGTCTCCCCCTATCACACACGAATTGAGGTATCATTTCTCTAACATTGCATTACTGATGTTAAGGAGTGTCACTCTCTAATTTTGTATCTTGCTTGAATCTAAGGAAAAAATCTCTAATACTGTGCCTCACTAGATGCTAAAGAGATACATGTTATATGAACTTCTACTACTCTTTCCTATGGGTGAACATCCACCCCTTAACATGATCATGCTCATACTTTTCATACATTTCATATACTTATGAAAAATTACTATCTTTTTCACATAAGGACTCAAAAATATTTATCATTTCAAAAGTAGTTTCTAATGCACAAGGAAAATCATCTTTTGTAACATGTCAAGCTTTTGAAATTCATGTAAACAAATATACATATCTACTCACACATAATTAAGCAATATAATCAATTTGCATAAATTATTCTGTTACCTTAAAAGGATTACCGTGGCTGAATGTTAGCTCCGTACGTTCTATATGTATGATAAAACTCGAGCAATACTCAATCTAAACAATCAAGTAACAATTATCAATTATCACTCCAGATAAACCCCAAATTCACTAGGTTCTAAGTACTTATAACACTCAAATTCCTTATTTAACAACATCAACCATTTCCAAGCACTCTAACCATCTTATTAAACATCCTAACATACCAAAATCACCATTCAATTGTCCACATAGTCCAAAAACTCTCAAATTATGCCTAAGATTCATCCAGGCCCTCAATAAAAATTCTAAATCATCATAAAACTCATATACTTAGGGTTAAAGGTTTGATTTAACTCTCTAATACCTTAAATAAGTCAATAGGTTTAGTTTAATTTTAAGAAAACCAAAATCAAAGCCCTCATTACCCTAAAATTTAAAATTTTTGCATAATGAGGGAGAGGGAGAAGAAAGGAAAGCTTACCCAATGTATATCAAGCTTGTAAGGCCTCTAAAATCACATTAGAAGTAAGCCCTAGTAGCTATAAGCTCTTCTCCATTGCTCCTCTCGTGTTCACCCTTTCCACTTTTTGATTTTTACTCTTGTTTGTAAATTTGATAAGTGTAAATTTTGCATGTGTATTATGGCACATTGACACGTCCACCACAGTGTATGGCACAAAAAGCCCCACCATAATTTAAACTTTCCTCCATACTGTGGCCGGCTAGAACATTAACCAGCCTTCTTCTAAGGCTGTCTAAGGATCCAAAAACTATATTAGTCTCCTATAAACACTATCAAGTAATAATTTATTTAAATTGACTAAAATACCCTTGGAATCATTGATAATTCCTAATTTAGAAACTTAGGATGTTACATTATGCATGGCATGTCGATCATATTGTCATGGTCTCCCCAAAAGGTGGCATGCATCTATAGGAATAACATCGCATAAAACTTTATTATCATACTTGATCCCAATAGAAAAAGTCACAAGGCATTGTTTAGAAACTTTTATCTCATTCCCCTTGTTAAGTTAATAAAGCTTGTAAGGATGCAAATGGTCATATGTTGGAAACTTCAATTTCTCTACTATATAGTCAAACACTATATTTCATCGCTTTCATTATCAATGATGACATCACAAACTTTTCCTTGGGCTATGCAACACGTGTGAAAAATGTTGTGTCATAGCCAAGGTTCTTCCTTAACTACAACTGTATATAGACTTTATCTAATTACCAATGCTTCACTATGATCTATAGGCTTAACCTCTTTATCATATACTGGATCAGTTTTATAAGACTCTGTCTCCTCCTTATCTTCTTTAGGTGCTTCATATACTTGCCCTTTCCTAATGGTGACAACTCTTTGGGTAGAATAGTTCACAGTAATGTGGCTGAATCCTTAGCATTTAAAGTATTTGGGTGCTTTAGAGCCAGATTTCTTGGTGACATTTGGTAGTAGCTTATGTATAATAGTAGATTATGGCTTGCTTAAGGGTCTAGACTACTGATACTCTACCTACAAAAGAAGAAGGTTGGAAAGATGATCTCTTGGCCATCTGCTTCTTAACACGAATGGCTAGATAAATGATGTCATCCATGATCTAATATTGCTGAAGTTGGATTGGATAGCTGATATTAGTATTTGGGCCTACAAGGTATCAGGCTATTGTCTACTCTTTCTTCTCCTTAAGGTCACATTTCATCATAAGTTTCTCATACTCTCTAGTATACTCTTCTATATGTAAGGATCTTTTTCTAAGATTTTACATCTGGATAAAGTTATCTTGATAGTAATGTTCTGGTAGGAACTTCCTAATGAGCTGGCATCTTACTTTTCCTAGGTCTCAATTTTGCATTTCCCTTCATGTTATCGCTTTCGCCGGAGGTTTTCCCGCCAAAGGGAGGCATGTTTCTTAAGTTTAAGGATAACAATATTGACTTTCTGCACATATGGAATCTCCTAGTATTTAAATGAACATTCAATAATTTGAAGCAAATCTATGAACTCTTTTAGCTAGAATCGTTTATTGAATTCAGGAATCTACCTTAATATCATTATGATGGAATGGTTTGTTGAGGACAGCAGTAATTATTAGTGGATGATGAATTACTGCTTCTAAAATCTCCTTTTAGGTTTTTCTTTGCTATTATCTAACAAAGCTTGCTACATTTCTACAATAGCTTCCAACTCCTGTATCCTACATCTCATCTCTTCAATTTCAACCTCATGCATATTCCTGCGTCTTCAAGGCATTATGGGGTGTTTTCTATAAAGTTAGGACTTTGGAAAAATAAGTGTAAGGGTATGACTATAATTTTTTTATTTTGAGGGTATAAGGGTGAAAAGGAAAATTTCAAGGAGATTGGGGTAGAAATGTAATTTTGGGTTAAAATAAAATTTTTGTAAAATTGAGGGGTTAAAGTGTAGTTTTCAAAAAATATGGGGCCAAAATGAAATTTTTGTAAAATTAAGGGATCAAAATGTAATTTGAAAAAAATGAGGTCAAAATGGAACTTCATAAAGTTTAGGGGTTAAAATGAAAATATGGAAAGGTTAGGGGTTAAACTATAATTTAGAAAAATATGGTTGACTAGGCAGGATGACGTAACAGTTGTGACATGTGGCAATCTCTAGTTAGGGTAAGCTGTTTAGTTAGAAAATATAGTTGATTGGGCAATAGCACATAAAGGCACGTGTGGAGGTTTCAAGCAATAGAATGACTCTTGTTCTACTTTTTTGGACCCCCTAAGCATGATTGTGAGGGCAAATAGTGAAAAAAGGATTGGAAATAGGACTTTTGAGAGTGACAGTGACCTGTTTCATTAGTATCATCTCAAATTCAATTCTCGAAGGGTTTTCCACTAGTTCGCTAGCTTTAGAACCCTACTTTGATACCGAAAAATGGTATAGAAACTAGAAAAGATAAAAGCTTTCAAAGGAAACTTGTTATTCTCTAAATCAAACTCCTTGTGCCTTCCTAAGGGTGAGATACAAGCCTATTTATATTGAACAATCTAAAACTAAAAAGGGCTGGGGTTACATGTATGATTAATGGGTTTATTGTTAGCATCAAAACATAAAATGGTCAAGGGAATGGATGTGATTAATATGGGGTTACGGATGGAGTTATGGAGATGGAGCTATTAGCTAGCTATCCATTTCAGTTTGTTTGCCACAAGGACTATAGTTTAACATAGAAATTTAAAGAGTACCTTTTACTTTAGGGTGAAGGTGGAATAAGGCATATGAGCTTCACACTTAGAGTCTCAAGTTGTGATTTACAACTGATTTAGCTTATTCATTGTTAAAGTGAAGTTGCATTTAAAGTGTTTTTTATTCACAATAAAAACATGTTGAATTAACCTAAAATTTTAGAAAAAGAACTATTTATCTAAATCTATTGTTAATTTTATGTTGTCAAAATATTTATCTTATTATGTATTCATGCTATTAGTTTTATAAAAAGGTGTTGATTGTTGATATTGTGAAATTGACTTTAACTTTTTTGGATAGAGACTTTTCTAATCTATGTCATCTTGTAACACTTTCTTTTGCAGGCTTTTCAAACTGGGATGAAAAAGGATGCAACAAGGGAAGATAATATGCCATGATAATTCTATGTCTGCAAACTTAGGCTCTAATACTTTCTTAATAAGCTCTTATTAACTTTTTGTGCAAACTCAGGCTATATGGATTCAAAAACCTATTATACCATGTCTGCATCATTACATTCTTTATGCTTAATAGCCTTGATAATTTTAAAAAGTCTACTCATATTTTATGATTTTTAATCAAAATATAATCAACATTGATGTTATTTGTTCATGGCATTATCCTGAAAGCTGGCCACTTTTTCATTTTTATGAATAAGAGTATAAAGGTACATGAAAGATTGATAGTGAGTACCATAACTCTACAAAAGATAGTAGGAACTTATGGCTTATATTATCTACTAATAGAATGAATCCATATGGGCTTCAGAGTAGTGCCTACAGCATATGAGTATGCATGAAGCGTAAGTATTTGATGTTAACATTGCTAATTTCAGGGCTAAAACAACCTGAAAATGATATAGACATGCACTTGGCTCCTTTAATTAAAGATTTGAAGATATTATAAGAGACTGATGTTGAGGTATATGATAGGTATAGGAAGGAAAGTTTTAATTTAAGAGCCTTGCTGTTTAGTACAATCAATGATTTCCCAACCTATGGTAATTATTGTCAGGATATAATGTCAAAGAAAACTTAGATGCCCTATTTGCAAAGATAGCACACATTTCATAAAGTTGGAACATCGTATAAAGAACGTCTATTTGGGACATCATAGATGGTTGCCTAAAGGACATTATTACTAAAGATTAAAAAAATCGTTCAATGGGAAACCGAAAGAAGAGGTGGTAGTTTTAGTGTTATCTGGTGATAAGCTATTTGAAAAGATTAAAGATCTGGATATCGAGTTTGGGAAACCTTTTGCAAAAAATGTTGAAAAAGAATAAAAGACAAGATTAAGAAATTAAATTGAGTTGCCAAGTTGAAAAAGGTTCAAAAGGAGACAAGGAAAAGAAAAAGACTAACTGAAACATGTGTTAGTTATTTATATTATTTGTGTTTCAATCAAATTCATTTTACTTGTGACTTAGCTTATATGCTTTAGTTATTTATACTATTTATGTTTTAATCAATTAATTTTGTTTGTGACTTGGCTTGTATAATTTAGTTATTTATGCTATTTGTGTTTCAATCAATTAAATTTGTTTATGACTTGTGTGACAAGTAAATGGCTCTAAAAATAGCTCCAAAGAGACATAAAGTCACTTCTGCTACCATTACTCCTATAGACCCCAATATTGATGCCATGCTCTAGCTGACACTACTCCCTTTGACATTAAGCACATAAACTTGTTGAATAATCCTTCTAATGCCACTTATAGTCCTAACAATGAGGGTACTTCTATTGTTCCTACTAGCACAAATGAGAAAGAGGAGGCTCAAATGTCTAAAACAATCAAGAAAGGTCTGGTGATGATGGAAACAATGTCTAGGAGGAGGTTGGATAGACGTAAGTATTCCCTTGAATGAATCCCAAGGGTTAACTAATGAAGGAGAACAAACATAAATTTAGTAGTTATATCAGTGTAGTGACTCAATCACTGCTTGGCCTATCAATTAATGATTGGCGTGATGTTGATGAAGTGACGAGGGAGTTGATATAGGAACTTATTGAGGTAAAATTTAAATTCTTAATTACTTGATTGTGTTTTTGAATAGGTGGCATTTCATATAACTAATGCCTGGATTGTGTTATTGAATAGGCAATATTTCATACTGACACTACTCAGAAGAAATATGTCTTCCATTCGATAGCCAAGGCACATCAACGGTTTCGGTACTACATGGGAATGAAATATATCATGTTAGCTGAAAGAATCAATGGTAAGGTTCCTAAGCCACTGAAAGCAATTGTTAGACAAGATCAATAGGATGCATTTTGTAACATCCCAAAAAATTTTAAGACTCGAATTTATTTTAAAAAAAATAAAATATCTATAATTAAATTAAAATTTAGAATAATTTGATAGAGGTCCAGAGTTTGAATTTTACTAAGTAAAACTTGGGTTTTATTTTATTTTTAACTATGAAAAAAATTATCAAAGTTGACCCGGGCTTTTGTGCTATAATAAAAAATATTGGGCCCTTTCTTATAATTTTTTCCAATGTCTTATATCAACTTTTTTAAGGGGAAACTGAACACAGGAAACATAGAAAAAAAGAACAAAGAGCACGAGAGAGTGAGAGGAAGAAGAGAGGAGAAAGAGAGAGAGTTAGCCTTCAACCTAGGAGGCTTTACGACCGTTGCGAGCTCAACTACACAATAGGTAAACTCCCTATTTCAATCCTCTTCCCTTCCTCTTGATTTTCTTCAATTTTTTGAAGAGAAAATTTTTGAATTTTGATCCTAAAGGCTTTATTCTTGTAATCTTTTATTTCTTTGGATCCTGTGGAGGATGTTTTGAGTTTCTATATAGTGATCTAATGTTTTGAGTGGATAATTGGATGAAAAGAGGTGTTTTGGGCTCAAATTAAACCCTAAGAGATTGGGTTTTGCTCCTCAATGATTTAAGCCTATTGATTTAGTTATAATTTTGCTATTTGAGCCCAATAAGATTTAAATTAAGGATTAGTTTTCATTGTAAGGGCTAATGATAAAATTTGGTGATACTAAGTGAAGGTTTTAATTGATTAAAAATTACATGAATTGAAAATTAGCCTAGTGATGGCTAATAAATGGTTTTGGTGGTTAAGTGATACTATTTGAATGGTTGGTTTAATATATGGACCGTTAGGATGGATTATAACTCATTAACTCAAGTTGTGTGGCATGAGTTATAGTTTTCATTAATGCTATTTGTCATGATAAGTGATGTGGATCACTTATATGTTGTAGGAAATTATTGGTGGAACTTATTGAGAAGTTAAGGAACAAGCCAAGTCCTATTTTGTACAAGAGGAACCCTTTTAGGTCCTAAAGGGTTGAGGTAATAAGGGAATTTATATTTCTTATTACTTTGTTTTAGCTATTTTTGAATAAATATTACTAGCTATCATGCATTACATGTTTTAAAAGATTAAATGTGCTTTATAAGGGGCTATGGGGTACTACTTTGATTATAGTGCAAAAATGTTTTCTAATTGTTTAACAACAATGTTTTTATGAAAATGAAATTTGTTTGCATGTATTGCAATCATAAAGAATAGAAGTTGCACTTAAGGAAGTGTAACTAAGTAAGGTACCTTAGATAGGCTAAGGAACCGTTTAAGGGAGCTTTAAAAATGTTATACTACCTTAAAGTGTTGAAGTAGTCAATACTTGGGAAAGGTAGACACGAATAAAAGGCATGATCTCGGTGGGAGTTCACCAATGAGAAGGTGTGGACTTTTGATATTCTATGGCACACTATCAGTACTCAGTATTGCCTTACGTATTATAGGCTCAGTACACTAAAGTGGTTAGTGTATTGAGTGTTCGACACCTCTTAGTGGGGGAGAAAATCTGACATATGAAGTGTGAGGTTGAGTGCCTAGGCCAAGGTAGCCCTCACATGGAGAGTAAGTCAAGCTAGCTCTGGGAGGGAGTTAGCTTTGACTGCCCAGGATTCACGTTGAAGGGGCATAGGTGGTTCGGTAGATTAGATCATACCTTAGATTATGTTTTGTGCTTGTAGAGGTACAAGTAAGTATAAGATTTACCTGCGAGTTAAAGAGTGCCAGGGGGCATTCTATTGGTCATGAAAGGCCATACCGGCCTAGGTCATGCATTCATGCATTTTAAATGGCTAAATTATATACTATGTTGAATTTATTATTCATTTATTCGATTATAGCTTGCTTTGTAATAATCAATGTAAATTTTTTTGTTACTGAGACTATGGTTGTCTCACCCCTTTCTTTTTAATATTTCCAAGTCTAGGCGAAAGAACTAGTGGAGGATAGGAAAAGGAGCAAAGCTAGGGGTTATTTGTAAATTGTAAAGAATTACAACCCGTTTCTTTTAAGCAAATCTATTGTAATGTATTTAGAATTAGGGTGCCAGTAGGATATGATTATGTATATGTGCGTGAGTATGTGTGGATTGTATAGCTTGTGTATGAATTTTTGTTTGCTTGTAGACTTATGGCTAGGAAACTTGGTTATGGTGTGTGGTTTTGATGGATTTATTTAGCAGACTAAGTTTTCACTACAAGTAAATATTTATTTTGGCATATATGTGATTCCACAAGCAAATGCAAAGTGGTTGCATTGCAAATGGTGTGCTATGGGCAAACATATACTTTAGATAGAGAGAGTAGGTGTGTGGGCCCCATAGAGATCTCTAAGCCAAGTGAAAATATTTAGCGTGTGTATTCATATATGTATATAATATTTGGAATAGTTTTTGGCCACTCTTGTATGATTTGTGCATTTTTGGGGTTTAGGGTCCATTTTGGAAAATGACACTTGGGTAGTCAAATTTTAGTATAAAGAGTTTTTCTATCATTTAAATGTTCTATTAGGTGTTTTTAGTCCTATTTGATGTGTCTAAAGTGTTCCCACAAGTTTGTGACCATTAGGATGAGATTTGGACAATTTTGAAATTGGTTTTTATTAAAAAATTACACTTTTACATCCGGGTGTCCAAATCTGAATCCGACCATTGGATTTATCTAAAATTTGGGTCACAAGTAAAACCTTTTATAAGCTTTGTGTGGGCTTTAGAATCACATTAATTAAATACCGGACGGAGAAACAGCGTACTCCGAAATTTGGTCTGGAGGAGCTATCATGACAGCAATATTTATTGATGTTTTAACATGCATGAAATTCAATCCATCCGTTGGATCTTTTCAAAATTTGGTATGCTAATAGTACTATTTAAAAGTGACATGTAGGCTTTGAAATCACTCCGATCGGAGGTCGGATGATGAAATGGTGCACCCCAGAAGTTAGTCCAGAGGTGCTGTCATGACAGCTTTTTAGTTGTCATGATAGCAAAAATGACCAAACTTTTAACATATCTAATTTTTAATCCAACCGTTGGATCTTTTTGAAATTTGGTGAACTTATAGTACCCTTTGAATGTGATGTGTGAACTTTAAAATTTCTTCGATCGGGACTCAGATGACAGAACAGCGCCTCCCGGAAGTTGTCATGATAGCAAAAATGACCATTGGCCTGGGAGGGCTGTCATGATAGCAATTTAATGCTGTCATGACGACATCTTTTTACCTCATTTTTGCCTAGCTTGCTTCCATGCGTTATAGGCAAAACCTATAAATTTTTTATTTAAAAAAATTTTAAATGTTTACTTTGCAATCATGTATCTGTTTAGTGATTTAAATGGTTTATTTTCTAAGTTGGTTTTAGGATTAATTCCTTAACCACACTTAGTTTATTTGAATTGTGTGATTTTTGGATAACACTCAGGGCAAGTGTTACACATTTGTTGCCAATCATCTTAGTAATGAGTTCCTAGCACTAAGCCCTCGGAATAGGAATTTGAGGGTGAAAAATAATGATATGCCCTACTTAGGATATAGCATAAGCTATTCAGGTGAGCAAGAAGAGGGGTGTGTGTGTGTGTGTGTGTGTGTGTGTGTGTTAAATGTAATAGTTTTTATTATATTAAATGATATGAAAATCTTTTTTATTATTAAGTTATTGTTGCATTCATTCATTACATAGCTCATGGGATTAGGTCATAGGAAAGACATCCATGTCATGTGCCAAGCTTTTTATTCTAGCCCAGACAAACAAAAAGGGCACGATCACTTCTCTACATGTTTTGAAACTTGTTGAAAATGTTGTAAGTACAATCTTTAAATAATTTAAATATTTTAATTTAATATCTCCTTACTTAAATAACCTATATAGCTTTTACAAAGTGCCCTCTCAGAGGAAGTCTCTAAAGGTAAGCTTCTAAAGAATGAAAATATCTTGAAAAAGGCATTGGGCAATAAGGATCACCCTAGTCATGTCAGGGGTGTTAGTATAAGTATCACCAGAAAACAAATTGTGGTGAAAAGAAGGCTCCAAAAAAGGACATTGATGTAGAGCTTGAAGCATTGAAAGCATGAGTAATGCAGTAAGAAGAATTTATAGCTATAATAATGAAGACCCATGGACTTAGAAAGTCAACCCCAAAGACCTTCCATACTTAGAAAGATAGTTGCACCGTGCTTAGCCTTCTCCTCATGACCTCCTTGAGGTATTTGAATTATTTTACTTTCTTGATTGTAGTGCACAATTATTATTTGAATTATTTTCTTATTAACTTATACTTTTTTATGTTTAGGGCAAGGTTGAGCATACATTTTGAGTAGATAGCCCAAGTAAACATAGAGTTACCACTAGAAAAATGTATAATGTCTAGAGGCAATAGGTTCACTGTGAGCTCGTGCCTAAGGGGTGAGTGAAAGGGTTGATTATTAAGCCTAATAATGCTAATTACATGCTGCTCAAACAAAACTATGAGTTAAAAATTATAGCAAATGCAGTTGGCTCTTATATTGTATGGCCTAAACATCTCATTTGGTTGAAAACAAAAGAAACTTCACAATAAGTGTGCCATTAATTTACACTACTATCTCAATTCTAATTCTAATTCTAATAATTGATGTTAATTGGTACTTAGTCCAAAGGGAATGATCCCCCCAAATAATCAGGTCAACTATCAAAGACTACAAAACAACCAAACTCCAAGCTAACACCAGTGGATGTTCCTCCTTCTTTACCAAAGACAAATCAAAACATAATGGTAAAGTATGCTCAATTGGTTAAGAACATAGTGGCGCAGTTTGTAGTATCGAATGATGACATGTATTGGAAAGAGTTTAGTGAGATCATTAACTTTGACATTATCAATACCATCCTGATGCACAATGAGGTCATCCATAGCTCAATCAACATTTATATGAGGTACTTAATTACTCTTCCTATTCACATTTCTAGCCATTGTTTTTATTCATATTTACTTCTATTAATTTATTCATTGAGGTACTTGTATGATTCCTTTGTCATCCCTGGTAACTTGGGATTGAGGTTTTTGTTTGTCAATTCCCATGAGTTCTTAAGTTTTGAAGGTAGTCAGAAGGATAAGCATTTACAATAACCATCTCAAACACTGACTACGTACTTCAAGCAAAGATTGGCTTTAAAGGAGATGTTTTTAATTCCTTATCTGAATGGATGAGTTACTTGATTTTCTCACGCCTTGATTGCAATTTATTGTCTTTTTAACATTCCAATTATAACATACATTGTCCAATTCTCCTAAGGGATAATGGATGCTTATCGTGATTAAGCCAACATATCCTAAAGCTCCAAAGGTGTACTATTTGGATTCAGCTCCTCAGGTAGGGATCCAATTAACTGATAAGATATGATAGAGCTATTCAATAGGAAAATACATTTAGTAACTAATATTTTATTTATTTCTAAAATTCTACCTTTTTAACATTTTGTCTTCCTTATATTAGGGCTATTGTGCTATATCACATCGATGTAAATCTTCTAAACAAGCGGTCGTTTAAGAAATACAAGGATGCCATTGAATGGAATGTAATACAGGTATGTTTAAATTATCGCAAATTACTCAGTTGTTTTCATTTTTTTATATCAATAACATATATATTTATCATTTTCTTCATGAAATGCCCCCAACAAATCAACCACACTTATGATTGTGGCTACTGTTTGATGAGGTATGCTAAAGACATCATCACTCACAAGCAACCTACGATCTCCCTTATGGTATCTATCATTTTGTATAAATTATTTTTATATCATAATGAATATCAATTATCATCAACTAACTTCATTGTCATGTTTGTTGTAATACTGTCCAGACTATGCTACACCTCGTTTTGATGATACCCATATTAATGAAGTCCTTGATGATTGGAGTGAATATTCATATCAAAAGTGAGTCACATCCAATATGAGGTGATAATATATAATTAGTTTAAGAATAGATTAGTTTAGTTGTTATAGTTTAGATATTTTAAGAATTGGCTTTTTAGTGCAAATTGATTGATTTATATCATTGAATTTTAAGTACAATAATTATGTAATTAAATTAAAATATTATAGTTTTGAATTGAGTGGTGTAGATTTAATTTCTGGGGTGTTTTGGAATATTATTGAGTATAATTGTATATATATTGCAAGGGGCTACGGGAAAAGAAGCCTCCCTATTTCCAAAAAAAAAAAAAACTAGCCTAATAGGGTGATTATGGACAAAACCATCTTATATGGCATAATTATAAAGGACGGTTATGGACAAAATAGTCCTATATGGCTTAATTGTAGAGGACAATTATCACCATAACCGTCCTCTATACTTAGGCCATATAAGACGGTTTTGTCCATAACCATCTTATACAGAATAGTTGTTAACAATAACAAGTGTCCTATATTATCTCCAATATATGGTGGTTTAATAAACATCTTGTATAGATTAAGTAATAGAGGATGGCTGAAACCGTCTTTTATTGACAAAAACAACCATCCTCTATTGTTAGATCTATTGTAGTAATGATAAAATAACGTAGCATGTAATTTTAAGTTTAGCCCTTAGATTTTCTATTTACCACTTTTTTTTATCATGTAAGTCTATAAACTATCAGGTGAAAGAGTTTTTTTATCATTTACACCTTAGATTATCTAATTTCTTGGATCTCTTTTTTTCATATAATGTTTTGTGTTCAATGATGTTTTCTCAACATGAGGGAAATCATGTATGAATTTTTATTAATAGCATTTTCGGTAATTTGCCCTATGTATGTCTATGTATCTCTCATTTTTAGTATAAGGTAGAATTAAGTTTAAATAACTCATATCCTCCCATATTATGTCTTTCATCAATATACAGGTCATAAAAGTTGTCCTTTAGTAAACATTAAAAGGAACATTTAAGGGGATTTTTTTTATTTGGTGTTCCCCCATTTTAATTGTAAGATAAAGTTTTAAAATTTTACACGGACTTAAATATAGAGTAAAGATGTGGTAGTTAAATTTTTTTACCAAGATTACCCATCCTTAATTATAAAATTGAAAAATCATACATTTTTTTACCAATTTAAAGTATCAACTATCACTTCTTAAGAACACTTGAAATTAGTTAATGTTGACTTATAATCAGGATTATAGGTAGTGCATTGTTTATATTATCAATTGATTGGAAGCTCTTGTACATTTCTGTTGGTTACATTGTTATCTCATGTTTGCTCATAATCACGTTGGCTATTTGTTTTTATTTTTTAATTATATATTAATTTTATGTGACTACAATATGTTCCTCACATAGTTATAATGATTATGAATGGTTGTGTGATTTTAATTGACATCAAAGCACGACATTTTATTATTATTTATATCTATTCTTCCCGTGTATTGCGTGGAAGAGTAAATGCTATGATAACAATGAGCTTTTGTTGAAAATCTTGATAGTAATAAGCACACATGACAATAGTTCCTCTATTAATCATAAAACCTTCCAAATCTCTTGACAGAAATCTTACTACCTAATTTTGCGTTGTTGAATGATAGATGTGGACGAAAATGATTAATAGGAAAAATATTATTTTTGATAAAAATTGATAGAAAAAGTTTTTTGTGACATTAGCTATTCAGATGCAGAGATGTTTAGCTATGAAACGAGTGACTGAAAATCTCAACCACCAGTTGATATATCTTTGAATGAGAGCCCAGTTTCTGCTGCACAAGGTTGAAAATTCAAGGGAAAAAATGGGCGAAAAAAATCTTCTCTTCCCCAATGTTAACTTTATGGCTTGTGATAGGGGACGTCCTATTCCAAAGCCAAGAAACTGGTTATGAATATAATTGTTCTCTCTTTTTATTGAAATTTAGTTCAATTTTCAAATTTTCAGCTCAAGATTACTTCCATTCAAACCACAAGAAATCAATTGATGCAAACAATGCTACTGCTTCATATATTAAAGACGATTCACAGTGCAAATTTGGCTCCACAATCCTTGATTGTCTAGGAGCATTAGCAAACTTAATCTCATATAGGCATGCTTTTCAGAACTTTGGCCATATTTTAAGTTGTTTTGTTTCATTATGCTCTTAAATTATTATTCATCAGACGATATCATATGAAATGTAAAAAAATTAATTACACATTTAAATGAAATATAGGCACCGAATACTATTAATATCGAACTAGTTAATGCTTCTCGTGTAACATACGGGGGGTCGTACAGGATAGAAAAGGTTAGTTATCTCTTATATTAAAAGAAAATTTGGAACAGCTTGCAGTCCATGTGGTAACAGCTTTTTTTTCTTCTCATGATATATTGACGTTGACTTAGGCTTCATTGTTGGATGGCTCATACACGAAGCCCAATGAGATCTTTTACTTAACCCACTTTCCGCTAAATGTAATTTGAAAAGCTTATGCCACGAAAGGCCTGGGTGAGCTGTCAATGTTTATGATGATGAATTTAGTGGAACAAATTTAGGTGACATACTGATCTTTTATAGATACGGCATTAGGTAGGGAGCCACCAGTTTTGTCCTCACCAGATTAGTAGTAGGGCTGTACAAAAATTCAACTATTTTACCCAACTCAATTCAACCTGAACAAGTTCAATTTGGTTCAATCTAGTAAAAAAAATCATCCAAAGGATTAAAAAAATTAAAAAGACTAAACTAATTTTTTAGGTTAAATCAGATAAGAGGCCAAGCTCTTAGATCACTTGGTCCTATTCGATCATATGAAATTAAGTTAATACAATTTTAAATATTTTTAATATATTTGAATAATTTGAAGTTTGAACTCACCATTTCCTTCATTCACATTTTTCCCTTCTATTTAATATAATTTTAATTTAGTTTGCTACTAAATTATTATTGTAATGTATATTAAACATGTTGCTGAAATTTGTTAAATGTTGCTGTTGCTGTTATTGAAATTATGAATTTGAATCATTTGAATTGTAGCTAAAATATTTTTTGTTGTTGTTATTGTTAGAGATTGTTATGGATTTTTTGTGATTATAAATATTTTTATTATCTTAATTGAGTTTATTAGATGAAATAAAATGTTATCTCTCATATATACAAAAAAAAAAAGAAAAGTTAAGTGAGTACTGAATTATCGAGACTAACCTCCTAATTTTATCAACCAAATCCGATCCTATTAATTTTTGAGTTACAATTAGATTAGTCTAGATTATGAGTTGGCTAACACAATCCTCTTCATAAAAGAGACTAGATTTTGAGTTATACTTAAGTTCAATCTTGTCTAGTTCTTTGTATAGCCCTACAAACAAGTGTATGTTAAAGTCCCCAAGGATCAACCAAGCATCATTTGTACAATAGCAAATTTTTTTCAATGTCATCCCACAATTCTTTACGTTTGTAAAGACTGGGTTCAGCATGCACTCAAGTTATCCAGCAGTAGGTATTATTAACAGCATCTTTTTAACTTCCAAATGAATAAACTGTGCAGACGAGCCCTTGTAATGTACATCAAATTTTCCTTGATTCCACAATATCCATATTCCACCTGCATGGCCCGTTGCTTCCATCCTGATCCAATCACTGTACTACAGCTTTAAAATTATCTTATCAGCTTTTCTACCACTAACTCGAGGTTCAATCATAATTAAAAAAAAATAAACAATTTTACCCCTTAAAAAATCATGAATTCTTCCACTGAAATTTTTGGAGGCAGCACCTCAACTGTTCCAGGACATAATATTCATTAAAATATTATTAACTAGGGGCGAGAGATTCAACATCAGAATTGCAGCCACAGGGGAGATTCTCTTACCACCACACAAAAATTACTATCTGCCTCTCACACATAAAATTTCGTATCCATATATTAAACAGAAAATGACTATACCTCCCACGTACAAAAATATAAAACATTTTTATGAGATAAAATGTTAAAAGATAAAAGGGATTTTGAGCTTTTCATGGTGTAATTAATTTTTCAAATATACCCTAATTAGGGGGTGTAATTAATAAACTTTTTAATTGAAATACTGTATTAAATAATGGTAGACATAAAAAAAGTATGTAATTTTAATAATTATTAACTAATAATTCATTGAAGAATGTAATTTGGTTAAAAATGCTTTATAATTTTAAAGACACCCTATGAGTTGTTTGAAAAAAATTCTCCTTAATAAATTATTATTTTAAAAATTGAGTAATTACCTTTTTTATTATTTAACTTGCTTATAGCATAGGTTAATATTAGTTTAAGTACGTCAAACATGTAAATTTTTTAGAGTTTCTATTATGTATAAAAAAAAAATACTATGACTTGCTTGAATAATCCAGAATTTCCTTTATTAATTTCCATTCCTTAATTATTACCTGCTGATGCCGACCTTCTTTTTCTTCATATTGGGCTCACAAGGTGCCATTTTTCTTAAAGACCCAATTATTTAATTATGGGCCCCACTTTGTTGTCTTTTACTCAAAAGTGGATAGCCCACTTTGGGCCTTGTGTGTTGGCCTCTTGTCTTGTTGTACCATTATCACCCATCTTCGTGGCTGGAAAAACTGGTGATGTGCTTTCTTGCCTCTTTCCCCATTTATCTTGGCCTACGCTCGATGATTCTTGATGCACATTCATTGCTTTTGGCTTTTCTGACTTTTCCTGCTCTGGTGAAGAGTTATTCCCGCCCTTCGTGCCACTTCTCCTTTCTCAAGATTTTATCCTCTACCAAAAGCTGTTCATGTGACAGGGATCTCCACCTTTTTTTGCTTCTTCAACTTTACCACAAAAAAATAAAAATATATGAAATTTTAAATATGCTTTTGTACAATAAATTTAAAAAGTAATATTACATTATTTTTTTCTCTCTCATAAAAAATAATTTAAAAAAATTATTAAAATATTATTTAAAAAATTGTACCTTGATTTATAAATAAAAACTAAATAAATATTTTAAAATGTATTTATAATTGAAAGGAGGGAGTATCTTCTTTCCTCCTCCACTCTTTCATCATTACTTTTTTTTTTTGTAATTATTTCCCTTTCCAGTCTGGATTTGCCAAGAAATCAAAATGTGATTTGTTTGCAGCATAGCTCCCCCGTCCCCTTTGAACTACTAGGCATTTTTTGCTCTAGGTTTTGTCCACTTGTCTCATTTTTTTTAATACAAGATCACAGAAAATTAGTGAAAAGAGACTAAAGTTAAGTTACATCTAGCACTATAAGGTTAATATAATCAAGTGGTGGATTATCTAAGATCATAATATCAAAATTATCGTGAGATGTGTTGATGAGCTAACAAGTCAGCATATCCATTTACTTCTCTACAGATGTGGTTGAAAGTTATCTCCTAGTCCTTCATAGTCAAGTTTCTAATCTTCTTGATGTATTCTGAGAGGGGATGGCTTTCAGAGTGGTTATGCTTGATAAGAGACAGAGCTTTCATGGAATCTGTGTAGATGTTGATTTTAGAGAATTTATCTTTCTAACAAAGATTGAGGCCCTCCAAGATCCTTATAAGTTCAGCAGCTGTGATGGTAGCCAAGATTCTTTGTCAATCCCTTAATCCAATTACCCTTATTGTCCCTGATGATGCCCTTATAAATAGCTGCCCCATTGATGTTAACAAAGCGATCAATATCAAGCCGAACTCACCTAGGTGCAAGAGGACTCCATTTAACTTCATCTCTAGCACTACGTTTGGTCAAAAGGTTGATTCTGGTCTGGAGCCTTGGATCATTAATAATTTATTGAGTACATGAGAAGGCAATATCTTTTTCTTGAGTATTGTTTTCTTAGTAGATCTTATTGCATCTTGCCTTCTATATATTACAACAAGCAAGAGCGAAAAGTCTCTTCCAATTTGTTCTTCACGTACTCAAGCTACTCCTTCACTTTTATCATTTCAAACTATACAATATTGCACACACAAAGAGAAGAAAGTATTAAGCTTGTGAGGATTAACTAATTTTTTCCCAAATAACATGAGCTTCTTTATAGTCTTGTAAGATATGGATAGAGGAGTTAGGAGAGGAACAACCAAAAGAACAGGTACGCTTCTAGGGTGTATTATCATTATTATATGCTTATTTGGTTTGGAGTCAATCCCAAGTATCTTTCCAAAGGAAGTATATAATTTTTTTTATAGGTAGGCCATTTCTAGATTTGAGACCATATCTCAGAGCGGTTTTGGTCCTTTTGAATTTCCATAGCTCTATAGGTAGACTTGATGGAGAAGTTACCATTAGAAGAAGGCCTCCAAAAGAGAAGGTCATTGTCTCCTTGTGGATTATGAAGTTGTACAAGCACAATAAGATTCATCATATTAGAGTCAAGACACCATCATATGAGATCAAAGTTTCACCCTCTAGCAGTTGCTCTAAAGTCTGAAATTCTTTCGTGGAGAATAGAATCAATAGTTAGGAAAGCATATCTAACAAGAGGATTAGATAGAGGAGACCATTTATCACACTAAAATGATGTTTGATCTCCTTTGTTGACTTTCCAACCCACATTGAACATGAATTTATCCCAAACATTTCATATGCTATTCCAATTATGGAAGCAAGAGTTTGGTTTTTGGACTATAGGAATAGTGGGTTTATTGCATTTGTACTTGTCACGAAGGATTCGCACTTGAAGGCAATTCGGTTTTGTGATAAAGCCCCAACAGAGCTTCCTGATGAAAGAAATATTTTGATTTTAGAGTTTTTTGAGGCCAAACCCCTTATCTTTTTTATCCAAAGTAATGCAATCCCAAGTGAGGAGATGAAGTTGTTTATTCCCTTTAGTTGAATCCTAAAAAAATTTCCAGAGATTTTTTTCTAGATCAGCCAAAATGTTGTCTGGTAAAAGCATCATTTACATAGTATAGCTTTAAAGTGCTGGAAGAACAGACTTAATGAGTACAGATTTTCCAGCAACATTTAGGTAACGACTTTTTCAACTTGCCAAATAAGAGTTAGTCTTGTCAAGTAAAGGAGAAAAAGTAATCTTTTAGGCCTTTTTGTGAATTAGAGGAATTCCAAGGTATTTGCCTAGATTTCCTATTGGAGGAATCCCCAACTCTGTGTTGATATAAGAAGCTCTATTTATATTGACATCTTAGAGCAGTAGAGTTTGGACTTGTCAATATTAATTTTCTACCCTAAAGCTTTGCAAAATTTAGAGAGGCATTGTTGAATGATCATCACTTAAGAAAGAAATAGTTCTACAGAAAGCAACAAGTCGTCGGCGAGGTGAGAAAGAAGAGGTCCCTTAGCTGTTAGTCAAATAGGCTTCCATTCATGTTTATCAATGCTATTGAGAATGCAATGGCTTAATTGTTTAATATAACGAACAAAAAGATAAGGAGGAAGAGGATCTCCTTTTCTATATTAGAAATTATGCACTAGGACCAATCATTATACTATGCACAATGTTATTTAATGATTTTCTCTTTTGTTATTATATCAATTACATGTTCACTATGATAACTATATCCTTAGACAAACTATAGTGATTATCCTAAATGTCCCTGGTCAGTCATCTGTGAGGGGATTATAGATGAAACAAGACTAGTATGAATTTAATTAATTATAGAGATATAAATCAAACTCATAGGCACTTGAAAGAGTACAAGGTGCTGGACTGACCCACTATGAGAAAGCAACATGGTACAAGTCATAAGCTTATCTCATATGTAATTATATCACTAAGCTCTTTGACCTAAGATCATCATGGATTCCAACATAATGACCATTGAACTTCTACGTAGTCAAAAGTTACCTTTGACTAAGTGATAATAAAGGATATGATTGAGTTTAGTGATATTCATATAGAGGAATATGAGTAGTCAAGATGGAATTTGTCCCTTATGTTAATTGAGAGATATTACTGGCCCCCTTGATGAGCAAGACTGAGAAAATATATAGCCATATTGCAATGTAAAGAGTTTTTCCATTGTTATTTTAGTCTACTCAAAGATCGAGAAAGTAATGTCAAGTAAAAGGAGAATAACAATTTTATATCTCATATTTGACTGAAATATTACGTAACAAAAGGGATGTGATATGGTTATATGATAGGTTGCATTGAATCATCGATCTACATATGAATTAGGTAGTTGCAATGTTTTGCTAGAGATCACTTGTGACTTATGGACTAATTGCGTAATTAGCCTACTACCAATTTCATATAGGCCTACAGGGTTGCACACAAGAATAGCCCAACTCGAGCTATAATGTCTAAGTTTATTAAATTTGAAATATGTCTAAATTCAATGAATATAATATAGGGTGAATGAATTATATATATATATTTGAATATTTATTTGATAAATATTTATATATATATGAAATATAAAATTCAAAATATAATTATATATATATGTATATTTTCAAAATATATGTATATTCATGTGTGTGTGTGTATTTACTATTTCAGTGAATGGAATTATTAGACTAGTTCTAGTTGGACTATGAGGTTGGAATAATGAATCAGGAGTTTAAGTAGATGACTCAATTACTTGTTTTACTTATCTTTCAGGGGATTGAGATAATGGTTCCTTAAATTTCTCTAAGGCCTCCACTTGTCTAATCTTGATTTTCTTCTTTTTTCTTTAATATGTTTTACTACAATCATTACAGGTGATGAATATTCAAATATACTTTCTCTTATTAAATTATATTGTTTCATTTCATTTATATGCATTATAAATTTCTTTTTATCATTTTCTCTCTATAGGTAAGGTTTACAGTTTATTTCTTTACTATAATCTCTTAATTTTATTTTTGATGAAAGTTTAGATTTTTTCTAATGAACTAAAGGATTATTACTATAATTTTTTAATAATCTTTATTTAATAGTTTTTACTTCTCTTGCAGTGTTTAACATTTTTATTGAATTTATAACTTCATTTTGATATGAAGGTTTTTTATTTGGTATAAATTATACTTCATATTCTTCTATTTTCTTTTAAAATTTTTCATCCCTTCTACTATAAAGCTTAGTTACTCTTAGTCCCCATGTTTGATGATTACAAGGTGTTGTTAATATTATTGCTTTTTCAAACATATGTAAAGGGTAATATTGTTCAATAAAATCTATTCCTAATGTTATATCACATAAATTATCATTATATTGCTTTAGTTTTCTTATTTTTAGTTCGTATTCTCATACTTGTACCATAATATCTCTTGCTTCTAATTCTATACAATTTATTTCTTGTCTTACTCCTTGCATTCTTAATACTTTATTTTTCTTTTTTCATAATTCATCAAGTAATACATTTGCTTTTGCTACTGAGATATTTGCTCCTGTATCTACTAAGACATGATATTTTCTAAATCTATACTTTTGATAGTTAAATTTTATCAATATATAATATAACTTTGTCATATTAATTTTATCTTTTGAATAACTATTATTTGGTAATTAATATTTATCAAAATTCTTCCTTTTTGTATTCTCCATGGTTTTACTTGTTCTAAAAAATCATTTCCTAAAATTATTTTGCATTGCCCATTATTATTATCTATTACCCAAAATTTTACAGTTATAACTTTTTTTTTATTTATTCTTATGGATGAAATTGTTTTATTTTCTTCATTAGTTATTTCTAAATTATTATTTGTCAAGACTAGTTGTATTGTAGTTTTTTTCTTTTTGTGGTTCTACTAATGCCAATACATCTATCCAATTTGCTTCTTATTTTACTTCTATTGCTATATAGTTATTTTTTTCTCTTGATGTTTCAGGTTTTAAAGATTCTAAATTTGAGATTATTGGTCTTTCACTTCTGGATCTTAACAATAATCTTTCTTCTCTAGATATTCCTCTACTTATACTGGGTCTTTTTTCTAAACTAAAACTTCTTCTAGTAGTAGGTTGATTTATATTTATATTTAATGTCGGTGTACTAATTCTTAGTGATCTTTGTCTAATATTATTATTTGTTATTAATCTTCTTGGATTATTTTCTGTTTCATAATATCCTATTGTATTATCTAATTCTAACCTTAATTGTTCTGGTATTGTTATTCTAGTCGGATCTAATTCAATTTCTTGTAATGCAGACATAAAATGTTTATCAATAGTTAATTTTTCTTTATTTCTTTTATAAATTTTATGTTCATTTGTAAATACTAATCCTATCATAGCAGTTATACTTATTGTTCTAGATTCTGATAATAATTTTATTCATCCTAATTTATGGTAAATTAATAATATTTTATTCATATTTTTATCAGCTCTTGAAATACAAAATTAGTGTTTATAGTAAATTTTAATTTTTGATATATTAAGTTTTCAGTCAATATTCCTAAAATACTATCTTCAACACTACTTATTATTCTTTCATTAGTTATTAATAATTCTATTGGTGAGTTTCTTTCTTCTTGAAAATAAGCTTTTACTAATAACTGTACTTCAGCAATATATATTTCAATTACTTCATCTTTAAATGGTAATTTATTTATTTCTGCATCTATTAAAGCTTTACTTATTAAAGGTATTCTTAATACTTTTCTGTTAATGTTAATTCTATAGGATGTTTCTTTTCTAAGTATTACATAGGCATTTTTTTTTGTTTTTTAGACTTTACAAGTTTTCTTACTTTATTCATAAAACTTTCATTTTTAGTTCTTTAGGTTTTAAATTTAATTTTGAATCCCTTATTTTTTTATATTGTTTTTGATTAAAAGTCATTCTCTTTTGAACTATTCTTCCTTCTGCACTTACAACTTCTTCATATTCATTATTACTACTTTCAGGTTCATCTTCTAATCTATTATCATACACATAGAACTCATTTCTTCTTCAGATTCATTATTTTTAGTTTCAGTTTTACTAATTATCTTTAATTTATAGATTTTTATATTTGAATTATTTAATTCACTTTTAATTTTTGATAATTCTTCATCATATCCTATAGGTTCTAAATTTTCTTTATAAGCTTCTTCCATTATTTTCATAATTTTCTTATCTTTTTTATTTGGACAGTTTGATAATATATGTCCTAATTCTTAATAATTATAACACTTTCATTTTTTAAGTTTTTTATTATAATTTATTCTTCTTTTCCTTTTTTCTTAAAGAATTCCCTTGGTTTATATTTACTATATTTTTTATGATTTTTCTCTTTTGGATATTTTTTAAATTTTATTTTAAGTTTTCTTTTCTTTCTTTTTTTCTCATATTTTTCTGGTTTACATTCTCACTTATGTCCTTTCATTACTTCTCCAAATCTTAATATTGTTTTATTTGTCTTAAAATATTTCATATTTCTCCATGTAGTTCTGCATTTATCAGCTATATATTTTCTTAAAAATAATTCTCTTCTTCCCATAGTATCCACTTTATTTAATACATTTATAGGTCTTTTTTCTACATCATCTATTATATCAGCTCCAAATGAAGTTATTTGATAAGTGTTATAATAATCTTCTAATATTGTGTTTGATAATACTTTCGGTAGTTTTTGGTAAAATAGATCTAAATAAAATATTTTTTTCTTTTAAGTCTCCTAATCTTGCTTCATCGTAATTTTTTTTATATTCACATATAAAAGCATTTAAATATTATAGTTCTAATGAACATAATTATATTTCATGTAATATTTTTATAGCATCCTTTTCTTTACTTATGTCATTTATATCTCTTGTAATTCCTACAAATTTATTTAATAATATTTTTTGATATTTTTCTATTATCATAGCATAATATTCGTCTCTATTTCCATAACTTTTATCTGGTTTTTTAAAATTTTCTCTAAATTCATGAGATTTACTTTTCCACCAATTTTGAGTATTTCCTAAAAAGTTGCTTCTATTAACATGGTTGCAATTTGTGTATCTACATTTTTTCCTATTAATACAATTAATGTTGCTTTACCCCATTCTTCTATTATTTTACTATTATCTAAGTTACAATCCAAATCTAACCATATTCTTAAATTTTATATTTATTTATTTTTATATTGTGCTAAAGGTGTTGGTATAAATTTATTATTTTTAGGTATGTTAAATGTAGCTTGAATAGGTATGTTATTACAATTTGTTTTATTTGATTTTATAAAATCAGTTTCATAGTGTTCTATTCCTTCACATGGTTCCATCATTCTTTTATCTTTTGGTTCTTCTGATATTTTACTAGATTTTACATTTTTTTATTATAAGATGGATCATCTACATTTGGTGGTACAAAGTTTTGAGGCATTCCATAGGGTTGTTGTTCATGGATTACTAATTATGAATTTTACATATTTATAAATGCTTCATCATAGTTATTATTTATCAAATGTCTATGATATATGAAATTAAATATAATATATATATATATTTCAAAATATATATGTGTGTGTATATATATTTATAATATAATATGTATATATTATATTATACTATATTATATTGTGTTAGTTTTAAATTTAATTTTATATGATAGATTAAATTTAATACCTAACATGATATGAAAGAATATCATATCAGTTTTATAGTTTGAATTTATAAGATAAATACAAATTAGATATGATATTATAAATTTTATTTATGAGATAAATTTAATCTAAATTTCGATTGGCTCTTTAAAAGGAAGGCAAAAATCCCAATCTATAGATAATAGATACAAGGGGATGTGCAAAATGATAGAGTTAGAAAAGTTCTGACAGTCAAGTACTTTGAGAGCCATGAAACACCACAGAGAAAGAAAAACCAATGTTCAAAGAAGAACGGATGTGAGAGCACTAGCACGTTGTTAGTTAGAGAGTTTTTTATGTGGATATTGGTAGAGGAGAAGATCTACATTATTGGCTCTAAGATCTAGACTCTTGAAGAGAAGCACGTGAAGCATGAAAAGAAAAATATAATTCTTCTTTCCACCTTAACTTAGATGATTTTGTTCAGTCTACATCAAGATAGGAAATTTAAAATTTTAATCTTTCATTGTGCCTCTATATCCAACAGCCTAATGCCATGTATAGGTGAAAATTCTTTTGTAGGCTCTCCATTCTAAAGGACTCTTATATGCATGGAGTGTTGGCACTACTAGGTAAAAATACAGTCTGAGTTGTGCTCAAGGACACTATCCTTAAGAGCTATTCCGCCATACTGGGTTAATTGCGTGGCAGCTCCCTAGGATTAAATAGACTCTTCCTACTAAAAGTAAGGACACAGAATAATAGAGACTAGCATAATACTCAGTCAGCACAACACATAGAGGAGAAGCTTTAGAACTCTAGAGCCAAGCTCTAAATACACTACATTCCCCGGGCTATATATAGGCACAGTCTAGATGAAGCCTTAAAGCATGATTTAATGGAGAGTTTCGTAAACATAATGACACATTGTTATAATGAAGATAATTGATTCCAGCATTTTGAACGTTTGCCACTTGAAGAAAATTGCAAAACTGATTTCAAGCTTTAATTGGAAATAATGTCTAGTTAAAGCACATTAACAAATCCAAGGATAATGAATTTAGACTTGAAACGTGCAAAGCAAAGTTTTGGGAAAAAGCATTTACAAAAATTAATTTAACAACCTTTGTAAAAAATAAAGTTGATAAAAGAACCTAGTGCCTCTTTGACTTGTAAGCCCACTGCTCCTCTAAGCCCATTCACTAGCCCATTTTCATTCCTTAGCATATATACACTAGGAGCTCTCCTTATGTGGGCAGTATGAGACTTCTTCTTTTGACACACACACAATAACTATAACAATCCCCCACATGTGTCAAAAGGATCATTATCATCTGAGTTATTTACATGGAAAATAATCACTTCGAATTTGGTGTCCTTCGACTTGAATCAAACCTAGACTAATAAAACTTAATACACAGAAAGTCGGTGTAACTTTGTTATTGAACCAACAGATCTTGGGTGTGTACTAGAGGTGTTATTAATCGGATTATACTCCCACAGTCTCTGCTATTAACAACGGTTTTGCACATTTTCGGCCATGCGCGTGCCTGGTTTTAACAAATGCTCTAGAGATTTTGCCACAATCATATAGGAGTGGCCCCACTCTACATTCGTATAGGTGTTTTCATTAAGTGTATCTACAATGAATACATTATCTATAAGGACTATGAAAAATATTAAGAGCTTTCGCTCAGCCTCCGATCAATGCATTCTAGCACTTTCTCAGGCCATAGGAAGAGACAAAAAATTCAGTGCTAGCAAAACTAATAAGTGACTTATTCTTACCCATTGAACCTTCTTCATGGGATCTCCAATCACAAAGGTTGGGTTGCCATTACCGTTAATTTCAAACAGGCTTGAGTCTCATTCCCCTCAACGTTTCAATAATAGATTTCTTCCCCAGGGGCTTAGTTAATGGATCCATCATATTTACATCTGATCTCACATAATCGATTGAGATAACTTCCCCTTTTAGCATGCTTAATTGTATCTCAAACGATATTTATATATGCCATTGTTCTCTTTATGAATGACTATTACCATTTGGCAATCACAAATCATCGACATGGCTTGTGTCGGTTTTAGTCATAGTAGAATATTCACTGAGAAGTTTCTCAACTACTCAGCCTCATTGTTATCCAACTTTAGAGTAATAAACTCTAGCTCAAATAACATTTTATTTAGCTACCAATAGATTTTTCTCCACCTGAATTTAAATTCAATTAACATCATTGTATTATCTTCATACAATGGAAATCTATTATACATGATATCAACATTTATGGTATCCCTTAAATACTCTTTTGTCTCATGCTCTTATAAGACTTAATCTCCATGCAATGTATGCTATGGGATTAACACTTATTAATGCAACAAACTCACAAATTTGTGTATCCACAAATTGAGCAACAAAAATATATCATTTTTTTAAATGACATATCAACCTCATAAGAATTCATTGACACTACGTGTCAGTTTTACACAATAAAATAATTGCTTAGATGATCTCTAGCAACTTAGCCTCCAATCCAGTTTCAAATTAATTGGCTTGGACTCTACTATGGTCCCATTATTATATTTTGATCTTATCACTATCGAGAGTGGATAATCATTAGTGGATTTTCTCAGACAAATTTATAACTCAGTAAATATGCATCCACATATTTTATGCAATGGAAATACACTATTCTCAATTCCATAATTTAAAAATAATTAGTTATCTCATGGGATTATAATACAAATAAACAAATCATTATTCATGATAATGAATATTTGTGTCAAAATAATTAAATAGGTCATGCACCTATTTTTTTAAATACATTTATCTACACTAGATAAATGATTAAATTTATACCATTATCACAACGCTTGTTGCAAGCCACACAAAGTGATAAATCACAATTTTTGCATTTATACAGATAATAAAGCCTCCATATAATATTTCCTCTAAATCAGTAAAATAATTTTGCTAGACACCCCCACATTTTCAAATATATTTCAACCACATGTATGAAAGATATTTAAATATTTTCCATAACTTATCAATAATAATTCTAATTAAATTAGAATGTCATTATATAATCTTCTCCCATTCTAATTAAATTAGAATATCTCATAAATTTTAAATCCACCATAAATATAATATCCCATGCACATACTCCCAAAATATGGATAAATCAGCCATAAAGCCTTCTTACATTCAGACTAATACTTCCAGAACCTCATCAAAATATATGTAAGTTCTTCAATGACAATTTGAGATGCCAATTCCAGCATTAAAAATAGACTCCAAGTCCATTTAATGACAACAATTACATCCCAAGAAATAAAAAACTCAGAAAATCACAAATCGGATTTCACTTGGATTTAGAACAACCATAAACTGATTAAGCTTAGCAATCTAGCAAATTAAATATCAATCAACCCAAGAGGGAAAATCCTGTGCATAAACTGGGTTTCATATTCTTTTTCCCAATTGTGATTAATCACAATTATGACACTCATAGTCATAAAATACATCACAAAATTAGATGCAAAAGTTTTCACAAATAGAACTTTTCAAATCTATTAAAGTAGAATTTCACGTAATTGTAAAATTCACCATAAATATATCAAGGCATGCATATAGCCCCACACTTTGGATAGTAATTTGTGAATTTTGATCAACAAAATATTTTTTGGGCAACATCCAAAAAGAAGTGCAATCTAGGCACCATGTCAATTCTCATAAATTTACTACACATTGGCACCAACATGTTGTTGCTTGATGCGCAAAATATTATCTAGCATTGAACTATAAGATAACAATTATGCTTTAGACGACACCAATAAGTGCAGGAAATTATTTTATTATGTAACAACTTTATAATAATTCATTCGCTTAATTACAACTATTTAATTCACTGAAAATTGTTTCCATCTCTTGGCATGTACTAAGTATACTATCACAGAAAATAACAACTTCTACCAATTAAACAAAGCATCAAATTTTAATTCCAATTTTTTCACATAACTGTCAATCAAATTATTTAAATATAATAAATTCTCATTATTGCAATTTATGAACCATTGCTTCAAAAAAAAATTCCAGCCATATATTCCAACTCTTATTATGGGCCTAAAAACATACCCAATTGTTATTCAAACGCAAGGCATTTATATTTTTAGAAGCAGAGGATAATCTTTTAAAAACTATTTAATATGCAATCTTCAATTTCAAAATGAATGTAATATCAAAGCCTCTGGCTTTACAACGGTGTAAAAATGATCACAATAAACTAGTAAAATGGTGGGTCATGCCTGAAAATATTCTCTACACCTAGAGACATTTTGAATGCTACAGAAATAAAGGGCAACGTAAATAGTTTTACCTGAAGTTAATAGCTCTTAAGATTGTTGGCACTGCTAGGTAAAAATACAGTCTGAGTCGTGCTCAAGGACACTATCCTTAAGAGCTATTCCGCCATACTGGGTTAATTGCGCGACAGCTCCCCAGAATTAAACAGACTCTTCCTACTAAAAGTAAGGACACAGAACAATAGAGACTAGCATAATACTCAGTCAGCACAACACATAGAGGAGAAGCTTTAGAACTCTAGAGCCAAGCTCTAAATACACTACATTCCCCGGGCTATATATAGGCACAGTCTAGATGAAGCCTTAAAGCATGATTTAATGGAGAGTTTCGTAAACATAATGACACATTGTTATAATGAAGATAATTGATTCCAGCATTTTGAACGTTTGCCACTTGAAGAAAATTGCAAAACTGATTTCAAGCTTTAATTAGAAATAATGTCTAGTTAAAGCACATTAACAAATCCAAGGATAATGAATTTAGACTTGAAACGTGCAAAGCAAAGTTTTGGGAAAAAGCATTTACAAAAATTAATTTAATAACCTTTGTAAAAAATGAAGTTGATAAAAGAACCTAGTGCCTTTTTGACTTGTAAGCCCACTGCTCCTCTAAGCCCATTCACTAGCCTATTTTCATTCCTTAGCATATATACACTAGGAGCTCTCCTCATGTGGGCAATATGGGACTTCTTCTTTTGACACACACACAATAACTATAACATGGAGGAGATAGTAGCTCTAATTAATTTTCTGAAATGGCTATTTAACTTGATCACATTGAGGGTATCCTCAATAAAATCCTAAGACAATCTATCAAAAGCTTTCTCAAAATCCACCTTAAGAGCCATAAAACCTTTTTTATTGGTTTTATTCCTTATGGAGTGATAAGATCTCTTGAACGATAATGATATTGTCGCTACTCTATTGCCCTTATTTGAAATTGCATTGATTATCCTTGATTAAATGATTCATAAGTCCACATATGCAATTGGAGAGAATTTTGGTGATGATTTTGCAACTCACATTACAAAGATATTGGACGAAAGTCCTTCATGCAAGTCAGATTGCCTTTGTTAGGGATTAGAATGATGAAGGTGTCATTTATTTCACTAATGGCATCAGGATCCCTGAAGACTCTCTTAACAAGTTTAAAGATGTTGTGTTCAAGAATATCCTAATAAGTATGTATGAATGAATCCAGCATTAATGCCAGTAGGGCTAAGGGCTTTAAAGGCTCCAATGTCAAAAGTAGCCTTTTTAATTATTCTTCAGTCACTTCTTTATGCAGAGATTGCAGTTGAATAGACAAGAGAGGTGGGAAACTTCTTTCAATAGTGAGCTTAGGTTTCACATTAGTATCTTCTTTGAAAAGTTCTTTAAAATAAGAGACAGCCATATTCTCTAATAAGTCTTGGTCATATATCCAAGTATAATTATCTACTTTTAGAGATATAATCTGGTTTCTTTTCCTTTTGATGACTATGGTCACATGAAGAAATTTTGTGTTCTAATCTCCCCATTTTAGCCACTTACATCTAGACTTTGAAACCAAATTAACTCTTCCTATAAAAGAACTTTTTTTTATAATCTTCCTAAAGAAATTTTTCCAACTTCCTTAGAAAGTAATTGTCTCTAGAGTTTCCATTTTTATTAATTTATTCCAATCTTCTTAAAATCCTTTTCTTTTTGGAAGATATATTGCCAAAATTTGAGATGCCAATTCCAGCATTAAAAATAGACTCCAAGTCCATTTAATGGCAACAATTACATCCCAAGAAATAAAAAACTTAGAAAATCACAAATCGGATTTCACTTGGATTTAGAACAACCATAAACTGATTAAGCTTAGCAATCTAGCAAATTAAATATCAATCAACCCAAGAGGGAAAATCCTGTGCATAAACTGGGTTTCATATTCTTTTTCCCAATTGTGATTAATCACAATTATGACACTCATAGTCATAAAATACATCACAAAATTAGATGCAAAAGTTTTCACAAATAGAACTTTTCAAATCTATTAAAGTAGAATTTCACGTAATTGTAAAATTCACCATAAATATATCAAGGCATGCATATAGCCCCACACTTTGGATAGTAATTTGTGAATTTTGATCAACAAAATATTTTTTGGGCAACATCCAAAAAGAAGTGCAATCTAGGCACCATGTCAATTCTCATAAATTTACTACACATTGGCACCAACATGTTGTTGCTTGATGCGCAAAATATTATCTAGCATTGAACTATAAGATAACAATTATGCTTTAGACGACACCAATAAGTGCAGGAAATTATTTTATTATGTAACAACTTTATAATAATTCATTCGCTTAATTACAACTATTTAATTCACTGAAAATTGTTTCCATCTCTTGGCATGTACTAAGTATACTATCACAGAAAATAACAACTTCTACCAATTAAACAAAGCATCAAATTTTAATTCCAATTTTTTCACATAACTGTCAATCAAATTATTTAAATATAATAAATTCTCATTATTGCAATTTATGAACCATTGCTTCAAAAAAAAATTCCAGCCATATATTCCAACTCTTATTATGGGCCTAAAAACATACCCAATTGTTATTCAAACGCAAGGCATTTATATTTTTTAGAAGCAGAGGATAATCTTTTAAAAACTATTTAATATGCAATCTTCAATTTCAAAATGAATGTAATATCAAAGCCTCTGGCTTTACAACGGTGTAAAAATGATCACAATAAACTAGTAAAATGGTGGGTCATGCCTGAAAATATTCTCTACACCTAGAGACATTTTGAATGCTACAGAAATAAAGGGCAACGTAAATAGTTTTACCTGAAGTTAATAGCTCTTAAGATTGTTGGCACTGCTAGGTAAAAATACAGTCTGAGTCGTGCTCAAGGACACTATCCTTAAGAGCTATTCCGCCATACTGGGTTAATTGCGCGACAGCTCCCCAGAATTAAACAGACTCTTCCTACTAAAAGTAAGGACACAGAACAATAGAGACTAGCATAATACTCAGTCAGCACAACACATAGAGGAGAAGCTTTAGAACTCTAGAGCCAAGCTCTAAATACACTACATTCCCCGGGCTATATATAGGCACAGTCTAGATGAAGCCTTAAAGCATGATTTAATGGAGAGTTTCGTAAACATAATGACACATTGTTATAATGAAGATAATTGATTCCAGCATTTTGAACGTTTGCCACTTGAAGAAAATTGCAAAACTGATTTCAAGCTTTAATTAGAAATAATGTCTAGTTAAAGCACATTAACAAATCCAAGGATAATGAATTTAGACTTGAAACGTGCAAAGCAAAGTTTTGGGAAAAAGCATTTACAAAAATTAATTTAATAACCTTTGTAAAAAATGAAGTTGATAAAAGAACCTAGTGCCTTTTTGACTTGTAAGCCCACTGCTCCTCTAAGCCCATTCACTAGCCTATTTTCATTCCTTAGCATATATACACTAGGAGCTCTCCTCATGTGGGCAATATGGGACTTCTTCTTTTGACACACACACAATAACTATAACATGGAGGAGATAGTAGCTCTAATTAATTTTCTGAAATGGCTATTTAACTTGATCACATTGAGGGTATCCTCAATAAAATCCTAAGACAATCTATCAAAAGCTTTCTCAAAATCCACCTTAAGAGCCATAAAACCTTTTTTATTGGTTTTATTCCTTATGGAGTGATAAGATCTCTTGAACGATAATGATATTGTCGCTACTCTATTGCCCTTATTTGAAATTGCATTGATTATCCTTGATTAAATGATTCATAAGTCCACATATGCAATTGGAGAGAATTTTGGTGATGATTTTGCAACTCACATTACAAAGATATTGGACGAAAGTCCTTCATGCAAGTCAGATTGCCTTTGTTAGGGATTAGAATGATGAAGGTGTCATTTATTTCACTAATGGCATCAGGATCCCTGAAGACTCTCTTAACAAGTTTAAAGATGTTGTGTTCAAGAATATCCTAATAAGTATGTATGAATGAATCCAGCATTAATGCCAGTAGGGCTAAGGGCTTTAAAGGCTCCAATGTCAAAAGTAGCCTTTTTAATTATTCTTCAGTCACTTCTTTATGCAGAGATTGCAGTTGAATAGACAAGAGAGGTGGGAAACTTCTTTCAATAGTGAGCTTAGGTTTCACATTAGTATCTTCTTTGAAAAGTTCTTTAAAATAAGAGACAGCCATATTCTCTAATAAGTCTTGGTCATATATCCAAGTATAATTATCTACTTTTAGAGATATAATCTGGTTTCTTTTCCTTTTGATGACTATGGTCACATGAAGAAATTTTGTGTTCTAATCTCCCCATTTTAGCCACTTACATCTAGACTTTGAAACCAAATTAACTCTTCCTATAAAAGAACTTTTTTTTATAATCTTCCTAAAGAAATTTTTCCAACTTCCTTAGAAAGTAATTGTCTCTAGAGTTTCCATTTTTATTAATTTATTCCAATCTTCTTAAAATCCTTTTCTTTTTGGAAGATATATTGCCAAAATTTGAGATGCCAATTCCAGCATTAAAAATAGACTCCAAGTCCATTTAATGGCAACAATTACATCCCAAGAAATAAAAAACTTAGAAAATCACAAATCGGATTTCACTTGGATTTAGAACAACCATAAACTGATTAAGCTTAGCAATCTAGCAAATTAAATATCAATCAACCCAAGAGGGAAAATCCTGTGCATAAACTGGGTTTCATATTCTTTTTCCAATTGTGATTAATCACAATTATGACACTCATAGTCATAAAATACATCACAAAATTAGATGCAAAAGTTTTCACAAATAGAACTTTTCAAATCTATTAAAGTAGAATTTCACGTAATTGTAAAATTCACCATAAATATATCAAGGCATGCATATAGCCCCACACTTTGGATAGTAATTTGTGAATTTTGATCAACAAAATATTTTTTGGGCAACATCCAAAAAGAAGTGCAATCTAGGCACCATGTCAATTCTCATAAATTTACTACACATTGGCACCAACATGTTGTTGCTTGATGCGCAAAATATTATCTAGCATTGAACTATAAGATAACAATTATGCTTTAGACGACACCAATAAGTGCAGGAAATTATTTTATTATGTAACAACTTTATAATAATTCATTCGCTTAATTACAACTATTTAATTCACTGAAAATTGTTTCCATCTCTTGGCATGTACTAAGTATACTATCACAGAAAATAACAACTTCTACCAATTAAACAAAGCATCAAATTTTAATTCCAATTTTTTCACATAACTGTCAATCAAATTATTTAAATATAATAAATTCTCATTATTGCAATTTATGAACCATTGCTTCAAAAAAAAATTCCAGCCATATATTCCAACTCTTATTATGGGCCTAAAAACATACCCAATTGTTATTCAAACGCAAGGCATTTATATTTTTTAGAAGCAGAGGATAATCTTTTAAAAACTATTTAATATGCAATCTTCAATTTCAAAATGAATGTAATATCAAAGCCTCTGGCTTTACAACGGTGTAAAAATGATCACAATAAACTAGTAAAATGGTGGGTCATGCCTGAAAATATTCTCTACACCTAGAGACATTTTGAATGCTACAGAAATAAAGGGCAACGTAAATAGTTTTACCTGAAGTTAATAGCTCTTAAGATTGTTGGCACTGCTAGGTAAAAATACAGTCTGAGTCGTGCTCAAGGACACTATCCTTAAGAGCTATTCCGCCATACTGGGTTAATTGCGCGACAGCTCCCCAGAATTAAACAGACTCTTCCTACTAAAAGTAAGGACACAGAACAATAGAGACTAGCATAATACTCAGTCAGCACAACACATAGAGGAGAAGCTTTAGAACTCTAGAGCCAAGCTCTAAATACACTACATTCCCCGGGCTATATATAGGCACAGTCTAGATGAAGCCTTAAAGCATGATTTAATGGAGAGTTTCGTAAACATAATGACACATTGTTATAATGAAGATAATTGATTCCAGCATTTTGAACGTTTGCCACTTGAAGAAAATTGCAAAACTGATTTCAAGCTTTAATTAGAAATAATGTCTAGTTAAAGCACATTAACAAATCCAAGGATAATGAATTTAGACTTGAAACGTGCAAAGCAAAGTTTTGGGAAAAAGCATTTACAAAAATTAATTTAATAACCTTTGTAAAAAATGAAGTTGATAAAAGAACCTAGTGCCTTTTTGACTTGTAAGCCCACTGCTCCTCTAAGCCCATTCACTAGCCTATTTTCATTCCTTAGCATATATACACTAGGAGCTCTCCTCATGTGGGCAATATGGGACTTCTTCTTTTGACACACACACAATAACTATAACATGGAGGAGATAGTAGCTCTAATTAATTTTCTGAAATGGCTATTTAACTTGATCACATTGAGGGTATCCTCAATAAAATCCTAAGACAATCTATCAAAAGCTTTCTCAAAATCCACCTTAAGAGCCATAAAACCTTTTTTATTGGTTTTATTCCTTATGGAGTGATAAGATCTCTTGAACGATAATGATATTGTCGCTACTCTATTGCCCTTATTTGAAATTGCATTGATTATCCTTGATTAAATGATTCATAAGTCCACATATGCAATTGGAGAGAATTTTGGTGATGATTTTGCAACTCACATTACAAAGATATTGGACGAAAGTCCTTCATGCAAGTCAGATTGCCTTTGTTAGGGATTAGAATGATGAAGGTGTCATTTATTTCACTAATGGCATCAGGATCCCTGAAGACTCTCTTAACAAGTTTAAAGATGTTGTGTTCAAGAATATCCTAATAAGTATGTATGAATGAATCCAGCATTAATGCCAGTAGGGCTAAGGGCTTTAAAGGCTCCAATGTCAAAAGTAGCCTTTTTAATTATTCTTCAGTCACTTCTTTATGCAGAGATTGCAGTTGAATAGACAAGAGAGGTGGGAAACTTCTTTCAATAGTGAGCTTAGGTTTCACATTAGTATCTTCTTTGAAAAGTTCTTTAAAATAAGAGACAGCCATATTCTCTAATAAGTCTTGGTCATATATCCAAGTATAATTATCTACTTTTAGAGATATAATCTGGTTTCTTTTCCTTTTGATGACTATGGTCACATGAAGAAATTTTGTGTTCTAATCTCCCCATTTTAGCCACTTACATCTAGACTTTGAAACCAAATTAACTCTTCCTATAAAAGAACTTTTTTTTATAATCTTCCTAAAGAAATTTTTCCAACTTCCTTAGAAAGTAATTGTCTCTAGAGTTTCCATTTTTATTAATTTATTCCAATCTTCTTAAAATCCTTTTCTTTTTGGAAGATATATTGCCAAAATTTGAGATGCCAATTCCAGCATTAAAAATAGACTCCAAGTCCATTTAATGGCAACAATTACATCCCAAGAAATAAAAAACTTAGAAAATCACAAATCGGATTTCACTTGGATTTAGAACAACCATAAACTGATTAAGCTTAGCAATCTAGCAAATTAAATATCAATCAACCCAAGAGGGAAAATCCTGTGCATAAACTGGGTTTCATATTCTTTTTCCCAATTGTGATTAATCACAATTATGACACTCATAGTCATAAAATACATCACAAAATTAGATGCAAAAGTTTTCACAAATAGAACTTTTCAAATCTATTAAAGTAGAATTTCACGTAATTGTAAAATTCACCATAAATATATCAAGGCATGCATATAGCCCCACACTTTGGATAGTAATTTGTGAATTTTGATCAACAAAATATTTTTTGGGCAACATCCAAAAAGAAGTGCAATCTAGGCACCATGTCAATTCTCATAAATTTACTACACATTGGCACCAACATGTTGTTGCTTGATGCGCAAAATATTATCTAGCATTGAACTATAAGATAACAATTATGCTTTAGACGACACCAATAAGTGCAGGAAATTATTTTATTATGTAACAACTTTATAATAATTCATTCGCTTAATTACAACTATTTAATTCACTGAAAATTGTTTCCATCTCTTGGCATGTACTAAGTATACTATCACAGAAAATAACAACTTCTACCAATTAAACAAAGCATCAAATTTTAATTCCAATTTTTTCACATAACTGTCAATCAAATTATTTAAATATAATAAATTCTCATTATTGCAATTTATGAACCATTGCTTCAAAAAAAAAATTCCAGCCATATATTCCAACTCTTATTATGGGCCTAAAAACATACCCAATTGTTATTCAAACGCAAGGCATTTATATTTTTTAGAAGCAGAGGATAATCTTTTAAAAACTATTTAATATGCAATCTTCAATTTCAAAATGAATGTAATATCAAAGCCTCTGGCTTTACAACGGTGTAAAAATGATCACAATAAACTAGTAAAATGGTGGGTCATGCCTGAAAATATTCTCTACACACTAGAGACATTTTGAATGCTACAGAAATAAAGGGCAACGTAAATAGTTTTACCTGAAGTTAATAGCTCTTAAGATTGTTGGCACTGCTAGGTAAAAATACAGTCTGAGTCGTGCTCAAGGACACTATCCTTAAGAGCTATTCCGCCATACTGGGTTAATTGCGCGACAGCTCCCCAGAATTAAACAGACTCTTCCTACTAAAAGTAAGGACACAGAACAATAGAGACTAGCATAATACTCAGTCAGCACAACACATAGAGGAGAAGCTTTAGAACTCTAGAGCCAAGCTCTAAATACACTACATTCCCGGGCTATATATAGGCACAGTCTAGATGAAGCCTTAAAGCATGATTTAATGGAGAGTTTCGTAAACATAATGACACATTGTTATAATGAAGATAATTGATTCCAGCATTTTGAACGTTTGCCACTTGAAGAAAATTGCAAAACTGATTTCAAGCTTTAATTAGAAATAATGTCTAGTTAAAGCACATTAACAAATCCAAGGATAATGAATTTAGACTTGAAACGTGCAAAGCAAAGTTTTGGGAAAAGCATTTACAAAAATTAATTTAATAACCTTTGTAAAAAATGAAGTTGATAAAAGAACCTAGTGCCTTTTTGACTTGTAAGCCCACTGCTCCTCTAAGCCCATTCACTAGCCTATTTTCATTCCTTAGCATATATACACTAGGAGCTCTCCTCATGTGGGCAATATGGGACTTCTTCTTTTGACACACACACAATAACTATAACATGGAGGAGATAGTAGCTCTAATTAATTTTCTGAAATGGCTATTTAACTTGATCACATTGAGGGTATCCTCAATAAAATCCTAAGACAATCTATCAAAAGCTTTCTCAAAATCCACCTTAAGAGCCATAAAACCTTTTTTATTGGTTTTATTCCTTATGGAGTGATAAGATCTCTTGAACGATAATGATATTGTCGCTACTCTATTGCCCTTATTTGAAATTGCATTGATTATCCTTGATTAAATGATTCATAAGTCCACATATGCAATTGGAGAGAATTTTGGTGATGATTTTGCAACTCACATTACAAAGATATTGGACGAAAGTCCTTCATGCAAGTCAGATTGCCTTTGTTAGGGATTAGAATGATGAAGGTGTCATTTATTTCACTAATGGCATCAGGATCCCTGAAGACTCTCTTAACAAGTTTAAAGATGTTGTGTTCAAGAATATCCTAATAAGTATGTATGAATGAATCCAGCATTAATGCCAGTAGGGCTAAGGGCTTTAAAGGCTCCAATGTCAAAAGTAGCCTTTTTAATTATTCTTCAGTCACTTCTTTATGCAGAGATTGCAGTTGAATAGACAAGAGAGGTGGGAAACTTCTTTCAATAGTGAGCTTAGGTTTCACATTAGTATCTTCTTTGAAAAGTTCTTTAAAATAAGAGACAGCCATATTCTCTAATAAGTCTTGGTCATATATCCAAGTATAATTATCTACTTTTAGAGATATAATCTGGTTTCTTTTCCTTTTGATGACTATGGTCACATGAAGAAATTTTGTGTTCTAATCTCCCCATTTTAGCCACTTACATCTAGACTTTGAAACCAAATTAACTCTTCCTATAAAAGAACTTTTTTTTATAATCTTCCTAAAGAAATTTTTCCAACTTCCTTAGAAAGTAATTGTCTCTAGAGTTTCCATTTTTATTAATTTATTCCAATCTTCTTAAAATCCTTTTCTTTTTGGAAGATATATTGCCAAAATTTTCCTTATTCCTAGTAGAAGCAGTATTGGCAAATTTAGTCACTCCTTCTTTGTAATCGGTTATAGTACACAAATTTTGACTAAGGGTTAAAAAGATTCCTCAAGCATCCAAGCAGTATGGCATTGAAAAGTTTTTTTGACATGTATGGAGGGCTATGTTATCAAGCTAAATTCTAATTGGACAATGATTAGAGCCATATTTAAGGAGGTAGTTAGTGTTAGGTTGATGAAATTTAAGTCTTCATTTCATGTCTCAAAAAGCCCAATCTAAGCATTCTTTAATGTTACCTTTCTCTCAAGTAAATCTGTCTCTATAGAAATTTAGTTCCAGAAGGTTGGAAGACTTGATGCATTGTCTAAAAGATTTCATTGATCTCCAATTAAAACCATTGCCACCAGATTTGTCATCATAAGAGAGATAAGAGATAAAATCACTAACAATGATCTAATGTTCAATTATATTTTGAGTAAGAGAAGTAATAGAATTCCAAAGAAGCTTACGATTGCAAGAGTTAGGATCACCATAAATATAGGAGAGCAAGTAAGAGTGATTATTAGATAGAACATTGATCTTGTAGTGAAGTAATTGAACATTAGAGTAATTATAATCAATATCAATACTATCATTATTCCATAATAGCCAAATACCACTAGCATAGCTAGTTGCTTCAACATGAATCCAATTAAAAAAGCCCAATTTTCAAACAATTTTATCTACTTTAAATCCACTAGTTCTAATTTCAGTTAAAATAAGAATTTGGGTATTATAAGTTCTAGTAATCTCTTTAATACATTTAGGGAAGCTTTTAGAACAGGCACCTCTACAAGTCCAACAAATTATGTCCATAATAAAAATAAAAGGATTAGAAAAACTTAGACCCAGATTAATCCTTATATTATGGCATAGAGTCCTCAATATCATCATTATCATTGAAGAGTGTGTTACCATATTCTTCATCAAGAAGGTCGTCATCTAGGTTGTCATCTTCATGAATATCATGCTTAAAATGATCTAGGTTATGATCATTTTCCATAGAGCTACTTTGAATTTTCATAGTGGAGTTGTCAAGAATTGAGTTTCTAGGACAAAGCTAGGGGTGTTATCTAGGTTAGGAGGTTTATTCTAATTAGGATGAGGATTATGGATGATATGAGCGACTTGTTAGGAGAAATTCCTTGTTCTCGATTGCTCATCTAGACTTTTAAATCAAGGGAATAAGGAGTTCCGGCTGCATTTTTATTGGCATTAATTTTTTCGGTGGGTTTTTTAATATTCATGCTGATAGGCCTGATTGAAGAGCCCATAATTCTATTAGTTCCTTTAACCATATTATGATTATGTTTGTTGGGCTTGTGATTGTAACTTTTGTGTTGTTGCTCGATAGACTCAATTTTATCCAGATTGAAATTACTTGGGCCTTCCTTACTAAAACTTAGCCCAATCTTTAAAGCTTTATTACTTTGATTTGTGTCATTATTCATTTCTTTCCCTTTTCCTCTTGATTTCTCTACTACCACTTCGTCATCATTAGGGCAAGATCTTTTCACACTTGTAACCTCCTTCTTTCTCCATTCCTTTTTGATAGTCTTTCATAGGTGGCTTCATAGATCTAACTGTTCCTGCTTTAGATTACCTTACATGGCCATCAGTATCTTGCTCCAAGGTGGCTAGGACATCAAATCATGTCCTTGCTAAGAAATTGGCTCCTCGAGTTTGGTGTAAAGGATGACTATCTGTTGTGTAACTTGTATTTCAATGTTCTTGTGATGTCAAAATTTCATCCATTCACTATAAATTTCCTCTTCCTTTGGCAATATATTATTTTTATTTTTCAGCAAGGCCTGGTTTAATTTCTCACTAATTTTGGTTTGATCTTTGGTTGAATCTATATTTCTATTTCTCATAGTTTGATTTCTTTCATTTCTATTATTTGCCTCTTTTGTCATGTTTCTATCTTTTGAGTTTATTTATTATTTTGCAAGTTGAAAAAAATACAAGAAGCTGGCACTATTCAATTGAACAGTGATATAGGAAAGGAGCCATGTATGAGCTACTTTCTTTAGCAGTTTATAGTGATCTTGCTTTATTTTATATATAGATATCTAGGCTAGAATGTATTCTTTGCCATCATCCACATGCCTAGACCTTCCCCCAAGGGGATGCTAGGTGTACTCATAAATGGCTAAGGTTGCCTATTTCTTTTTCCATCGCGTGGTTTGACACACTAGAAGCAAAGGATGAATATGGTTCCTTATTTTAATTTTGTAGTAGAGGACACTCCCCCCTTCTATGACCATATTTTCCATATTTAAAAAAAAATCTCCATGTCTTCATATTCCACAGGGTAAATATGATTCCTAATAACAAAAAGAGACCATAATTTTTTAACTTAGATCAATCTCTACACTGCCTCTAGCATACTTTCCCTTCTCCATAGCTACTCCTCTGTTTCTACATTTTGCTAAGGTGTTCACATCCACCTTCATGGCTTTACCCATCATATTTCATAGCTCAAACATAGGCTCCTTAGTACGGCATAGCAATGCATGGGGAGTGTAGGGATCCTCATCTAGATGGCAAGTGTAAAATCTCTTACAAACAAGCAAAGTTACTCTTACTAGCCTATTCTTAACTCCAAAATAAAGATATTCATGGGCTAATCCCTTTAGGTTACCAAGTTTGTAATTTATAGAAATGAAATTTCATTTCACAAAGTTTAGAGTACCTCAATAACATCTAAGAAACCTCAAATCAAAGTAGAATAATGTTTTGAAAGCATGAGATACCTCTAGGAGTGAAAAGACTTAAAATTAGTTGAAAAACATCAAGATATGAAAAACAAGAGGACGTGCTGTAGAATGTGCACATGCACCGTAATAGTTCTTCTCTATGCCATACACCATAGTGTGTAGCACGTATTCGACAACATTTTGCTGTCAAGTGATAATAACTTGGGAAACCTCCTATATGCCTTAATTTTTCATTCAACGTCCAATTAAGGTGATTTAGGTGTCTACAAAAACTATTTTCCTAAACTAGTTAGTGGCATGGGTTTACTTTCAAGTTTTATCACACAAGGAAGATGGACACCAAACACATTTTCAAACCTTCACACTGTTTCCTCAACTTAGAGGTATCCAAAACCCCATTCATTTACTAAAAGCAATTCCTAATACCTAAGATATACTTAATGGACTTATGACTACTTGTATAACACACCACATGCATGTAATTTCAATCATATCAAATTTTTACTCCTTAACTCCTTTAATACCAAAAATAGTAAGGCAAGGTTTTAACATTGCATCAATCACTAGACTTTTAAATTCACAATATAATAATAATATTGGATATGAAAGCTCAGTGGAAGATAAAAAATTTAAAATTCTATCCTGATGTGAACTGAAAGAACTTGTTTAAGTCAAGGTAGATAGAAGAATTATTTTTTAATTCCGAGCTCCTCAAGTGTTGTTGCAAGTAATTAGATTTAAGGAGCTGGTAACATATATTTTCTCCCTCTATCAGTATCCACACGAATAGCTCTCTAACTTGAATAATGTGCTAGCTCCCAACATCTGTTCGTCTTTGAATGTCAGTTTTTTCTTCTTTAGGGTGTTTCGTGGCTCTCAAATTGTTTGGCTATTAGAACTTTTCTAACTCTCAACACCTTAACCTAGCACATCCCAATTCTATATTATATATAGATTAGGATTTTTACCTTCCTTTAATAAGCCAATGAAATCATTAAATTAAATTTATCTCATAAATAAAATCTATAATATCATATCTAATTAAATTTATCTTATAAATTTAAACTCTAGAACTGATACGATATTCTCTCATATCATGTTAGTTATTAAATTTAATCTATCACATAAAATTAAATTTATAACTAATACAATACAATACAATACAATATAATATATGTTAGATATACATATATATTTGTGTGCACGAAATACACATATATGTATATATATATATATATATTTTTTCACTATGTATATATATATTATATTATATTATATTATATTATATTATATTTTATATCATATGCACATATATATATGCAAATATATATATATTTCAATATATATATTATATGTATATCATTATATTTGAATATATTTCATATAAATATATATATAAATATTTTTCAAATAAATATTCACATATGTATAATTCGTTCACCCTATATTACATTTATTGAATCTAGACATATTTCTGATTCAATAAACTTGAAATTATAGTTTGAGTTAGACTATTCTTGTATACGACCCCACAAGCTTATATAAAGTTGGCAATAGGCCAATTAACCTATTAGTCCATAAGTCACAAGTGGTTTCTAGCAAGACATTGTAACTATTCAATTCATATGAGGATTGATGATCTGATGCAACTTATTATATAACCATATTACATCCCTTTTGTCACGTGATATTTTGGTCAAATGTGAGACATGAAATTATCATTCTTCTTTATCTGACCATTACTTTCTCAATCTCTAAGTGGACTGATATAATAATGAAAAAACCATTTTCACTATAGTATGGCCATACATTTTTTTCAATCTTACTCATTGAGAGGCCTAATAATATGTCTTAATTAACATGAGAGACAAATTCTATCTTGACCACTTATATTCCTCTGCATAAATATTATTAAACTTAATCGTAGCCTTTATGATCACCCGATCAAAAGTAACTTTTAACTAGGTCAAAGTTCATTAGTCATCATATAGGAATCCATGACAATCTCAGGTCAAAGGACTTAGTGATATGATCATATATGAGATAAGCTTATGACTTGTACCATACAGCTTTCTCATAATGGGTCGATCCTGCACCTTATACTTTTTTAAATGCCTATGACTTTGATTTATATCTTTATAATTAATCAAAGTTATACTAGTCTTGTTTCATCTTTGATCCGTCGTAGATGATTGATCAAGGACATTTAGGAAAATTATTATAGTTTTTCTAAAGACACAGTTATTATAGTAAACATGCAATTAATATGATAATAAAAAAGAAATTCATTAAATAATAATGTTTATTGTACAATGATTGGCCCTGGGGCAAAATTTTCAACTAATATTCCCTACACTTGCATTACTATTTTAGCTCTATTAACACTCAATTAGACTTACATACACATTCCATAGCCCAAAATACATTCCTAAGTCATAAACAGTAGTAAGTACAAGTGCATACCAAATGCAATGTAATTGGCAATGCTAACAATATCACACAAAATTAATGGAGTTAGGAAGCTTTATAGAAGGAACACTTAAACTCGTAAATCTCTAAAGCCTTTATCCTTTCCACATCGAAACTAAAGCTTGTAAAATATTGAAATAAAGAGGTGAGTATAACTACTTAATGATCAAGGTACGTCTATCCTATGAGTTGCATATTAATTGACAAAAACACATGATTAAGAGTTGAATACTCAAAAATATGTGATTATACATAACACAAGTTATGATTTCACAATTAAACTTATTTTCATATTTCACATTTTAAATTACAAGGTACATTGCCACAATACTAACAAACATGTGACAATGACCCAATCCACAATCCCAATACATATTACTACAATACAAACAATCATGTGACAATAGCACAATAACTATCACGATTTACTACAATCTTATCAACTATTTCACACATCAAATACACATATACATGGTCAATACCTCCTTATACTCTCTTTCTCTCTTCCAATTGAAACTATGAGCTATAATATATATTAGGGTTCCATCCATGTAACTAGACTATTCAAGCTCGCCAATTGTGAGAAATGACTTAACCAAAGAAGAATGTACTCACTTTAAGGTGTCATATATACTAAACTAATCTCCTTAACAAAAAGGTAGAGATAGTTAGGTTCTAGTTTCTCGATAAACTATGGGACAGTCCTTGACAAACAGTGAAACAAGGCTAACCTTCATGCACTGGAAGGCAGCCATAGAATACCATATGGAGTTTTTACTCCTCTTCTTAAGCAAACTGCTGCCAAATGATTATGCAATGCCTCACGCTCACACACATATTTTCACATGCTTGTAATTTATAATTAACAAGCCTATCGTTTTCAATTACAATATCAATTGAAACATGTGAGCAATATAAACACTTTTATAAATACTCCATATACAATATTCTACACTTTACTCAATCATCACATTCACATATTTATCAAATAATTTCTCAACTCACTCATTTATGCACATACTTGTAATATATACCCATTTCAAGTTTCAATTCCACAAATATAGAAAAATTAGAGTTAGTGAAAACCTTGCACAATTACGACATGTATTTAAAATCACCATTTCAATCATTAGTGTAATGAATCTATTTCTAATTTATATTTCAATTAACATTATAATGACCCATAAATTTTAAAAAATTAAAATTTAAAAAAATTAAAATTAAAATTAATTAACTTATGATATGGTATTTTAACTATATTTTTTATCTTAGGGTAGTTTAATGAGAGTGAATTGGTTTTTCAGTAGGAATAACCTTGGATGTTTATTAAAAAGTCTTGAGTTCAAATCCCTTAGAACACAGAAGAATTTTATTTTTTCTTTAGCCTAGTTGAAATTACTACCATACCCTTAAAATAAAATAACATAAGAAGAGAGGCAAGTCAAAACTAAGAACACATGCATCAGGTTATTCTCTCATCCTCCTTCATTTTTGAATTTTCTAGACCTTGAGAGAAAGAGAGAATGTTTAGACCCTTAGGCTCTAATCTTCCTCCATCTTCTTCTTCCTTCTTCATCTTCAATGCTGCTGCCATGGATGAGGTCAAAAGTTTCGCCCATCACTACTATAGACTAGCCATGAGTATTCTTCCTCAGTAATTTCTCCCTTCCTTCTCCCTTTGATCATTGTTCCTCTTCCTCCTCTGAGAGTGACGTATTAGGTGCTTTAATTTATGTTGTGGTAGCTAATTTGTTATCGCAAAAGGTCTAGATTTTTTATCATCCCTCTTCCACTTCTTTGTCGATGCTCTTCTTCTACCTCTACCATCAATGTTATTTGTCTTTTCTCTTCCTCCTCCTTGATCCCGTGGGTGCGTGTTATATAGTTGGGCTATGATTTTTCCTACTGTTGTTTGCTAATGTGATTGATGGGAAGGAGTAATTGAGATTAAATTTTTTATTCCTCTTTTTTCTTGGCTATCATAAGTCTATGAAAAAAAATTCAGTAACTGAATTGATTTTAATTGGTAAGTTAGTTTAATCATTGTTGGTTGTTCATGATAAAGATGAATGGGAATTTGATCTCTTCTTTGAGTTTAACACTAGCTTGTATGGAAATATATATATATATATATAAGAATAATAATTAGGGAGATTGATGAACTCGAGTTTTGATATTGGAAATTGTGGGAATGTGAAGAGAAGGGCATAGAATTAAACCTAAATAATCATGATTGCAAGATGTTTGATGAAGTTCATGTTATAAAGAGTTTTTTGGTCATGAATTTTTGAAATTTCATGAACATTTATGTGGACATAGTTGGTTTGGGTGCTAGTTATGGATTTAACTTAAGTGTTATGAAGAATTTTGATTATGGAGTTATTGCGAGACAAATTGAATTCTAGATAATTGTATGATTTTGATAAATGTTGGACACGAGATTGAAGGTTAGAAAGTTTTTAATCGAATGGTTGAAAATAATTCACATAACGTGTTTGTTGAAATGTATAAAATAGGAAATTGGTTTGGAGTAAGGCAATCAAGTATGATCATCGTATTGGGAACTAAAATTTGAATTTAAGTTGTTCAATCTCTGTGTTAAAATTTTAGAATGTACAAATATTGCTTGAATATATATTAGTGATATATATATATATATATAATAGTGATAAAATTCAATTTTTTTTTTCATGTGAAAATTGATATTAAGTTGTTTCTTTAAATTTGTTATGGACTTGGAATGGGAATGTGTCAATTAAGTTGCTGGATAGTGATCTCAAATAATTTAAGGACAATTGGTTGATGATTAAATACTTGTTGGTATAGTGTAAGAAGTTGCTAAGGCTTGAATAAAATGTACTTGAAGTATTGAAGAACCTTAGTGATAAATCACTTATTGGTTACTAAAGGAATAAGGAATGTATGACAAGGATATCATTATAGGTTGAAGAAAGAAATAAGAATGTGATTTTTAAATATGGCTAGTGAGTTAAGGACAAATAAAGATTGAAATAACTTTAATGTGTTATAGACAAAATATTGGGTTGATGAATGTTAATTGAAAGAAACATGAAATAGAGTTATTTTTCAAAAGTAAATTCTTTGTCCTTGTTTAGGTAATAGAGTCTAATAAGGGAAAATGAAAGTTATTTAGAAGGAATATATTATCATCTTAGGAGTTAAATAGATAAGTGAATAACATTCCAATTAATTTATCAATAAAATCTCTTTAATTGAAATAATATATTTTTATGTAAATCATTCTTAATTATTATAATAAGTATTGTGTACTTGTTAATTAAATTATTTTATCTTGTGAAAAAATATATGAAATTGTGGCAAAGAATAATTAAGTTATGGTATGTACACGTATTTTCCTTATGAATTATATTTTTAAGATGATAAAATTATTTTGACTAGCTTTGGAAATTTTGGTTATCATGTAAATGCAAGAATGGATATTATTTATGAAATTTTATTTTGACAAGTATTAAATTGATACGTAAAATAGTTCATGTGAGTTTGGTATTAAGCATGAAAATTGTATTTAAAAAATGTCTATTTTTCCTCACATGTTTGAAAAGGAATTTTGAGAGGAGTTTAAGCATAACACTAGTATTATTGCTAGCGGTAATTCCATTAGCTCTTGACACACCATGGTGAATGACTAACTAGTTTGATTTTTGAGTTATATTCTTATGTTTGATATTTGTGGATCTAACACTTGCATTTGATTTCCATGGCTTTAAGTTTCATTTGGTTATCTTCTCTCATGGATTGTGTGTCTTTGTTTATTTTTATGGCTTCAACCATGGTTGATTATTTATCTTCATGGACTATGAGTTCACATTTGTCTTTATGGCTTCTAGCCATGTTTGATTACTTACTCTCGTGCACTGTGTGTCTATATTTATTTTCATGGCATAAGCTGCGTTTGATTATTTTTCCGTTATAGACTATGTGTCCATATTTTTTACTTGTTCTATTAAGTCTTCAAAATATTGAATTTTAATCAAGAATTTAAAATCTCAGTGGATTCAATTAGTATGTGTACCACTTCTATTCATATGTAAATTATTGGTTTTCTCAAGCATGACTGAATAAAGTAATTTTAAGTTTATTCTCACTTTATGGTTATAACTCATGATTTCAAGATCAAGTTAGTATGTTATATTGAGTTATTATCTTTCAAAGTAATTTACATTATTTCTCAATTTTATTATTTTATTCATTTAAATTTATATTAGGATATTATTCATTGAAAAATTATTTTTGGTCTCAGATAGTATAGATGGCTTTGGACTTCCAGTTGATCTTTGAGGGGCTATCTTTTGACTTGAAGTGAAGAAGTTATTTGCCCATCCCCTTTTGGTGTAAAATTTTAAATTATGAATTTATGTCTTGTGAATCTTATTTTAGATGCTCTACGTAAACTATAGTTAGGATTCTTATTTTGATTATTACTAATAGGAGTAGAGCTCCCTATTATTATTTTATGCCGAAGGCTGTTGTAGTTTGTTAGGAAGTTCTCAAAATGTTTATGAGAATATTAAATCTTTTGTTCTTATAGTTTGTATTGAAAATGGCTCAATTTGTTATTGGAAGTCTTCATGGTTCAGAAATTAGAGTTTTTTTGAGTTAAGGCTTTTAGGATATGGGTGATAAGTATTATCGCTTGCTTTTAAAACTAAACTAAAGCTAACCCTAATGCAATAGGACCAACCCTAGGTTATCTCCCATGGAATGATTTTAAGTCTAATTTAAAATTATCTAGTGAAATAAATCACCTAAAGTTTAAAGTTAATTAACTAATTACTAACCTAATAATCTAGTGAATTATACTAGCAAACTAAGCCTAACTATGAATGAAGTAGCTTCCCAATTTATGTAGGAACTCTAGGGTGTTGTTAATGGAAGATTTCTAGCCTTGAATTAATTATGGCGACTTACTCAACTCCTCTTCCTTGGTTGAAAAATGTATTTATTTAAAACAACTATCTCAAGTATCCTAGCCTTACTAATTTAATTTCCTAAGTACTATTACAAGCCCCTTAGGTAACCTTACTAGCTTAGCTCTAAAATTAACTAAGTGTTTAGCTAAAATTCATTCCTAAATACCACTGCCTAAAGCTATACCTAAGTTTAAAACTATGAAAACTCAGGCAATAAATCAGGTATTCACTATACAATTACATGCTAGGTTAATACAAGACATTCACCTATTGAAATCACATATTACCATGCAAATTCATAGAGTGGATGAAATTCCAATAGCACATAGGTCATGAAATTCAACTCAACAATCTTGTTTGAATATTACAAATTACAAAACAGTCATGTAACTAAAGTCAAATTGAGCCACAATTAACAATAGTCATAGTATTCTAATGGAATTGAAACAAGACGAAGAAATAGTTGCGCTTAGCCAAGTAAAGACTTTAAAACTCCTCTTCCATCAAATCTCCCCTAGGATTCTATGGAGACTCTAGCTAGAAAACATCAAGAGCACTTAGCTTCTTCCATGAACACAACTAGGCTGTGGCACATGCTCCATGCTTCTTGATGGATTGAGCTTCAAATCTCCTTCTAATTGCTTGGGGCTAGTTCAACCTTGAGAGAGGAGAAGAATGGTAGAAGAATTGAGTGGATTTGATGTGAAAAGAGGAAGAAATGGTGACTAGACGTGCTGTATTGTAGAGAGAAGGAGGAGAAAATGAAGAACACCAAGGACAAGAGAGAGAAAAATGTGGAAGATGAATGAGATGATGATTGATCTGATTTGAGGGGGTAAATGGCGTGCTCCCCCTTGTTTCCCATTAGCTAAAGGCTTAATTAAAAAATAAGAAATAAAATTAAAATGGAAATGGGAGCCTTGTCACACTTGCAAGGTGGCAACCTCCTATTAGTTTGTAGATGATTCCAATGTGTGTGTAATTTCTCATATGTCATCCACATCATTTAAGTTGATTTAGTATCTCAAAAATAGCATAAATCATGTGCAAATGCTCAACCATTGACTTCAAGGAGTGTTGATTTTAATTGCCCAATTGATACACAAGTCACATGACACTTAGTCACATAAATCGCATAATTTAATTAAATGGCATGTGATATAATAAAATCTAATTAATGTCTAGAATTAAATTCATAATTATAAGGGAGAATTTATTAAATTAACTAAGTTCTAGGTTGCACAAAACTATATAAAAATTTTCACATCAAGGCAAACCAAAAACTAGGTCAAACTAAGACACTTAAGAAAGTGTTGACTTTTTTATTTAATTACTCCCAAACTAAAATAAATTTTAAAAATATAATTTCACCACCCATCAATTGGACATAAAATGCACTTTTTCAATTTTTCTTGTACATTTTGTCAAAAGTTTATTTTTTTTAGATCAAAATACTCCCAGTGCACTGAACCTAAAAACTTAGATAAAATTTTAAATCTAATGCAATATGTGCACTTTAAGGTGATAAATAATTAATAAAGGGGTCCTAATTGACAAATAAAAGTGGGTAATAAATGTGTTCTATCAATGGGTATTGTTCTTATATTCTATACTGGTTGTAACATCCCAAAATTTTTAAAACCCGTATTTATTTTAAAATAAAATATCTATAACTAAATTAAAATTAAAATTAATTTGATATAGGTCTAGAGTTCAAATTTTATTTGTAAAAGTTTGATTTTATTCTATTTTTAACTATAAAAAAATTACTAAAGTTGACCTAAGCTTTTGTGTTATAATGAGAAATGTTCGGCTCTTGTTTGTAATTTCTCCCAAAGTATTAGATTAGTTTTTTATATATACATTACAACACATAGAAACAAAATTTGAAACAAAGAACAAAGAAGCACAAAACACAAGAGCAGGGACAAGAGAGTGATAGGAAGAAGAGAGGAGAAAGAGAGGGATTTAGGCTTAGATTTGGAAGGCTTTGTGACTGTTGCAAGCTTGGCTACATAAAGGTAAACTCTCTACTTCAATCCTCTTCCTTTCCTCTTGGCTTTCTTGAATTTTTGGAAAAGGTAAATTTTGGATTTTGATCCCAAAAGCTTTGTTTTTGTAAGCTTTGGTTTCCTTGGGTCCTTGGAATGTTGTTTTGAGTTTCTATATGGTGCTCTAATGTTTTGAGGAGGCAATTGAATGAAAAATGAAGTTTTATGACAAAAGTCAAACCCCAAGAGGTTGAGTTTTTCTCCTTAATGATTTAAGCCTATTGATTTAGTTATAATTATGCTATTTGAATACAATAAGATTTAAATTAAGCTTGATTTTCATTATAAGGGTTCATGGTGAAAGTTGGTAATGTTGAGTGAAGGTTTTTTGGTTCATTAAAAATTGTAAGGTTTGGAAATTAGCTTAATGGTGGCTAGTAAATGATTTTGGTGGTTAAGTGGAATTATGAGAATAGTTGCTTTAATACTTGGACTATTATGATGGATTATGGTTCATTAACCTAAGTTGTGTGGTATGAGTTATAGTCTTCTTTTATACTATTTTCCATAAAAAGTGATGTGGATCACTTATATGTTGTAGGAAATTGTTGATGGAACTTATTGAGAAATTAAGAAACAAGCCAAGTCTTATTTTATATAAGGAGAACCCTTTTGGTATCAAAGGGTTTAGGTAATAAGGAAATTTATATTTTTTTATTGCTTTGTTTAACTATTTTTGAATAAATACTACTAGCTATTATGCATTACATGTTCTAAAAGATTAAATGTGCTTTATAAAGGCTTGTAGGATACTACTTTAATAATAGTGCAAATATGTTTTCTATTTTTTTAACAATAATGTTTTTATAGAAATGAAATTGTTTGCATGTACTGTAATCATAAAAAATAAAAGTTGCATTTAAGAAAGTGTAACTAGGTTAGGTACCTTAGATAGGTTAAGGAACCACATAAGGGAGAATTATAAATATTATACTACCTTAAAGTGTTGAAGTGGTCAATACTTAGAAAAGGTAGACAAGAGTAAAAGGCATGAGTTCAGTGGGAGTTCACTAATAAGGAGGTGTGGACTTGAGATATTCTATGGTACACTATTAGTACTCAGTATTGTCTTATGTATTGTAGGCTCAGTATACTAAAGTGGTTAGTGTCTTGAGTGTTTGACACTTCTCAGTGAGGAAGGGAATCCAACATATAAAGTGTGAAGTTGAGTGCTTAGGCCAAGGTAGCCTTCACATGGAGAGTAAGTCGGGCTGGCTCTAGGAGGGAGTTAGCTTTGACTGCTCAAAATTCACGTCAAAGGGGCACAAGAGGTTTAGTGGATTAGATCATGCCTTAGATTATGTTTTGTGCTTGTAGAGATACAAGTGGGTATAAGATTTACCTATAAGTTAAAGAGTATCTGGGGGCATTCTATTGGTCAAGAAAAGCTATACTGACTTATGTCATGCATTCATACATTTTAAATGGCTAAATTATATACTATGTAGAATCTATTATTTGTTTATTCAATTATGGCTTACTTTATAATAATCAATGTAGATTTTTTTGTTACTAAGACTATAGTTGTCTAACTCCTTTTTTTACAATATTTATAGGTCCAAATGAAGGATCTAGTGGTAGACGGGGAAAAGAGCCAAGCTAGGGGTTTGCTTGTAATTGGTAAAGAACAACATTCCCTTTTCTTTTGAGCAAATATATTATAATGTATTTAGGATTAGGGTGCCAGTAGGATGTGACTATAAATATATATGAATATGTGTGGATTGTATGCTTGTGTATGAATTTTTGCGGCTTGTAGACTTATGTTTAGGAAACTTGATTATGATGTGTGGTTTTGATGGATTCATTTAATAGATCAAGTTTTCACTACAAGAAAATGTTTATTTTGGGGGGTGTGTGTGTGTGAATATGTGTGATTTTACATGCAATTGCAAAGTGATTGCATTATGAATTGTATGCTACCTTAGATAAAGAGACTAGGTGCAAAGCCAAGTGAAAATGTTTAGCATGTGTATTTATATAAATACATGGTATTTGGATTGATTTTTTACCACTGTTATATGATTTGTACATTTTGCACTTAGGGTCCATTTTGAAAAATAGCACCTGGGTGGTCAAATTTTGATATGAGGAGTTTTTCTATCATTTGAATGTTCTATTACGTACTCCTAGTCCTATTTGACGTATTTAATGTTCTCACAAGTTTGACTCTTAAGATGAGATTTGAACAATTTTGAAATTTTTTTTATCAATAAGCTGTACTTTTACATTCGAGTATCCAAATCTCAATTTGACATTGGATTTCTCTAAAATTTGGGTCACAAGTCAAACTTTTTATAAGCTTAGTGTGGGCTTTGAATTCATGTCAATAGGACTCCGAACGGAGAAACAGCACACTCCAAAATTTGGTCTGGAGATGTTGCCATACAACATTAAATTGTTGTCATGACAGCGATAATGTTGATGTTAGGACACGCACACATTTTAATCCATCCATTGATTTTTTTAAAAAATTTAGTACACTAGTAGTACTCTTTGAAATGACAAGTGGGCTCTAAAATCACTTTAATCAAAAGTCGGATGATGAAATGGTACACTCTGAAAGTTGGTCCAGAGGTGCTGTTATGATAGCAATCATAGCAAAAACTGTTCAAAGTTGTAATGTGTTCAAATTTTAATCCAACTGTTGAATTTTTTTAAAATTGAGAACACTATTAATATACATTAAAAATGACGTGTGAGCATTGAAATCACTTCAATCAGAGGTCAAATGGTGAATTGGCGTGTCCCAAAAGTTTGCTCATAGGGACTATCATGATAGCAAATTAATGCTGTCATGATAGTAATTAAATGCCCCTATTTGCCTAGTTTGCTTTCGTATGCTATATTGTAATTTTTTAGACTTTTGTTAAAAAAATTTAATTTAAATGTGTGTTTTGCTATTATGTAGATTGTTTGGTATTTTAAACAGTGTGTTTTCTAAGTTAGTTTTAGAATTAACTCCTTAACCACACTTAGTTTATTTGACTTGGGTGATTTTTTGATAACATTCAAGGAAAGTGTTACATCAGTCATGTCCTATCTCTGGGACATGACAAACATACAGCTACACAAGAATGGATTTCCTCCAATTACCCCAAAACTTTAAGAGGTTAAAAGTTTATCCCTTCAATATATACTTCCAAGCTTGCTCTTTAAGCCAATTATGGTGCTTGAACAATTAATCTACAATTAATTAAGTTCAAACTCATCAACATTGACAAATATACACTTCTAAATCTCATTTTTCATTTTTAAAATATCCAAGGCTCTTATTTCTTACATTTAGACTCATTAATTGGGTTTCTTTAGCTCCAATTAGTTTCATTAAATGTTTCTAGGGTCATTAGTGTCTCAATAACTGTAACACTTGCCCTAAATGTTATCCAAAAATCACACAATTCAAATAAACTAAGTGTGGTTAAGGAGTTGATCCTCTAACCAACTTAAGAAATAAATCAATTAAAACCTTAAAAAATTATAGGTTCTACTTATAATGCACGAAAGCAAGCTAGATGAAAGTGGAATAAAAAGATACTGTCATGACAGCCCTCTCGGGCCAACTCTCGGGAGGCTCTGTTCTATCATTCGATCTGCGATCGAAGTAATTTTAAAGCTCACACATCACATTCAAAGGGTACTATAAGTGTACCAAATTTCAAAAAGATCCAACGGTCGAATTAAAAATTATACATGTTAAAAAATTGGCTATTTTTGCTGTCATGACAACACCTCCAGACTAACTTTCGGGGTGCACCATTTCATCATTCGACCTCTGATCGGAGTGATCCTAAAGCCCACATGTCACTTTTAAATAGTACTACTAGCATACTAAATTTTGGAAAGATCTAACAGACGGATTGAATTTCGTGCTTGTTGCAACATTATCAATTATTGCTTTCATGATAGCACTTTTGCTGTCATGACAGCTCCTCCGGACTAACTTTCAGAGTGCGCCATTTCTCTGTCCGATATCTGATCGATATGATTTCAAATCCCACACGAAGCTTATAAAAGGTTTTACTTGTGATCCAAATTTAAGAGAAATTCATGGTCGGATTAAGATTTCGACACTCGGATGCAAAAGTGTAGGTTTTTGGTAAAAACCAATTTCAAAATTATCCAAATCTCATCCTAATGGTCACAAACTTGTGGAAACACTTTGGACACGTCAAATAGGACTAAAAACACTATATACAACATTTAAATGATAGAAAACTCCTTTATACTAAAATTTGATCACCCGGGTCTCATTTCTCAAAATGGACCCTAAACCCCCAAAATGCACAAATCACACAAGAGTGACTAAAAACTATTCCAAATATCATATACCCATATAAATACACACGCTAAACATTTTCACTTGGCTTAGAGATCTTTGTGGGGCCCACGCACCCACTCTTTATCTAAGGTATATGTTTGCCCATAGCACACCATTTGCAATGCAATCACTTTGCATTTGCTTGTGGAATCACATATATACCAAAATAAATATTTGCTTGTAGTGAAAACTTAGTCTACTAAATAAATCCATCAAAACTCCACACCATAACCAAGTTTCCTAGCCACAAATCTATAAGCAAACTAGAACTCATACACAAGCCATACAATCCACACATACTTATGCACATATACATAATCATATCCTACTAGCACCCTAATTCTAAATACATTACAATAGATTTGCTCAAAAGAAAGGGGTTGTAGTTCTTTACAATTCACAAACAACCCCTAGCTCTGATCCTTTCCCCATCCTCCACTGGTTCCTTCGCTTGGACCTAGAATATTGAAAAGAAAGGGGTGACACAACCACAGTCTCAGTAATAGAGAAATCTATATTGATTATTACAAAGTAAGCCATAATTGAATAAATGAATAATAAATTCAACATAGTATATAATTTAGCCATTTAAAATGCATGAATGCATGACGTAGGCCGGTATGGCCTTTCATGACTAACAAAATGCCCCCTGATACTCTTTAACTTGTAGTTAAACCTTATACCTACTTGTACCTCCACATGCACAAAACATAATCTAAGATATGATCTAATCCACCGAACCGCCTATGCCCTTTTGATGTGAATCCTAAGCAGTCAAAGCTAACTCCCTTCCAAAGCCAGCCCGACTAAATCTCCATGTGAGGGCTATCTTAGCCTAGGCACTCAACCTCACACTTCATATGTCGGATTTCCTCTCCCACTGAGAGGTGTCGAACACTCAATACACTAACCACTTTAGTGCACTGAGCCCACAATACGTAAAGCAATACTGAGTACTGGCAGTGTGCCACAGAATATCAAAAGTAAGGTTTAAAAAACCAAACCGAACCGGCCGGTTCAATCGGTTCAACTGTGAACCGGTCACCAGTCCGGCTCGGTTGGGGCAAGTAAACCAGGGGGAAATTGAACTGGTCAACAGTATGAAAACTGGTCAAAGAACTGGAAAAACCAGAAAAAGCGACAGTTCAGACGAGTTGACCGGTTAATGTTATATTAATTTTTTTTCTGCTCCTCCAGCTTAAAACGACGTAGTTTTAACTTTTTTTAATTTTTTTTATAATTATTTGATGACCAAAATAAGGACCACGTGCGATTGCCCTAGCCCAATTACCCGACCAAGATGAATCATTATTCATTTTTGATTTTTCACTTCAGTTTTCCACTTTTCCTTCCATTCCAGTTCCAGACTTCGACATCTTCCCTTCGTCCTCTTCATCTCTTCGACGCACGACCGTAAGCAAGCATTTGTCACTGAGATAAGAGATTTTCTTCATTTTCACGAATGGCAAATGTATCTCTGAGCTCGACACCCTCATTGAACGCTAAGGTCGAGTCTAATTTAATCATCTGAAGTTGAATGTATCTCCGAGCTCGGCACCCTCATCGAATGTATGTCTGAGCTGTTCATTTCTTCATTTTGAAGTCTGATCTGGGTTCTCCACTTCTCTTTCAATCTGTCTTCATCTCTTCGCCCAAGGTCAAGTACTTAGGTTATCAAGTCTGAATCTACACTTTCCAAGTTCAAATCGTCTTCATCTTTGAGTCAGTGAGTCGATGCTCTTCAGGTCCAACTTGCCTAAATTTGTCTGAAATTGTTACTTAAATCCTAAATTGTATGTTTATTCTTTCGTTTTTGTGATTGTCTGAAATTGTTACTTGCATATCCTGAATTCATTTTTGTTACTTAAATCTTGAGTTGCCTTTACAGAGTCCCTGCTTCTATTTTTATAGTTGATTATTTTTATTTATCTAGTGATCTTAATTTCTATTTGTTTGAATTTAAAGTTTTGATTTAAGATGATAAATGCTGGTGGCCTTGAAAATAATGACACTCCCATACCTACGCACACTCCTACACCAACTCCTATACTTGTGTTAAATACCCCCTCCACTCATAATGTTAATGCTATTGGAGGGACTGGTATTAGTAGTTCATCAGAGAAATAATCAACAGTTGGCTCTACTGTGGGAAGACTGATCCTGCCTAGGAATATGTAGCCTTAAGAAAGAAGGGGATACAGCTGTTTATACATGCTTGCATTGTTCAAGTGAATATAGAAGGGGTGGCATAAATAGATTGAAGCAACATCTAGCTGGGGTAAGTAGTCAAGTTGTTTCTTGTAAAAAAGTTCCTCATGATGTACGCCATCAAATGATCCAGTCTTTAAGGGAGGTTTTAAAAAAAAGAAAGCTGGATGATATTGAGGAAAATTATGGTGATATTGATGACTTACAAGAAGTAGTTGATGCTAGTTTAAATCCTCCTTCAAATATAGCTCCTCTAGCTCAAGATAAAAGGAAGGCTTCTACAAGTGGTGCAAAGAGACAAGCTTCTGGTGCAGTTGGCAATTACTTTTCCCCAAGAACAACTCCTGGTGCACAACCAGGTATTAAAAGTGTTTTGTCCACTAAAGAATCACAGCATAAAGCAAAGATTGCTATTTTTGAGTAGTTTGTTGTCAATTGCATTCCTTTTAATACATTGAATTGTCCATTCTTTCAAAAAGCTATAGATGCAATTGCTGCTATAGGACCTGGATTCAAAGGCCCTACTGCTTATGATATGAGAGTAAATTTATTAGGGGATTTGAAACAAGAATGTCATTTAATTGTTGATGCTCATCGACGCAGATGGGAAAGTAATGGTTGCACATTAATGGCTGATGGTTGGACTAATGTTAGGCAACATACATTAATAAACTTTTTAGTTCATTCTACGAAAGGTATAGTGTTTGTGAAGTCTGTTGATGCTTAAGCTAGTTAAAGATGCCAAGACATTATTTCAGTTGTTTAGTGAAGTGATAGAGTGGATTGGCCCTAAAAATATTGTTCATATGGTGACTGATAATGCAGCCAACTATGTAGCATGTGGTCGACTGATTCATGAGAAATATAGGCATATTTATTGGTCACCGTGTGCTGCACATTGCTTGAATCTCATCTTGAAGGATATTGCAAGTTTGCCACATTGTCAGAGTGCATCTAAGGCATCAAAGACACATGTGTCAGACCTTGCATCTAAGGCATCAAAGATTACCATTTTTGTGTACAATCATGCTGTCTTTTTTGTCATGGCTTAGAAAAAGACAAGGTTGGAGGGAGATTGTGCGTCCAGGAGCAACTAGATTTGCTACCACCTTCATTACTTTACAAAGCATCCATAAGCACAAGAATGACTTGCAAGCTTTGGTGGTTGATAGACATTTTGTTGATCACAAGTTGTCAAAGACAATAGCACGACAGAATTTTGCTAACATTGTCTTGGACAATAGATTTTGGAATGAGTGTTATGACATTGTGGCGCTTATTAGTCCCCTCATTCGATTGCTAAGAATTGTTGATGGAGATGAAAAGCCTTCTCTTGGCTATGTCTATGAAGGCATGATAAGGGCAAAACATGGAATCAAGAGTTTCTGTAACAACAATCCTCATAAATATAAGCCTTACATAGACATTCTTAAAGCTCGATGGGATAAGCACTTGAAGACTAGTCTTCATGCAGCAGCATATTTTTTGAATCTAGCATTCATGTATGACCCTTCTTTTCACCTCAAAAGAAAGCTCATAGATGCTGTACTTGATTTGCTTAGGGTGTATGGCTCTAATGATTATGTCCAGTTGTGGGAGCAATTGAGTTTGTACAAAAATCGTGATGGTTCTTTTGCTCGAGATCACTTGGGTTTAGTAGTAAAAAAATTATCACCTTGTAAGTTGTATACTTTTATTACTCTTAATTATTAATTATAATTTGAAATGATAAGTAAAAAAGCTACATTTTTGTTGCAGATGAATGGTGGTAATTTGTTGGAGGTGATGTTCTACAATTACAACAAGTTGCAATCCGTGTGCTTAGCCAAACTTCATCATCTTCAAGATGTGAGCGTAATTGGAGCTTGTTCAAACGTATTCACACAAAAAGAAGAAATAGATTAGACCATCAATGCTTAAATGATCTAGTTTTCACTAATTACAACTTGCGGTTGCAGCATAGGTAGTTATCTAAACGATCTAGTTTTAATTTATGTTTAGTTGAAAATTAAATAATATCTAACTTCTTCCTTGTTTACTTAATAGGTCAGAGTTGAAGAAGAAAAATTATGATCCTATTGATTATGCATCTATTGATAGACTTGACTTTTGGATAGCTGAAGAAGAACCTGCTCCCGAGTGTAATGAAGCAGATTGTGATGCTCTGCTGTGTGGAGATAATCCACAACTTGTTACTGCTATTAGGGATGATGAAGGTTATTTGATATGTTATTATCCTATAATTATTTTTGAGAGAAATGATAGTTAAAAACTTAAGATTGATTTCTCTTATTCATAATAGGTAATGAACATATGAATGCTACATCTTCTCCACCTTTATTTGATGAGGTTGGATTTGGAGCTCAATCTACATCTGTTAGATTTGGAGCTCAATCTACACCTGTTGGAGTTAGAGGTCAATCTACACCTACTGGAGTTGGAGTTCAATCTACTCCTGAAGTTGCTATCTCAAATTTTCTTCCTACTACAGTTGCTAATGACTTAGCAACTAAAGAACTTGACTTGAATGAGTTTTATGGTGATGACTGATTTTCTTGGTTTGATGGGTTTCACTTAAGACTTGGGAAGAATGTAATAATTATGGATTAGACTTTTGTGCAAAGATGTTGGATGATTTTCCCTTTGATGTTAGATTGTTATATTTATGGATTTAGCTATTATAATGTAGATTAAACTTATATGCAAGGATGTTGTATGATTTTTCCTTTGATATTGGATTGTTATATTATAGATTTGGCTATTAGATTATGAATTTGATATTAATATTTGTGATCTTTTAATTTTAAATGATGTTTTTATGCTTATATAGGTATTTAATTAATAATTTTTAAATGTATATTATTCAAAATATGTTAATTTGTTATTGACCGATTCAACTACGGTTCGATCCCGGTCCGACCATTAAACCGTGAACCACTACCTTAACCGGTTCGATGACCGGTCCGGCTTTTAAAACCTTGATTAAAAGTTCACACCTTCTCATTGGTGAACTCCCACTGAGATCATGCCTTTTATTCGTGTCTACCTTTCCTGAGTATTGACTACTTCAACACTCTAAGGTAGTATAACATTTATAAACCTACCTTAAATAGTTCCTTAGCCTATCTAAGGTACCTTCTTTAGTTACACTTCCTTAAGTGCAACTTCTATTCTTTATGATTACAATACATGTAACAAATCTTGTTTCCATAAAAACATTGTTATTAAACAATTAGAAAATATATTTGCACTATAATCAAAGTTGCACCCCATAACCCCTTATAAAGCACATTTAATCTTTTAAACATGTAATGCATGATAGCTAGTAATATTTATTCAAAAATAGCTAAAATAAAGTAATAAGAAATATAAATTCCCCTGTTACCTCAACCTTTTAGTACCAAAAGGGTTCCTCTTGTACAAAATAGGACCCGGCTTGTTCCTTATCTTCTGAACAAATTCCACCAACAATCCTACAACATATAAGTGATCCACATCACTTATCATGACAAATAGCATTAATGAAGACTATAACTCATACCACATAACTTGGGTTAATGAGTCATAATCCATCCTAATAGTCCATATAGTAAGCCAACTATTCACATGGTATCACTTAACCACCAAAACCATTTATTAGCCATCACTAGGCTAATTTCCAATTTATATAATTTTTAATCAATTAAAAACATTCACTTAGTGTCACCAACTTTCACCATTAGCCCTTATAATGAAAACCAAACCTTAATTTAAATCTTATTGGGCTCAAATGGCAAAATTATAACTAAATCAATAGACTTAAATCATTGAAGAGCAAAACCCAACCTCTTGGGGTTTGATTTGTACCCAAAACATCTCTTTTCATCCAATTATCTACTCAAAATATTAAAACACTATATAGAAACTCAAAACATCCTCTCTAGAACCCAAGGAAACTAAAGCTTACAAAAATAAAGCATTTTGGATCAAATTTTAGAAATTTTCTTTTCCACAATTGAGAAAAACCAAGAGGAAGAGAAGAGGATTGAAGTAGGGAGTTTACCTATCACGTAGTCGAGCTCGCAACGGTCGCAAAACCTCCTAGATCCGAGCCTAACTCCCTCTCTTTCTCCTTTCTTCTTCCTCTCTCTCTCTCTCTCACGTGTTCGTTTCCTTCTTTTCCTTGTTTCCTTTCCTGCATTTCTGTGTGCATTTGGCTCTTTAAATTGTTGATATTATACTTTGGGGAAAATTACAATAAAGGGCCCAACATTTTTTATTATAACACAAAAGCTCGGGTCACCTTTGGTAATTTTTTGCATAGTTAAAAATCAAATAAAACCAAACTTTTGCTAAGAAAAATTTAAACTCTGGACCTCTATCAAATTATTTTAAATTTTAATTTAATTATTGATATTTTATTTTATTTTTTAAAATAAATCAGAGTCTTTAAATTTTTGGGATGTTACAATAACCCTTATAAATTTGAATTTAATGCCCATTTTCAAACATTAACGAGGCTCACCCACCAAAAGTGTATAAAACCATTAATAATTAGTTTAAATACTTCAAACAAATCCTATTAACTCCATTTGAATCAATAGATATGGACCCATAAGCTATATGGATTGAAAATGGTTTCCCATTATCAAACCCTAATCAAAAACTTAAGAAAATGGGTTGGGAAGGAAGAACAAGCTAAGAGACTTACCTTTACAGTTTAATAGCTTCAAAATGCTCCAATCTCCTTTTATAAGCAAACCTTAACCAAGCTTTCTTGGTCCTCTTTGTTCTCCTCCTACTCTTATGATCTTCCCTTTGTTTTTTAAGTTTGTCACATCTTAATTCTGTAGAAAAAGAGTCATGCATTGCGGCATGTGATACAAAAAGGCTCCTTCTTGTTCTTCTGGCCTCATCCGCCGCATCATATGACACAAAGACTTTCTTTATTGTTTTTCTCTACTTTTGATACCCAAGTGATCTTATTTCACTTCAAGCCCCATGTAATGGCTGAAAACGAAAAAAAACATATATAAGTTCTTTCTTATTATAAATCACATAAATCTTACTTAATTGCCCATAATTAAGTTGATTATCAGGGAGTTAATTTTTCAAGATGTTACAACAAGCTTACCCACACAATTACTATAAGGATTGAAATTCAGTCTTTACCCTTGAATTGCTAAATAATGTCCTTGAATAACCTAAGGCCCCTCAAATAAGAGTTTATGACATAGGGAAAAATCTTTCTGCTTTTCTCTTTTCTCTTCTCTAGTTTTAGTAACAAAGACTATTAAAGGAAAAGATTGTTCAAGATTTGAAAAAAGGGCTTAAAAAGCAGGAATTTTGCAAATAAGGCCTAATAGATTCTGAAATTATTCTGAGGGCCTAAAGGCCTCATTTGTAATTATGTTTTTTGATAAAATGACTAATTTGTCCTTCCTATAACTAGCTTCTTCTTCCTCCGTTCTTCCTTCCTCATCCTTCTCTCTCTTCCTCTTTCAACACTGATACAATAATCAAATTCATTTTCTTCCCCATAATGCTTCTCTATTCCCTCTCTTCTTCTTCCTCCTTCTTTCTCTCATTTGAAGCTTTTTTGTTCAACAAGTATGAGTAGGCGATTCACTTTTATCCAAATGGGTATGGAAAAGATGATCAAGTGTTCGTCTGATTACATTCCTCTCATGCCAACCAGCTTCTTGAAATGATTCTTCATAGTGTGGAAAGAATAGATCAAGTGCTGCATTTGCCATTATCAATTTTATTTTGTTAAAAAAGGATATAGAGAGGGTTTGAGCCATATCAGTTTTATCTAATCATAATGTATGCATTCTCATTCATTTAATGAAAACAAGTTGTTATTTATGAACTTTTTGTTATTTCTGATACATATTCAACTGATATAAATGTTCTGGTGCAGATGTTGTTTATGAAATTTATGTTGTTATTTATGGAGTTTGCGTTGTGCAAACTTTGCAATTAACTTGTACGGATATTTATGTGTATCATATCAACAAACCTTGTATTATAAATATATGGACATTGTGTTGTTAGCAAATGGATACTTTCATGTTATATACAGACCTTTTGTTCTTCATTAACTTGAGAAACTTTTTCAAATGTTCAGTTTTATCACACAAATCATATGAAATAGATGGACATTGTGTTGTTAATAAATGGACCTTGTCATGTTATATACAGACTTTTATTATTCAAAAACTTGAGAACCTTTTTGTTAAGCCTAGTCAACTGATAAACTGGACACACATGGACTTTTAGTTGAGAATATATGAACCTTAAGTTGTGCATTGGGGATATAGTATTGTGCATTGTTTGCTTACATCTGCATTTTGTCAAGCCTAGCCTACTAATAAAATAAAATCTTATGAACTTTTAGTTCAGAATAAATGAACCTTATATTATGCATAATGGATATTGTGTTACGCATTGTTTTCCTATTTGTGCATTTTGTTAAGCTCAGCCTAATGATAAAGTAGAATCACATGGACTTTTAGTTGAGAATATATGAACCTTAAGTTGTGCATAGAGGATATTGTGTTGTGCATTGTTTGCTTACATCTGCATTTTGTCAAGCCTAACCTACTGATAAAGTAGAATCTTATGGACTTTTAGTTGAGAATAAATGAACCTTATATTGTATATAGTGGATATTGTGTTATGCATTGTTTGCCTATTTGTGCATGTCGTACCCAAAAAATACGACGCTGATGGCGCAAGAGCAGAGGTTCCGGCCTTTGAAAGGAAGACCGAAGAAATGGGAGTCGCCACCAAGATTTTGAGGAAAATTTTGGGAGACCATTTAAAGGAGGATAAGAGTGGTCTGTGAAAATAGAATATAGGTTCGAAAGTTGTTGAGTGTGGGGAAGGTGTTAGGCACTCCACAACACCCATTCGTGAGAATGGTTACCTGAAGTTTGTTGTGCTATATTAATATAGTTTAAAATTATTTTAATTATCCCTTTTATATTCATGTATTTGATATAAAAATGATAAGAATTAAGTGAAAAATATTTATTTATTTACGAGGGAGGACTTGACTCAGAATTCGACTTTGAGGCCTACGTACCCTGCGGTGGGGATTAAAGTCCACATAGTTCGGGCTTATAAGTTTGTTGGTGAAAATATTTTTTTGAAGAGAAATTAATTTGAAATAATTTACCCTTTTGTAAATAAAATAATTTTTTTGAAATTTTGATATGTGTGTTTTAAATTGTAAAAAGTGATTTAATTTCAATTATTTCCTCTATTTTTAAATTTTTGGAATAAAGAAAAGAAAAGAGTTTAAGAATTTTTTTTTATATTTTATGATCAAGAATTTAACTGCTATACCTTTAAAGTTTTATTGGCTCGTACAGTAATACAATTATTCTTTATATCTGTGGAGAATCCAAACTCTCACACGATAAAAGAGTTTAACAACTTAGTTTATTTACTTAAAATTTTAAATATTAATAATATCATTATTATTTTTTAGTGCATTCATACATATATACTTTTTTTAAAAGACTCTTAATCATTATACCTGCAAAGCGTTATTGACTTTTACGGTAATAAGATTATTCTAAATATCTACAAAGATTCAAAATACTCACACCATAAAGGATTAAATATTATATATTTTAATGCGTAATTATACAATTTGCATTTTAAAACATAGAAATCTTAATCGCTATACCTGTGAAGTCTTATTAACTTTCACAGTAAGATAATTATTTTAGAGGTCTATAGACATTCAAAAATATCATATGACCAAAAGATATAATTAATAAATATGGTGACAATTTAAATACATTAATTTGATTAATTAATTTTCTAAATTGTGTATTACATGATTATTTATTAAAATCATTTATTTATTATAGAAATTGATAATCACTACATTTGTGAGGACTTATTATCTCCACGATGATGTGATTAATTTAAATCTCTACGAAGATTCTTGAAATCTCACCTAAGACTTAAATAAATTATTAATTTGAATTATAAAAGGAGAGTTAATTTTAATATATAAGTTTTGCTCTCATATCTGTAAAACCTTATTGATTTACATGATACATGATTATCCTAGATATTTGCAAAGATTCAAAGTCTCACACAATAAAAAGATTAAATAATATTCACTTTAAATTCATTTTAATGTGTAATTATACAACGTATATTTTTTAATATAAAAATGTTAATCGTTATACCTACGAAGCCTTATTAAGTCTCACGGTAGTACGATTATCCTAAAGGTTTATAGAGTTTTAAAAATCTCACATGACCTAAAAGATCTAATTAGACAATATAATTATAATTTAAACTTATTAATTTAATTAAAAACATTTATTATTTTATTTACAAAATGTGTTTATTTATTTACCATATAAATCATGAATCATGATATCTGCGAGGATTTATTATCCTACATGATAATGTCATTAATTTAAGTCTCTACGAAAATTTTTAAAATCTACATGAGACTTAAATATTTATTATAAAGAGAGAATTAATTACACTGATAGGCCTTTGAAACTTATATAAATACATATAAGATTGATCCTCATACTTGCAAAATCTTATTGATTTACATGATATGAAATCATTATAAATGCCTATGGAGATTCTTCAAATCTCACACGACAAATAGATAATTGAAATATTTGCATTTGCAATTGGTGCATAAAATTATGATTGGCTAAACAATTCATACAATAAAGGCAACGGAAATTAATTTGATGATTTACTATTCTTTCAACTTGAGGATATATTTTAAAGAAATCAGATTTGGCATAAACTTTTAGCAAGATTATAATCATAATAATACGACTCCAAACCACAATCAACTCACAAATTATCAATAATATTTTACAAGCTCTCTCTATTTTTTTTATTTTGTCAATCACCTTTTGAATATGTTCTAAATTCTACATAAAAACATTTAATTCCTAAATGTTTTAATGCCTAAACATACATTTGGATCAATCTGCATTTATAATATCTATTAATGTATATATATATATATATATATGTTCATCAATGAATCCAAATTAAGGGAAATGATATGACTTAAATATTACCTGAGCAGCTTGTGATTTCAGGCTTGCATTCTTCTTCCTTTCAAGATGATGCTTTCATCACCTCAACCTTAAGTTTTGAATGTGTTTCAGGTTCTCTATTGCTTGTAAAACATCCAGAACTCATGTGACTGAGGGAAGAAGAAAATGGTGATCTCGTTCAGTCCACAAACCAACGTGTGCATGCATGCTACTGTTTATGCGTGTTCCTCTTCTCGCTCTCTCGGTTCCAGTCCCTGTTCAGTCATCTTCCAACTTCTGCTCCGTCTCTACTCTCAGTCTCCATTCTTATGCTCGATTTTTCTTCCTCTCTCCCTTTCCAGTTTCGGTCTCTCTATTTTTTCTTTGTTGTACTCTGTTTTTGCTTCAGTTTCCTCCTCTCTCGGTCTCTTTCTCATCTGTCTCTCTCTCGCGTTTCTGACTCTCTTTTTTTTCAGTCTCTCCTCTCTCGGTCTCTCTCTTCTTTTCCTCTCTGTTTTTCTTCTCTTCCTCGGTCCTCCTCTTCCCTCCTTTCTCCAGTTTTCCTCACTGTCTTTGATCCATTCTCAGTCTCTCCCTCTCGATTTTCTACTCTGCTTTCTGTCTATTTTTTTTCTTGTCCATTTTTCTCTTCTCCTTTTGCTCTCTTATTCTTGGTCCTTCTACTCTGTTTTTTTTGTCTAGCTTTTTCTTCTCTCTTCTCCATTTGTCTTTTCTCAGAAAAGCTTCCTCTCTCGGTCTCTTCTCCCTTGCTCTTATTCCCTCTTTTCTTCTCAGCATCTTCTCCGTCTTTGCTTCTCGTTTCAACTCCTTTTTTTTAGTCTCTCTTTTATCTTCGTTTCTACCCTCCTCCTCCAGTTTTTCTCTACTCTATTTCTGTCTTCTATTTTTTCGTCCATCCCCTCCTCTCTCTTTTTGTCTCCTTCTGTCTCCTTTTAAAGCAGAAATAGGGAAGAGCTTACATGTGAAGAGCTTACGTGCTTGCAGCTCATGTTTCTACTCTCTTTCTGTGCGTTTCTTCTCTGTGTATCAGCTGGCGTGTCTCTACTCTGTTTTTTTTTGTGTGTGTGTTTCCTTTCTCTTGTCCGGTCTCTTCTACATCTGCTGTGTCCTGGCCGAAAGTCTGTATGCGTATCATGGTTGCTTGTTGCTCCTTCTGTTGTGTTTTTTTTTTTTTTTTTTTTTTGCTCTCCAGCTTTTCTACTCATGTGTGTTGTTTCTATTTTGTTTTTCGTCTACAAGTCTACCCTCCCTCTCTTACTTTTGGTCTTCTTTTCTACTGTAACGTGCATGTCTTTCTCTCCTTTTGTTTTCATGTACTTTTGTGCATCTTCTACTCTCTTTCTCTCTTCTTCCTTGTTGCGTTTCATCTCTCTTCTTTCTGAAATGCTCATGTGTGTGTACGTGCCGCATTTTTACTGTGGTAACCTCCAGTTTATATATATATATATATTTCTTAAAAGAAACCACAACTCTCTCTCTCTCTCTTTTTAATTATGTTTATTAATTTCAAAAATTAGATTGAGGAATTTAAAAAATTGATTTTGGATTAAATAAATTTTTTTTGAAAATATAATCCTAAAAAGGATTAAATTTCATTTTGTATTTTTATATATATTTTGGTTATTTATTATTAATTTTATTAAATTATAAAAAATGTCCGAACAAAATACAGTATTCACAGTGCATTTTGTTAAGCCTAGCTTACTGATAAAGTAGAATCGTATGGACTTTTAGTTGAGAATATATGAACCTTAAGTTGTGCATGGAGGATATTGTATTGTGCATTGTTTACTTACTTCTGTATTTTGTCAAGCCTAGCATATTGACAAAGTAAAATCTTATGGACTTTTAGTTGAGAATAAATAAACCTTATATTGTAAATAGTGAATATTATGTTACGTATTATTTGCCTATTTGTGCATTTTATTAAGCCTAGCTTACTGATAAAGTAGAATTGTATGGACTTTTAGTTAAGAATATATGAACCTTATGTTATGCATAGTGGATATTTTGTTGTGCATTGTTTACTTACTTGTGCATTTTGTCAAGCCTAGCTTACTAATAAAGTAAATTTTTTGGACTTTTAGTTGAGAATAAATGAACCTTATATTGTGCATAGTGAATATTGTATTATGCATTATTTGCTTAACTTCAGTATTTTGTTAAGCCTAGCATAATGATAAATTAAAATCACATGGACTCTCAGCTGAAAATATATCACAAGTTTTTTTTTTCTTGCAACCGTCTTTAACTAGTTGTCCTCCCAGGAGGCCACAAATAAGGAGGATAGAGTCTTCCAAGATAAGAAGATTTATCATTGTTCAAGATGTAGGAAGGCCAGACATAGTCGCAAGACATGCAAGAATCTTAACACAGCATGAGAAGTTGCTAACTTTTATATATATTAGACTTGAAATATTGTATCAAATTTTATATGGGTACTTGTTTTAGTACCTAGGCTAATACTAACATGAAATTATTCATATATGATGTAATTGTCCTTCTTAATATTAGAAATACATAGACTTTCTATTAAGCATGCGTGGACATCGTCTTGTGCATAGTGGATGTTGTGTCGTGCATGGTTTGCCTAACGTCATTTTGTTATAGCCTAAGCTAGTAGAATATTGAAAATGTATAAATTTTTTGTCTAGCACACATAAACATCGTATTATGTATAGTGGATATTGTGTTGTGCATGGTCTGCCTAGTTATTTTTGCTAAAGTCACGGCTAGTGAAATACTTGAAATGCATAGACTTTCTGTTGAAATTCGTGGACATTGTCTTGTGCATAATAGATGTTATATCTTGCATGGTTTATTTTGTTGTTTTGAGAGTTCACACAGGTTCTGAATTCAAATCAAACAAAGGGCAAAATCATACTTTTGGTTTTAAGAAAATTGGCAATAAGGGCCTTAAGGCTTGCAGAGAAATATCAGATTCATTTAAACCCAAATTACAATAAAATTTATTTTTAAGGTCCTTAATGCCATTTCTTCTCAAAAAAAGTGTAAGATCATCGAAGATTTGTGGAAGAAAATTGGAGATATTTTTCTTCCACACAAATCTTCAGTAATATTCAATGATATTCCACGTTTTTGAATTTTAATAGTTTTCATATTCTATCACTATTCTTCAAGGTTCTTTAAGGTTTGCTTGTAATTTTTCTCATTCTTTCTTTAAAAATTCGAATAATTGCAAATTTCTCAAATATTTAAATATTTGCATAATTATTCAAATTTGGAAAAATATTCAAATATTTCAATAATTTTTTTCCTCAAAAATTTAATGTTCTGTTCTAAAAAATTATTTTATTTAAAAAAATTTGAATAAACATCTCATATTTTCCTAAAAATGTTTCATCAAAAGGAATGCTTTACTAAAAAGATAATTTAATCATTTCATGTGTAAACATAAATAATCCCAAAGACCATGATCCCTTAAATTGTTTAATTCATCGACTCTTTAACCCAAATATTTTTGTCTTCTAGTCATTTTGACCACTTTTTTTAAAAAAATCAAATAAAATAGGTATGGAGTGTGGACCAGGCCAAGATAGAAGCAAAATTGAGATTCGCTCCTTTAACTTTTTTTCTTATAAAGAATGTTTTTGAGAGAATTTTAATTAAGGATCATTATAGATAATTAATTATTATTTTTTATTTTACTTATTAATTTATAAATATGAGTTGTAAATTATGAGTTTGACATGTCAATAATTATATAATGTTTAACTTTTTTTAAATTATAAGCAGCAACATCAGTTGTTAAATTATTAATTTTATTTATTAATTTACTAACATTAGCTTTTAAATTATTGACAGATTTTATAATTTATTAATATCAATTGTATATTACTAACAGTTTTATAATTTATAATTAATGTTTATAAATTAAAGAGTAAAGTAATAAATTAATAATTAATGTTATTAATTGTCTAATAAATGAATATAATTTATAAATAATATTAATAAATTAATAAATGCAGTAAAAAAATTAATAAATAATGATTTTATATAATAAGTAAAAAATATAATGATCTTTCTACTGTTTCAATACTTTTGATATTTTTGAACTAAAATTTTAAAATTTTTCAAGTCCATGTGCAATTAATTTTATATAATGCTCCTTGGCTGAAATTCTTCCATCTTTTGTGTCTTCCGGTTTATCATTCCCACGCAGACGTGCTTCATTTGTGTTGTCAATCCGATACGGACAAGATTGTCCGTCAGCGTCTCAGCGATCCATATCATGAATCAACATGACACCAAAGAGTATTAACACACACACAGATCACACACACACACACCACACCCCACACACACACAAAACTGACACAGACTCACACACAAATGGACATGGAAGAATGACAATATTTGTTAAGGAGGGCAATTAATTTAAATTAATTTGTAAATGTTAAATTTTCAGAATTTACAAGTTTGATTTTTAACTTTATAATTTTATTATAAAAAATTTACAATTTATATTTTAAATTTCAATAAAAAATTTATTTATTCTTTAATTATATTAAAATTTTAAAAAATATATTATAAATTCATCATAATAAAAATTAAAAGAATTAGAAAATGAAATTATACATTTTTAAAACTTGAAACTTAATTTAAATTTTCTAACCATCATTCTCTCTGTATATTTTGGCAAGGGCAAAGTAACTCATCTCACGGCGATCCTTTATTCACTTGCAATTTAGACAATTATGATGCCTTGAAAATTCGCTGTGATCTTTTTGCCGAAAAAGAAACTATTTTCTGTCATCTTCTTCTATCGGCTGCTTTTACTGCTTCCGTAAAATATGGCATCCATATTTGAATAGAAGTAGGTCAAAATTTTGGTGACATACTCCGCTCTTAAATATTCATTTACGCAAAAGCGGCAGGGATGAATGAAGAAATGAAATTTAAATTAGCTAGTGACTTTCATTTCCTCTCACAAATTATAGCTTTTTAATAAATATATATGATTGAAAAGAAAATATCCTTTTGTATATTTAAATGTAAAGAAAATTTATTATTTAGTTCCTATAATTGTAGTTCAATTATAACTCAATTTTTAAAATTTAATTTATTATAATTCAATCTTTATAATTTTAACTCAAGTTAAACTCAATTTTCTGAATTTTAACTTTTTCAATTAAGTTTTTATAATTTTAACTATTTAAAATATTAATTTTTATATTTTAAAAATAAAATTATAAAGATTGAAGTCTTGTTAAGATTTAGTATTAATATTTTAAATTATTAAAATTTTAATTTTTATAAAGATTATAAAATAATTTTAATTTTTAAAATTTATTTTTTTAAATATAGGGGACTTATCTTTTAAATGATTAAATTATAAGTACTAGTTATAAGTGTTAAAATTTAAAGATTGAATTATAATTAATTAAAATTATAGAATTAAATTTATTGATTTATAACTACATTAAAATTGCATTTGAATTTTTCTTAATTTACTTCCTCCATTTAAAAATATAAAATATTTTTAACTGAATTTCACTTTTTAATAAAGTAGTTACCAACTTCAAACTAATTTTATCTTTTCATATTTTTTTTATTAAACATCGTACAATAAATATAAAATTATTATTAATAAAAATATTTTATAAAATATAATAATTATACCTTAAAAAATTAAAAAATTTTATATTTTTTAATATTTAACGCTACACATTTTTTTAAGCTGAGGGAGTATTTAATTTGCAGCAAGTAGATCTGAAGGCGGACAACCTGCTTGGGAGCAGAGTAAAAAATGAAATTTTTGCTCCACGTGTCATCTTGGGCTTCACGTTTCTGAATTTATGATTACATATAATATCCTCTGCATCCTCCCCCTCACTGATCAAAACTATGGAGAGAGAGAGCCAAACGGCAGCGCTGAGTTCTCCTTTGATTCGAATCTCAGGAGAAAATGAATTATTCAAAGTTGACACAGAGCGAAACAAGCAAAGAGGATTAGAAACAAGTCAGGTTCTTGAAGAAGTGAAGAAGCAGTTATGGCTATCAGGGCCATTGATATCTGTGAATCTTTTAAATTATTGCTTACAAGTTATATCAGTCATGTTCGTTGGGCATCTAGGCGAATTAGCTCTCTCTGGTTTCTCCATGGCTACGTCTTTTGCTTCTGTAACTGGGTTCAGCTTATTGGTGAGTAGAATCGCTCCTAGCTTCAACTTTACTTCAATAACTTAGTTCTGCAACCTTTCTAAGTGCTTAATGATGAAGGGCCTTGAACACAGCAGGTGATCAGTGATGATTATAAATCCAAAAGATATAATATCTGATCAGTAACAATGACTAACAAATAATATCTTGACTTGATGATCTCAGAGAAATAGGCTTTTTATGGGATTATGTAAATTCCGACGGCAGATATATAGTTGTATCTTTGTGTCTGTTGGGCTATCGACTTTTATTGAATCTGGTCCAAAAATAAGCCTAATCATGAATGGGGCATAGTCATAGTATTGATAAATTTTCGATCTTCATGTGTAATATGCTTGGGGTTTTAAGTGCAATTTTCTCCTACCCGATTTGAAAATGAGTGGCAACATTAGTTATTATAACTAGATCTTCAAAACCAAGTGTGGGTGTTATATACGAGAAGCTAGTGGTTGAAGACTGACACACTCTGCGTATTCTTGCCCAAATGAAAAACTTCCCACTCTTTTCTCTCTTATCTCTGTACGAGTAACTCTGTACGTAACTCTGTTTAACTCTACGTACTCTGCACATAACTCTGTTTAACTGTACGTAACTCTGTTAACTCTTTTCTTCCTAGTTTAACTGTACGAGTGTGCGTGTCATATACCGGTTTAGCTGTACGTAACTCTGTTTCCGACGCAGAGATCATCCGATGTGTAGGTATTTTTCCTCCTTCACTTTCTTACAGTCTCTAAGATGTCTTCTCTTTGTGCTTCAAACAGCAAGGAATGGCAAGTGCATTGGATACCTTATGTGGCCAATCATACGGAGCAAAGCAGCACCACATGTTGGGGATACACATGCAAAGAGCCATGCTAGTTCTTATGATTGTTAGCATTCCACTTGCCATTATTTGGGCCAACACGGGGTCTATTCTAAGTGCTTTAGGCCAAGATCCTGAAATATCTGCAGAAGCAGGACAGTATGCTCAGTTCATGGTTCCATGTCTTTTTGCTTATGGTCTTGTACAATGCCTAAACAGATTCTTACAAACACAAAATATAGTGTTTCCAATGATGTTGGCTTCTGGAGTTACAGCCTTACTACATATTCTTATATGTTACATTATGGTATTCAAATCTGGACTAAGGAATAGAGGAGCTGCATTGGCAAATGCAATATCTTACTGGGTTAATGTTTTGATATTGTTATTGTATGTGAAGTTTCTCCTTCTTGTGCTAAAACTTGGTCGGGCTTTTCAAAAGAGGCTTTGCATAACATTCCCACTTTTCTGAGACTTGCCATTCCTTCAGCTGTTATGGTTGGTTAATTTCATTTTCTTGTGATGATTTAGCATATATTGTTTGAGATTTTAAATGTTTTGTTCAACTCACATTATTAAATTGCCTCATATGCATGCGTAGCTTGGAAATGTGGTCATTGAAATGATAGTTCTCTTGTCTGGTTTTCTGGTTTACTTCCAAATCCAAAGTTGGAAACATCAGTGCTCTCTATAAGGTTAGTTTCATCTTGAATTCAAAGTACTTTTCACAATTATTCTTATCCTTACTTGATATTAATTTTAAGGGTTAAAGACCATTTTTTCTTTTGAAAATTTTTTCCATAAGAGTGTTGGGCACCTGTATTGAATGGTAGGGCAATATCCCTCTTAAAACAAATTTATTTAGGAGCAAATTCACCCTTCCGTAGAGATTTATTATTTTCTTCTTTATCTATTAACATGGAATATTTGTGGGGGTCCACGTATAGTAACAGTAAGGCATTTTAACTTATTATGCTATCATTTTGCTGCTAAAATATGACCTAGTTCTTGCCACTATCACTGCACTTTCAACTTCTTTAGCCCGCATTAAATAGTCAAAATAGGTTAAAATGCCTTGCTGTCACCATGTGTGAACTCCACAACTATTACACATTCGTAGATAATGAAAAAGATTATGGATTTTTGATGGAAGGGTCATTTTGGTCCTGAAAAAACATTGTTCGAGAGGGACTAACTGCCCTATCTTTCAGTACAGTATTCCTAGAACTATTAGAAAATTTAGGAGGGGAGAATGATATTTGGCCCTATTATTAATCTTTGAACCAACCTAACCTCGCCTGTAATTATCAGCCTTAACACAGCTGCAGTTGTATGGATGATTCCCTTCGGACTTAGTGGCGCTGTAAAGGTATAATTATTAGTAGTGCTTATGAAGTTTCATGATTATAACATAAGTTAATTAGCACTCATAACTATGTTATATATTGTGTTATTGTTTGCAGCACCCGTGTCTCCAAATGAACTTGGAGCTGGTCATCCACTTACTGCTCGATTAGCCGTGTGTGTTGTGCTAGTAATGGCCATTATTGAGGGCATATTAGTTGGAATGGTTCTGATGCTAATACGAAATATCTGGGGATACGCTTATAGTAACGAAGTAGCAGTAGTCAAATATGTAGCAACCATGCTGCCAATTCTTGCCATATCCAACTTTCTAGATGGACTCCAATGTGTTCTTTCAGGTTCATTTATTCCTCAAGAGTTTTATATCTTTTTTGATTCCTATTATATGGCACTTACTAGAACAATTCTTTGGCCCTTCGTATAAGGTACTTGATGATGTATATATTAATTATGCATTTTTTTTGTCAAAATTACCCCTATTTAAAATCATTAAATATGAGAAAAATGTGATAAAAATGTGAAAAAATTTCATTTAAATTGGGGTAAAATTGAAATTTTTTATTTTCATGCAAAATTAATAACTTAACTGCCAACAAAGGTTGGTCCAGTTGGTAATGAATCACGTTACCAATATAAAATTTTGTTAGTAGACGATCTATAAATATTTTTGTGAGTATTTTTTGTACCTCAAGACATGTTCTGGTCTAGATGAGCTCTCAAGACTCAACTTACCTGAACTACATTGTATTAAAATATAAGTTAATAACTGAATTACTTTTCCTTAATTTTGGTGAGGTAGTTTGATATGCTTTGTAATAGGGATTGGAGGGAGTATTATTCATTTTAAATTTTGATTAATTAAGTGTTGACATGTATTTGTTAACTCTTTTTGTTAGGCACAGCAAGAGGATGTGGTTGGCAGAAAATTGGAGCTTATGTCAATCTTGGGTCATACTATCTAGTTGGGATTCCATCCGCTGTCTTGCTTGCTTTTGTCTTTCATGTTGGTGGCAAGGTGAAGTCCCTTCTTTCGTAGAATACTAACTTTGGTTATTTTATCAAGTGAGAATTGCATATATATATATATATATATATATATATCTAAAAATATGTAAATAACAATTAAATATCGTGAAATATGATAATTATTATTTAATTTTTAGGAACTGATCTAGTATTTTAATTTTTAATGAAATGACATATTAGCCTCAGTAACTATTATATGAAATGACTATTTTGATATTTAGTTTTTGACTAAGATAGAATAGCAAATAATTTCTTTCTTTTTGTAGATTTGTAATTTTTAAATAAATTAAAAAATAATTTTTTTTTGGAAATGTCTACTTTGGTTTCACTTGATTGGTAAACAAATTTATAAAGAGAAAATAATTATTCTTCATTCTGTTTTAGTCAATAACTCAATCAAATTAATCATTTTTTATAATAGTCATTGAGAGCAAATATGTCATTTCATCAAAAATTAAATAGTGTTAGACAAGTCCCTTGGGACTAAGTAATAATGATTACATTTCATAGTATCTAATTGTTATTTATATATTTTGATAATATTTATTTGCCACGGCCATGAAATTCATGATAAACCGAACTGTACTAAATCCATTACAAAGGTCTACATCTATTGCAAATTTTCAATTTTTTTTTGTGAAAAATAATGCAATAGGCTGATTTCTTGTTATTTGCGACAACTAAAATATATGGTGCAGGGACTTTGGTTGGGGATCATATGTGCACTTCTCGTTCAAGTGGTATCCTTATTAATAATCACTATACGTACTGATTGGGACAAAGAGGTGAACATCCTGTCTTCATGTTTCATTCTTTTCATAAATTTTGGTCACATGCTCGCTTTCCTTTTTTTTTTTTTTTTTTCTTTTTCCCCTTCCTTCTAAATTCTCCCTTCTCTTTCAGGCAACGAAAGCTAGAGATAGAGTGTATGATTCAGCGACCATAGAGACAATCGTCTCGTGAAGCTGTCAGGCTTGGCCTCTTACATGTTCATGCCGCATGAAGTACAAATTCTTCATAAATTATATGACAACTTTGAGTTAATTTTTATTGCCCAAAATAAAAGATAATTTGAAAAAAATAAGATTTTACTATGGGAAAATTTCAGATAGGGATCCTTGACCCGACATAATTAAAAAGAGGATTTCACAATTTTTAAAATTTCATTGAAGGATGTGTACAGAATTTATTTTAAATTTGTGACGAAAATAATAAAATTATCCTCATTTAAAGGAACAGCATAGAAGACTTGTTCATTTTTATATTGTATATTTTTCATTTATTTACGAAATATGTTGTTATTTGCCTAACGTCATATAGCTTTAGTTTCACTTGATTTCATTTCAAGTGTTGGTTTTATGATAAGACAACTTATTCATTCTCAGATTGTATGTTGTTTATTTACTAAGGAATATTGTTTGTTTTCTACTTCACTTATTTATGTAGGAAAATGAACAACATTTTGTAAGTCAATGAACAACATATAGTATGGGAACGAACAAATCATTTATCTTGTTCATTTAAATGAGGGTAATTTTATTATTTTCGTCACAAATTTAAAAAAAAAATATTCCATATGGGTCTATCAATGAAATTTGAGAAATTCTAGGATCCTTTTTCATTATGTTTGGTCTAGGGTCCTCACTTGAAAATTTCCCTTTTATTAATAATATTTTATTAATATTATCCTTTAATTGGAGAAAAAATTAAAATGATAATGTAGTGTGATGATTCATTGTAGAAAGATATTTTTAAAAGTTTATACTCTTGTTTCGAAGAAATAAATTGGATATTATTGATGCTGCACTATCACTTTTAGTCAATTTTAAAAGCCAGATTAGACATTGAATCAGACAAGAGGTTAGTTTAAAGGGCAATGGTTTTATCATGATCAAATTGTGGTCGGGCCAATTTTGATTAATTTAATATATTTAAAATTATATACATAAACGATAAGATAAATTCATCTATAATCATAAAAATTAATGTTTAGATAAAATATAAAGATAAGAAAATTATAAGTTGTTTATAATTTCTTATTTAAAATAATAGTATTTTAGTGTATTTCATTTCGCCTTCCTATTTTTTTATAAGCATAAATAATATCAATATGAATCCATAAATAGATATTTTATCTCCCTCACATCCCAAAATGCATCCCGCCTTCTGCTCCATTCTCAAATGTATCAAATATTTAATAATATTAAAATGGTGACATTCATGTGGAAAGTGGGAAGAAATCGTACAGCAAAAACAAAAAATGAAGCAAATTGATCCATTGTACTGGCACGCGCGTTCTTTGGATGACACATTCTCTCCCCCCACCCCCCTTCCCAAAATAGTTAGGAGCCGACTTCCTTTCATTAAGAAAAGCCTTCTCTATCTTTTCATTAAGATAGAAAAAAATTTAAACCGTTCAAAATATTTCAATTTTTATTTTGAATTGATATTTTAAAATAAAAATAAAAATTATAAAAATTCTTAATAAATATATTTATTAATCTGATAGTCTAAATTTAATATTAAATTTTTAAATAAATTTGTTGCTCTATTCAGAATATATCTATATTGTTTAGAATATATTTAAAAAGTCAATTTAAATTTTTAATATTAAATTTAAATCATCTATATTAAATTAAATCTAAATTCTCTAATTAATAAGTATATTTATTAAAATATTTTATATATTTTATTTGAAAAATATAAATTAAAAATAAAAATTAAAAATATTTAATCTAAATTGTTTAGGTTAAATCTGGATAGTCCAGAGAGGAGGTTTTTTTTTAAAGGAGGGAATTCGAGTCCTCAAAGTTAAGGCTAGCATAAAGCTAGAAATGTTCAATTGTACAAAAGGTCGCCAATCAGGTGGGCCTTATCCTACTCTTATTAGCCAAAATAAGCTTTCACAATTAGAAGGAGCTTCATTAAGTAATGAAAAGTCGTTCAAGCAGTCATAGGCTATTTTGGCTAGGAAGTGCGCATATGAGTTGGCAGCTGCATCCTTAGGAGCATGTAGGATCCTGTAGTCATTATGAGAGCATGTGGCTTCTTGTAACTCTTAAACAATTTCAGCAATTGCATCCAAGAAAGAGTATATCATAGCTTTCTCAATATTAAGACTTGAACAAAGTCTCGGTCCATACTTAATAGCGTGAACAGCTACAGCGATTGGTAAATTACCCAGGTTACTAATAAAGCCCTTCAACCAATCCCTTGTGCAGTTCCGTGCTAGTCCTCCACATGTTACGCTACTCTATTGATACAATGTACATTTATTCGTATAGTGCCTTGTGTTGGGGTCACCCATTTAGAAGGTCGGGCAGCATCCATTGTAGGAATTTGAATTTGTAGGTGCTCAAGATACTTTCTTCCATTAGGCTTCTTCTACATGCCTGGATGATCTCATCATCGATATGGTTGGTGCCTTCAAAAATGTATCTGTATCTATATGTCTATAATAGCTAGCAAATTTTTTCAAAGACTTTAACCCAAGGTCAATTTCAAAAGAAGCTGAATCCAATCAGGTGGGATGTGTTCCATCGAATCCGATCCTGCAAGCTACAGGAAAAGAAATAGTCATGATAAATAGGGTTTGTAATATCCATAAGTGTTTTGCTCTCTCATACTCTCTTAGAAGATGATTGATACTCTCATCACAATCGAACTCAAAAAGGCAACTCGGATCATTTGTAAGTCTTTTGAGATGACATTCTTCTTCTTTCCTTTCCTTCTCTTTGTTGCTGATTGCTGAGGGTCTCATTCAACTGTAGCTTCACTTTCAGCTTGTCTGATGGGTTTATCATAAATTGTGTAGTTTTGTGACTAAAAAAAACAAATCTAAGGTGATTTTTTGCCACAAAATGTATTCTTTTTTTTTTGTAAATCTTTTTCATTTTTCTAATTTTCATGTTCTCTCTCATGCACCTCAACCCTTCCTTACATTCCATTTTTTCCCTAAATACCATCTCTTGAACTAGCTAAACTTGTCAACCATTCAGTTTTCACTGTTTTTTTTGGTTTGTTAACTGGTTGACCGGTTTGATTATTCTCTGGTTTTTTTGTATCACCCAGATCGGGCTAATAACTATTTCTCAGTCCAATCTATTGAACCAACTAGTTTGGTCTAATCTAGTTTTTAAAACCTTGCTTTTAACTTCAACATGATGTAATTGAAGAAGCTAGTTTGGTTTTTAATGAATGAAAACTAAAACGGTCCTTCTAGTTCGGACTCCACTTTGGTGCTCATCCATGCTCAGCACCAATGATACATTGTTTCATAGGTTTTTTTTCCTTTCTAAAACCACAATTATTATTATAATAATTAATAAATATTAAAATTATTATTATATTAAATAAATAAATTTAAATTGATGAAATTTGAACTGAACAGTTTAGATATAAAATTTGACTTGAATAATTTAGAACTATACTAAACTATACTAAAAAAATTAGAACTGTAATTAAAAATATTTTATAAAATATTTTTTTAATTTTATTGATGGTGCACATGCATTTATTTATTAGAAGCAATTTTGTTCGAGGTTTCTGACATCCTGAAATTCAATTAAAGAAACTAGTTGCTAATTAAGAGTAAATTAGTAATTAGTAGATTGATTATAATTTGGATGTTGAATTGATATTTTGTGTTGGTTGGTTGATATGTTAATAGGATTGAATGGTGGAATGGCAAGCCGAGATGAAATGCGAGAGAATAAGTAAGATTAACCTCACTGTGTGACACGCCATAGGGGGTATTGCATGCACCATGGCATATTGCACAAAATTTACTTAAAGGCTATGTCTTCAGCTCGTGAAATCAGAAAGGAAACGAAAGAAAACACATCTAAGGCATGAGAGAAAGGTTTCCCTCCTAAGGAAACTATTATCTAGTGATTACCAGTTTGCTTCGGCCAGTGACTTGTCGGGCAAGTATCATACGGCCCTATACTACATTTCTACCCAAATTATTTTAAGTTTGATCAATAGAGAAATTGAATCAAGAAGTTTTAATGAAATGAAATCTAAGGAAATGTTTAAAAAGGGCTTTTGGGTACAAAACTAAGGTTTTGTGATTGGTATAAAATTAAGTAGTTGAATTTTAAGGATTAAGGCTTAATAAGATATTAGGTTTAAATGAGAAAAATTAGTAAATAAGTGAATTAGAAGGATGTTTTGGTCATTTGAATAGCTTATAGAGCTAATGACTATAAAGTAAGGATTTAAAGAGCTTCAATTGAGTTGTTTGGTGCATTGAGAGATTTGGCTTAGCCAAATTAGTGCCTATGCTAAATGTTGAAAATTGATTGAGGAATGTTCCTTATGTAGATTGAGCATTAATAAGTTCCTAGAGGGAATCTACATCCTTGAAAGTTAACTATGTGAATGGTAACCTTTGGTAATAAGGTTAAAAAGGTAACTGGAATAATCTTTATACTTATTTGTTTGTGAAAATATCTACAAGTACCTTAATATAATTTTATGTATTTTTTTTATGAACTGATAGAGTAGCAATATTATGAAAGAAATATGTATGCAGATGTGTGAGTGATGCATGAAGTGTATGAGAAGAGGCATGTGCATAGACATCTGCATTTGTATCTGTGGGTATACCCTAAATTAGGGTAGGTGGTCGTGGCACTACTTTGTACAAGGCTAGGAAGTCTTAAAGGTTTTGAGTGTAGAGTTTAATTTGCCAGAAAGGACCTAGGAGATCTTAAAGATTTTAAGTGTAGAGCTTGCCTCTGCCAAGAAAGACCTATAAGAATGATCCATGAGTGTACCTTAGACTAAGGTAAGGGGTTGTGGTCCTACTCTGTGCAAGGCTAAGATGTCCTGATAGTCCAAGTGTTGAATGCTTCGCTAGATGAAACTTAAGAGACCACCCATATTGATAATTTCCAGACTAAGACAGTGGTTTGGTAGGACCTATTTCATGTAAGGTTGGAAGTCCTAATTCAAGTATAGAGCTTGCTCCACTAGGAGAAATCGGGAGTGTATGAGCACGAGCATAATGGATGTATGAGTATGAATTCATATATATGCATATTATATTTTTTTTATTGAGATATATGCTACATTATCTCTTATTTATGATTTTACTTACTAATTAGTATTTAAGGTTTATTTAAGTTACTAGAATGTATGTCTCACTCTTTGTACATAGGTGAATAGAGCGTGAAAAGGTCAGAAAAGAAAGCGAAGAAAGAGTTGCCTCAATTGACAGTGGTATGACCACTTATATGTATAAATGTATAAAATTATAGTTAGAGATTTGAGTTGCAAACTAGGATGTTCAAGTGTATATGGATATGAATATGTGATTGTATATATGATTTGTGGTCGAAAACTTATTTGGGTATATGATGCTACCTCTCACCGAGGGTACCATAATAGTGGATACGTGGATAGGCCTAGATGCTATCCAAGCAAGTTTATATTATGTTGTCTAATTTGTTCCACTTGCATAAAATATGAATTTTTGTGAAATATGTGTGAACTTTGAAAGTCCTCCCAAAAGGGGGTGAATTAGGCTTTATAAAAATTTAGCAAATGATAATTAAAATCAGAAGATGAGTTTAAAGGGATATCATCAAACACTGAGAAGATAAAGAAAGATAAGCTTGCACATATATTTATCTAGTTTAGTTCCAACCACTTGAGCCTACGTTCAGCTTCTGCTTGAGATTTCCTCACTAACTTTATCAAGATTAATATGGGCTCTTGGTAATCACAGTACAATCCCATACTTAATCTAAAGTCTAAATCACTCTCCTTTACAAAGATAATGATATAATTCACTTAAACTCGCTGAGTTTAATTTGCTTTGTTATGAGTCAGAAAAATAATGGTAAATAGAGTATGTTCAAAGATGAACAACTACTGTTAAATACTCTTTCTTAGAATTGATATATAATCAATGAAGCTCACTCATAATAAATATAAATTCAAAAAGTTGGTGAACAATAAGTATGAATGACTTGAGTTTGTTCATGTTCATTTTTTTCATCGTCTTCATAAATGCTTGTATTTATAGTTAGAATCTGTAAAGATCTATTACACTCATGAATATAGCCATTAGAGTCATCGTCTTCTTTTCTCTAAGTTATCTGAGTAATCGCTAACTGAGGCAATGTAATAGTGCTTTTTGGTAAAGCTTTCTCTATTATGGCAAGTAAGGAAAATAATGGCTCTTTTCATTAAATTTTTTGACAAGGTAGGTGAGACACTCTTTCAGAAGAACAAAACTATTTAGGAATAAATATTTTCTAAATAAAATTAAACTAAGTTTAGATGAACCTAGAAACGTGTTTAGATGAATCTAAGTAATTCAAAGAACATGTATTACACTTAGAAGAAGAAAGGATGATGAACTATGAGAGCTTCAATTAACCCCTGTTTTACTCACGTGAAATAGAGAACAATGCGTTAGGCATAGTTTGAAATAATAATGCTTATTTCAAAATAGAGTAGAAGTTGATATGTAAGAAAGTCTAAACAAATTTCGCAGTAAGACTTTTATATTGGAATAGATTTACATAAGCATTGATTTGAAAATAATTATTTAGGAATAAGGAGTGCTATTCCTAAATAGTCTATTCCTAAATAGACTATTCCTGAATAACTTATTCCTGAATGAGAAACTTCAAAAGGACACTATGCTAATAAGCTTTGAAGAACAGAGGACTATTTCAAAATAAGAACAACTATTCCTAATTAAGAGGTATTTGAATAGACATGAGAGTTAATACTTGGGAATAAGAGAGTTCACTCAAGAATACACTATTAGCCTACTGCCAACTTCATATGAGCTTACAAGATTACACACAAGAATAGCCCAACTTGTGCTATAATGTCTAAGTTCATTGAATTTGGAATATATCTAGATTCAATAAATGTAATATAGGGTGAATGAATTATGTATATATATATATATTTGAATATTTATTTGATATATATATATATTAATGTGTGTGTGTGTATCTGATATATATTATATATATATGTATGTATGTATATATGATATGTAAAATTAAATATATATAATATAATATATATACATATATATTTGAAATATATATGTATATATATTTGTATATATAAAAATAATATAATATGTATGTGTGATATATATTATATTATATTATATTGTGTTAGTTTTAAATTTAATTTTATATGATAGATTAAATTTAATAAATAACATGATATGAGAGAATATCATGTCAGTTTTATAATTTAAATTTATAAGATAAATTTAAATTATATATGATATCATGAATTAAATTTATGAGATAAATTTAATTAAATTTTTATAGGCTTTTAAGTAAAAGATGAAAACCCTAATCTATATAATATATATAGAGAGGGACGTGCTTCAGTAAGTGTAGATAGTTAGAAAATTTATGACGGTAAAAACACTTTGAGAGCCACGAAACACCTTACAGAAAGGAAAACTTACATTCAAAGAAGAACGAACGCTAGGAGCACTAGCACACTGCTCGAGTTAGAGAGCTATTCGCGTGGATACTGGTAGAGGTAGTAGATCTATGTTGTTAGTTCCTGAGATTGAAACTCTTGAAGAGAACATGCACCAAGTTCAAAGAATTAAAAGGTAACTCTTATATTTACCTTGATTTAAACGAGTTCGTTCGATCCATATCAAGATAAGGAATTAAAAATTTTAATCTTCCATAGCGCCTCCCTATCTAACATGAACAACCAAGCATAGATACATCAACTCTTCTCCTTTTACTAGATGATGAGTACACGAATAAACTAGGAGCAGTTTGAGGAGCAGAAGTAGAAGCTTTGCCTTGTCCTTCTTTTTCTGTAAGAAGTTACATCTTCTTTAGAGTAGTGTACCCCATAATATTAACTAGAACCACTTTCTTGCTATCCTTTAAGTATTTCATCTTTTGATCATTCAGAATCTTGGTGATGAGAGAACTATATGAAAGAAATTTCCTAGATCTCTTGTGATTTAGTGAGATAAGTAATCTCATTTTCTCTATGACAATTGCAGCCATATTGATTTTCATCCCTTTGATCATGGCAGTTAGATACACAAAATCCTCTTGAGTTAGAGCATTTAACCTATTTTGTTTTCCTAAAATAACTCTAGTTAAAACGTGATAAGGAATCCTATGCTTTAGAGGCATAGTGGTTGGCTTGGTCACAGGGGATCAATTGGTTCCCAAGAAGGTACCAATGTCTTTTGCATAATTGGGTTTGTGAAGTTAAAACTTGAGAATCTTAACATAGAGCCATTAGTTAGTAACTCTAGTAACTCAAGTAAATAATCTTCCATGATCTCAAGATCTTGATATCAAATTTTGGCCTTTAACTTCTTCCCATCATCAAATATTCAAATAAAGCTATAGAAAGCTCTTACAACTTCTTCACATATGAGGAGTTTGAGTTCTAGCGGCTTCATATATGGTGCCACATATCTTGTCACATCCAGACTATTGTCATGTAGCACTTTAAAATCTACAGACCAAATTAGTCCTAGACTTTTAGATTGCATTTTGAGAGTTTATACATGAATAACCCTTTATTCAAGCTACTATAATTGTATTCAGACCAATCTATTTGATCTTTATTCACTTTCTCTTTGTCTTTTCTCTTCCTTTGACTCTAGACACTTGTTTCTTCTATATTAACATCTTATGTTGTTCTTTCAATAGACCTAAAACCTCAAGGCTCAAAAATACGAGTAGGTGATTGAGTTGTACGTTGAGCATCCTTAAGAGTCCTTTAATGTTATTTAATTTCTTGAGAAGGCTCTTGAATTTGAACTCAATTTCCAGAAGCCTTTCTCTTTTGTGCCTTTACAAACTGCTCTGCTTTCTTTATAACCTCTTTATGTTTGCTACTAGTAAAGGTACTCTATCTTCAATGCTTCGTTTTAATCACAACATCTCTTGCTCTGAAGAAATCTTAAGGAGTGAGACCATAGGCTGCTAAGGATTTAGGTGTATTCTTGGTATGAGCAGCTTTTAAAGAAGACCTAGACATACTTGATACAAGATAAGAGATTAAAAGAGAGATTCGAAGGCTGGGTTAGGGTTGAGTAAGATTGGTGGAAGGGTATTTGGCAGAAATTTAAAAGGTAGAGAGATTTGAGAAAGATTTTGAGAGATTGAGACTCAGGAAATAAAGAGGGAAAATGAGCATTATACATAAATAGCCTATTTTGAAATAAGAGTTATTGGCTAATTTAGGAAACTAGACATTAAGGAATTTAAAGAGTTAGAGTTTAAGAACATAACTCATTATTCTTAAATAATGCTAGCTATTTTGGAATAGTTGACTTGTATCTCACATTAAGCTTATTCTGAAGTGATTTGAGTTCTTCATAAAGAGCTTATCTTGGAATAGACAACCATATCCTGGAATAACTCACTTTGTTCCACATTGAATGTGCTAGTCCTAATCAATTTCTTTCTGAGCAAGTTTCTTGATATCTTCCTTATTTTGAAATAAATGATATATTCTGGAATAGTCACTACTATTCCCAAAGACGTAATAAATAAGGATTTTGATCCTTCATTTGCTTAAAAAATAGTTAATCTTGATATAATAAGTCTTATACCAACTCTTATACCCAAATAAGTCTAAAGGAGATCTTGTAAAAACATCTTGAAATACTCTGATGCTTAAGTTAGACGATTTTTCATTGAAAAATATAATCATAACTTAGGATAGAAATACTTGCAACTCATTAGGATTTAGAAAACCTAATTCTTTCTTATGTATACAAATTGATCAACTGCCAATGGTTTGGTGCGGATGTGTAATATCCTAGATTTCAATCTTAGGAAACTAGTGTTAATCAGGGGTAAATTAGTAATTCAGTTGATATTTTGGGTTGCTTGGTTATTATGTTGATAGGATTGGAGAGTAGAATGGAAAGTTGAGGTGAAACACGTGAGCAGCAGTGAGAGTTTTTTCACCGTGCCACATACTATGATGGATGGCACAAAATTTTTACTTAAAGGTTAAGTCAGATCGTGAAAATAGAAGGAGAAGGAGGGGAAAACTTGTATGAGAGGAGAAAAGAGTTTTGCTCTTATAGGGCATCAAATATACAAGGTTTAGGAGTTTGATTTGGCAATGACTTGTCGGGTAAATATCATATAGCCCTAAGCTTCATTTCTACCCTATTTTCATTGAATTTGATCAGTTGAGAAATTAGATCAAGAAGTTTTAAAGTGTTAGAATCTAAAAGGAAGGTTTAAAATGAGCTTTTGAATATGAAACTAAGGTTTTGTGATTAGTTTGTAGTTAACTGGTTGAGCCTTAAGGATTTAGGCTTAATGAGCCTAAGGAGTTATGTTAAAAATGGTGAGATTAGATGAATAAATATGTTTATAGGTTGTTATGGTCATTTGAATAACCTATTAGGCCAATGACTATAAATAGTGGGCTTATGAATTCAAAAAGTGTTAATTGAAACATTTTGTATATTAAGGGATTCAGTTTAGCTGAATCAGTACCTATGTTGAGTATTAAGAATTGATTATAAGATACTACATTATGTAGATTGAGTAGTCAAGATGTTGCTAATGAGAATCTACACTCTTAGAAGTTCACTACGATTGGTAACCCTTAATTGTAAGGGTAAAAGGTAACTAGAGTAACTCTTTTACTTATTCATTTGTGAAATTGTTTACAAGTATTTTTGTATAACTATGTGCATTGTGTTATGAATTAATAGAGTAGTAGTATTGTGAAAAAATATGCATGTGGATGTGTGAGTATTGATTGAAAGGTATGAGATGAGACATATGTATAGACATGTGTATTGCATATGAAAAAAAATACCCTAGACTAGGGTAGGAGGTCGTAACCCTACTTTGCATAAGTCTATAAAGTCCTAATAGTCTTAAGCATAGAGCTTGACTTTTTCAGGAAGGACCTAGGAAATCTTGATGGTCTTAAGCGTAGAGCTTGACTCCACCATAACAAACCTAAGATAATAATCCACGAGTATACCTTAGACTAGGGTAAGGGGTCATGATCTCACTCTATGTAAGGCTAAGAAGTCCTGAAGGTCTTGAACATAGAGCTTGACTCTGTCACAATAGACCTAAGAGACCACCCATATATGAAGAGGATACCTAGACTAAATAGTGGTATGGTGGGCCCAAATTTAAGAAAGACTAGAAATCTTAGTCTAATCATAGAGCTTTCTTCGCATGGTGGAATGAGAAATGCATGAGCATGAGCATGATAAATAGATAAGTAGATTTGGTGTATATGCATATGATATTATTTTATAGAAATAATGCTGCTTTATCTATTATTTATGATTTTACTTACTAACTGGTATTTGGGTTATCTGAGTTACAGGGACGTATGTCTCACTTTGTTACTTTTATACATAGGTGAAGAGAGAACAAGAAGGCTAGAAAAGGAAGCGAGGAAAGAATAGCTTTAATTGGTAGTAGTATGACTACCACTTATATAAATGTATAATTAGTTGCTATAATTGAGTTGCTAACTAGAATGTATAAGTGTATGTAGAATGATATATGGATGTATATATGAATTGTGTTATGAAAACTTGCTTTTGTGTATGACGTTGCATCTCGCCAAGGGTGCCCCAGTAATGGGTATGTGAGTAGGCCTAGATGTAATTCAAGCAAGTGTATGCTATTTCATAACTTGTTCTACTATATGTTGATATGATTTTGCTATTTGAATTTATGAGCATATGTGAGAACTTGACACAAATGGTGAGGTTGAGCCCTATTTGGAAGAGTTAAGTACATTTGTGATTTCCAATCATATGGTGAGGCAAAGCCTAATATGTAAGAGTTAGATAGTTGAAAGTAGAACAAGTTTATATTATATGTAATTGTTTGTGTATTCTTCATATAAGCCCACAAGTGTATAATTTGGCATTACGAGGTTAATATGAGTAATTGATGTGATGTATGTGATTAAAAGTGTCAATCAAGTGTATATGGTATTTTTAGATTTGGTTCAAGGCCCATGGTGGTCTAATGGGATAAGGAATGAGAATTTAGCACTTAGGGTACAAATTTTCAAAGAAAAAGTAGCTTTATGCACCTAGGTGTCCAATTTTAGATCGAACCATCGGATCGAGTCCAAGTTTCTCATTAGATAGAGTACATTATGAGCTTCATGTAGAAATGGTGTATGGTGGAAGTTTATCTTCTAAGTTGTCAAATGACAGTAAATTTTGCTGTCAAATACACCATGACGCATTGTGTGCCATGCATGCATAGGAAGAATAGAGTCGTGGCTTTACACCACATACCGTGGCAGATGATAGTATAAGCCGTGGCGCATGGTATGTTTCATAAAAAAATAATTGTGCCTATTGAGTCCTGAATTATGTATTTATGCCTCCGTTAGCCCTCTTATTTGAACATATATTTTATAAAGTTGGGATCTCATATTTTGAAAATGAATTGAGGGCTATTACTCTGATATTTTGCGATTGTTGTTTGATGATTGTGTAATTAAGAATGGTAAAGTCCGGATTTAGTAGGGAATTTATAGGATGTTTACAAGTTGAAAATCAGTAGGGTGAACTCAACCATCACATCTTCCTTTTATACATGATCTTTGATGAAGTGATGTCTAATATCAACATGCTTGGTTCTAAAATGATGTCCTAGATTCTTTGTCGAGCTTATTATACTTGTATTGTCACACTTGATTGGAATTTCTTTAAGTTTAACCCCAAAATCTTTAAGTTACCATTTCATCCAAAGAACTTGTGAACAGCATAATCCAATAGCAATATGCTCTGATTTAGTTGATGAAAAGGAGACAGTGTTTTGTTTCTTACTTGTTCAAGATACAAGTGAGCCACCAAAGAAGTGACAAATCCCACTTGTGCTCTTCCTCGCTATTTTACATCCTCTAAAATTTGTGTCAAAGTATCCAATTAATAACTCACTTCTTCCTTTAGGATACAAGAGTCCTAACATATCAGTATCTTTAAGATATCTGAATATTCTCTTTATAACAATCACATAAGATTCCTTTGGAGTTGATTGAAATCTAGTATAGAGACCTATGCTGAAGGAAATATCAGGTTGGCTTGCAGTGAGGTATAGCAGAGATCTTATCATCCCTTTATATAATTGCAATCACTTTGTTCCAGCTACATGCTCATCCATTTTAATAGATAAACTCATGGGAGTCTTTATTCCATTTGCTTGATCCATTCCAAGCTTTTTAAGCATCTCCTTTAAATACTTTTTAGAAAATGAAAATACCATCCCTTTTTTGTTTAATTCTCCCATCATTAATGTTTCAAATTTATCTTGCATTAACTGAAAAAATTCCTTACACAAGGAATGGTTAGTGGCACCAAATATTATATGACCTACATAAATTTTTACAATAAGTAAATGTTCTTTCTTTTTCTTAATGAATAAGGTAGTGTCTACTTTACCTTAATTGAACCCTTTTTCTAAAAGAAAAGAGCTTAGTTAATCATACCAGCTCTGGGTGCTTGCTTATGTCTATATAATGTCTTTTTGAGCTTGAAGACAGCATCAAGATTTTATGGATCTTTAAAACTAGGTAATTGTTCAACATACACTTCTTCAAGAAGGTATCCATTTAGAAATGCACTTTTCACATCCATCTGGCAAAGCTTAATATCCTTCATAGCAACATAGGCAAGGAGAAGACGAATTGCTTCTAATCTTATAATAGGAGCAAACTCTTCTTCATAATCAATGCTTTCTTCTTAATTGTATCCTTTAGCTACAATCTTGCCTTATTTCTAACAATAATTCCTCCTTTGTCAAGTTTATTTTTAAAGACCCACTTAGTTCTAATAACTAGATAATCCTTGGGTCTTGGTTCTAAATCCCAAACTTGACTTGGTTCAAATTGATTAAGTTCCTCTTACATAGCATCTATCCAATAGGAGCAGATAGAGCTTCTTCAATAGTTGTAGGTTTAATCTTTGATATGAAGGCTGAGTGACCAACTATGTTCCATAGGTAACTCTGTGTATGCATCGGTTCACTTACTTCTCCAATGACATGATTAAGAGGATGATTCTTATTATTCCTACAAGTAGTTAGTTGTAGAAGTTCTTCTTCTTTCTCAGGTGGAGTTTCTATTTTCTCAACTGCTTTTGAAGTTTTTAAGATTTCTAAATCTGGAGATTATCCATCATCTTAGTTAACTTATCCTTGTCAAAATTATCCTTCTTTATTAGATTTTCATTGAAAACTACATGTACAGATTCCTCTATCACTTTTATTTTGAGACTGAATACTTGGAACGTCTTCCTTTTATTTGAGTAGCCAAGAAATATTCCCAAATCTAATTTTACATCAAACTTCCTAAGATTCTCTTTATTGTTGTTGTGAATGTATACCTTACTTCCAAACACATGAAGATGAGAGATATTTGGCTTTCTTCCTTTATAGATCTTAAATGGAGTTTTGTTAAGCTTTGGTCTGAATAGGCTTTGTTAATAATGTAGCATGCTATTCCTAAAAGACTTGAGAGATTCTATTTTCATTTAGCATAGCTCTCGCTATTTCAGTGAGTACTCTATTTTTCCTCTCCATTATGCTATTTTGTTGAGGAGGTCTGAGCATAAAGAAGTTATGACTAATTCTTTACTCTTCACAAAAGTCCATAAGGTTATCCTTTTCAAATTCTTCTCCATGTTTAGACCTGATAGATACAATAGATATACCTTTCTTATTTTGGACCTTTTTGGCAAAAGTACTAACTGTATAGAACGTTTCATCCTTAAAACTCAGGAAGAAAGTCTATGTAAATCTGAAAAATTGTCAATAATAACAAGCATATATATATATATATATGTATATATATTACCACTAAAACTTTTGACTCTTAAAGGACCCACCAAGTTCATATGCAAGAGCTAAAGAGGTCTTTTAGTAGATATAAAATCCTTTGGTTTGAAAGATAATTTAGTTGGTTTCCCAAATTGACATGCCTAGAAAATTTTTTTCATGATCAAAACTTACGAGCAGAAGGCTAATGACTATAACATCCTAGATTTCAATCCGAGGAACTAGTTGTGAATCAAGGATAAATTAGTAATTAATGGATTGATTGTGGTTTGAGTGTTGAGTTGATATTTTTCATTGTTTGGATATGGTATTGATAGGATTGAAGGGTAGAACAATAATCCAAGACATAACGTATGAGCATAAGTGAGATTAGACTCATTGTGCCACAAGCCATAGCGCATTGTGTACGAATCACTTAAACTTGATGTGATTAGCTCATGAAATTAGAAGGAGAGGTGTTAGAAATGCATGTGGAAAGGAGAAGAAGGTCAACTTTATTAGGGCAAGCAATATCTAGAGCTTGGAAGTTTAATTCGATTAGTGACTTGCTATAAGTAATGTGCAACTCTATTCTTCATTTCTACCCCATTTTTGTTGAATTTCATCTATTAAGAAATAAAATCATGAAGTTTTAAGGTGTTATAATCTAAAAGAAAAGTTTAAAACGTGCTATCAAATATGAAACTAAGGTTTTGTGACTAGTATGGAGTTAAATGGTTAAGTTTTAAGGATTTAAGCACAAATTAGCCTAAAAAGTTAGGTTAATAGTAAAATTTTAGTTGAATATTGAGTTAGGAGGTTGTTTTGATCATTGAAATAACTCATAAGGCTAATGGCTATAGATAGTGGATTAATGAATTCAAAAGGCATTAATTGCATTATTGCATGTGTTAAGAGATTCAGTTTAGCCTAATCATTGCTTATGTGGAATGTTGAGAATTGATTGAGGGAAATTTTGTTGTGTAGATTGAGTATCTATGGCATTGCTCATGAGAATCTACGCCTCTAGGAATTTTATGTGATAGGTAACTCTTAGTAGAAGGATTAAAGGTAATTGGAGTAACCCTTTTACTTATTGATTTGTGAAATTATTTACAAGTATTTTGATATAACTATGTACATTTTGTTGTGAATTAGTAGAGTAGTAGTATTGTCAAAGGATATGGATGCGGGTGTGTGAGTATTAATTGAAATGAATTTGAGGTGGCTTGTGCATTGACATGCATCGCATTCGTGTGAACATGCTGGATTATGGTAAGGGAGCGTGGTCCTACTTTGAGGAGGTTCAAGAAGTCTTGATGATGTATAGCGTAGAGCTTAACTCCACCACAATGGACCTAGGATATGAAATGATCTATGAGGTTACCCTAGACTAGGGTAGGGGGTTATAGTCTTACTCTATATAACATTAAGAAGTCTTGATGATCTAGAGTGTAGAGTTTAACTTCACCATGAAAGACCTAGGAGACCATCCATACATGAAGAGAATTACCTAGTCTGAGCAGTAGTATGGTGAGCCCTGTTCTATGTGACTACAAGTCCTAATCTGAGTGTAAAGATTACTTTGCTAGGTGAAACCAAGAATGCATTGCTTGAGCTAATGAGATTGATGAGAATAAATTCTTATATACACATATGATATTATTTTTACTGAAATGCATGCTACTTTATCTATTGTTTTTAATTTTGCTTACTAACTGTTAATTAGTGTTACCTCCAAGTTACTAGGATGTAAGTCTTACTTTATTACTTTTGAACACAGGTGAAGAGAGTACGAGAAGGCTGGGAAAGGAAGCAAGAAAAGAGTAGCTTTACTTGGCAGTAGTATGACTGCCCTTGAGTGAATGAATGTATAATATGTTATTAAAATTTGAGTTTCCAACTAGGATGCATAAGTGAGTGTGTATATGAATTGTGTAGAGAAATCTTGCTTGCATATGTATATAATGTTGCACCTCATTGAGGGTGCCCTAGTGAAGGGTATGTGGCTAGGCCTAGATGCCAATTAAGCAAGTGTGTGTTGTTATGTAACTTGTTCCACTTGTGTATATGTGAATTGATTATGAGTTGTATATATATATAAGAACTTGACACAAATGGTGAGGCAGAGCTCTATTTGGAAGAGTCAAGTATATTGTGATTCCTGACTATATAGTGAGGTGGACCTGTTTATATAAGAGTTGGAGGGTTAAAAGTAAAACAAGTCTAACTATATATATGTGTGTGTGAATATGTGTTGTATGTGTATTCCTCATATAAGTCCAAAATTGTGTAATATGACATTGAGAGGCCAAAATAGACAATTAATGTGATATATGTAGTATGAGGTGTCAACCAGGTGTATGTTATCCTTTTAGATTTGATTCAAGGCTCGAAGTGGTCTAATGGGATAAAAAGTAAGAATTGAGCACTTAGGGTGAAAGCTTTGAAAGAAAAAGTAAGTTTTTGTACCTAGGTGTCTAATTTTAGATCAAACCGATAGATTGAGTCCAAACTTATTCCATTAGCTAGTATATGTTGTAAGCTTCATGTGGGCTTTAAATCACTTCGATCGGACGTCAGGTGTGGAAATAGTATGTGGCAAAATTTTATCTTTCAAGCTATCATATGATAGTAAAAATTGCTGTCATATACATCATGGAGCATGATGTGCCTGTCGTGGTGCATAACCCTTTTTTAGGATAGAGAAGTTGTGTTTTGATGAGTCTTATGAATGTGTTTGTACTTTCGCTAGTCCTCTTATTTGAATATATGTTTTAAGAAGTCAGGATCCCATGATTTGAAAACAAATAAATGGCCATTACTCTAATATATTACTATTCTTATGTTATTGATTTTGTGATTAGTAATGGTAAAGTCTATATTGATAAGGGACTTTACAATTGTCAAATCATTTTAACCAATTTTTGTAACTGATTTTTTTGAACATATGCCAAGTGACGATGTCATAAAAAGCTTTCCTCACATTTACTCATAAAACATTTTTGCATGAAGGATTCATATTCTAAATTGAAGGTACAATAGTTATCGTCCCTATCATGACAAAGAACTATCTTTTCATTTGACTCCCTTTGGACTATGTAGGATTTAGAGTTGAATATGACTCTATTTCCTTTATCACAACTTTGGTTGACGCTGATGAGATTATGGAAGAGCCTTTTGACATATAGAATGTCATCAATGATTGCTTGTTTTTCATTACTGATCTTCCTAATGCTAGCAATGTAACCTTTTTGGTTTCCACCAAAGGTTACATTTCCTCCTTCTTTCTCTATAAGTTCCACAAACTCATTATTTTCTCCAATCATGTGTCTTAAACACCCATTGTCAATATACCACTTTTTCTTTTTCTTTGAGATAGTAAGGCACACCTACAACATGAGATTATTAATTTTTAGGTACCCATTTCTTTTTGGGTTGAACTCTCAAGCACATAAGTACCTTTGGGAATATTTCATAAACAAACTAATGCCATTTTTCTTACGAAGGCAAGACTTGACATAATGACCTTTCTTATTACAAAATGCACAGGTGATAAAAGGACTAGATGAATGGACAAAAGGCTTAAAAAATCTATAATAATATTTTGTAGCCTTCTATGAACTTTCTGAGAAGTGTCAGTTGTGGGATTATATCTAATTCCTAATCTATCAGAACATTTAGCATCTCAGTATCGTGAGTAAACTTAGCTAAATCCATTTTTAAAGTGTCTTTCTGATGCTGTAATGTAATGCAACTAGCATATATTTTATTCTTTTCTTCCACACAATTCCTTTTTTTTTAGAAAAGAATGAATTTTATCTTCTAGTTTTGAAATAGTCTTTTTAGTATGTAGAAGCTATTTACATTGTTCTTAGAATAAGGTAAACAAGTCATTAAATTCTTCTTAAAGTAAGTTGGGGTTTTCCTCATTTGATTGTGACTCAATTTGATTGTCTTCTTCTTCTTATGCTACAGACATAAATTGGCTATTTCTTTTTCTTTATCTTTATCTTCTAAAGAATTGTCACCCTATGCTACAAAAGCTTTCTTTTTTTTAAGGTTTTTCTCTCTTCTTCTCTTTTTCTTGTTTCTTTTATCACTGAGGATAGTCCTATTTGATGTGACCAAGCTTTTGACATTCATAACATGTAAAAGGTTCCTTTTGATCCTTTTTATTGCCAGATGATCTCCTTTGGAAGTTCCTTTTACCTTTTAGAACATTTTGAATCTTCTAACCATCATGGCAAACTCTTTATCTTGATTGAATTCTGTAGTTGATTCATCATTTTCTATAGCTTTCTAGGCAATTCCCTTTTTTTTCTTATTTATGTCCTCCTTGTATTGTAGAATTATAGACTCATGTTCTTCTAAGCTTCCAAAGAGAGTGACAACAAATCTCATTGACACTCCTTGAGCTTCTGTGATAGTAGTGATCTTTAGTTGCCATTCCATCGAAAGACTTTTGAGTATCTTCTTTACTTGCTCTAGTTGAGTGTATGTCTTTTCCATATTTATGAGATGATGTATGATATGAATGAATTTGATGTACATATCTTTGATGCTTTACCCATCCTTCATTTTGAAAGTCTCATACTCATGTATTAGACTGCTCTTTCTAATCTCCTTAACTCCATTAGTTCTTTTGTAAGCTTGCCTTAAGGCATCTCACATTTCTTTGGCAGTCGTGCAATGACTAATACGATAGTGTTCAACATGATTAAGCACACAGGCTATAGTAAGCTTGGCCTTGGCATTGAGATTGATGATACATTTATCCTCATTACTCTATTCTTCTTTCCTCTTTTCTCTCTTCTCTCATTAACCCATCATCCCTAATTATTATTGGAATATATGGGCCTTTAGTGATGATATCTAATATTTCAATGTCAAGTACTTCCAAGTACATCATCATCTTGCTTTCTAGAATGGATAGTCCTCTTCCTTAAGGGTGGGTAGTCTGGTTATGGATAATCCTTCTTTGAGGTTATCATCTGCATAACTAGCCATTAGTAATATCTCTGTCCTTTGATTGTTAAGTAAAAAATAAGCAACCTTACTCTGATACCAATGGAAAGTCTGCCCAAGAGGGGGTGAATTGGGCTTTATAAAAAATTAGCAAATGATAATTAAAATCAAAATATGAGTTTAGAGGGATATTATCAAACACTGACAAGATAAAGAAAGATAAGCTTGCACAAATATTTATTTTGGTTCAGCTCCAACCATTTGAGTCTATGTGTAGTCCTTAAGTTTTGATTGAGATTTTTCCATTAACTTTACCAAGATTAATCTAGTCTCTTTGTAGCTATAGTATAATCCTATACGTAATCTAAAGTCTGAATTATCCCCCTTACAAAGGTAATAATAGAACCCACTTAAATTTCCCATATTTAAGTTGCTTTGTTATGAGTCAGAAAAATAGAGGTAAATAGAGTATGTTCAAAGATAAACAACTACTATTAAATACTCTTACCTAAAGTTCATAAATAATTAGTGAAGCTTATTCATAATAAATATAAACTTAAAAAGTTTGTGAACAATAAGTATAAATGACTTGAGTTTGTTCATGTTCATTTTTTTCACCATCTTCATATATGCTTGTAATTATAGTTAGAGTCTATAAAAGATATGTTACACTCATGAATATAGCCGTTAGAGTCATTGTCTTCTTTTCTCTGAGTTGCCTAAGCAATTGCTAAATTGAGGTAATGAAATGGTGCTTTTCCACGAAGCATTCTCTGTGATGGTAAGTAAGGAAAATAACGGCTCTTTTCATTAAATATTCTAACAAGGTAAGTGAAGGACTCTTTTGAAAGAACGAAGCTATTTAGGAATGAAGATTTTCTGAATAAAATCAAGCTAAGTTCATATGAACCCAGAAACATGTTTAAAAGGAATCTAGATAAGTCAGAGAACACATATTACATACATAAGAAGAAAGGAGGATCAACTATGAGAGCTTCGATTAACCCTTATTTTACTCACGTGAAACAGAGCACAATGCATTAGGCATATTTTGAAATAATGATGCTTATTTCAAAATAGAGTAGAAGCTGATATGTAAGAAAGTTTAAACAAATTTTGAAGTAAGACTTTTATATCAAAATAGAGTTACATGAGGATTGATTTGAAAATCATTATTTGGGAATAAGGAGTGCTATTCCCAAATAGTCTATTTCTAAATAGACTATTCTTAAGTAACTTATTCCTATATGAGAAACTTCAAAAGGATGCTATCCAAATAAGCTTTGAAGAACAGAGTACTATTTAGAAATAAGAATAACTATTCACAATTAAGTTGTATTTTAATAGACGTGAGAGTTGATACTTGGGAATAAGAGAGTTCACTCACGAAGACACTATTCTGGAATAAAGAGGCTATTTCAGAACAAGGACCATTATACAAAAAAATGACAAAGGCTCTCAGATTTAGGATATTTGATTCTAAGTTCACTTAAGACACCTTTTTAAGATATACAAGAGGTCCTTAAGATATTAAGATTAAGTCAAAAGCTTAATCTTTAAAGGAAAACACGATATGAATAGGTACAGGAAAAGCTTATGTGTTACTTGCTTATTTATGAATAAGACACATATTTGGGAAAAAGGAAAATGATGCGAGATACAGAAACTTAAATTAAATATAACCAATTTCCTTATAAGCCATTATTTCTTGATTATTAAACTTGTCAAATATAAACTTCTCTTATTTTGTAATCACCAAAACCAAGGTTTAACAAACTTAACCCTAAATGGTGAGGATCGACCCCATTTACAGGAGTCAAGTATATTTGTGATTCCCAACCATATGATGAGGCTTAGCCTTATATGTGGAAGTCGGATGATTAAAAGTGGAATAAGTATAAGCCTATAAGTGTGTAATATGGAGATGAGAGATCAAATAAAGTATTTGTTATGATATATGTGATTGGATGTGTTAATCAGCTGTAGATAATCCTTTTGGACTTGGTTCAAGGCCCAAAGTGGTCTAATAGGACAAGTATTGCACTCGAAAAAATGTGTCGCAGACGGTGCTGGAGCGGAGGTCCCGGCCTTCGTGGTGGGAACCGGATGGAACGAAGAGTCTTTACCAAGATTTTGATGTAAATCTCGGGAAACCGATTAAAAGGAGGATAAGGTTAGTTTGCAAAATCAGAAAATAGGTTCGGGAGTCGATTGAGTGTGGGGAAGGTGTTAGGCACCCCACAATACCCGTTCGGCAGAACAGTTACCTGAAGTTTGCTGTGCTCTATTAATATGATTTTTTAATTATTTTAATTATCCCTTTTATATTCATGTGTTTGATAAAAATAATAAGAATTAGGTGAGAAATATTTATTTATTTATGAGGGAGGACGGACTTGACTCAGAATCTGACTCTGAGGCCTACGTACCCTGTAATGGGGATCAAAGTCCACGTAGTTCTAGCTTATAAGTTTGTTAGTGAAAATATTTTTTTGAAAAGAAATTAATTAAAAATAATTCACCATTTTGCAAATAAAACAATTTTTAAAATTTTGATATGTGTGTTTTAAATTGATTTATGATTATCTCGGCATTTGAGGGCATAAAGTATATGTAAATAAAATAATTATTTTCAAGAAATTTCACACGGAATATAGCCTATATATCTATGAATCTAGCCTATATATATATATATATCAAAATTAATGTTTATTTAGAGCATCTCTTTCAAGGCATGTTTATGAGTGTAGCTTATATATCTACTGTTATTAGAATCCAAAGATGAGATATCATTATTTGGTAGTTTTTTAATTCTTATGTCAAGATAAAAATCAAGATTCATTGAAAAGAAGAAAAAAAACAGAGAGGATACTGTTCTTGAAGTATTCCATTAGGCATAGATATATTTTAATTTACTGCTATTGGAATCCAAAAATATAGTAGAAAAATGCATGCTTGTGCACATGACACTAGCTAGATGTTTGGCATTTTTTTGGCTTAACCATCGACTAAGAGAATAAAAATATTTCACATTTATTTTTTTAGTTAACATTACAGAAATTGACTTGTTGCTGTTAAATTAAGTTTGATTAAACTGTACAGGGATTGAATTTAATTCGAAGAGAGGGTAAAATGCCTAAGAAACTTCCAATTATAAATTGTTATGCTACCAAAATTTTGTTAGATAGTAACAAAATTTGTGGCTTTATTAAGTTTCAAATCTTTGAAATTATGTTTTTGTGAATTTGGTTGTTATCCTAACAAAGTAGGAGTGAATTAGATTATAATCTATGAAGTTTTATTACTTATTAATAGATAGTGAAATTTTTACTAAAACTAAGTTCTTCAAATTAGTTTTAGTACTTATAGTCAATAAAGTTTATTAAGGAATTATGCGTGAAAGCATATGACTCATGATTCATTATTTGATTGATGAAGACCTAATATCAATGAGTCACTAATCACACTTTTCCTCAAAATGATTCTTTCTAGATCTGGAAGATGGACAAGGAATGGATATTTTCCAATCGATTAACGAAGGAATACTTGAATGGGGTAAAAGATTTTATTAAGTTTGCACTTGAGCACACCAACGATCATACTAGTATAGTGTGCCCTTGTGTAAAATGTTGTCTGATGAAGTGGGTTTGTGCGTCTGAATTAGAAGATCATTTAATATGTTATGGAATTGATCAGAGTTATAAGTGTTGGCACAAACATGGAGAGACAAGAGATGCGAGCTGGGGTTATAGTAAGAGCTACTTGTCACATGATTTTGATATAAGTACATATGAGGTTGATGAGGAAGACCATCTTGAAGAGATGGCCAGGGTAATTGAAGAGGAATTAAAAGATTGTCCTGAAATGCTTGAAAGATTAAAAAGTAATGCGAAAAAGCCTTTGTATAGTGGTTGTACCGAGTTCACATTATTGTCAAGGGTGTTAAGTTTGTACAACTTGAAAGCGAGTAGTGGTTGGAGTGATAAGAGCTTTAGTGAATTGCTTGCACTTCTTAAAGTGACCTAAAGTGAATGAGCTTCCTATTAACACGTATTAAGCAAAACAAATGTTACGTGCTATTGGCATGAGCTATGAGAAAATTCATGCTTGCCCAAATGATTGCATATTATTTAGAAATGAATATGAATCATTAACTAAGTGTCCAAAATGTAAAGCATCACGCTTCAAAGATAATGGGAAAAGTTTGGAGAAGGCATTATGGTATTTTCCTACTGTGCCTAGATTTAGACGATTGTATAGTAGTAAAGAAGATGAAAAAAATTTAACGTGGCATGCGGATGAGAGGATTAAAGATGGGAAATTGCGGTATCCTGCTGACTCTCCCCAATGGGGAAGGATTGATCATGAGTACCCTGAATTTAGATAAGAATCAAGGAACTTACGCCTTGCATTATGTACAGATGGAATGAATTCGCATGGGCTCCAAAGTAGTACCCATAGCACTTGGCCAGTGATTCTAATAATTTACAATCTGCCTTCATGGTTATGTATGAAACGCAAATACATGATGCTATCCATGCTAATTTCAGGGCCAAAACAACCCAAAAATGATATAAACATGTATTTAGCTCCTCTAATTGAAGACTTCAAGTTATTGTGGGAGATAGGGATTGAGGTGTATGATAGGTATAGGGAAGAAACATTTAATTTAAGAGCCTTGTTATTTAGTACCATAAATAACTTTCCAGCATATGGTAATTTATCAAGGTACAGTATAAAAGGGAAACTTGGATGCCTTATTTATGAAGAAAACACAGATTCAATTAGGTTAGAGCATGGTATGAAGAATACTTATATGGGGCATTATAGGTGGTTGCATCCAAGTCATAATTATCGATAATTGAAGAAATGTTTTAATGGGAATTCAGAAGAACGTGGCCCGCCTTTAATGTTGACTGGTGACCAATTGTTTGAAAAGGTTAAGGATTTGTATATCGAATTTGGGAAACCTTTTTCAAAGCACCTTAGGACAAGTGGGTGGAAGAAAAAGTCTATTTTTTAAAGTTACCATATTGGAAGGTCTTGTATGTTAGGCATTTTCTTGATGTGATGCACATCGAAAAAAATATTTGTGATAGTGTTGTTGGTACATTACTCCATATTCCTGGAAAGACCAAAAATAGCATCAATACAAGGTTAGACATGCTTTCTATAGGGATAAGGGAAGACTTAGCACCAGAGGAGAAGGGGAGTCACACCTTTCTTCGTCTAGCAGCTCACACATTGTCTAGAAAAGAAAAAATTTCTTTTTGTGCGTTTCTTGCTACAGTTAAAGTTCCAAAGGGTTACTCATCAAATATTAAAAACCTTGTGTCAATGAAAGACCTAAAGTTGAAGGGTTTAAAATCTCATGACTGTCATGTTTTGATGGAAAATTTTATTTTGGTGGCAATACATTCTATTCTACCTAATAAGGTACAAGACACAATCACAAAATTATGTTTCTTCTTCAAATCCATTTGTAGTAAAGTTATTGATTCCAATAAATTACTGAAGTTACAAAGCCAAATTGTAAAAGTATTGTGTGAGCTGGAGATGTATTTCCCACCTGCTTTCTTTGACATAATGGTTCACTTAACCATTCACTTAGTGAAGGAGGTACAAATGTGTGGCCTGGCTTATTTAAGATGGATGTATCCTGTGGAGCGTTATATGAAGATATTAAAAGGATATGTCAAAAACCGTAGTCGACCTAAGGGTTGCATTGTTAAACGGTATATCAGTGAAGAAGCGGTTGAATTTTGTACTGAGTATTTAAAAAATGTTAATTATGTTAGGCTACTAGTGTCTTGGCATATGGGAAGGGAAGGTGGGGAAGGGATAATAGGAAAGAATATTGTTACTGTCTTAAATTTACAGTGGGATTAAGCACATCTTTATGTGTTGCACAACTCAGAAGAGGTTCAAGAATTTATAGACAAGCACTTAGCTGAGCTTAAGAAGGATAATCCCAATAGAGGTGAAGCTTGGTATGTAAAAGAACATAATAAGCAATTTGCACATTGGCTGAAAGAGCATATTTATGATATGTTCAACCTGAATTCTGATTCTGTTTCAGAAAAAGTGAGATGGTTGGCTAGAGGTCTGAGCATGCAAGCAGCTTCTTATGCTAGCTATGTTATCAATGGATACACCTTCTATACTAAAGAGCAAGATAGTCGAAGCACAATGCAAAATAGTGGTGTCACTCTTGTTGCTCATGCGATGCATGTAACTAGCTCTAAAGACAACAACCCAATATATGCAAATATGTCATATTTTGGGGTAATTGAGCACATTTGGGAGTTAGATTATGTAAAGTTTTAGATTCCAGTCTTCGGTTACAAGTAGGTTGACCATAAAAATGGCTTTTTAATTGATGATAACTCAGGGTTGATACAGGTTAATCTGAACAAAGAAGGGTATAAAGATAAGCCTTTCATCCTTACTTTGCAGGCTTGACAAGTTTTCTATATTCCTGATCCTGTTGAAACTAATTGGTCCATTGTTTTATTGATAAACAAATTCATTGAAGACATGAATGATACTGTTGTTGAGGATGATCCATTTTTAGGAACGTCGCTTGAAAGTAATTTTACTAAAGGTGATGCGTTCTATATGAGAAATGATCATACTAAAGGTATTTGGATATCAAAGAGAGGAAAAAGAATTTGAGACTAGAGTAAGCAAGGAAAATATCAAAAGAAGATAAGAAAAAGGAAAAGACCAACTTAAACATGTGTGTTTTTATTTTGTAAATAATTATTACTTGTGTTTATTTAATTATCGCATATGGTTTTCTATTTTCTAAATAACTGTTACATGTATGTTTGGTTAATTTTGTAAATAAAGTAAGATTAGGGTTTCTATCCCACGCTTACAGTCAAATTTATCTAACAAGTAACATAAAGTAAGAATCATAGTGGAAAGGAAAAAAGAGTAAGAAATAAGGATATAAAACCTTGTTTAAATAGGTGCCATGTCTTGGTTTTCCACTCAATTTTTTTTTGAATTTTGCATAGGTTGCCCCATTAGGGTTTCAACCTAGTAAGCTCTTCTTCATCGTGTTTTTAACCATAGTACTCTTTAATCACATCAACATTAATGGACTTTGCTAGTTCTTGACCTTCCATGTCTGTTAAGACTAATTCTCTTCTGGGGAAAGCATGCTTAATAATGTATGGACTTTTGTAATTTGGGGCCTATTTACTTCTATTATCTTTTAATGTGGCAAAATTTTTTTAAGAACCAAATCCCCTGTTTGAAATTTTTTAGGGCATAGCCTTTTATTGTAAGCCCTCATAATCCTTCATTGATATAGTTGCCTATGGCACATTGTAGTCAATCTCTTTTCTTCGTCCATGTTTAATTTTTCAAAACGAGCATGTACCTATTCATTTTCATCTAGGCCAACCTCATCCAATAGGATTTCTACTTTAATAGGGGTGACGACTTCCATACTATAGACTAGAGAATAAGGAGTTGCCCTAGTTGAGGTGCATGATATAGTTTGATACCTATGTAACGCATAGGGTAGCATTTCATGTCCATCCTTATATGTGACAATCATCTTAGCAATTATTTAGTTAAATAGTCAATGGCTACGAGGATAAAGAGATAACCATTCAAAGCCTTTGGATTAACTAAGCCAATGACATCAACGCCCCATATCGTTAATGGTCATGGAGATGCTAGACTATGCATAAGAGTAGGGAGTTCGTGAAGTTTGTCAACATAAATATGGCATTTATGGCATGTTCTTATATATTTGATGCAATCTTTCTTTATAGTTGTCAAATAGCCACAATCTCTAAAAAAAAAAACAAATGTTGCTTAAAGATGCATATTAATTTGTCTCTAACTAGTGAAAAATTCATCTCTAAACAAGTAGAGACAGATTTAGAGATGAATATAATAGTGACTCAAAAAGGTGCGTTGCTAAATAATTAAAGATGAATTTTTTAAGCTGTCGCTGATTAGAGATGTATTTATTTTGTCTCTCAATAAAAAATACCATCTCTAATTTTCATGAAAAATATATTGCTATAAAATGCTTTAAAAATTATATAAAATGACAGAGACGGAATAAAATAGTCTCTAAATCCATCTCCAAAAAATAAAAACTAAATTCTTTAGATCTATAAGGCCAATTCAGTGCCACATCATTTGACACCTCACTAGTCACGTGTGCATCTGCACATGCTAACTCACCTGCTCATGTGTGGTTCAACCAATGCCACATCACGCATCATGTCACTACCTCACGCCATGCTAGCCGCCACCACTAGCCATATCATATATTTGTTACAAAATATGTTAAGGCCAAGATTTGATCTTTGATCTCTCACCTTCCAAACATTAAGTCCTCCTTCTTTGCTAGTTGAACTAAAATACACTTGCAGTTATAATAGGTAAAATTAAATATATAAAATATTATATTATTAAAAAGATATACATATATTATATTTTATTTTCAATTATTAATATGGTAAAACTATTTATATGACTATTTATATTATATTTTTAATAAAACATTACTTTTGTTAGGAAAATGAACTTAAAATGAAATAAATTTTTAATATAAAAATATTATTTTTTAAATGAACGTAATTAAGTATATAATTTATTTAAAAATATGCATTATTTTAGTTTATATTAAATATTTTTTTACTTTTATCTTCTCCAAATTATTCCAAAAAGTAAATAAATAAATAATTAAATTTTTATCTTCTCCCAAAGTGGTTCCATTCTTTTCTTACAAATAAATTTTATCTACAATTTTTTAATTTTTTTAAATTATTTCAATAGAACTTAATTATGGCCATATAAATTTTTGTTAACTGTCATTTTGAATTTTAATTTTTTTAAAAGTAATAATAAATTTTAAAATACAAAATATTTGAATTAAATATATTTATGTGAATTTTTGTATTTAAAATTTATTTTTTAAAAAAATTATTTTTTATCAAATTTATTTAATATGGAGAAAATTTAAAATTTAAAATATTATAAATATGTTATACACACACACACATATACATATACATATACATATATATATATATATATATTAATGCATAATTCTATTTATCATAAATATGATATTATTTAATTTATATAATTTTAAGTTATACTATATATCAATAAAATAATTTATTTTCTTATATATGTCAAAATTTATCGTTTTTTCTCTTTCCTATGCTGAAAATGAACATTATTCATATGTATATATAATTAACATAAAATGATATTTTGATTAAAATAATTAATTCCACTCATATAAATATTATTTATAGTCATTTCAAATGTTTTTTTATTAATTCTTCTTAATATTCCATTTCATAGATGTTTTGGAGTTTTGATATTAGTTTCTAATTTTAATGTGTTGTTATAAAATATTGTTAGTGACTTTTTTCAAAACAGTTTTATTATTTAGTAAAAAATTATTAAAAATTAAAAAAGTACTAAAGAAAAATATGGATAACACAAAAGAGACAAAACATTCAATTAATTATGATCACATAATAAATTAATGAATATTAAATAGAAATTTAGAAAATGAGAATGGTTAAACTTACAGAAAGAGAAAAAGAAGAAGAGAAAGATTTAAATGACATGGAAAATATTTTCAAACACTCTATAAATTCTGAAGATAAATGTTTTTGAACACAAACATTGAATTTTTATTCTTTGCATTGAATGGGAAGCTCACTAAATAATGATAAAATTTTTCCTACATCTTTTAAAATCAATTTATATTTTAATAAATTTCAAATATTTATAAAAACAATTGATAATGTAAAAATAAAAAAATTAAAAATATCTAAATCTATCTCTACTTTGAATTAGAGACACATTGAAAAACAAAAGTAATTCCATCTCTAATATATTTGTTTCAATCATCTTTAATTCCATCTCTAAATTAATAAAAACAAAATTATGACATTCTAAAGAAATATAGAGAGAGAATTAGAGATGGTTAAATTTTTTCCTCTAAATTCATAAAAAAATATATCTCAAATTTTGTCTCTAAATTTAAAAAAATATAAAATTAATATTAGAGATAGATTTGGAGATGGTTAGGTTAGATATAAGATTCATTCATCTTTAAACTTGTCTCTAACATTTTAATTTTTTAAAAATTAAATTTTTAATGAATAATGGCAGAAGCCGAGAGGGATTTTGTGACTTTTTTTTAAAAGATGTATATAAGTCATCTCTAAATATGTCTCTATATTTTAAAATATTTTTTAAATTAAATTCATCTCTAAAAATAAATTAGTCTCCATGTTCGTCTCTATTAGAGATGATAATTAGGCCATCTCTAATTTTCATCTCTATTTTAATTTTTTTTGTAGTGTTTGAATTTTCTTGATCATTAAATGGCTATTCAGATGTGTATCACATATTCCTTTGTGGATCTCCGCCATAATCTTATATAGGATGTGATTGCTAATAAAGAAACCCAAGGCCAATCTTCATATGAGTTTCCTTTCATTATCAATGGCGTTCATGGGGTAAGTTTGTTTTTTTATGTAGGTTTTGACATTATGGTACTAAGGTTGATCATCACCATCTTCCTCAATATTCAAGCAAAATAAGGGTGCCTTTATAGTTTTAATTTGGATAGGTTGAATATGGACCTCACAATCAAGTTGAATCATAGCTGCTAAGGTAGCTAAGTTATTGACAAAGTGATATTTGTCCTTGGCCATATAGTGAAAATTGATTATTTTGAATTAGTTAGTCATATCTATAAAGTACTCTTGGTAGGGGTTCAAATTTAAATCTTTAGTCCTCCATTCACTAATCACTTGATAAATTATGAGGACAGAATCATCAAAAACTTGTAATTTTTTTATACCCAGACGAATGGTGACTTGGAGACCATTAATGTAATCCTCATATTTTGCCATAATATTTGTACAATCAAATTTTAACTTGATGGCAATTGGGAATTGCTTCCCATTAGGGGGGATATAGTTATTGCTCCAATACCGTTCCCATGCATATTAGCAGCACCATCAAAATACATCTCCCACTCACTTTCCTTGTATTTTTCTTAGGCTTCTGCCATAGTACATATATCTTCATCTAGGAATTGAAAATTTAATGGATGATATTCATTTAAAGGATTTTTAGCCAAGTAATTAGCTATTGCACTTCCTTTGACAAATTTTTGAATTAGATATTTCATGTCATATCCAGATAATATCACTTGCCATTTGGATACCCTGCCAGCCACATGTGGGCTCTCAAAAATGTATTTAAGTATATCTATCCTAAAGATCAACCATATAGTACAATAGAGCATATACTGCCTTAGCCTCCTAGTAGTCCATACAAGACCATAATAAGTTCACTTAACTAGTGAAAAAGGAGATTGACAATCATTAAATTTCTTGATCAAGTAATAGATTGCTTTTTCTTTCTTTCTTGACTCGTCATGCTGTTCCAACATAACTCCCATTGAATTAGGATGTATTGTCAAGTAAAGGATTAGTAGTCGTCCTAGGGTAGGAGGAATTAGAATTGGGAGATTTAATAAATAATGCATAATCTTATCAAATGCTTGTTGGCAGTCATCATTCCATTATTCAGTATTGTTCTTTCTTAAAAGCTTGAATATTGGTTCACAGGTCGGTGACAAATTTACAATAAATTGTGTGATGTAATTTAACCACCCTAAGAAACTTCAAACTTTTTTCTATTTGAGGAGGTGAAATTTCTCAAATTACTTTCACTTTGTTAGGGTCTATTGTGATACTTTTTTGACTCATAATAAATCCTATTAGTTTACCAAATAATACCCTAAAAATTGCACTTGTTTGGGTTTAACCAGAGTTTATATTTGTGTAGTCTTTTGAATAATGTTTAAAGTATCAAAACATGACTTTTTCCCTCTGTGGAATTGGCTACCTTTTCATCTACATATACCTCAATCTCTTTATACATCGTACCATGAAAGAGTGTTACCATAACTCATTGATAAGATGCTCTTGCATTCTTTAACCCTGAAGGCATGACTTTATAGTAATAAGTTCCTCACTATGTAACAAATTTAGTCTCCTCTTTATCCTCATCGTTCATGGGGATTTCATTATATCCAGAGTATGCATCCATAAATGAGTATCTATGGCTTCGCGCTGTGCTATCAACTACAATGTCGATATGGGGCAATGACAAATCATCTTTTAGACTAGCATTATTTAAGTCACGGTAATCAATGCACATTCAAAACTAATCATCTATTTTTGGGATGATGATAATGTCTCCGTGACTTAAATTGACCATATTTTTTTAAACCACAGTAATCATGACAAATTATTTCATCGAATTCCTTTAATGCCTAGCTCCAAGCCAAAGAAATAAAAACTCAGAAGGTTAACCCAAAAATAGCATCTCATTGAATTCCTGTCAACCTTCTTAGTTTTCTTTAGCTTGGATTTATGTGATAAGGGAATCCAATGAGATGCTATTTTTGGATCAAGGCCTGGCAATATCCTTACAGGATCATGCAAACACATCCAAGTATTCTTTAAAAAGTTTGATCATTTTCCCCTTTTTGGATTATCTACCATTTTTAGCTCTTTCTTATCCTCACTAGTCCTCATGTTTATTACTTCAATTATTTCTTCGTGTGGGCAGATTCACTTTTTATTCAACTCAATGATTTTTGTGTACATTTAAATTATATTATTGACATCACACTCATAACTATGCATGTTAGAGATAATCAATGAATCATCATTTATAGGCTTCAAAACCTCAACATTGGGTGGGAGCTTTGAGGAAATTAGTTTTCAAACAAGTTACTCTGAGGTAATAAAATCGAACTCATCTTTAATCTCAATTTTCTAAGGAAATTTTAGGTGTCCACTGAGATCTACAAACGAGCCCTTTCATTAGCTGGAGTGATTATTGCAATGATTGTTTTATTTAGGACTTCAATTGGTGTTGGAAAGTGTCCTTAAGTTGAGGGATTTCTCGACCTTCAACCTCCTTTTTCCTTACCAAGTTTTCTTGTTCTCTTAGTTATTCTTCTGAGGGAAGTTCATATCTTAATCCCTGACATTAGTAATTCTCAAGTAAGTTGATCAATGATTTGATGCCTTAAAGGTGTGCATCTAGTCCTCTCACTTTGTACAAGATATCAGTTGGACTTAAATCTGTATGTTATTGAATTTATGCTAACAATACTCAAAAACTCCTTAGTATACCTCTAAATATTAAAGTTAAAGAAGAAATATGGATTTAATAGGTTAACATGTTATATTTGTTTCATTCCCTTTTTTTAAAAAAAAATAGTCTCCCTCCTTATGGATCCTTATTGTATCTTAAAGGAATGGAGCCAAACCATAAACCTTGGGTGATTGGGCCACTCCATGATTTGGGGTAAAAAATGTTAACCAATAAAAATATTAATGTAGCATTGAATACTTCAACATGCCTTTAGATTTGAGGGAAGGTACTAATGCAGATATCTTTATCATGACATTTTGATGTGATAAGTGCAATGACATTGAAAGGGCCACTTCTATGTAGACTAACAATTTACTAATCCTAAGCTAAGGATTTTAGTATGCAAAAAAAAAAAAATGCACGAAGAAAAGTATATTCTCCTTGTGCCATATAGGAGGTATGTCCTCGGGTAGGAGCTTACATGTTGGCTCTTGTAATGGCTACTAGATTCATATTACATGCAAAGTTTTATTATAGATCTAGCATCCTAAACAAGGTCCCCAAGTTGCTTCTGCCAAGTTAGTGGATGGAAGACTTGCTTAACTAACTTAATTCTATGAAAGTTCAATAACCCTTCAAGGATTAAATTTGGTAAATAGATATCAACTTAGGTGAAGCATTCACAATGACTTTAAGGGACTTAAAAGTCCCTAAGGGAAATTGTTACTAACTTTTACTAACCTAGGGCACTCTTAGATGCGGGCATAAGGCCCAACGTGTATGTGAGGTTAAATGTGCGAGTGCTCAGTGTGAGTGGAGGACATACAGACATTTTACTTATATTCCACCCATCCTTCATATGCTAATTAGATCAAAATATGAGAAGAAAGAATTATAATAAAAAGAATAAATTAAAAGAAAGACAAAAAGGATAATTGAAATAAAGGAAAGGACAAATAAATTTGCATAGTTAACTTGAACAAGCTTGACTCTTTAAAGGTTCCCAGTGAAGTCGCAAAACTGTCACACCTGATCCATAATTTCCTGAATGAGAAAAATAGAATTAAAAATATATATTTAGGAGTTGCCATGAAAATTTTAAAGGACAAATTTGAAAACCCTTTCGACATGTGGTTTACGTATAGCAAAGAGTACGAGAGTTATAATGTGTAGGGAAAAATGTAAGAAACACAAAAGGGAAAATTTTGTTTATTTATAAATTAGGCTTGACCTAGAATAAAACTCTATGGCCTATGTACTCTTTTGAAGAATTAAAGCTCATTTAGTTCGGGGTAAAAAAGTGTATCTTGGTTGAGATTTATTTTTAAAAATATTAATTGTTAATTTTTTATAAAATAATTTTGATGTTGGTTTGTAGTTCTTAGTTATGAAAATATTTTATTTCTTTATTTATGATGAAATTATGAGAAATAATTATATGGTAAAATTTTTGATAGGATTTATGAGAATATCATATACTAAAGTTATCTTTCAAAAATGATTTATTTTATTTTTTAAAAAAATTTTATTTTTATTTATGAATAAAATATTTTGATATATATGCTCATGATAATTTATCACCACATTGAATAAGCTAATTGACTAATAAACTTGTGATGACTCTAAAAGTCCTCATGTAGCAAATAATTTGAAAATTTTTTATATGTGATAATTTATCATCATAGAGGATAAGTTAATTGACATATATGCCTACAAGAACTTTGAAAGTCTCATGCGGTTAATGGTTTCAAATTTATATACATGCGATAATTTAAATATCGTTGCATAGAATAATAAATTAATTAACTTATAAATTTATATAAACTTTGAAAGTCTCACGCATTAAATAAATGAATACAAACTTGTGGAAATTCTGAAAGTCTCACGAAGTAAAAATAATTCTGAATGATTAGGATATCATATGTGCTTACAACAAAGAACCAACAGATACTAACCTTAGATTAGATCTTGGAACTGCTTTCCTAGAATTTCTTATGAATATTCCCACACGTTGTGTATCTCAGAATTAAATTATGATGCTAACATTCTTAGCCATCATAAATTTTTTGTAAAACAAGATGATACCGTACATGAGGCCATTAATCAATAAATTATCGATGCAAGCAAATTGAATATATGTAAATGCCCTTGCCCTTTGTTTGTTTTTTTTTCCCAAGAGAGTGAATAGCTACCTCTAGTTGTGGGACCATGGGCATGAAGACAAAGGAGTCAACAGGGGAGAGGACTCAAGATGAGATCACATGGAGTGGAAAAAAATTATTACAGATTATACAAGTCGTACAGCACATGCCATCATAAGAAGACATAAAAGAATGGCACTATAAATGGTAGTTAGTGGAGATTCTAGTTTTTGCAAGCAAAGGCTTGTACTCCTAAGGCTTAATGGAAGGTAAACTTATCTTTATAAATTTTAATCAACTTAAATTTTCTGTTGTTTCCTTTTTCTTTCCTTCAATTTCTCTCTAACCCTCCTCCTCTACTCTACCTTTACTTTTATTTATATAGACTCTTATATCTAGGGTTTCTCTAAAATCTCAATCATATCGTAATTTATATTAATATTTTATATATTCATATATTATTATTATTTAGAGATTAGATATTAATTGTTATCTTATCTATTATTATATTCTAATTATTATATTGCTTGTAATATTTGATATTATATTATATTATATTCTTATTATTATATTATTTTGAGATGTTCAAATCTTTATAGCTCATTATTATATTATATTATGATCTAGCTTGATTATATTTATGTCATTTTTTATTATTTTCATATCCAAGACCTTTTAGCATTTTATTTATTTATTTTCTTGTTATAAAATATTTTTTTCTTTTCATTCTTATTATTTTATAGAGATTTCTTTTGTAAAATGTTTTCTTATTTTCTATTTTCCATTTTCTCTTTTTATTAATTTTTTATCATTTTATTATATATGTTATCTTATTTATTTACAAGGGGCTGGATAAAATACATTATTTACAATGTCCATTGCTAATTTTAACTAGTTAAGAGAACTTTGCTGCCAATGTGGTCCTACCTAACTCGGCCCAAAAATAATGAGTAATTGTATTGAAAAAAAAATATCACACATAATATTTGATTGATTAATTAAATTCTTACCATTAGATATTGATTCTTTAAAAAATAATCTTAGACTAACTTAGACTAATTCAAATTGAACAAAACAGATTACAAAACCAAATGGATCTAAAATCTTGTAAAACTCATTGGCTTGGTCAACTTTAGTTTTTTTTTTTTTCACTCAAAACTGAACCAAATCAAACCTTTAAACACCCTATTATTTGCTATTGAAAATATATGATGAGTGAATGATTTCTATGATTTAATAAAAGAGTTAGTCACTTACTTAACCTTCCAATTAGAATAAAATATGTTAATTATAATATATTTAGAGTTATTGGTACTCATCAATACAAATGATTTTTAATAAATTTCATTCTGGTAAAGTCTCAACAAATTTTAAAATGTAAAGAAAGACCCTTAATTTTTAATTGGTATTTTCATCTAATGCAATATGTTTCAAATTTGAAAATTGAAAAAACGCATTGTAAATTCAATAAAAAAATATTAATTTTATACGTTAGTACCAAGTAATACAATATTAGATTCATTCCCTTTGTTTTTAATATAAAGTTTTAATATATCAAAATATCAAAATATTAAATTTGGATGGTGCAATATTTTAGAGGAAGACCATTGGTTGAGGAAAACAGTTATAGGGAAAAAAAAAAAAATTTAAGAAACTTAGTCAATATTAATTTTCTTATAAGGTCATTTTTTATAATTTATTTGTAACAATCATCATCATCATTTGCAAATATTCACACACAATTTATAAGTTATCTATAAATTTATGAAAAACTAGTTTGAGATGTTAATATTTAAAAAATAATATATATAAAATATTTAATAATTTAAAAATATTTATTAAAATTTGTTTTAACAAGACTTTAGGGTGTTCAATATTCCTTAGAAAAGATTTTAAGGATAAATTAGTATCAAAAAATATAATTAAAATTCTACTTATCACTGGACGCAGGCCTCATGCATGTGTTACGTTAGTAAGATAAGTGACTAATAGAAAGGGTCTTTTTGCTCCTTAAAAAAATGGTTCAAGAAAAAAATTATCCAGCTTTGCTCAAAAAGAGTTTAGGGGGAAAAATAGCATTAACCTTTTCATAAAACATTTGTGAAATAATATTTTTCGCAATGTCGTATATGTTATATATTTATTAAAAGTATAACAAGAAAAATACAAATGATTTTATTTAAATTTAATCCATCATATTTAAACCACGTAAATGTTCCAGTAAAATCCTTAAGATTAAGATTGACAAAAATATTCATAAATTAAGAGCTATATACATAACATTATCCAAATGTCCTCCATTCCATTAATTTTTTTTAATCATTGACTTTTCCAATGGAATAAAAATTAACAGAATTAACAAAACATGCATGAGAAATTGAGGGGTGAATTTGGACATGAATTGTTTCCATTTCAAATTCTACGGTTCTTATTACATTGAACTAAACGAGGTCTTACTCATCATTCAAGTAATGAAAAAAGGTTAAAATTAGCAACAATTAAAGGGTATAGAATCCATGCATGCATGGATTGCTCAGAGAAGACTAATTCAACTTTGGATCCTGAATTTTCCATGTGTCTATGAATATAACTATTCAAATCTTACCAATAACTCAGTCATAATTAGTACATTTAACCTGCTAAATTTGGTGGTAAAAAACACATGATAAATTATATGGCCATATTGGACTAAAATTTTCGTTGATTCATTTCACTTAAAAAAGGTGAAGAAATCGGCTTTTTTAATTAAAAAGATAGATATTACAAATATAATCAAAATACATGGCAAACCAATAAATTTTAGGATTTGTTGGAAAAAAAAAAGAGAGTAAACAAAAGACATCTTTGATCCTCTAATTTTATATAAGATTTCTGTTTAATTATTTAATTTTATAAAATATCTTTTTGGTCCACCACCATTTCTAATATCATTAGTCTTAAATAATTTTTTGGTGCAAATCATTATTATTTAAAAAATTAAACTTATTATTATTTTGTCAACAATAATTTGCAATATTAAAGTTAGAGAACTTAAAAGAAAATTTATAAAATTAAGGAATTAAAATAAAATCACATGAAAATTTAAAAAATGTGCTATGTGTTGTGGGAATATCATAAGTATGCATCAATTATCCATGAATAATTATAGGGTTAATGAGTAAATAAAACTTTAAACTCTTGTTTGAAAATCGTCCTAGACCCTAAACTCTTAAAACAAACAAAATAAATCATAAACTTTTAAATTTATACTAAAATAAACTTTGACCGTTAACTTTTTAACACCGTTATTGTTCATGTAGATACTGGTCAGGGTTTACTTTTTTATGAATTTAACCCTGACTATTATAGTACCCATGTGGACAATAACAATGTTAAAAAAGTTAATGGTCAATGTTTTGCTATTAATTTAAAAGTTTACAATTTATTTTGTAAATTTTAAAAGTTTAGGGTCTAACACAATTTTAGAGCAACAATTCAAGGTCTTATTTGTTCATTAACCCATAATTATATATTCATTATAAATAATAAAAACAAAAGCTAAATGAAAAAAATAAAAATCTCATCCTTTAATTTATATCTACCACATACAGGTAACAGGCTCCTAAGATTTTTTTTTTTTTTCGGTCAAAAAAAGCTCCTAAGATTAGAAAGCCAGATTTGAAAAAGATCATCCCCTGATTTGTAGTACCACCGCAAGCCAAATTAGATACATCATCTGCGATCTGTTCTCTGTATTAGATATATAAATACAATGATTCGCGCGTCTGGATTCACGAATACTTCACTTGGAAATTAAATTACCTACATTTAGAGAAGCAAAGCTATATATATAGACGCACAGTGTCTTCCAAGAAATCAAGCAGATCGAAGCAAAGACTCTTAAAGAGTATATTATTTTTATTATATCGTCATCGTTATCATCATCATGAAGAGCTTAGTTGTTGCAGACAACAAAACAAACCTTTATCCTTCACTTGTGCCAAATCTTGCTCCTCTTCCTCTCAACTCCAGCAATGGCGGCTTCCCCTCCTCCACCAACATTTCTCCTCTCCCTAACTCCTTCATCAACCTCGACCAGTAAGATACTGATTCAGATCTGTGTATATATATGTGTGAGTCTCTTTCTATATGATATGTATATTTTCTGGTTTGAATGCACATTGTTGATGATGGTGCAGGGGAGATCCGGTGCTGTTTGAGGCGTACTGGAAGAGGATGAGCGAGGAGTGTACGGTGGAGATTAAGGGCTGCGAGCTTCTGAGCTATCTGAGTGATCTGGGGAGTGTGTGTTGGTTCATGAAGCCGGAGCTCAGAGACGCCATTAAAAAGCTTCATGCTCTGGTTGGCAACGCAGAGACGAATGATAGGCACATTGTGGTCGGCAATGGCTCAACACAGCTGTTTCAGGCTGCTCTCTTCGCTCTCTCTTCTTCACTTTCTTCTTCGGATGATGAAAACCCTATCAATGTGGTCGCTGCTGCTCCTTATTATTCGGTCAGCTTAATTCTCTCTCTTCTTCTTGTCCAAATCTTTCAGTTAATTAAGGAGGTTTCTTTTTCCTCTATTATTATCTTTGTGTTATTATTGGTCCTCAGTTCATTGTATTATGATAAATTGATGGCTATACAGATTTCTGACTATATATTTCTAGGAATTTCTAAATAAGCCATAATATTGCAGGTGTTTTTGTGGGGCTTTATATGCTTACCTTTTTCCTGGGGAATTAAATTCATAAATTCCACCCGGAAAATAAAAAAGATTATTCTTCTTTCCTATTGCTGTAGTATTGTGTGGAAACTTACCAAATCTATTCATTCTTAATGGATAACGAACCTTTACCTTCATCATCTTGCATGTCAGGTTATGTGAACCGTTAGATCAAGGGGACGGTCCAGATCATATTTCTGGTTGTGATTCACCTCCACATTTATATCCCTTTGATCTGCTTCTAATTATACAATCTCAGACGATTAAGTTCAATCAAACCAGTGTGTCCAGTACGCATGAACGAACGACCCAAGAAGTAACCTTTTCTGTGCCATCAGGTTCACCTAATGGCCAGGATTTACTGACAGGAGAGGACAGGATTTAAAAGAGGTGCGACAGTGAGCTATGACTGCACACAACACAATAATAATAAAGGATTTGTTCATGTGTTAACAAATAATGATGCTGAGAGAAATTGTTCAAATCGTGGGTGCAATTGCTGAGCCAGTTCCGTTGAATTTGGAGCCTAGGCAAAACCTTCCGTCTTTTTAAATTTAGCAGACAAACAAAACTGACAAAACACTTTTTCCCGGAGATACTATATATATGTATAACAGGAGACATGCAACATACACATTCACGTCCGGACATATGAACTTTCAGATTCTAGTTTATACGCAAACATGGTATACTGATCCTGATGGTCAACGGTCAACCTCAAAACTTCAATAATCTCAACATGTCTTTTATTTTCTGAAACCCGAGGCTTTAAAACAAAAACATACTGAAACATTTGTGTCTGCCTGTGTGCAGGAGTATCCAGACCAAACAAATATTTTGCGTTCAGGCTTACACAAATGGCATGGTGATGCTGTGGAGTATGACAAGAATGAAGCATACATCGAGGTAGTGACGTCTCCGAATAACCCAGATGGTAGCATTAGAGAACCAGTGGTGAACAACAAGAGTGGAGGTGAAGGCAAGCTGATTCATGACCTTGCTTATTACTGGCCTCACTACACTCCCATAACTCACAAGGCCAAGCACGACCTTATGCTCTTCACTTTCTCCAAATGTACTGGTCATGCTGGTTCTCGTATTGGGTAAATACAATCCCCTGTTCAATTATATTGATCATTGCTGTGTTTCGTTTCAATGGATTTTGAGTTTGACTACTGGTTTTCTGTTGTGAAGGTGGGCTATTGTGAAGGATACAGAGATTGCGAAGAAGATGACCAAGTTTATACAGATGAGCTCCATTGGAGTGTCGAAAGAATCCCAAACTAGAGTTGTTAAGATAATTGAAGTTCTTTGTGATAGTTATAAGAATTTCAAACTGGGGTCTAAAGAATCTGAGCTGTTCTTTGAGCACAGTAGGAGCCTTATGAAGGAAAGGTGGGAAAAGCTGAGGGAAGTCGTCAAACAAAATGGTGATTTCAGTTTGCCAAAGTTTCAAAGGGCCTATTGTAACTTCACTAATGAATCATCTGAGACATATCCTGGTACGTTTTGTTACTTGTATGTATACCTTTTGGTTGTTCAATTTATAGCGTTTGGTTCTGATACCTCTTGTTGGGCTTTTTTGGTTGCAGCTTTCGCATGGTTGAACTGCAAGAAGGAGGATGAAAATTGTGAGGGTTATTTGGAAAAGAAATTGAAAATACTTGTTAGAAGTGGGATCCGATTTGGATCTGATCCAAGGTATGCTAGAATTAGCATGCTGGTGAGAGGTGACGACTTTGACGAATTCTTGAAGAGGCTATCGAATATCTAAGAGATGATCCATTAAATATGTAGTTAGAGGGTAGATCTAATAAGAGAGGGTTATTTAATATAATTAATATCTTTGTCTTGTAGTTTCATGAATGTCAAGTAAGTTTTTAATCGAGGGTTATTTGGTATAAAATGTCAAGTAGGTTTTAGAATAAAAACCCACCCTTCTTTTTCTTAGGTGTGGTGGTCTTTGGCTAGCTAATATGTTGTTTAATGAAGATTTGTGTTGTTTCAAAGGAACTATTTACGATAATAATAGAGCATGTTTTTCCATTATTAGCTATTTCTGATATATGGGTCAAAAATATTATATATCTTTGTCTTTTAATTTCAGAGATTTACCTTTACATTATTGTTAACGCCTAACCACACTGATAGTAAACTCAAGTTATTAATTAACCTGAGTTATTTTGAAAGAATATTAATGTTGTAATTAACCAACCATGCATGTATTGAAGCAAAAGATGCTATGTTATTTAACAACGCGTGTACGGCTTTTAATAAGTATAAGACATTCCATACAATTTATTAAGATTACCAACTTAACTTCTTTCAACATATTAAACCTAGTTTTAATAAACTTTCCATGAAAGCATTTAAGCAAAACATATCCAACATTGATTATTTGTAATATATTCCCATTCATTAGAACCTTTTAAACAAACTTGGATCATGCACATAATCCTTCAAAGTTTGTAAGTACTGTTACATCATGCACATGTAAATATTGTATTAACAAAAACATTTAGAATTGCATAAGCTTAATTAGCAGAAAAAGAAATCAGAGCATTGCATAAGCTAGGTGCAGCAAGCTTTTTATGCTGAACATTTTGAGATACGGCTTTTAAAATGAATGAACTGTCTATGAGGCCATTGTTGACAATAACAATCTTGTAAGGCCCATATTAGTTTGGGCATGTGGTGGTAACATATACCTCCAAGTTTTTGAGTATACTGAGAGATGGAATAAAAAAAAATGAATGAACTAAAAATATTTTTATTGACTATTAGTTCACTTAAAGCAATGACCTGAGGCTACCGTGTTCAAGGGTGAAACAAGATGCGGCTGGAACCAAACTCTTTCATGCACCAAAATTGTTGACGCAGTGCAAGTGGAAGCAGGAAGTTCGTATATGTGATATGACCACGAAAATCATGACATTTTCAGTCCACTATATATAGCACCACGGAAGGAATGTCCACCATGAACTTAAGACATTATATTAATTTATCGAAAACAACACTATTTTTTTAAGAAAATGTAATTTTGAGTTCTTATACTTTATTTGTGTTTTAATATAAGTTCTTGCACTTTTTTTGTGTGTTTTACATCTCTACACTTTTGTTTTTTGATGTTATAGGTCTCTTGAAGATCCCTACACTTTTTTCATAGAGAGACCTAGAATACTAAAAAACAAAAGTGCAAGAACTTAAAATAAAAAAAAAATGTAGAGACATGTAGTAAAATATGAGAAAAGTGTAAGAATCCATAGTTACATTTTTTCAATCTTTTTCCATCATTAACCAACAAGGAAAACAGAAGAGATGTACGCGTTGTCAGTGTTGACACATTATAACTGCCTCGTTTCATGGCCTTATGGGATGGAGCTCATCAATTTTGTTGCATATTTTAAAACATTCAAAAATGTTTCTAAAATATTATTTATAGTAAAAAAGTAAATTAGCCAGTGTTTGGGACCCTAAATTTATTTACGGTATAATATTTTCCTTTAACTTTTGAAAATAATGTAACTTGGCTCTTACAAAAGTTAACTTTAATTATTAGTTGATCAAAAAATAATAAATAATGACCTCAAAAATTAAAACAAAAAGGATGAATAAAATTTTCTTCATCCTTTTATATAATTTTTAAGTTCTTCACTATAATTTTTTGATCATTTTCTTTAACTTTTGAAGTCGTTTTTTGTTGGTTTTTTATCAACTAACAGTCAGACTTAACTTTTATTAATTGTGGGGGCTAGATTGTACTATTCTTATAAGTTGAAGGGAAACAATGCATCAAAAATAAATGTAGATTCTTGGATACCCCTGAATCTATAATATAGGGACCAAATTGCTCTTTTAGGCAAACAAAATTTTCTAATACATCCAAATTATATATTCTGTGAACATGAAGTATTTTAATATGGAATGAAATACATCATAGCCCTTAGAATTTATTTCAGATCATTTTCCCTGTATATAATACAGAGAGGAACATGAAATGACATATGACGTTCATTGGATTGTCCTTCAATATTGCACCTTCACTCTTGTAAATGTAAAACGTGTATGTTTCTCCTTATTCCTTTTTTGTAGAATATACTGGAAATTTAGTGCATTTTCACAAGTCTATATGCCTAATTCTTATTTTAAAATTCATCCAAAAATTTCTCATTATAAGTTGTGGGTATTCAGAGTTTAAGGAAAATGGGGCTAATTAATTAATCTCAATATCATATTAGCTCCTTTTACCGATAATTAAACTGGTAGAATTCTTAATTAGGATGTTTAGTACTGATTATGTAATCATTTAAAACAAAGTAATATATGAAAATTGAGATTCATGTTTGTAATTAGAAAATTAAAGAACCAACACTTAAAAAAAACATGATATTAGAGATTAAAGTCATGACTTAAGAAAATTATCCTAAGTCAATTACCCTAATTAGCTAACTTCCCTAGGTCAGTCCCTAGTTCAATTAACTAATTGGTGTAAAAATTAGCCAAGTGAATCACTCAAAACTCTCCCTCAAATGCCACAACCAAGACAAGGAATCAAGTAACCACAAGATTATGTCAAGCTACTCAACAACTCAATCATCAACATCACAAGATCATACAACATTAATACATGTAATTCACTAATTGAAAAACATAATATTATGTGCCAAACAAAGAGTGGCCAAATTCAGTCATGGCTATTCAAGGAAGAAATTAAATAAAACAATCCTCTCTTTTTACATCAATATCAAATTCAAATTAGAATTTACAAGGTAAGATGATTGAACCCAGATTGAGGAATCTAACCATCTAGTAAAAAGAAAAGAGGATAGAAAACAAAAGAACTTAACCAATTTGAAGCTCAAGACTTATCCTTTAACTTCATCTCTCTAGGATTCCACCAAAGGAATAAGCCAATCTTCATAATATTCAAGAACTCTAGTAACTGCTTTTAAAGGCCAAACTCCATAGCTTTTGAATGATGAAAATGAGCTTCAATCCTTGTGAAAGAGGGAGGGTTAGGATGAAATTGAGGACAGCAAAAGAATGGTGTGAGTTTTGTAGGGGTTCGATAGTTGAAAATGGAGGTTAGGATGCTAGAAAATAAAAAACAAAAGAAAAAATGAAAAACACTATGAACAAGTGAGAGAAAATTAAGGAGATGAATGAAACGAGTATTGGATCTAAATTTTTTGAGTGAAATGGCATGCTCCCACTTGTTTCCCATCAACTGAAGGCTCAATTAAAAAATAAGAAAAGAAATTAAAATGAAAATGGGGTCCTTGTCACATTTGCAAGATGGCACTCTCCTACCCAATGTGTGCCTAATTTCTCATGTGTCATTCACATCATTTAGGCTGATTTAATACCTCAAAATAATCAAAATTCACATGCAAATGCTCAGCCATTGACCTCAAGGAGTGTTGATTTTAATTGCCTAATTGATGCACGAGTCATATGCCACCTATGTCACATAAATCACATAAATCAATTAAATAACATGTGATATAATAAAATCTAATTAATGTTTAGAATTAAATTCATAATTACAAGGGAAAATTTATTAAAATAACTAAGTTTTAGGATGCACAAAATTATATTACAATTTTCACACAAAGACAAATAAAAAGCTAGGTCAAACTAAGATATTTTAAAAAGTGTTAACTTTTTATTTAATTACTCCCAAACTAAAATAAATTTTAAAAATAAAATTTAACCACTCATCAACTGGCCATAAAATGAACTTTTTTAATTTTTCTTGTACACTTTCTCAAAAGTTTATTTTTTGGATCAAAATGCCCTTAGTGCACTAAACCTAAAAACTTAGACAAAATTTAAAATCTAATGCAATGTGTGCACTTTAAGGTGATAACTCATTAATAAAAGAATCTTAATTGACAAATAAAAGTGAGTAACAAATGTGTTCTATCAGCCATCAACAACTTTTACCTAATTAGTTCAATATTTTGAGTTGTTTGATTCACAATGTTAAGTCCTAATATACTCCTCTTGCTCAACTTCATCCAACATAAAGGCAACTTGCACTTTCTCTTATACAATGCCTCATACAATGCCATCTGAATACTGGAGTAGTAACTGTTATTGTAAACAAATTCAGCCAAAGGAAGATGGCGATCCCAACTACCTTTCAACTCCAGAACATAAGTTCTCAACTTATCTTCCAGGGTCTGTATAGTCCACTTCGTCTGCCTATTCATCTGTGAATGATGTGCAGTATTGAATCTCAACTCAATACCTATGGCTCATGGTAAAGCTCCCTAGAACTTAAATGTAAACCTCAGATCTCTCTCATAAATTATGCTTTCAAGCACACCATGCAACCTCACAACTTTTTGGATATAGATCTTGCTAATTTCTCTAAAGAATCATTGATCTGAATTGCTAGAAAATAAGCCAACTTTATGAGTATCAATAATTACCCAAAAAGCATCATGGGCTGATTGAGTTCTTCGCAACCCAAATATGAAATACATAAATATACTATCCCACTTTCACTTAGGGATATCCAGCAATTGCAACATTCCTATTGGTCTTTGATGCTCTATCTTAACCTTCTAATAGGTTAAACACTGAGTTACAAACTCAGCACATCTCTCTTTATGCTAGGCCACCACTAATATTGCCTTATATCTTGATACATCTTTGTTGCTCCTGGATGGATTGTGTATTTACTGCAATGTGCTTCATTTAGGATAGCCTTCCTCAAATTTGCATCATTAAGCACATAAATCCTATCTCAGTAGACAATGAACCCATCATTATTGAAATTGAAATTAATGGCTTGATTTTCCTCAATCTCTTCTCTGATCCTCTTAAGACACTCATCTTCTAGTTGTGCCATTCTCAGTTCCTCTTAGAAATCATTATTGAGCTCTATGGAATAAGCACTAACTAACACTTTTAGTAGCGCATCTTATTGTGACTCAACAAAGGATTCTATCAACCTATGCTCCTGAACCATTAGACTTGCCACGTGCAAAGTCTTTTGACTTAATGTGTTAGCAACTACATTCACCTTACCCAGATGGTATTTCAATTCAAAGTTATAATCTTTAAGAAGCTCTATCCACCTCCTCTACCTCATGTTTAACTCTTTTTGATCCACTAGGTATTTCAAAATCTTATGGTTGCTAAACGCCTTAAATACTGCACCATACAAATAATGATGCCAAATCTTCAGAGCAAACACCACAACTACAAACTTTAAATCATATGTAAGATAATTCTTTTCATATGGCCTCAACTATCTAGAAGCTTATACCACCACTCGACTGTCTTGCTTCAAGACATAACCAAGACCTCTCAATGACACATTCGTGTATACCTCATATTAGGGAATAAATAACACCAATGTGATGGTTAACTTTTCTTTTAGCTACTGAAACACTGCTTTGCATTGGTTCTCCCAAATAGAGGGATGATCTTTTCATGTTAACTTTGCTAAATGAGAAGCTATCTAGAAAAATTACTGAATAAATTATTGATAATACCCAGCTAATCTAAAAAAATTGCATTTCTTTGTGACTGAATTGGGATGTTCCTACCTCAGTACTGTATCAATCCTATGTGGATCCACAAATATCCCATCCACAGACACCACGTGTCTCAAAAACTAAACTTTCCTTAGTCAAAACTCATACTTATTGAGCTTGGCATACAACTTCTTATCCTTCAAAATCTAAAGCATTGTCCTCAAATGCTTTACATGTTGCTCCTTATTCTTAGAATAGATCAAAATTTCATTGATAAAGACCACTACAAGCTAATCGAAATATGGCCTAAAGATACAGTTCATATAGTCCATGCACATTGTAGGTGCATTGGCTAGACCAAATGGCATAGCTAAAAAACTCATAATGGCCATACCTAGTTTTGAAAGCTATCTTGAGTATATCCGCTGCACTAACTCTCAACTGATGGTACCCTAACCTTAAATCTATCTTAAAAAAGACTAAGGCACTAGCTAGTTGATCCCAAAGATCATCAATCCTTGATAAAGGATATTATTCTTCACAATCACCTTGTTCAACTACCGATACTCTATATAAAGGCACAAACTGCCATCCTTCTTTCTTATAAATAGTATTGGTGACCCTAAAGTGATACACTTAGTTGATAAACCCCTTGTCTAACAAGTCTTCAATCTGCTTCTTTAACTCTGCTAACTCTAATGCTAACATCTGATATGGGGCCTTTGATATTGGTTCAATTCCAGGAACAAAATCAATCAAGAATTCAAATTTCCTTTCAGGAGGCAATCCAGTCACTTTATCTGAAAATGCCTCTGGGAACTGGCTTACTATTCCAATCTCCTCAATTCCAACATCATAAACTAAATTGGCAGTAAAGAACATATATATGCCTTGCAACCTTGCCGGATTAACTTCTTAGCACTAACTATTGATAGGAATTTATACTGCTTAAAAGAATCCACTGCTGTAGACAACACTAGCAATAAAACTATCTTTCTGGCACAATCGAGTATAGCATTGTTCACTTCTAGCTAATCCATGCTAATAATCACAGATATTCCTTTCATAGAAATACAAATTAGATCAATCTTAGAAACTCTACTCTCAAGTCAAATCTCAACACCCTAACATGCTTTACTTGTAATACTAGATGATCCAGAAGGTGTCATTACTCTAATGAGCACAGGTAACTCTTTCAAAGATAGATGTAATCGATCCATACACTCTTTAAACATAAAAGAATGTGTGGCACTAGAATTAAATAGTGCCTTCATTTGGTGACCACAAACAGAAATCATACCTCGGATCTAGTTTAAAGACACTTTGTCCTCTTTTGTGTGACTGCAAATACTAGACCAGAAACAGTAGATCTCTACTCAATCCCCTGAGTTCTACCCTTAGGCACTGCCTTGCTAAGTGCCTCAACTTGCCACACTTGAAGTAAGCACAACATCTTACCAGATGCAATCGCTCGTAAATGTTATACTAGGTTGACTTTCCAGTATTCAAGGTTGGTGCTGGAACATTAGACACTTGCCTTGAAGATTGTGGAGGCCTAATCCTTACATGCCCACTTTCTTGCATTGATCCCCTCTATACAGATCAAGACTGGGATACTCTAACAAAATCCCTTCCTTCCAGAAGAACTAGAACTTCTAGTACTATATCTAAGCCTCTTTGAGACTCCGCCTGTTGGACTCAAAGGGCATGTGATCTCCCTATATTATCTCACCTCTTTTCTGCCTTTGCCTCTCTACCCCTCCTAGTAACTACTCTCAGCTTATGGAATATGTCTTCATATGTTATCACATAAAAAATGTAATATGTTGGTAATACTCTAGCCTCATCTTCTCCAACAATCTATCCGCCTTCTACTTAATGTCATTACTATGTTGGAGGTACATATAATAGACTAATAAGTCATTGAATCTTCTAATTAGTTCCTCCTTGTCTAGATCTCCTTGCCTAAAAGCATGAAATTCTTTTTTTCTCTATTTTGAATGAGATTAGGAAGTATTGGTCAAAGAACATCTTCTTAAACTCATCCCAACTCAAACAAACACCACTAGCAAGTCTCACAGATTCCTACTACCTTTTGGCAACACCAACTAGCTGCATTATGGCCAAAGTAACTTTCTACTCAGAGGTGCAAACTATAACTTCAAAGATAGTTTATAGTCGCTTTATCCATAACTTAGCTTCCCTTTCTGTCATACTACCATCAAAAGTAGGTAGGTTGAATTGAACAAAAGTTTTCCAAGCATGATTGATTGATGGATCAGTGTTAGGAACTTCTTGCTTGCTACCCAAACCCTAAGATGGTCTAGGTTTGCTTTGTGCTTCCTCTTGCACTGGAATGCCTTGAGCCTCAACTTTCTCCTCTTGTCCTCTACCTCTCAAGATTGTGTCATGATCTTGAACCATTTACGTTATATCCACCATCATGTCCCTCAATTCTTCCAACAGATCATCCCTTTTATCTCTTTGTGGCAAAACTAATTAAACTTTTGGCTCTTGTTCCTCCTCAACTACCCATTTAAAAGTAGAACTTCTAGTATGAGTGCCTCTCCTTATAACATATACTATTTCTTACCCCTTAAAGACAAAATAAGAAGGACAAGTGAGTAAAGGGAAAGAGTTGTGTGATGGATAAGTATAAGTTTTCATATCTATATATGAATGCAAGAAACTATAATCACTGCAATGAGATCTTGAAACTCAAGAAACTGATACCAAAATTGTAACCCTCCCCTATATCTACCAGATATAGGGGAAGATTAACTTAATCACCACTAGAAAAAACCAATTAACAAGTAGATACTTTATTTAAATAGCTTGGGCCCAAGACTTATTTTGTAAAATCATCAAAATCATATCATATCAAAGCAATACACAGTGAAAAGCAAATGGTTGCATTCATATTATTTATTGCATGCCTTTTTAAAACAAGAAATTAGGTCAAATTATGGGCCGTGCATTGTGGTGGGCACACATATGCAATGGCATGGGCACGAAGCCACACATTCTTGACCTTCTTTGTACCATGTACTATGGCATGATATACAATGTGTTGCAGTACACATGCTTGATTTTGCAGCTATCATTTGACAGCTCAAATGATGAACTTTTAATGTGTGCCATTTTCACTTATGACATCTGGTCAGAATAATTCAAGTGCCTACATTACGATAAGCTAACTAATGAGACAAGTTTGGACACGATCGAATAGTCCAATCAAAATTTAGACACCCAAATGCAAAAATTCACTTTTAAAAGAAATAATTCACCCAAGTGCTTAAAATCAAACTTTTTGTCTCATTAGACCATTTTAGGCCTTGAACTAAATTCAAAAGGATCTATTACCACTGATTGACCATAATATATCATGTATATACATACATATCAAAATTTGGCCACTCAACGACCCATGTCCATAAATACCAAATTTACACCAATTATTATAAAACTGGCCCGTTTGGCCATTTTCACCACAAAAATCACACCTTTATACATTCCCAGCATGCACATAACTAAGTCTTAGCCCCAGGTAATCATTTCACCATAAATTTTCCATATATGGGCTACAATTCATAAATCAATACAAATTTCCACAATTTACAATTCAAAACATGCATGCATTTACTATGGTAACTGATATATACATTATCTACAAAAGTTCTAGTTTATCACACAAACTTTGAGTTCACACAACTTTAACATCTCTAAGCCAATCCTAACCCTTTTTTCATTGCTTGGCTCACTGCTGGTCCTGTAAAATGTGACCACTGGAGTGAGATAAGAATTTTAGTAATAAACTTTCTACTATCGACTATCCTTTGCAACTATATGAAAGATCTATAAATACAAATAAAACATAGCCATATACATATGTTTCATTCAAATGACAACAACATATGTCAATTCACCTCTTTTAACTAAATTCAAAAGGATCTATTACACCTGATTGACCATAATATATCATGTATATACATACATATCAAAATTTGGCCACTCAACGACCCATGTCCATAAATACCAAATTTACACCAATTATTATAAACTGGCCCGTTTGGCCATTTTCACCACAAAATCACACCTTTATACATTCACAGCATGCACATAACTAAGTCTTAGCCCCAGGTAATCATTTCACCATAAATTTCCATATATGGGCTACAATTCATAAAATCAATACAAATTTCCCACAATTTACAATTCAAAACATGCATGCATTTACTATGGTAACTGATATATACATTATCTACAAAAGTTCTAGTTTATCACACAAACTTTGAGTTCACACAACTTTAACATCTCTAAGCCAATCCTAACCCTTTTTTCATTGCTTGGCTCACTGCTCGGTCCTGTAAAATGTGACCACTGGAGTGAGATAAGAATTTTAGTAATAACTTTCTACTATCGACTATCATTTGCAACTATATGAAAGTATATATAATATACAAATAAAACATAGCATATACATATGTTTCATTTCAAATGACAACAACATATGTCAATTCACCTCTTTTAACACTATATTCACCACTTTCTAGCATATAGCATGATCACTACTGATTGAACCTTTAAATCACCCCCATATGAAACCATAAGCTTGCCTTAGACCAGTAACACTCTCATCGACCTTGAGCTCACCTTTAATGGTAGAATCATCCATCTAAAAGTGTTATATCTTCTTATAGACTACAGTTTCTCCCAATACACACAATAGGGTGTCGTTAATGTTGGATCATGTGTTTTGATGATTACAAAACTAAGAGAGAGGTATTTGTTATATGTGTAGATATAAAGAATCATGGATGAAGACAAAACTTCAATAGCATAAAGAATCAAGAGAAGATGAAGAAGTTTAGGATAAGTTATTTAATTCTCTTAGATTTAAATTCTTATGAGAATTTTAGACACTCAGATGCAAAAGTCAATTTTTAAATAAATTTTCAACCATCCAAGTACTTAAAACTCATAACTTATACCATTAACCCATTGTGAGGCTTGAACTAAGTCCCATATTCCAAAATATACTTGAGTGACCAATCAAACATACAAAAATATACCAACACAAAAATTTGGCCACTCAATGGCCATTTCACCCACTATGGCCAAAACACACAATTAACACTACATGTACTATTTGGCTTCTATTACCACATAATACATTACAATTACATTGTCACCACATAGATAAAATATTCCTTGCACTTATATTGGTATTTTAGCCCACTACCACAAAAATTCCCACATATTCACATCATATACCATATTAGGCTAAAATACAAAAAACAAACATAGTATGAAACAAGTGCAACCAATCAAATGATATGCATTCCTAGTTGGCAACATATAATATCATTCCTATAAGTTTATGTACATGACTCAAAATGAAATCGGGCTTTACAACAAGAATGTAGCAAGTGTGCTAGCCCTTGCACGATTCCCTCCTTGTCTCTCTCACTGGTAGAACTGTAAAATGATAATCCATAGGGTGAGATAAAATTCTTGGTAACTAAAATAATTTACATTATTGATTAACAAGCCAAGTTATAAACAAGCATTAAAATAAGTAACATAATTACATCATAAAAGATCACCACAAATTGCATGCATGATCCCTAACCATCCGGTCCTCCAATATTCTCGACCAAATCGGTAGGCTATTTAATAAAACCAAACCATATGTATGGTCTCCAAGCTCACCATCCATGGAAGGACTACCCGGCCAAGGTGTCCTAAAACCATTTCTGGGACTATTGGTTCCCCCATTACAAGTAATTAGGGTGTCGTTACTCCAACACCGCATCCCATAAATGCCAAGGAGTATTTTAACACTTAACCCTTTGTTACCTTAACAAATAATGCAAATTATTTAGTTACCTTAAACCCTTTTGTTACTAAAAGGGTTACTTGTGGTGCTAATTCTTTTCTTGTGTCAAGGTAAGCCTTTCCACTCCACAATGTACATCAACAAGTACTATATGTTAATTTTCAATGAACACAAGCCATTAGCTAATAATAACCTCCCATTCTCCTACTTCTCACTCATTCTCAATAAAGAGGCTTGCTAAGATTAGAATTTGTTCATACAATCCCTTTAAGTCTACTTCTAACTCTATCACAATATAAAACTTAGTATCTCAACTTATCACACTTTAACACCTATGATCAAGTAGGGCTTGATCCAAAATTCACCAAACAAGAAAGTAGCTTCTTGTTACCACATATCCAAGATCAATAAACCTATATTAAACTTTTAGAGTCAATAGAAACCTTCAAAACATTGATTCATGGCTTGATCCAATCAGACCAATTCTCACTCTTCCAAATCCCATGGAAAATGAGATGAAAAGGTAGAGGAGAAGGGTAGGAAACTTACTTAAGAGTTTAAAGGCTCAATTTGTCTTCAAAATCCTCTCAAAATGATGCCCTAGTAGTGCCCAAAGTTGTTGCTTTCATGCTCTAGGTTTTCACCCTAAAATCTATCAATTTCTGATGATTTGTGAAATTTTAAGTTGCCTATTATGCCGTGCACTATAGCACACACCACGCAAGCCGTGGGCTCACGACGCAGCAATCAAAATGTTGATTTTGCTCCCCCCAATGCCACCCGACTTGATCCGACTTTCATCCTATCTCAATTTAGAGCCAAATATGACCAAAAAATTCAATTAGCAACCAAAAAATATCATTAAATAAATTAATCATATTTTTAACTAATTTATCCTTTAATTAATCAACTTTTTTAGATTTGAAGTTTTAGAATGTTATAATTGTTTTGTGATAGGATGTAACCTTGTAAGTCACAATATATATTCAAAAGGAATTGGTTTTTCTCTATTACGGTTTCTCTCTATTATATCTTTACAAATTTGAATCATTCAAATTAAAAATAATGCATGGTAGTTATCCTTCTTCATTTTTTATTGGAGAAAAATCCCAGAACAACTAGTGAAGAGGCTTCTTCTAAACAGGCATCATAATGTCTCTTAGATATATCCCTCGAAATTATTCAAGGTTTTATATGTAAATCAACACCAAGAATCAAAATATGGCTTGGAGTGTGTGATCAATATCTGACTCCATTCTCTTACCCCTATACACCAAGAATTAAAATTTCATATCATTTTATTATGTATTTCTAAATTACTTAATTGGGATAAGAGGTAGCCCAACTGGAGAGTTAGTTTTATACTTTCTTTATTTGACTCTTTGCATTATATTTATGAATATTTTTTCTTTTCTCAATTATAATTTATTTCACTTATTCTTCATATGATTTTTATGACTAGCCATTATTTAATCAAATCTATGGATAATCTTGATGGACTAGGAGGTAAAGAGGAAACTTAGATCTAGAGAAATAGTTATAAATAATTAAGCTAGAAGTACTTTTAGAAATTTGTGGTGACTTAAACTATAGCTTCATGGCTTCATTAGTTATTTGGGTATCGTGGGCTTATAATTCAAAGAATATTAGGACATTTTAGGAATAGTTGCCACTATAATTAATTAAAAAAAATCAACTCAAAGGTAGAAACTAGCAACCTATAAGGTAAATCCTAAACTGCAACGCTTTAAGTGCTTGTGTTTTCATCATCATTATTTCTTAATTATTTTTATTATTTTATTTTCATCAAATAATCCATTTTATCTATTTTCTCAAACTAGTAGTTATTTAAACTAGTAAAAATGCAATTTTCCTTTGACACATGGAATACTGCAGGAAATTTATTACCATGGTCCCATACACTTGTGGAAGTGATCAAATTTTTGGCATCATTGCTGAGAAAGTTATAAATATACTAACTATTTAATTTTTAGTTAATTTTAATTTTTAATTTTTAAATTTTAGAGATATTCAACACCCATTCATTACATCCAACCCGTAATGAATCCAACTGAGTGCTAAAGTTCATAATTGTGAATTTAAAAGCACTCACTTAAATGCACTATCTAATTTCAATACGCACCGAATTGAAGATGCTTTCCATTTTATACAAGAATTTAATATGGTATTTGATACCACTATCGCTAAATGATCAATTGGATGATGATTTAAAACTGTCCTGTTTCCTTACTATTTAAAGGGAAAAGCTCATCAATGGCTTTTATACTTACCAAAAGCATCGATAGGCTCTTGGATTTAAAATGTATGAGAAAATTATATTGAAATATTATTCTCCTACAAAAACTTCAGAATTAAAGGATAAGATCCACTTCTTCACACAGCAAAATGTTGAATTGTTCCATGAGACTTGGGAATGTTATAATTTCCTCATAAGCTAATGTCCCCATCACCAATTTTCACATATACTCTTGATGGATTTTTTTTATAATGGGTTCAATTTTGATCATTAATCAAAAGTTAATAATGCAGCTCGTGGTAATCTAAGTAATATGACTGCTAAAGAAAGGGAGGAGATTTATAAAATGCTAACAGCAAATTCAAGGTAGAAGGCAATTCGAGAAAGGAGGATGATGGCTAATGAAATTTTTACATCAAATGTCTCACATGAACTACAGGATTTAATTGAGTTGATGTTTATTATTGAAAAAGAGTGTTCTATTAATTCCCTTTCTTCTTCTACAAATAATTATCATTGTAAACACCGTAGTTTGTCCGGGCATTTTTTTTAAATTTAATAAAATAATACTAAATAATCAAAAAATATAGAAAAAAAAATTTAATCCTTTTTTAGGATCATATTTTCAAAATTAAAAAAATTGGTTTAAATCTTTTAAAATTTCTCTCTAAGTTATCCCAATTATTCAAAAAATTGGGGTTAAATTTTGAGAGTTAAATTCTCTCCTTAAATCTTATTTTTCATTTAAAAAAATACATACTATGTGGTGTGTGTGTTAAGTTAATTTAAAAAAAATTAAAAGCAAAAAAAGCTGGATGAAACATAAGCCTTATGCAGTTCATGTACACCACACTTTTAGCACAAAAAAAAAAAGGGATAACCACACAGACATAGCCACAACCCAAAAGAGATGAAGAAGACGTGCACAAAAGAAGAAGAAAGCTAAAAACACATAGAAAATAATAGAAACGTAGAAGGAGAACCAGACTGCCATCAGTCGAAACATGCATGCATGCAACAGACAGAGAACGAACCTTTACCCCTAAAAAAGAGAGCAGAGAGCAGGTAAAAAAAAATTGGACATGCACACAGAAGAAGCACACACGAAACATAGAAGTAGAAATGCAACACCCACACGCTAGCTAAAAAGCAAAAAAACTAAGAAAAGAGGGAAGAGAGACCGAGAGTATAAAACGCAGATCACAACTGGATAAAGGGGGAGCACAAATGAAAGACACAAGAGAGAGATCGAGAGTGAGGGAGGACTGGAGACAAGAATAAAAACCAAAGGAAAGAAAGGAAGGAGGAGGAGGAGACAAGAAAAGAAAAACAGGAAGAGAGAGACGGAGAGTAGGAGACGAGAAGGAGTTCGAAGAGCCAGAAACGAGAAGCAGAGATGGTGAAGACAAAACAAAATAGGAAGAGAAGAGTGAAGACTAAACGTGAAAATAGAGATAGAGAGAAAGAGGAAATTGAAATCAGAGGGGGAGATTTCTAGAAAGACAAAGAGGAGAGAATAGAGGCCGAGATCAAACGTAAAAGTTGGCTAAAAAGGAGAAAGGACCTACGTTTTTTTAGAGAGAGAAGGAAGAAGACTGCTACCAAATGGCACAACACGGTGCTGGATGAGCAGCTTTGGGAGCTGATCTGAACAGTGGGCTAACACTGGCTGTGATGTCGAAGGGAAACATGTCTGCAAATTCTCCTCCTGAGAGGACAAGCATGGCTTCATTTGAGCAAAAGTTGGCCACAGCAAAGCATTATTCTCATGAGGTTGTGATGGCAGGAGCCAAGGCAGCTGTTGTAGCCACTGTTGCCACTGTCGTCCCAACTCTAGCCAGTGTAAGGAGCTTCCTTAAGTAAGAGCCAATCTTAACCACACTGGAAGCATAGGCTGCAACTCGAGGATGTAGTCAGTGGCAATTAATCAGGTAATATTTAAATAATGTCATCTCCTTTAATTCGGATTCATTGATGAACATATATTTATTGATATATGTAAGGGTGTGGACTGATCCAGATGTATGTTTAGGCACTAATCTGGTGTATGTTTAGGCATTTAAAAATTTAAGAATAAAATTTTTTTTATGGTAGAATTTAGAACATACATGAGAGGTATTTGAAAAAAAATGAAAAAGGAGAGCTTGTGAAAATATTGATAATTTGTGAGGTTGATTGGGGTTTGGAGCCGTATCTATCGTGGTTATGATCTTACTAAAAATTTATGCCAAATCTAATTTTTTTAGAATATATCCTCAAGTCAAAGAATAATGAATTATCAAATTAATTTATTCTTTCCATTTTCTTTATTGCATAAATTGTTTAACCAAACATAATATTATGCATCGATTGTAAATACAAATATTTTGATTATCTATTTGTCATGAGATTTTAAGAATCTCCGTAGGCATTTAGAATGATTTCATATCATGTAAATCAATAAGATTTCACAGGTATGAGGACCAATCTTGTATGTATTTATATGGGTTTCAAAGGCCCATTATTAAAATTAATTCTCTCTTTATAATAAATATTTAAGTCTCATATGAGATTTCATGAATCTTTGTAGAGACTTAAATTAATCACATTCTCGTGTAAGATAATAAATCCTCGCAGATATCATGATTCACAATTTATATGGTAAATAAATAAACAAATTTTGTAAATAAGATAATAAATGTTTTTATGATTTTAATTAAATTAATAAATTTAAATTATGATCAAATTTTCTAATTAAATCTTTTAGTCATGTAAAATTTTTGAAACTCTGTAGACTTTTAGGATAATCGTATTACCATGTGAGTCAATAAGACTTCGCAAGTATAACGATCAAGATTTTTATATTAAAAATATGCATTATATAATTATGCATTAAAATATATTTAAATTAAATATTATTTAATCATTTTGTCGTGTGAGACTATGAATCTTTGCAGATATTTAGGATAATCTCGTATCGGGTTAAATCAATAAGATTTCACATATATGAGAGCAAAACTTATATATTAAAATTAACCCTCCTTTTATAATCCAAATTAATAATTTATTTAAGTCTTCATAGAGACTTAAATTAATCACATCAAGTGTGGGATAATAGATCCTCACAGATATAGTGATTCTCAATTTTTATAATAAATACATGATTTTGTAAATAATCATATAATACAAAATTTAGAAAATTAATTAACTAAATTAATGCATTTAAATTGTAATCATATTTACCAATTATATCTTTTAGTCATGTAAGATTTTTTAATCTCCATAGACTTTTAAGATAATCGTGTTATCATATGAGTCAATATGACTTTGTAGATATAACGATTAAGTTTTTTTAAAATATGTATATAAATTAGATATTAAATTAATTAAAGTAAAGATGTATTTAAATTTAATTCCTTTATCGTGTGAGATTTTGAAATCTCCACAGATATTTAAGATAATCATATTACCATATAAGTTAATAGGACTTTATAGGTATGATGATTAAAACTCTTTAAAAACATACATACATGCTTGAACAAAAAAATTACTAACACTTAAAAATATAAATAAATTAAATTTCTAAATTCTTTTATCATGTGAGATTTCAGAATCTCCGCAGATATTTAGAGCAATTGCATTACCGTATGAACTAATAAAGTTCTGCAGGTATTGTGATTAAATTCTCAACCATAAAATATAAAAAATAATTTTTAAACCCTTTTCTTTCTTTATTCCAAAAATTCAAAAATTGAGAAAATAATTAAAATTAAATTACTTTTTGCAATTTAAAGCACACATATCAAAATTTTAGAAATCATTTTATTTGCAAAAGGGTGAATTATTTCTAATTAATTTCTCTTAAAAAAAAGTATATTACCAATTTCAAGCCCAAACTATGTGGACTTTGATTCCCATCACAGGGTACGTAGACTTCAGAGTCAAATTCTGAGTCAAGTCTGTCCTTTCTCGTAAATAAATAAATATTTCTCACTTAATTCTTATCATTTTTTAAAATACATGAATATAAAAGGGATAATTAACATAATTATAAAACCATATTAATAAAATAATTATCATTTTTTAAAACACATGAAAAATTTCCTTTTATCAATACAGGGGATTTTATCTTTTCTAAAAAATAGTTTTAAACAAACATCTCATATATTAATACATAATGTTCAATACTCCTTGAAAGAAAATATAGATGAAAAATGTATTGTGTCCACATTCGATGCTCATTACAATGATGAGCACTACACGATCATCAGGGCCAAGAGCAATTATAGCGCTCCATTTTAGCCTTATTTGATCCCTATCATCCATTTAAATTAATTTTTTTAATATTTTTAATATTATATTTGTTAAAATAAAAAATATAAAAAAATTTAATATTAAATCTAGACTATTTAGAGTATATTTAAATGGTTAATTTGTAAAATTTATAAATTTTTTAATATTAAATTATGTCATCTAAATTATACCTGAACTATATAAAGTCTATATGTATAGCCAAATTATAGAATTATAAATTTTTAATATTAAATTAGACTGTTAGATTAAATCTATACTGACTAGACTGATAATAAAAAAGATATATTAAAATTTTAAATTTTTATATTTTTAAATTAATCAATGTAATGTTAAATATATTTAAAAAATTAATTTAAATGGACAACAGGGATCAAATAAGGCTAAAATGGAGGGTCAATATTGCTCATGGCCCTAATGAGCACACGACATTGAATGCAATTCCAAAAAGTTAAAAGCCTCTCTTTACGAGTGTCAAGACAATGAAAGTTGTGTAATAACACAGAATTAGCACCAAATTACTATGCTCAGCTTATTACAATAAAATATTAACAAACATTAGATTATTATATTTCATTAACTTCCAACTTCTTCCCCTTGCAGAACCCATATTTTAGGCGTCGCCCATAGAGGCTGATAACTACACATGGAACTGAATCACTTGAAGATTTGGCCGCATAACCCTCTCCCCCCCCCCCCCCAAAATGTCACCTCTTTTTCCTTCTCCGTTCACATAGAACCATGCTTGATACAAACGTTTCTCTCCTGATTTCTTCATATTTTCTTTGAAAAATCTCTGTCACATACATCAAAACTAACATGGTGTACGCAATACGTAAGCTTAAGCATTCATTTGCCTCCCTCTTGTTATCTACTTCCAAATTAGATTTGTCATCTTGGCTTCCTTCCAATGCTGTCACCAATTCCCACAATGACCAGTCACCACTGCTACCGCTTCATCATAGGTCCATTTCCAATGCCAACATCAACTCTTCTGGCTCTGTGTTGTTTTGATCCTCCTCTTTAATTTCTCGCCTCTCTTGTGTTCTCAGCATACAATCCACCAAGGTCAATTCCAACTGTGTATTTAAATTTTTTGTGAGATTTCACCTGTCTAGTTTGTCAAAAAATGTTAGTTTTGTTGAATTTCTGTTGTTTGTATGGTGACGTGTTTACTAATTCTCAGCAATGCATAGGTGGAAGCAAACTAGCGGGTTGCCAATTGTCCTTTTCCTGACTAAATAAACTCTGTTGATTTTCTCTGAACTTAATTGAGGACTGTTTAAATTCATATTTTACCCTCAGTGACTGTTACCTATTCTCTCTTAACTGGCGTTCCTGAATAGGTCCTTAGGGAAAATAAAAAATAAAAATATGATTTTTATCATACCATCTTTCATTCTAGACTCCGCGGTTTGATTTGATGCATAAAAAATAATTTTCTCGCGGAAGAAGTGGGGACTTAGAATATGGTCTTATATTTTATTTTACTATTAATAATAAGACTTTTCTAATGCCTTCTTATTGAATCACATTGGAAAAGGAACTTTTTATTGGGTGCTTTTTAGAGAGCAGCCGCTGGTGCAACTTTGAAATTTAACCACATGATTACATGATTCTTATGTTCTTGTTTGTCAACGAGATCGCTAGACATGATGTGTCTCCCAGAATTTAATAACAAAAAGAGGGATTGAAAAGTACTTGAGAGGGGTCTCTCCATTTTTCCCTTTCTATTTCTCTCCATTTCCCCCATACTCAATTCAAATTATTGTATTAAACAATCTTTTAAATGATAGTACATGGCTTAAAGATTCAGCTCATCCTCTTGGCCATGGGACCCACATCTCTGTCTAATTGTTTTGAATTTTGATTTTGATACTCAGGCCGAAGAAAACAAAAAGATTTTGATACTCGTCCTCACATCATAGCCATACGATACATCTGAAGACTTTTCTGCTGCCACGTCATCACATTTCGTCACCTAGACTTACATGCAGTTCGGTTATGCACAAATTTCCTTACTTTAGTTCTTCAATTGTCAATTGTAATCGAGTTTCAGCTTTTGTGATCATTGTCTCCAAAGCCATTCCTTTCAAACTCAGTTCTTCTCATTAGCTACGAAAGAAAAAGAATTTATTTCTTCAAGTGCTGGGTCCTTGCACATGCGCAATTATTCCTCAAGTGTATGGGCTTTCTCCTCTCATATTTATGATCTTTGCTGAATTTTTTGTAAGCCATATGACTGTTTGGTCTAACTTCTTTTGATTTTCTCAGTTTTATTTTACTTCATTTGTTTGATTATTATTTACAATTTCAATGTTGGGATGATTCTTTTTTTTTTTCCTTTTTTCTTTTTTTCCATATGAGAAGGATGATGCTTTTTATTATCAAGAAAGTTAGAAAGATTCACATTTCTTATCTTTACAGTTTATTTTCCATTTTCTCATATTCTTTATATGTTCATGGGAATTAGGATGCTAAAGAATAGGAAAGATTGCCTTTGATTTTTTATTTATGGTCCTTCTAGAAGGATTACGCCCAGCAACCCATAGCTTGCAGCCCAGTATGAGACACTAGTGCATAATTTGCCATTTATAGGGGACTTTTGACATCCGTTAAAGTGAACCTGCTGTTAAAAATAGAGGTAGTGGCATTTTTGTAATATTTAAAGGCAATATAGGACTTTTAACATCTGACAACAGGTCACCTGCTGTTAAAACTTACTTTCAACAATGAGTCTCATGTCACTCACTATTAAAAATAGCAAATTAAAAAATATGAAACACATGAACTTTCAACAACAAGTGTAGTAGGGCACCCACTATTGAAAGTTAAGGTGACAGCATCGACTATTGAAAGAAGAAATAAAAAATAAATTTTTAATATTCAACAATGGGTGAAAATTAAGTTTCAATAGCGGGTGACATTTCACCCACTGTTGAAACTAATTCAATCACAATTATTAGAAAAAAGCCCCCCTACTTCACTTTCATCCATTCGTCTGACCCGCTTTCAATCATCTTCTTCCTCCTCCTCCTTCAATTAAGGGTCCTTTAGTAGGAAACACGGGTGAACTATGTGAGCTACATCTAGAGGATCCTAATAGATACTTGATCGCTCTTGGCAATGTTCACAGTTTGGGACAAACCGTTTACCACAAGTGAATGCAACAAGATCAAGTCAAAGTGGTGGTAGAAGATGTAAAAGTGGCAGATGCACTTATCCCATACCTTACTGATGAGGTCAAGATTGTGTCTGAAGCTGTTGGTAATTTTATTATGCGGCCCAAGAGACTTGTGAGTATGGTTCAAGCTGAGGTATGTTTTATTAAATATTTCATACATGTTATTAAATGTCTTTCTTATATTGTTTTTTCATTAACTATCTCTTGCCTTTTTAGCTTCCCTTGCCAAATGATCCCCTACTGAAACTTCCACAACCCCCGTTATAACCGCAACCACCACAGTTGACTCCTTTTTAATAAATAATTTTATTGGCCTATCATAAATCATTTCAAGAAAAAAATTTTGCAAAGGAAAAGGACGTTGTGGGTATGGAGAGTCTAGTGATGATTAAACGGGAAGATTTGAATCAGCTTCTTTCAAAATGTTAGCTTACCATAGCATTAATTGAGCTATTTATCCTATAAGTATGTTTTACTTAAATATAATTAACTTATCAAGATCAGTCAACTAACATGATTGCATCATCACAAGTACCTCCATTGTTTGTACATTACATCGGGCAAAGGTGATAGGGGAGTTGAAATAAGATCTCGATACCTCCAGCAACAAATATGTGAAGTCAAAAAGGAAGTTTTCATGGCTCCTTATGTGCACTTGTAAGGACCAATTTGTGATTGATAGTTTCTTTATTAAATTTAAATTTCTTCTAATAACTCACTCTATTTTATGGGGACCACTGGCAACTAATTGCTCTTTCATTGAAGTGTAACACAGTCCTCTTTTTATGCTCCATCTATTACAAACCAAACGAGGACATAAAGAAGATGATAGACTTGTAAGTATACTTGTACAAAAACTATTAACTTTTATAGATATATTAGTAACAAATCTTTTTATCATAGGGCAATAAAACATATCAAACAATGGTCCTGAAAAAGCACGCACATGAACTAAAAGATCCTACATGGATTGAGCTAAAGGTAAGTTAAAACTAATACTTTATTAATGTATTTGATTGTCAATATTTATTATTGATTCCCAATTACTTATATATATATATATATATGTTTTTATATAGAGTCGTAGGCAACTACAGAAGAGTAGTTTGTGCGGCATATATGTGATGAGCCACATGTTTAACATCATCACATTAGAAATGATTGAATTTATAAATGAGGTAATTATATTTTTTTAAATGCTAATTTTATTATTACTTAAATTAGTTGGTTAATGTTTTAATTGCAATTTTATACTTTAATTTAGATATTTGACATTGCGGATCCATTTTTCAAGGAAGAGTTGATGACATCCACACATGTTGGGCATAATATTTTGTGGATGGTATGTGAGTTTAAGTAGTTTTTTAAGAAATTGTATAAGACCATTTGAGTTTCGTGTAATTTCTACAAAATTTTGCATTTAAATTTGGATTATTTATTTGTATTGGAACTAGTTAGCTGGCAATAAATTGTATAGAGCATTTTCATTTGCAAGTATTCGGAAAATAAGTTGAAATAGAATTAAATTTTTTTAAAAAAATCACTTTTAATAGTGGTTGGAGCGTTAACCGCTATTAAGAGTCCACTTTTAACATGCCTAGAGACAACAGCGGTTACAAAACCATTGTTAAAAGTATTTTTTATCCGTTGTTAAAAGCCTATCCTGTAATAGTGTTATAGGATCTTTTATGTCGTTAAATCAACTCCCCCCTTATTGTTGGAAGGTGGTGATTATTACTAGAAACCTTGATTGGTTAATAGTATCTCTTTGAATTAAAAAAAAGAAAAATATTAACCCCACGGCTTATCATATTCATGATCAAATTGATTCTCTTTGAGTTCCATTTAACGTGAAGGAAGTTCTTTGATGATAATAATCTCCTCAATGGTCATACTACGAACTTTTTGGCCAATCAGTTTGCACAGTCAGCATTTCCACCATTTAAGCAGAGTCGCGTGACTTGTGAAGCCATATCAAACAAAAACCCGCTTGTGTAATTGCAAGGGTGGCCATGCCATCTAGTTATTTATTTATTTTTATATATATGTCACTCTCTAAATTATTATTTTTACTTACATGTTATTTTACAATTTCTGAATTTCAAAATAATATTATTTACTACCTTTTGTTAGTTGATTAATTATTTTGCATGATACCATAGTGCATGATACTCAATGCTCATTGAAAAATAGTTTAAAAGTAATTATGTTTGTTAACCCTTAAGAATGCAATTTAATACACACCAGGGTTAATTATAAACTATTTAATTAACAGAACAATTATTATAATCAAGGATTAGGTGTATATAGGCACACACACATGCTATCTTTTGAGTAACAAAGTACTGCTTACCATAAAAATGTATTGAAAACCGAATCGATTGTTGAACTGATTAAAATATTAATTTAAGGGCTAATAATTAAAAATGTAGTTGAATCCTAACTAAAGTGGTCCATTAATTCAGTTTAGACACTAATTTGAATTTGAAAGCATCATCCATGGTATACAAACAAGACTCAGCATGCACAGTTCTATATCATGAGATTATTCAATAGGCTTGTAATTTATTCCTTAGGAAGTAGTCTTTGTCTATTAATTTTTTTCTTTAGAGATGTTATTAGTCATGCTCATTATCTTGCAAAGAAAGCTTTGGTAGAGAGCTCTTTTTGTATCTTTGACTATTTCCTCACCTATGATGATTGATTACTGTTAGTTTTCTTGAATGAATTTCAGTTTTCAGTCCCTAAAAATATATATATACATATATAGTTAACGTTTTAAATTGCTGCTGCTCTATCTTCTTCTTTTCCGAAGGCATTAAATGAAGTTTGAGGTGAAGGTTGTTCGCGTCTGATTGCTTGCTAGAAAATAACTCATGGAAGAAGAAAATAAAAGAAAGCCGCAGAAATCAAAGGGCATAGCTTATGATGAAGTTGGATTATATTTGTCTGCAAATTTCCTCACCATTTCTTCTACTCTCTCTCTCAATTAAATGAAGCTCACTGCATTTTCCAAGTTTTTTTGTACGTTGAGAATGTTGCTAGAAACTAATCATCGTAGTATTTACATTTGCCTGTAAATTTCATACTTCCCAGTTAACATTCACGCAAGTTCATAGTCCCCTTTATCTGTGCAGTTCATAATCCTATATGCGTACGCTAGCTTCAGAATGTTGCCTAAAATTTCTGGGTAAATTTACTTGACACCTGGTTGCAAGTTTCAATAAAAAATGTTACCCTGCTCTGTATAAATATATCATGAAGGGTACCCTGTAATCGACAGCATTAGTTTATCTAAGAGAAGGAATAATATTAATATAAATCAAAGAGTGAGATGGGCTCAAACCAAGGAGGCACTAACATGCCTCGAGATATGCAGAGCGTTGCTTCCCCAGCAAATGGAATGCAGACCTCTCAGGATTCTTCTTCAAGACGCACTCATCCCTCAAGCATCCAGGAGGTTGTGTCCCCAGCAAATGGGCCTCACACCAACGACCCTAACGCTCCTTCAAGATCTGATGGCACTCGTTTCTCAGACCAGCAGGGCGCTTTGGCGCCTTGATGAAACAATATCTGTTTTGCATCTAGCTAGCTAGGTTAACTACTTGTTGGCTTCCATAAATAAAGTTAACTAGCTAGATTGCCTTATATATGAATGACTATATTCGAGTCCTAGAAGATTTATAAACAATCCTATTATTGTTGCTTAATTTTTTATTCTGTTTTGCTCCATGTTATGTTATCATTGGAATATATAAATAAAAGAAGTTTGGTGTAAGTTTTATTAATCCTCTTCAACTGGGAGAAATCAATACATGTTTTGCATTTCGGATGTTATTGACTAAAAATGTAACCACGTTTGTCATGTTAGGATTTAATTAGTTTGCCATATGCCATGAAAATAAAATATTGTTTTTCACAAATAAATTGAACTTAATTAGAGTTCACCTTTAATGTTAACGACCAACCCTAATTTCACCTATGATTCTACGAATCCATTTGACTTTCGATTTAGAAAACTGTAAAAGCAATGGATGTGTAAATTAAAAATGGTCGTCGTGAACTCAGGTAAAAAAATAAATAGTTCCGAAAGGGGGAAAAAAGAAAGAAAGGAAAATGGTTTTCAACCCCACGTGGCATATAACACTTGAGTATCTCGAACCTTTTTTTCCTACCGTCTAGAAAAAACTGCACAAGCTAAGTCTTTTTCTTTTCTTTTGCTTTTTGATAATACATTTTTTTTACTTATGGTAATTAAATTAATAATGATATAGTGCTGTTGTATCATTATTGTCTTAACAGAAAATCTTGGAGCACCCTAACCTATATATTCTACACAATTAATTAGGTAATTACCATTGTAATCCTTAAGCTGGGGAAGGGAAAAAAAATATAGGGAAGCCAGTTCAAGTTTACTTCTGTCACAATCCACTGAGTGTTTTTTCAGAATCTTAAAACTGAAAAATAATGAAAGGGAAGTTCATTGAAAGTTATTAATTAATGATATTAATAAACAGAAATATCTCAGTAAACTTCAATATCAATCACCTAAAGTTTGCTTGCATTTTCTACCTTCAATATCAAAGACTGATAAGTAATAACTATTCCCACCCCGTATAACGCACATACGGTTCATCAAGCCAGGGTTAATTCAAGACATTATTGTATTATTATTCTTCAAATATAGTGTCTCAGAATATAAGCATTCAAAAATTTTCTATGCCCTGGTCAACGGCTAATTGTACTAGTTGCTTCCGTACCTCCTTTTTGGCATAGATATATGGCAAAAATTTATATACTAAAAATATTTGTTTTTTTTACCTTTTTTAGATTATTTATTTTATAACAAATTCTTATTATTAATATTAAAAAGATATTAAAATTTATTTGTTTTGATTTAATTGGAGAAAATATATTAAATATAGATGATTAAGTAATTAAATGTTGTTCGAAATTCTAAATATATATGCCCTCTTTTTTTTTTTTTGAATTTGAATGGGTTGCGCAAGGTGTGCTGTGCAAGACGCAAACATGCACTGTTCACACGCTTTAAACTTCTTCTTCTTCTTTTTCCAAAAGCATTGAATGACGTACGTTCACGTCCGAATGGTTGATAAGATAACGGAATGCACAGAAAAACAAAATTAGTAGCAAATCAAAGGGAATGACTTAAGTTGAAGATGCAGAATATTTGTCTGCCAATTTCCACAGCAATTCCCACCATTTACTTCCCCCGTCACATCATGTGGATTAAACTAATTTCAATGCATTTTCCGATTTATTTTTTAATAACAAAATGACTCATATACAAGTACCGGTAACATTTTTCTATAAATTTCATGCAAGTTCGTATGGCACTTCTTCATAATGTTGCCAACAATTTCTGGGTAAATTTACTCAACATGTCCTTTTTTGCAATTATACATGCACCCTGTGTATATAAATACTTGTGAAGGTATGAGTTGTGAGAGTGATCAGGCTTGAAATGGTGTCAAACTAAAATGTCATATATATATATATATATATATATAAGAAGGGCATTGCTTGCCTCGGAAATAGGTGGTTGAGACAGACACAGCCCTCTCATCAGGCTTCTTCAAGAGATGCCACTCCATTGCCAATGATAAAGGACGTCATTCCTTTTCTAGCAAATAGCTTGGTCGTAAACGATGTCGCAGCACTCTCATGCTTCTTTATCAAGAGCTGGCTTTCGGACCCCAGATATGGAGGAAGTTGCTTCCCAAGAAAATGGGCATCACCCCCCACGTCTCCAACGCTTCTTCATAACTCAAATTAACGCCCCTCGCTCATTTGGCTAGTCATAGTTATCCCGGCAACTATTATATATCTATGTATATAATATATATATATATATATATCATTTATCTAGTCAGTAGTCATCTCATTTATCCGTATTATAACTTCTAGTTATTATTTAAAAAACAATAAAATATACAATTCATTAGTTTACAAAATATTTGTTTTTGATGAATTTCATCTTCTTGTTTATAAAAATAACAAAAATTATTTATATTATATTTTTTAATTAAATTGTTATAAAAATTGAGCGTTGTTATTAAATGTAGATTCATTTTTATTATTTAATTTTTATATTATTAAACTTTTAAAGATTACTTTAAACATGTCAGATATTTAATGTTTTTAAAATTTACATATTACTTTATTAATTTATTTTTGTACAAAATTTGAAGATCATCCCTAATATTCCTATCCAAATAATCAAAAACATATAAAAAAATATAAACGTGCCGTAATTATTTTTAATTCTTTCTTAAATTTAATGTATTTGATGCTTTGCCTATAAAATTACATGTAAGACATATTAGATTCAGTATAATTTTTATTTCCTTGCAAATATTTTATAATCATACAAACTTTATTATCTAACATTAATTTATAAATTTATGGAAATATTGTAAGAAAATCAGTTAAGATAAATATTAAAAATCTCAAATTAATTATAAATATTTTTTAAAATTTGGCACCCCCACACTTGAGAAGCTGGTTCCACCCCTGGTTATGGCTTTATGCCATTTCAAATTCTCCCTCGTGCGTCTGGATTAGTTTTCACTTGTCGGTGTGTTGTTTTTCTTCCTTTGTGTTGCAGGTTTGTTAGCTTCTGCTCTTGGCTCAGCTTTCACATGACTTTTCAACTATTGGTGGTGACATTATCTATAGGATATCATATGGTTGTTGTTGCTTCATCATGCAATGGCTTTCTCACAGCGTTGGAGGTGCCATTGTGGATCTGATTCTGAGGGCTGTTTTGTTTGTTTTTAATTAGGAGATGCTTGTCAGTAGCTGAGTAGCCTAGAGTAGCATCCTTATTGTCTCCTCGCCTTGAAGGTGTTGGTTCCTACGAGTATCTCACATATCACTCTTTGGCCACTATGGCCTTGCTTCGAGGACCTTTAGTTCTCTTGTCTGTGCTTTTATGGCACCAAATCACATGGAGGTGAAGTTTAAACCTTGTTTATGTTGTTGAAAGTATCTTAAATAAAATAATTAGTGTTGAGTTTAATGAGAGCACACTCATGGATCCATTGATCTTGAAAAAAATTATTACTTTGTTTTTCTTCAGAAATGACTACTTTTCTTAGATGAATAACTATAATTAAAATGGGATGTCAAAATAAAGTTTAACAACTAAAAATTAATGACTACTTTCTTTAGCATTGAAATAAGCCAAAATACTATTTCTACAAAAAATGCCATTGATAGGCATTTCAATTGAGATACCGGAAGGAGGCATTAGTTCTTTGTCTCATTCTTGAATTGATTGGAATGGAATTAATGACTAGTTTTCTCATAGATATGACTAGAACAGAATGTCAACTATAAGCTGTTTTATATAACTTTTTTAGAAGTGAAGTCCAACAATTATAGTTACTATTTTCTTTTGAGAAATAAATAGTTTTCTTGGACAATGATGAAAATGGAATAGCGTACTACAAGGTGCTCTAGCCATGCAAAATTTTTTATCAGTAAATTACAAGAATTAAAAAACAGTTACTATTTTTTTTTTTGGGAGAATGAATGTTTTTCAAGGGAAAACTATTAGAACAAGATACCAAGTTACAATTTATTTGCTTTTTTTATTAATGAAACTTCAATGACTAAAAATTAGTTATTACTTTTTTTTTTTTGAAAAATGACTAGAACAGACTAACAAATTACAAATTATATGGCCATAAAAAATATTTTTCACATTAAACTAATTGATAGGAAAGTACAAAGATTAGAAATAATTATAATATTTCACCGTGTCAAATTATCATCGGTAAATTTTATGAATATTTTTCCATCATTCTCCCTATTATTAACCTCGTTATAAAGATTTTTGTTTTTGAAATGCACTTTAATAAAAAACAAAGAATTAATGTGTATTTTTTCTTGAACTTTCTTTCAATGAGTGTTTGACATCCTATACTAATAAGTGGGGAATTTTTTCCCAAAACCATTTTTCATAAGAGCAAAAATCCTCCTACGTTAGTGATCCATGAACTTTTCCATTTTCCGCTAATTTTGTAACATCCCAAAATTTTAATTATGTTATCTAGTTTATTTAAAGGATTAATTGATAGAACTTACTTTGGATGAAAACTTGAGATGTATGAAGGAAAAAATGTAATGACTCATCTTATTAAAATAAGTTAACTAAGCTAATCAAGCCCTTGTTTGATGGGTTATTTAAAGGAATAGATGATTTTATTTTTTTTGGATGGGACCTTTTGCATTTTAAAATTAGGCATGTCAAGCTTTTCATAGAGTCCTAATTCATAATTTTTGAAGGTCTATGGAATAAATTATGAATTTTTAAGTTTTATTAAAAATGGGTGTTTTTCATGAAATTGTTCTATGAGAAATTCCATGAGAAGCATCAATTTTTTTTTGTTAAAAAAAAGGGACATCAGTAGAACATATCATATGCGAAGAACACGAAGAGGAAGCAGCTTGCTCTGCTAGGGCACAAAATTTCCATCTCTTGGAGCTTGTTTTGAAGCATCTTATCATTCCTAATCATCAAAGTAAGGTTTTATCTTCAATCTACTTTTATTTTCTTCAAGTTTCATTAGTTGGTTTTCTCCCTTCACTTAAATCCAAATAAATGGTTGAAAATTTGATATGTTTGAGTTGTTCAATAGTTAATGTATGCTCTTGGGATTAGAGATTCCCTTTTGAAAATTTGAATGGTTGGAACTTAAATGTGTTACTTTAGCTCAAACCCTAAGTGCTCAAGAAAGGGGTTTTGATTTTGAGAGCTTTTTCTCATTTGGAACTTGCAATTCAGGCTTTGGGGTAACTTAGTGGAGCCTATTGGAATAAGAAATTTAGCTTGGATTATAAGTTTAGAGGATTTTTGAATTTTGGTGGAAGTTATATTTGAATTTTTATGGAATTTTTGTTGGAGCAAATAGGGTGTTATGTAAATGAGAAATTGATTTGGTTGGAAACTTTAGATAACAAAGAAGTTATTTTTAAAGTTTCATAGTATTTGAAGTTCATTTGGTTCATCATTTTGAACTCAAGATTCCTTACTTAGAAAACATGAAAAAAAAAGGCTTATAAGATGGAAATTAAGGCCATTGGTAAAAACTAGTAGTAAACATGTGTTTTTGGGCTTGTAAGCCTCTCTTGAGCTTATTAGTGGACTTGAGTTGGAGATTGGTACCCATTTCCTTTGATACTTTTAGTTGTGATTCCCCTTCTAACTTGAATGGTAGAGGTAACTAGAGATTTATTTCTTTTTATTCTTAATTGCCAACCATTATAAATATATAAAATTAATGTTGATACGTAAATATGGTGTTAAATGGAATTATGAATATTGCTATGATCATGGAAGACTAAATATGCTCTAGAATTGATATTGTTGATATATATATATATATGTGTTATACTTTGTTGTTGATGTCAATTATGTTCCATCATTTATTACCATGTGATAATGATACATGACCCTAAATTATTTCACCTATGACCGGGCGGTAAAAGGAGCATGTGCCCAATTATTAGCCTACTACACTAAACCATTTACCTTGGGCATGGTATGAAAGGTGATAGGGCTGGTGTACTACACTAAATTGGGGCACATTTGACTTCAAAATATGTAGGCCCACTAGTGCCTAAATCCTAAACTACTTAGAATAGAAGGGAAAGGGTGGGAATGTACTATTATTAAAAAGGGACTTTGTTCTAGAAAGTGATTAGAATTATTGTGATAATATTGAATTATTGGTAATTTTGATCAACAAGGTTAAGAAATTTACTTTTGGTTACTGAGATTTATCTCACCCCTCATTTTACATTTTTCAAGTGATAGTTTTAGTAATGCAGGAAAGGCATATGAAGTGAGCTCCCTTTTCATGATATAGACCACATCGCCCCTATTCCATATACTTGGTATATGTGCCATAAATTGGGAGTTTATTGTACAAACGCCAAGTGCTAGGTTTTGATATGTTTAGCTAACTTTTAAAATTATATAATATCCCTTAATCCTAGTAAATTGGATTTTTAGACTTATGATCAATGTTGGATATTGTACTATGATTAGGTTGAGTGTTGTGATGTTATTTTATAGATTGTTTTATTATCTTTATGATTGTCTTGGGCCTCAAAGGTGGAAGCCCTCTACTAGCTTGGGCTATACTATTCATGTATGTGGTGAATTCCTCAGGGCAAGATCCTAGGTAAGTCTGTGAAGAATGTAAAATTTTATTATATAAATTGTCATATCAAATTATGAGTAATGGGTGTTATAGATGTTGTAATGTTCGCCTTAACATTATAAAGACAACACTCTAACATGCCATTGAAATAACTAGGATTAATTAAAATATCAATTAAAAGTTATCACAACCCAAGGGTTTAAAAGTAATTAATTCAAAACGTGGGGATCCCAAGAAAACCTTTTTTAAAAAGTAATTTGAGCTTAAATTATAGTTCAAAATAAATCAAATAAGATAATGGAAGTGTAGGAAACAATCAACATTTAAAGACAAACAAAAAAAAATCTAGAATCTTCCTAGAAACTAGCCTGTCCGCCATGGCACAGGCCACACCTGCCATGATGGATGGCATAGAGGGACGAATCCCTCAACATGCATTGCACCGCGGCAAGATTGTCATGCACTGCGGCTTATGCCTATTGTCATGATAGCCTTTTGAATTTTCAAAGCACGCTGTTTCGCTATCCGACGTCCGATTCGAACAATTCAAGTGTCCACTTAAAGCTCTTAGAGCTTTCTAACTAATGGCATTAGTCTCACACCTAAATAATCATCCATTAAAGAGAAGGATACCTGAACCCAAAATGGTTTATTTTTACCTCAAAATACACTCAAAGGTGTCCATTTCATCACTTAATGCCATTAGCTCTAAAATCATTTTGACCAACTCAAATGAACGACACATAACATATAAGGATAATCATATCACACAAACAACCTTTCATACACAAAATGACCACCAAACCCCTAATTTTCAATAATGCAAAAGGGAGGATAATATTTAACAAAGATATCATTTTGGTCATTCCAACACATAGTTAACATAATTATATCACTTGCACTAGTATCTTGGTTGTTCACTCACATTTAATCACGAGCACATTTAATTTAGGCCAAGATATGCACGCATTTCATAAATTCTTATACGAGTGGTAACAAACAATGTAATGTTCCTAAATTAGCATAATATAACATATTCATTACAAAACCTAAAAAGAGGAAATAAGAGCTATACAATGATGCTCTTCACTCTTTGATCGTCCCTTCCTCCCCTTGCCTCTATTGGAGCCCTCACCTATAAAATATAATCATGGGATGAGATAAACATCTCAATAACAAAATAATTCACACTATTAATTAACATGTACAATCATAAAGGAGTAAAGCTAATATACACAAAACATATGCTTAACACATTTCATCATAATCTTTTGCACAATCAATATTCATTTTTGTTATAGTATGATCATTCTACCATCCAAGCTTCCATATCACCTTGATTGAAACCATACGCTCTTGGATCAAGTATACATTAATAAAGGCCCAACCTTACCTTTAGTAGTAGGATTGCTCAGCCAAAGTGTCTTATCCTATTTCTGGACTATGATCTTCTCCTATCACAAATGAATTTAAGGTATTGTTACTCCAACATCATATCACTAATACTACGGAGTGTCAATCTCAAATGTCGTATCCCACTTAGATGCTAAGGAGATAATCTCCAACACCATACCTTATTAGACACTAAATAGATACATGCCATGTGGACTTCTACTACTTTTTTTACAGGTGAACTCCCACCCCCATCATGATCATGCTCACACATCTTATACATAACACATATTCATATTCACTTCACATTAAATTCATATAAGATTTTCACAACCTCTATCATTTAGAAATCATTTCACATGCTCAAAATCATATTTTGCAATATGCAATGCTTTTAAATCACAAGTAGAAAGTTTACATATTTACTTACAAACAATTAAGCAATATAATCAAATAGTGTAAATTATTTTATTACCTTAACCCTTTTATCACAAAAAGGGTTACCGTGGTTCAACATTAGCTCCACACATTCCTACTCATATGATAACACTATAGTTCACTTAATCTACACAATTAAACAATAATTATCAATTATCACTCTAAATAGACCCTAAAATCACTATATTTCAAGTACCCACAATGCGCAAATTCCTTATTTAATGACACCAACCCTTCCAACACACTCCAACAATTCTATTTAACATCTAAATACTCTAACGTAACCAACCATATATCCACATTGTTCTAAAACTCTCAAATTTATACCTAAGGTTCGTCCAAACTTTCATCAAAATTTATAAATCACAATAAGACCTATAAACCTAGGGTTATAAGCTTCATTTAACTATCCAAGATCTTATCTAAGGCCATAGGTTTGGCCATTACCTAAAGAAACCAAAATCAAAGCCCTCAATGTCCCAAATAGCAGAAATTTTGCACAAAGAGGAGGGAGAGAAAATAGGGAACTTACCTAATGATAAGTCAACCTCCAAATGCCTCCAAAACTCTTACAATGTTGTGCCCTAGCAGCTACAAGCCTCTCCTCCATTGCTCCTTTTGTTTTCTCTCTTTTTCCTTTATGATTTTAGGTTTGTTTCTTAACTAATAACTGCATATTTCTACACATGTACCATGGCCTGTGGCACGATAATTTTAGTGCATGGGATAGAGAACCTCACACACAAATTGAGTTTCTCTTCATACCATAACCTACTCGATCCCCAATTTTGTCCTCTTCTAAGGCTATCCAAAATTCAAAAACTGTATTAATCTCCCATAAACATCATAAATCAATAATTCACTTAAAATTACCATTCTACCCTTATAACCACTTTAAATCCCTAGGTTGAAGACTTGAGATGTTATAGTTGTGACATGTCTTTCAGTGTTTGTAAACACTGTATTTTGTTTGGGAATATAATAATAATAATAAATTCAACCCAATATATATATATATATATAAATACAAAAATGAAATTTAATCCTTTTTAGGATTATATTTTCAAAAAAAAATAATCTAACAAAAAAAAAAGAAGGTATTCTTGTTTAATTCAAATTCAAATTTTTCTCTCTTAATTTGATTTCCAAAATTATGATTAACATAATATGAAAAAAAAAGAGAAGAAAAGCATTGAAAAAAGAAGAAAAAGGCATTAAAAAATAAAATAAAATAAATATATATATATAATTGGGCGGATGAAATGCTAAAAAGATCAGTAATTTCACCCAGCCCATATGCACAGCACAAAAGAATATAGGCTGATCGAATCAAGCATTTGGGCTGAACACAAAGCACACACACGTGACATAGAGCAGAACACACATACATGCAAAGCAGATCATAGAGCAGCCCTAGATCAAGCTTTTCAGTCAGAGCAAAGCAGTGTGACCTACACACGACAGCAGAGTGAAGGTAGAAGGTGAAACCCAGGATGAAAAGCATAGCAGAGTAGACCAAGCGGCGCACAACAGTCACGCACTAAAAGAGGAAAAGGAAAGCAGAAGCAACAATGAGAAAAGGCAACTGGAGGCCGAGCATTTCAACCACCCCTAAGCACTTTCAGCCAAATGCAGAAGAAAAGTAGAGAAATCAGAAGAAAAGTGAGAAGACAGTGATGTATACGAACACAGCAAAGGCGGAAACTCAGAGTTGAGAATTAGATAGAATTTTTCTGTGTGTTTTCTTTCTTCGGTCAGCTTGCAGGGGAATTTAGGTTAGCTCAATATATGTATGTGTTGAATAAATGATCGGGGTTTAACTCAATACATATATGCATTGAACAAATGACTTGAGTTTAGCTCAATATATATATATATATATATCTGTTGGATGAATGTTTGGGTTCGTCTCTGTATTTTTATGTGTTGGACGAGTGTTCATACTGGCTGAATAATTTATGCATGTTTAAAGTCATTTAAAAGCTCAAAGATAGATTAGAAATTTAAGATACCATTTGGTTAAAAGCTGGTTTCATGACTTGGTAGTTGGCATTGCAAAAACTATCTGAATTTCAGTATTTAATGGTATATTAATAAAATATAAGGGTGTGGTTATGGGTTTGAATCATATTGTTTCTTTTTTTTATTTTTAAGTTTTCATGGATCATTGTTCAACTATTTATAAGATTAGATATGATTTTATACCCTTTAGTGATCAGAGAATGTAATTCAATTGAATTTCTAGCCTCATGGTATTTGAAGATTTATCATCATGCTTGCTTTTTAATCATGAGAATTTATTAATTTCATGGTGATCGTTTTGGGTATGGTTGAATCATAATATTAATCCTTATCCTTTTTTTATTTATTGGTCATGTGAGATTTTAAGAAATCCACATAGGCTTTTAAAATGATCATCTACCATAAAAATCAATAAGGTTTCATAGGTAGATAAATTCAACTTGTATATATTGATACGGATTTCAATGATCCTCCATAATAATTAATTTTTTAACTTAAATCAATAAAATATCTAAGTTTTTTGTGTGAAAGTTCAAGGAATTTTCAAAGAGATTTAAATTAATTGTATCATCATATGGGATAATAAATCCTCACAAATAATGTGATTATCAATTTATATATAATTTTTTATAAATAAAATAAAATAATGAACTTTTTTAATAAATTAATTAATTAAATTAATATATTTACGTGATGACCCTTAAAATCTTTTGGCCATATGAGATTTTTTTAATCTTTATAAATTGCTAATTATTTTGTGATGAGTTAATAAGACTCTGCTGTTATAATAATTGCGAGTTTTACCATACTCTGTGAGTGATAAAAGCTCCCATTGGCATATCAAATAAATTTTTAATATATAAAAGAACATATATTAAAATAAAATGTTTTATAAATGATGTAAGATTTCATATGGTGAAGACAATAAGGTCATTTGAATTATTTGAATGTCCACGAGTGACAATAAGTCTCCATAGACATATTAGAAATTTTTTAATAAAATATATAATGATAATACCTTTCTATGTTAACAAAGTGAATTTTCAAAATAAAAAATTATAACAAAGAAAATAGTTTCAAAAATATAAATGGGAATAAGAAAATTATCTTTGCAAATTAAATCATACCAACGCATAGTTTATAAAAATTATTTTGTTTGTGATTGATAAGTTATTTTTATTCCTCTTTTTATGAAAATTTTAAATAAAAAAACTATTGACAATATTCTTTGTTTGAACTATGTGGATTTTGATCCCCATTATAAGGTACGTAGGCCTCAGAGTCTGATTCTGACTCAAGTCCTCCTTTGTAAATAAATAAATATTTTTCATTTAATTATTATTATTTTTTTATCAAATACATGAATAAGAAAGGAATAATTAAAATAACTTTAAAACTGTATTAATTTAGCACAACAAACTTTAGGTGACCGTTCTTATGAACAAGTGTTGTGGGATGCCTAACACCTTTCCCATATTCAATCGACTCTTGAACCTATTTTCTGTTTTTTACAGACCATCCTTATTCTCTTTTAAATGGTTTTTCAAGATTTTCCTTAAAATTTTGGTGGTGACTCCCATTTCTTTGGTCTTCTTTCCGAAGGTCGAAACCTCCGCTCTCGCTCGCCGTCTACATCGCAATTTTCAGGTGTGATAGTTGGTGACTCTACTGGGGACGTGGATAGTCAATTTTATATAAGTTTGTTGTGTTTAAAATATAATACAGATTTTTTTATCTTTTTTAATTTGTGTATTCTTTTCCTTTCTTTCTCTTCTCTCTCCTTTTGCATTTTTTTAAAATATACCTTAGGATAGATAACATGCAGAATAAATCCTAGGATAGAAGACTTTTATTTGTACATATAATTGTCTCTTTGTTTAACTTGATTGATAAATGAAGGATGGGTAATATTAGGAATAAGATGACAGGCTTGCATGCTCTCTTCACACATTAAATGCTTACCCTCACACACATAATGGGCCCTATACCCAAGTCTAAGAGTGCCTTAGGTTAGTAGAAGTTGGTAATGGTTTTCCCTAAGGAATGTTCATGTTCTCGAAGGTTACTATGAAAACTTTACCTGAGTTGCTACTTATTTATTAAGTTTAGTCCCTAAAGGGTTGAAAAGCTCTCAGAGGAATAAATTTATTAAATAAAGTTTCTATCTTCATGGTGGAAGCAGCTTGGTTGCCCATGCTAGGATCGTTAGATCAACCCAAGAACTTTGCACATAATAAATATCCTCGTAGTATGTTGATGAGTACTCTTAAGATATCCCGACTAAGGATAATAGTTGATGTAGGACAAGAGAGAACTTTATTCCACATCATTTCTCTATACAAAGAATAGATAGCAAATTTATTAATTTTTTTATGGGTATCAATATTAAAATACACTAGTTGGATTATAAACATCAAAAGGAATTCATTATCTAATTTTAGGAAGAAATAGGGGGATCTTTTGGACTTGCTTTATGTATCAGTTCAAACTAATGCAATGGTTATCTTGGGACAGTATTAGGATGATACATTGAGATGTTTCACATTCCTAAACTTTCAACTCACCCCTACAATAGAAGAATATGGTGCTTTCATAGGGATGCCTCTTGAGGAAGGAGATCAAGTTTATAAGTACCTAAGATATCTACCATCAAAAAATCAAATTGCAAAGCTTCTTGACTTAAACATTAAGGAAGTCAAATTGTTTTGTCCAGGAAATGAGGAAGGGATTTCAAGAGCATTTATGGAGAAATACTTGGTTGAATTGGCTGAGCAGAAAAGATGGATTGTTTCCAATAGGGTTTTTGCTATGGTAATTTACAGAATAATTCTGTTCCTATTTACTATAGGGATAATTGATTTACACACAATTAGTGTGTTTTACATGGTAGAATATCACCGAATTAACCCCATACCAATAATTATGGTAGAAACCTATATGACCTTAAGCCATTGCCATACTAAGGAAAAGGAAAGATTGAGGTGTTGCCTTCACTTATTAAATTTGTGGATCATGAATCACTTGTACGGAAAAGAATTTCAAGAAGGAAAATGGCATGATTCTTATAATCTACTTGCTGCATTCAAAAATAAAGAAGGCAAGACCATATTAGATCGAAAAGGGTGGAACGAAGTTTTTAATCAACTTCGAGAAGGAAGAGTTTATTGGAAATTGATATGATAGAACAATGAGAAAATAATTTATCAATGTGGGGATTTCTTAAATGTTCTACTCATGGGTCCATGGGAGGAATAAAAAATTATTATTGAGACAACTGAGTTTCCAATAAGAAATCCCTTTGAGAGGTGTAGTTCAGAGAATTCAATTCCTTCATGATAATGCCACAACTAACGATCTAAGTCAAAAGGTGGTAAGTGTATAGGGTGAAGTTTTATATAGAAGGAAGTTAGAGTTAAGGGTGTGTTAGATAAGGGCAGATGAAGGTTATCTAACCTGGTTAACAAAAAGGATTAAGGGAACTAATCCATCATTTGCTCACCCTGATCCCTTGCTTAGCAATGACATAACAGAAGTGCAAAAGGAATTAACAAGGCAATTCAAAAGAAGGGGTGAGGAGATAGAAAGGTTGACCAAAGCAGATCAAAAGAACAAAGAAGCTTTAACCCACCTACAACATGAGTATGCTTCTTTACAAGAGCATGTAGAAAGGATGAAGAGGCAAGATGTGTGGCAAGAGAGTATAAAGATAGATCAATTGAAAAAGAGAATTTAAAGCTCAAACGCATAATGTGTAATATGCGTATACAACTTAAAGAGCATGATCAGAAGATGAAGGATAATAGGATTAAGTTGATGAAAGTCACTAAAGAGAGGGACACTCTCAACGATGAAGTAAAAGCCCTTCGTCCTTTAAAGAGTTTATCACAAAAAGTAGAGAAGGTTACTAAATAGTTAGAGGCAAAAGCAAATGAATTAGCAATAGTTAGAAGAGATACATCTGGCACAATTTAAAATTTGTTGAAACAAATACACCAACAAACTGATGCATTAGATGATTGGAGGATACTTTATTCCAGAAAAGCAGAAAAGGCAGAAAAATAAAGAGATCGTGCTAAAAGTTGAATTCAATTGGCAAATATAACTATTCCAAAATTCTGGGAGGTCTACACACAAGCAGAGCACATGAGCCATCCTTTTAATACTTCAACAAAAATATCAGATTTCATTATGCTATGCGATGATGTCATGGGGGAAATAAGGGCATTAGCGCAATCATGGTGGTGCAAGGGAATTATATGTAAACGTTCGTGTAAAATATTTAGGCTGTTTGTATTTGCACAAGGAGGTTCTCTCTTATAATAGACATCATTTATAAAGAAATTAGAATTCTTATAAATTGATTGCCAATCTTATATTCTCATGAATACAATACGTATCTCAAGGAAATAAGGAAATTACGATAATTCTTCAAATAAGTGGTGATTCGCATTCAAGTGACCTAGTATTTTGTATGCTAACTCTACGTGACAATCCACTAATTTTCATTTTTTAAACAATCTATAATTTATTTATTTATTTATTTATTTATTTTTAATAGGGAAGATAACATTGCTCTGGTAAAGAATTCGTTTAACCAACTCATCACCATACCTGAATTTATTTGACTCGTGCTTGAGTTAAGGCTTTGGCAATGGAGATTCATGACCTTGAGCGTGAGGAAAGAATGGAAGAAGAAATATCATCTTTAAAAATCAAGTGACCCTTATACAAGCTTAAATGGGTGAAATGATGAAATTGTTACAAAATATGAATACAAGTGGGACAGTTAACACTAGTAACACTCAACCCCCTAGCGGAAACTAAGGAAATGAGTTTTTACAGCCACAAGGGTGGTTGTTAATAGTACGGCAATTGGTGGAAGGATTGATACTGTAGCAAAATCCCCTGAATAACCTACCCAAGAGTGGAATAAGGGAGAAGTATATACATATAACATCCCGATCATAGATCTAACTAAAGGTTTTAATAATGCATCACTTAAAGGTATGGAAGACAATTTTAAAGATAGTTGGAAGGAAGAGATGTCAGAAATGAAGGATCAACTTTGAGCTTTATAAGGTCCGGTCACCTAGGGATCTCTTAAGATTGATGAACTTTGCTTACTGAAAGTACCTGTTCCAAAAAAACTTAAAGTACCAGAGTTTAACAAGTATGATGGTAGTGGTGATCGTAAATATCATTTGGTTTTTTATTGCACAAAGATATTAGTTTGGTCAAGGGAAGAAAAGTTCCTCATCAATTTATTCCAAGAAAGTCTCATCGGGAGTGCGTTAAGGTAGTTTATGAAATTTGATTGCTCTAAATATAAGAAATGGTGTGATTTGGTTGATGCATTTATGAAATAATATAGGTTTAACTTAAACATAGCCCTAATAAGGGAATGGTTAGAAGGGATGAAGAAGAAGGCTAATGAGACTTTTAAGGAATACGCCCAAAGATGGATATTAGTTTCTTCTGAAGTTCAACCTCCTTTAATTGAGTCTGAATTACGAACCTATTTTATTAATGCTCTAGCTGACCCTTATCGTAAGATTATGTTAGGAACACAAACTCAAGATTTTTCTAATCTTATTGAAGTAATGAACGAATTGATACAAGCATACGGAGAGGAAGACTAGAAAATACACCCTCAGAAGCCAAGAAACCATAAGTGGGGAAGAAAAAGAAAGGAGACGTCAATTATGTGCAAGGACCCTACCAACAATCCTTCAATCATGTCCCTAACCCTTCATATTCTCAACCAAACAACTTTGCATAGTTTGATTCAGCATGGCTAAGGGCAAAATTTTATCATGCCCCTCCAAATGCTCAATTTAATCATCAAATGGGTAATCAATATCATAATGGACTAAGACTAATAAGGCCACCTCAGGATGAATACTTATTACTGAACTTTAATGTTACACGGATGGAATTGTATAAGGATTTGGTTACAAAGAATCTTATGCAGCCTCAACCCATTAAACCTCTCTAACCACCTTTCTTAACTTGGTATGATCTAAATGCAACATGTGAATACCACATGAGGGTTGTTGGCTACTTTATTGACAAATGTGATGCTTTTAGAAGACATATACTTCTTCTATTAGATAACAATCATATTGGGATTAAGACTAGTAAAAATCCTAATATTACCACTAATCCTCTACTTGAGCATGAAAAAGGAAAGCCAATTGCCATGATAGATAATGACATTAGCCTCTCAAAAGTAATAGAAGACATTCCTTGCACCATGAAGCAGCTATGTGAGCACTTAAGAGAATTGGGCTACATCCAGCAAAGCTTTAGGAGCAATGAAAGAACTACTCAAATTATGCTTGATTTTTGTGAATATCACTAAGAGGCTATGGATCATGACATTGAAAAATGTACTCCCTTCAAAAAGTTGGTTCAAAAAATCATAATAAGGATTGTGGTCATTGGTAGAAAAAATATGAGAAATATATGTGCAATGGAGGGGAAGGTTACCTATTTTGTAACCAATAAGGAGTTGCAAGCTACAAAAGGAGAAAATTCATCCCTTAGGACAAACAAGCCAATTTATGAAGTAAGGGAATCAGCTAGAAAATCCCTTTTGTTTATCAACAAAACATCTCATAATGTCAGTAACAAGAAGCCTATCGCTCTCTTTCATATACCAACACCATTCCCATATCATAGCAATCATGTTGTGCCTTGGAATTATGGCATAAGAATTAAAGGTCCTTTTGACTAAGGGACACTAAACAAAGTTAGTAATGATGATAGTACTGTTGGTGGAATTACACGAAGTGGTCAAATTTATGTTAATGAAACCTATATACCAAGGAATAAGGGTTTAGAAGTTGGAGAAAGCTCAAGCATTAAAGAATTTACTATGAAAGGGAAAGAATAAGGAACTGATGAATTTTTAAAGATCATGAAACAAAGCAAATATAAAATTGTAGAGCAATTGAATAAGACACCAACATGAATTTCTATATTGTCCCTCATTTTGAATTCTGAAGTGCATCAAAAGGCTTTGTAAAAGGTTCTAAATGAAGCTTATGTGTACCTAAATATAACTCCTAAGAAAGTGGTTAATCAAGTTAATGTTGTGAAAAACTCCACATTGATTGTGATCTCTGAAGATGAGATCTTCCCGATAGCTTGTCAATGCCTAAAGGTGCTCCACATTACTTTGAAGTGCTATGGTTATGTAATAGCCAAGGTTTTGATTGATGGAGGTTCTGCCTTAAATGTATTACCTTGATCTATTATGAAACTTTTATCTGTTAATGCATCTTATATGAAACATAGTGACGTAGTAGTTAGGGCATTTGATGGGAGAAGACAAGAAGTCATAGGCAATGTCTACCTTCCATTATAAATTGGACCAAGCACTTTTATGGTAGAATTTCAAGTTATGGACATTAATGCTGCATATACTGTGTTACTTGGTAGACCTTAGATTCATGATGCTGGAGCTATACCCTCAACTCTACACCAAAGATTTAAGTACATGATGATGAAAAACTTATTACCATAAGAGGAGAAGAAGAACTGATAATTAGTAAGCCACGTGCAGTACCTTATATTAAGAATACTAAGCAATCTTTTGAAAGTACATATCAAAACTTTGAGTTTGTTGAAATTGACCAATTAAGTAAGGAGGTGAATCAAGTCGTGGCTAAGATCATGAAGAACTATAGATTTAAGTTGGGAAAAGGATTAGGAATGAAGTTGTAAAGGATGAAAGAGCTAATAATACTCCTAAAAAACCTAACACGTCAAGGTTTGGGGTATGAGCCTTCCTTAAAAGCATCAATGACAAGGCAAATGAAGTTGAAGAAATGAAAAAATCAAGATAAGCTAGAAATCCCATATATTCATGAAACTTTTCCAACACCTACAGAGATAGTCAATCCAAATGGTTTTGTAGCTATGATAAGTGAAGAAGACAAAGGGAGGTCAAAGGAAGTATGGATACATCTAGATGATCTAGGTTGAACAATTAGGAATCTAAGGAGATTGCAGATGTCATGTCTCTAAAGTAATACTTCAATGTGTTGTTTCACTTTTTAAGTTAATTTTTGTACTCCTGAACCTCATTTTATTTAAGAAATGAATGCAATATTTTGTTTTCTTCTTTGTCTTCTCCCTTTACTCTTTCCTTATTTTCCTCCTCTTCATCATTTTCCTTTCTTTATTTTCTTTCATTCTTTGCTTTTACTCTCTCCATCCATAATGTTTTTCTCATATTCCTGTGCGCACCTTATATGTATAAATACTCATTCACCTTGCATGATAATCTTCCAAGGAATTAGAATTCTTGAAACTCCTATCTAACCTATTGGTTCCTGAGCATAGTTTAAATGAACTATGTTTCACTATGGATACATATAACTATGAAACTAATGAAGAAGAAGAAACACCCTTGATCTTTGTAAAAATGATAGAATCTTCTGAATAAGGCATCATGCCACATGAGGAATCAATTAAAATTGTAAATTTAAGGACAGAGGAAGATAAAAAGGAGTTAAAAATTCTTGATAATCCAGAGAAAGAAGAGACAATTAGTTTGTTTTGAGAGTATCTTGATGTGTTTGTGTGGTTATTCTTGGATATGCCAGGAATTGATTCAGAGATTACTGCTCATATGTTACTTTTAAATCCTAATAGTAAACCTAAAAAGTAAAAATTACGAAGAATGAGCCCTGATATGTCACTTAAAATTAGAAAAGAGGTAAAGAAATAGTGGGAAGCCAAATTCTTAGAAGTCATTAAATATCCACAATGGGTTGCAAACATCATTCCAGTGCTAAAAAAGGATGGATGAGTTAGAATGTGTGTAGATTATAAGGACTTGAATCATGCTAGACCTAAAGATGACTTTCCCTTACCACATATTGATATGGATAATATGGCACGCAGTTATAGATATTCCTTTATAGATGGTTATTCAAGATACAACCAGATTCCTATGCATGTAGAGGAAAAACATAAAACTACTTTCATTACACCTTGGGGTACTTTTTGCTATAAGGTAATGCCCTTTAGATTAAAAAATGTAGGTGCAACTTATCAACGAGCTATGTTGCACTATTTCATGATATGATGTATAAGGAGATTGAGGTGTATATAGATGACATGGTAGCTAAGTCTGCTGAAGGTGAAAGCCATGTAGTAGTTCTTCGAAAATTGTTTAATCGCTTGCGTAAATACAAGCTCAATTTAAACCTTAATAAATGCATATTTAGAGCCTCATCGGGAAAATTGTTAAGTTTTATTATCAGTAAGAAGGGCATGGAGGTAGATCCTGATAAGGTTAAAGAAATTCGCGACATAAGGCCGCCACAAATAGAGAAAGAGGTTCACAGCTTCTTAAGGCACTTGAATTATATATCTAGATTCATAGCCAATCTAACTGCTACTTGTGAACCACTCTTTAAATTATTATGAAAAAATCATACTGATAAGTTGGATGAACATTGTCAATAAGCTTTTAATAAGATTAAGGACTACTTATTGAAACTTCCATTATTAGTACCTCCAAACCTGGTCGACCTTTAATCTTGTACTTAACCATAAGACCTACATCTGTGGGTGCCATACTAAGACAACTTGATGAAGCTGGCAAAACGAAAAAAGCAGTTTATTATTTGAGTAAAAGGTTCAATGATTGTGAATCACACTATTCACTAATCGAAAAGACATGTTGTGGTTTAGTATGGGTTACTCAACAGCTAAGGCAATACATGTTGTATTATACCACATGGTTGATTTCACGAATGGATCCAATAAAATATATTTTTGAGAGTCCTTATGTGTCAAGTCGAGTTTCTAAGTGGCAGGTAATACCCTCAGAATATGATGTGAAATACATGACTTGTAATTCAATTAAAGGAAGTACCATTGCAGATTATTTGGCAGCAAATCCTATGGAGGAGTGCCAACCTATAAATTTTCAATTCCCAGGCGAGGATGATCTTGTTGCAGAAGAGGAAGAACAAGAGGAAGAGAAATGGAAGATGTACTTTGATGGGGCAGTGAATATTTATGCAAATGGGTTAGGAGCAGTGCTAGTATTCACAAAAGGCAGACAATTCCTATTAGCCATCAAGTTAGGCTTTGACTGTACTAATAATATTGCTGAGTACAAAGCATGTTTAAATGGCTTACAAGCTGCTGTGACATTAGGCATTAAAGAACTTGATGTTTTTGGAGATTCCGCTCTAGTTATTTATCAAGTGACTGGCGAGTAACAAACTAAAGATTCTAAGTTAATCCCATATCAAAAATATCTCACCTAGTTGATTAATAAATTCAATAAGGTGAGATTCCATTACTTACCTTGTGATAAGAATCAATTCACTAATGCTTTAGCGATGCTAGCTGTCATGGTTAAGTTAGATTGTGGAACTCATGTTCAATCAATTAGAATTGAGGCTAAAGTTAACCCCACATATTGCTTGAATGTTGAAAATGAAATGAAAGCACAGCCATGGTTTCATGTTATAAAAAGTTACATAAAAAGCTAAGAATACCCTTTGGAAGCAACAAACAATGACAAGAAGACTATTCAACATATGGCAATGAATTTCTTCTTTAATGGGGATGTGCTGTACAAAAGAACTTTTGATGGTATACTGCTTTAGTGTGTTAACTCAGAGGATGCACGAAAAATTTTAAAGGAGATTCATGAAGGAATATGTGAAACTCATGCTAACGGCCATATTATGGCTAAATAAGTTCAAAGACATAGTTATTTTTGGCTAACTATAGAAAGAGATTGCCTTGAATATGTCAAAAAGTGCTATAAATGCCAAATTTACGCTAATCGAATAAATGCCCCACCTCAACTGCTTCCCAACCTCATAGCCCCCTAGCCTTTCTCTTTATGGGGACTTAATGTTATTGGTCCAATCAATCCTAAAGCCTTAAATGGGCACCACTTCATCCTTATAGCTATTGATTATTTCACAAAGTGAATAGAGGCTACTTCTTTTGCTAGCATCACCCAAAGGCTTTTCTTAAGTTTTTAAAAATGAACATTATCTGTAGATATGGTCTACCAAAATAAATTATTATAGACAATGCGCCTAATTTGAATAGGATTGAAGTTTAGAAGTTGTGTGAACAATTTAAAATTAAACATCATAACTCAACACCTTGTCGACCTCAAATGAATGGGGCGGTTGAAGCAGCTAATAAAAATATTAAAAAGATCATTGGAAAGATAACAATCACATATAAGAATTGGCATGAGAGGCTTCCATATGCTCTTTATGGGTATCGCATGACTATGCACATGTCAACTGGGGCAACAGCTTACTCATTGGTATATGGCATGAAGGCTATGACTCTAATGGAAGTAAAGATACCCTCATTAAGGGTGGTCATAGAATCTATATTAGAAGAAGATGAATGGATTAAAACTTAATTTGAACAACTGAATATGATAGAAGAAAAGTGATTAGCAGCCATATGTCATAGGCAATTATACCAAAGGAGGATGGCAAAGACTTTTACTAATAAGCTTCGTCCAAGAGAATTTAAGCCAGAAGACCTAGTCTTGAAAAAAATCCTTCCAAATTAGGAAGATTGCCAAGGTAAATGGGCTCCTTTATATGAAGGCCCTTATATTGTGAATCAAGCCTTTTTAGGAGGCACCCTTATTTTGGTAGATATGAAGGGCCAAGAATTGTCAAAACCTATAAACTCAAATACTGTGGAGAGATATTTTGCTTGAAGCTAAAGTACTTGCTAGGTTGAAAACTAGAAAAGACAACCTAGGCAAAAGTTAAAGCAAAAAAAAAAGATCAAACAAAGATGTCTACTAGGTTGAAAACCCAAAAAAGGCACCTAGACAAAAGTTAAGGCAATATATATATATATATAAATAAAAGATCATACAAAGATGCTTGCTAGGTTGAAAATCTAGAAAACAACTTAGGCAAAAAATAAGGCAAAAGAAGGAAAGTTTTGAGCAAAAGTCATGGCAAACTAAAATATTGTATCAAGGGTTAGAAAGACTATAATGGGGTGGACAGATACTTCATGTAATTAATTCTTACCACATAGGTTCATAGTGACATATAAATCCATTGCAAATGTTGTAAAGGATCCAATGAGGAGACTTCTTTCGTCCCAATTTTTTTTATTCTTTCGAGATTTTTCCTATTAAATTTCTCTCTTTCTTGTGACTCCAAGTGGTTTATTCAGTCGATAAACTAGCTTTTCATGAAGTATAATATCTTATTTACATAATCCTTATTGCATTCTTTCTTGTTCATAAAATCAACCTTATTAGAGACATAACACTTTATATTATACTTTTTACATGTGATATAAGACTCTCTCCTTATTCCCACAAGTTTTGACAATAAAGGTTTTACCTTTAGGGTGTTGGATGAAATTAGAAGCACGTACTTTATCCGAGTTGCATTATATTCTTTTATCCACCTATCCTATATGTTGCTACTAAATCTTAAGAATGGGTTGGTTAAATAAAATGATTATATAAAGCAATGATATCTTCTACATAGCATGAGGGCATATGTTAGTACCTTTATTATTATTATTATTATTATTATTATTATTATTTACAAGAAATTTAATAAAAAATGAAAAAAATTTAAAAAAAATGAACGACAGAAGGAAGTAGGAGAAAGAGGATACATAATAAAATTATTATTACAAATAGTATATCACATTTATAGCATGAAGCCCTGTAAAGACAGGCACCCAAGCCCTACTTAGGTAGGCACTTTCTTACCATTTAAAGCCCTGTAAAGACAAGCACCCAGCAAAAGCCTTACTTAGGTAGGTACTTTCTTACTGCTTAAAGCCCTGTAAAGATAGGCACCCACCAAAAGCCCTACATGGTAAGGCACTTATTTACCATTCAAAACCCTGTAAAGACAGGCACTCACTGAAAGCCCTACATACGTAGGCACTTTTTTATTATTCAAAGCCATATAAAGAAAGGCACCCACCAAAAGCCCTACTTAGGTAGGCACTTTCTTACTACTCAAAGCCTTGTAAAGACAAGTACCCACCAAAAGCCCTATAAGGGTAGGCACTTTTGTACTGTTCAAAGCCCTGTAAAGATAGACACCCACCAAAAGCCCTACATGGGTAGGCACTTTTTTATCATTCAAAACCTTATAAAGATAGGCACTCATCGAAAGTCCTACATGGGTAGGTACTTCCTTACCACTCAAAGCCCTATAGGGAGAGGTTTCTTGAGTAGATGACAAAATATATGTTTCTTTCTTCATTCATAAGAATGTCATCTCGTGAAATCCTCACTTAGAAAAGCAAATGGAGAAAGGCATCTAGCCAACATATATTTTGTTTGGATCATGGTTAATTATTTACGACATCTTTCTATATTTCATTTGGTCATTTCCATTTACATTACATTGCTAAAAAAAAAATCATCATGTCATTGTATTTTTTATACAACAGTCTCGCATCTAGATATTACATGGCCAACCAAAATACGTGTTCCATCTTTACTTGTCACTTATGTAAGAATTCAAAATCACTTTATTTCATATGCTTACATAAGAAACAAGTAAAGAGAGGCAATTGTGAATACTTTATTTTGCTCAGACATATAAAAATAATAATAAATTCAACCCAAAAAAAAATATATATATATATATACAAAAATGAAATTTAATCCTTTTTAGGATTATATTTTCAAAAAATAATAATAAAAAATAATCTAACAAAAAAAGAAGAAGGTATTCTTGTTTAATTCAAATTTAAATTTTTCTCTCTTAATCTGATTTCCAAAATTATGATTAACATAATATGAAAAACAAAAAAAAAAGAAGAAGAGCATTGAAAAAAGAAGAAAAAGGCATTAAAAAAATAATATATATATATATATATATATATAATTGGGCGGATGAAATGCTGAAAGGATTAGCAATTTCACCTAACCTAACACAAAAGAAGATAAGATGATTGAATTAAGCATTTGGGCTAAACACAAATGCACACACACGCCACACAGAGTAGAACACACACACACACGCAAAGTAGAGCATAGAGTAGCCCTAGATAAGCTTTTTGACTAGAACAAAGCATAGTGAGCTACACACGGCAGCAGAACAAAGGTAGAAGGTGAAACCTAGGATGAAAAGCAGAGTAGAGTAGACTAAGTAGTGCACAACAGTCACGTATGAAAAGAGGAAGAGGAAAGCAGAAGCAACAATGAGAAAAGGCAACCGAAGGCCGAGCATTTCAACCACCCCTAAGCACTTTTGGCCACACACAGAAGAAAAGAAAATAAATCAAAAGAAAAGCGAGAAGACAATAATGCACACGAGCACGGTAAAGGTGAAAACTCAGTGAAAGGGAAGGAAAAGCAAAAATAGAGATGATGATTTGAGAAGGAAACGTGTAACAGTAAGTGGTAGTTGACTCTCTGTATAAAATCTGAGCTTGGAACTGAAAGAGAAGGAGAGAGCTAGCCGAATTTCTGTGGAGAGGAATTAGGTGAGAAGAGTCCGAAACCTCTGTATATTTTTCTGGGGAAGGGGACCAAGAAGAACCGAGGGAATTTATGGCTGATTCTAGAACCAATCTAAATCTCTGAAGGTGAGAGAGATTTGGAAATTCTCAGCTTGTTCCAATAGGTTCGAAATTCATGAACCAAATTACTCTGACTTTAATTGATTAGCTTATGTTACTTGGTTGAATATTTGCCTCTTGTTCTTTCTGACTGTGATTCGGTGTTGCGAATCTATAGTTGAGAATTAGATAGAATTTTTCTATGTGTTTTCTTTCTTTGGTCACCTTGCAGGGAAATCTGGGTTCACTTAATATATGTATGTGTTGAATAAATGATTTGGGTTTAGCTCAATACATGTATGCGTTGAACGAATGATCTAGGTTTAACTCAATATATGTATATGTTGGACGAATGTTTGGGTTTATCTCTGCATCTGTATGTGTTGGACAAGTATTTATCCTAGTTGAATAATTTATGCATGTTTAAAGTCATTTAAAAGCTCAAAGATAGATTAGAAATTCAAGATATTATTTGGTTAAAAGCTAGTTTCATGATCTGGTAGTTGGCATTGCAAAAACTATCTGAATTTCAGTATTTAATGGTATATTAATAAAATATGAGGGTGTTGTTATGGGTTTGAATCATATTGTTTCTTTTTTTATTTCTAAGTTTTCATGGATCATTGTTCAACTATTTATAAGATTAGATATGATTTTATGCCCTTTAGTGATCAAAGAGTGTAGTTTAATTGAATTTCTAGCCTCATGGTATTTGAATATTTATCATCATGCTTGCTTATTAATCATGAGAATTTGTTAATTTCATGATGATCGTTTTAGGTATGGTTGGATCATAACATTAATCCTTATCCTTTTTTTTTTGATGTATTGGCTATGTGAGATTTTAAGAAATCTGGATAGGCATTTAAAATGATCATCTACCGCGAAAATCAATAAAGTTTCGCAAGTAAATAGATCTAACTTGTATATATTGATATGGATTCCAATGATCCTCCATAATAATTAATTTTTTTACTTTAAATCGATTAAATATCTAAGTTTTTCATATGAAAGTTCAAGAAATTTTTAGATAGATTTAAATTAATTGCATCATCATATGAGATAATAAATCCTCACAGATAATGTGATTATCAATCTATATATAAATTTTTGTAAATAAAATAAAATAATAAATTTTCTTTTAATACATTAATTAATTAAATTAATATATTTACATGATGACCTTAAAATCTTTTGGCCATATGAGATTTTCTAATCTTTATAAATTGCTAATTATTTTGTGATGAGTTAATAAGACTTTGCTGTTATGATAATTAAGAGTTTTACCATACTCTGTGAGTGATAAAAGCTCCTATTGGCATATCAAATAAATTTTCAATATATAAAAGAGCATATGTTAAAATAAAATTTTTTATAAAAAATCTAATATTTCATATAGTGAAAACAATATGGAATTTTAAAAGGCAATAAGGTCATTTGAATTATTTGAATGTCCACGAGTGACAATAAGTCTCCGTAGACATACTAATTTTTTTTTAAATATAATGATAATATAATGATAATACTTTTCCATATTGACAAAGTGAATTTTCAAAATAAAAAAGTATAACAGAGAAAATAGTTTTAAAAATATAAATGGGAATAAAAAAATTATGTTTGCAAATTAAATCATACCAACTCATAGTATATAAAAATTGTTTTGTTTACGATTGATAAGTTATTTTTATTCCTCTTTTTATGAGAATTTTAAATAAAGAAAACCATTGACAATATTCTTAGCTCGAACTATGTGGACTTTGATCCCCATCACAGGGTACGTAGGGCTCAGAGTCTGATTTTGAGTCAAGTTTTTCTTTGTAAATAAATAAATATTTTTACTTAATTATTATTATTTTTATATCAAGTACATGAATAAGAAAGGGATAATTAAAATAACTTTAAAACCATATTAATTTAGCATAACAAACTTTAGGTGATTGTTCTTATGAACAGGTATTGTAGGGTGCCTAACACCTTCCCCACACTCAATCGACTTTCAAACTTATTTTTTATTTTTTGCAAACCATCCTTGTTCTTCTTTAAACGATTTTTCAAGATTTTTCTCAAAATTTTCGTGGCAACTCCTATTTTTTCGATCTTCTTTTCAAAGGCCGAAACCTCCGCTCTTGTGCGTCGTCCGCATCACATTTTTTGAGTGCGACAATTTATTCCCGAACTCTTTTTAAGAGCTTTGACCACTTTGAAGTTTTGTTAAAAATAAAATTTATTAACTATTGTTCAAATATTTAATATTATTGAGAAATGATCCTTTTAGAAAATTAATATTGATTAAGTCTCTTAAATTTTTTTTAGGTCATTTTATGTATTTCTTTAATCAACTAGTGATCAAAATAATGGATATTTAGAATTGAAATGTCACTTGTTCTTAATTAGTATTTTCATATAATGCAATATCCTTTCAATATTAAAATTGAAAAAATGAGTTGCAAATTTAACAAGACAATATTAATTTTCTTTATTTATTTAAGGTCCATTCCCTTCTTTTTAATGCAAAGTTACAAAATGTCAAAATATTAAATTTAGGTTCTGCAATATTTTGGAGGAAGATTATTAGTTGACAAAAAAATTACAAAGAATAACTTAAAAGATTTTTAAAACTTAATTATTATTAATTTTCATATAAATTATGTTTTATAATTTTATTTGAAAATGTTGTTGTTGTCGTTATGGTTTAAATGCTTTTTCTCCAATTTTCATTTGAGAAGTATTGAGCACCCTACTAATGGATGTGGCATTTTTTTTCCTAAACCTTTTTTTAAAAGAGAAAATTTTCCTTTTATCAATAGAGGGGATATTATCTTTTCTAAAAAGTAATTTTAAACAAACATCTCATATATTAATACATAATGTTGAATACTCCTTGAAAGAAAATATAGATTAAAAATGTATTGTGTCCACATTTGGTGATGAGCACTACGCGATCATTAGGGCCAGGAGCAATCCTAGCCCTCCATTTTAGCCTTATTTGATCCCTGTCATTCATTTAAATTAATTTTTAAATATTTTTAATATTATATTTGTTAAAATAAAAAATAAAAAATATTTTAATGTTAAATCTGAACCATTTAGAGTATATTTAAATGGTTAATTTGTAAAATTTATAAATTTTTTAATATTAAATTTTGTTATTTAAATTATACTTGAACTGTACAAAGTCTATCTGTATAGCCAAATTATAGAATTATAAATTTTTTAATGTTAAATTGGACTGCTAAATTAAATCTGTACTGACCAGATTGATAATAAAAAGATATATTAAAATTTTAAAGTTTTTATATTTTATAAATTAATAAATATAATATTAAAACTGTTTAAAAAATTAATTTAAAAGGACGGAAGGGATCAAAGAAGGCTAAAATGGAGGGTCAAAATTACTCATAGCCTTGATGAGCATATGACATCGAATGCAATTCCAAAAAGTTAAAAGCCTCTCTTTACAAGTTTCAAGAAAATGAAAGTTGTGTAATAACACAGAATTAGCACCAAATTACTACGCTCCGCTTATTACAATAAAATATTAATAAGCATTAGATTATTATATTTCCTTAACTTCCAACTTCTTCCCCTCGCAGAACCCATATTTTACGCTTCGCCTATAGGGGTCAATAACTACACATCAAAGTCAATCACTTGAAGATTTGGCCGTGTAACCGTCTCTCTCTCTCTCTCTCTCTTCAAAATGTCACCTCTTTTTCCTTCTCCTTTCACATAGAACCACACTTGATACAAACCTTTCTCCCCCAATTTCTTCGTATTTTCTTTGAAAAATCTGTCACATACACCGAAGCTAACATGGTGTATGAAACAAGCAAGCTCAAACATTCATTCGCCTCCCTCTTGTCATCTTCCTCCAAATAAGATTCGTCGTCTTGGCTTCCTTCTGACGCTATCACCAATTCCTGCAATGACCAGTCACTACCATCACCGCTTCATCACAGGTCCGTTTCCAACATTGACATCACCTGTTCGGGCTCTGTGTTGTCTCGATCCTCCTCTTCAATTTCTCACCTGTCTCGCGTTCTTAGCATGCGATCCACCAAGGTCAGTTCCAACTGCGTATTTGAATTTTTTGAGAGATTTTGCCTGTCTAGTTTGTCAAAAAATGTTAGTTTTGTTGGACTTTTGTTGTTTGTGTGGTCAATGTTTATTGATTCTTGGTGAGGCATAAGTGGAAGCAAAAAATTCAGCATTAGCAAGTTGCCAATTGTCCTTTTCTTGACAAAATAAAGACGATCGATTTTCTCTAAACTAAATTGAGGAGTGTTAAAATTCCTATTTTAGCCCCAGTGAGTGGTAACCTATTCTCTCTTAACTGGCATTCCTGAACAGGTCCTTGGGGAAAATACAAAATAACAATGTGATTTTTATCATACCATCTTTCATTCTAGACTCCGTAGTTTGATTTGATGCATAAAAAAAATTTTCTCATGGAAGAAGTGGGGACTTGGGATTTTATGTTACTATTAATAATAAGACTTTTCCAATGCCTTCTTATTGAATCACATTGGAAAAAGAACTTTTTGTTGGGTGCTTTTTGGAGAGCAGCTGGCTAGTGCAGCTTCAAAATTTAACCACATGATTACATGATTCATATTGTTTTTTGTTTGTCAATGAGATCGCTAGACATGATGTCTCTCCCAAAATTCAATAATAAAAGATTGAAAAGTACTTGAGAGGGTGTCTCCATTTTTTACCCACCATTTCTCTCACCCTTAATTCAAATTATTGTATTAAACAAATTTTTAAATGATAACATGGCTTAAAGATTCAGCTCATCCTCTTGGCCATGGGACGCACATCTCCGTCCAATTGTTTGAATTTTGATTTTGATACTCAGGCTGAAAAAAAAAAAACAAAAAGATTTTGATACTCCTCACGTTGTAGCCGTATGATACGTCTAAAGACTTTTCTACTGCCACGTCATCACATTTCGTCACGTAGACTTAGATGCTGTTCGGTTATGCACAAAGTTCCTTACTTTAGTTCTTCAATTGTTTGTCTATTTAAACTGAGTTTTAGCTTTCGTGATCATTGTCTCTAAAGCCATTCCTTTCAAACTCAATTCTTCTCATTAGCTATGAAAGAAAAAGAATTTATTTCTTCAAGTGCTGGGTCCTTGCGCATGCAGAATTATTCCTCAAGTGTATGGGCTTCCTCCTCTTATATTTATGATCTTTGCCAAATTTTTTGCAAGCCATATGACTGTTTGGTTTAACTTCTTTTGATTTTCTCAAAGTTTATTTTACTTGATTCGTCTGATTATTATTTACAATTTTTGTTAGTTGATTAATTATTTTGCACGATATCATAGTACATGATGCTCAATACTCATTAAAAAATTAGTTTAAAAGTAATTATGCTTGTTAACCCTTAATTTTTATACGCTACTTTGATTAGTTGCTTGAGAATGCAATTTAATACACACTGGGGTTAATTATAAACTATGTAATTAACAGAACAATTATTATAATCAAGGATTAGGTGTATAGGGGCACACACACATGCTATCTTTTGAGTAACAAAGTACTGCTTACCATAAAAAAGTATTAAAAACTGGATTAATTATTGAACTGATTAAAATATTAATTTAAGAGTTAATGATTAAAATTGCAGTCAAATTATGATCAAACCTAATTAAAGTGGTCTATTAATTCGGTTTAGACACTAATTTAAATTTGAAAGCATCATCCATGGTATACAAACAAGACTCAGCATGCACAGTTCTATATCATGAGATTATTCAATACGCTTGTAATTTATTTCTTAGGAAGTGGTCTTTGTCTATTAATTTTTTCTTTAGAGATGTTAATAGTCATGCTCATTATCTTGCTAAAAAGGAGCTCCTTTTGTATCTTTGACTATTTCCTCACCTATGATGATTGATTTTCTTGAATGAATTTCAGTTTTCAGTCCCAAAAAACTAAAAGTTAACGTTTTAAACTGCTGCTGCTCCATCTTCTTCTTTTCTGAAGGCATTAAATGAAGTTTGAGGTGAAGGTTGTTCGTGTCTGATTGCTTGCTTGAAAATAACGCATGGAAGAAGAAAATAAAAGCAAGCCGTAGAGATCAAAGGGAATAGCTTATGATGAAGTTGGATTATATTTGTCTGCAAATTTCCTCACAATTTCTTCTACTCTCTCTCTCTCTTAATTAAATGAAGCTCACTACATTTTCCAAGTTTTTTTTTTTTCATGTTGAGAATGTTGGTACAAACTAATCATCGTAGTATTTATATTTGCCTGTAAATTTCATACTTCCCAATTAACATTCACGCAAGTTCATAGTCCCTTCTATCTGTGCAGTTCATAATCCTATACACGTATGCTAGCTTCAAAATGTTGCCCAAAATTTCTGGGTAAATTTACTTGACACTTGGTTGCAAGTTTCAATAAAACATGTTACCCTGCTCTGTATAAATATATCATGAAGGGTACCCTATAATTGACAGCATTAGTTTATCTGAGAGAAGGAATAATATTAATATAATTCAGAGAGTGAGATGGGCTCAAACCAAGGAGGCACTTACAACAACAACAACAAGCCTTTATTCCACTAGGTGGGGTCGGCTACATGGATTGCAAGACGCCATTGTGCTCTATCATTTATCAAGCTTTTAGAAATATTATTAATTAAGAGATCGTGTTCAACAACTTCCAAGAGTGTTTTCTTAGGCCTTCCTCTACCCCTCTTAATTGGACTCAAAGTTATATGTTCCACTCTTCTCACTGGTGCCTCCCTTGGTCTTCTTTGTACATGCCCCAACCATTTCAACCGATTTTCTACCATTTTTTCCTCAATAGGTGCTACCCTCACTTTTTCGCATACGTGCTCATTTCGAATTTTATCTTTACGTGTATGTCCGCACATCCATTGTAACATTCTCATCTCTGCTACTCAAACTTTATGCTCTTGCTGTCCCATTAAAGCCCAGCATTCACTACTATATAACATTGCCGGTCTGATAGCAGTGTGATAAAACTTTCCTTTAAGTTTATTAGATACCTTACAGTCACAAATAACTCCTTTAGCTTTTCCCCAATTAAACCACCCAGCTTGAATCCTATGTGAAATATCTCCACTAATTTCGCCATCATTTTAAATAATGGCTCCCAAATATCTAAACTTTTCCACCTGAGGTATAATTTGGTCTCCAAATTTCACTTCCAAATTATTGTCGAATAGTCTCTTACCAAATTTACAATATAAATATTCCGTCTTACTCCTACTCAGACGGAAACCTTTCGACTCCAATGTCTTCCTCCATAACTCAAGTTTACAATTAACCTCTTCTCTTGTCTCTACTATAAGAATTATATCATTCACAAAGAACATACATTTGGGAATTTCTCCTTGAATATGTTCTGTCAAAACATTTAGGATCAAGTTGAACAGATAAGGACTCAGAGATGATCCCTGATGTAGTCCAATCTTTATAGGAAAATCTTTGTTTGCCCACTAGCCATTCTTATGCTAGTTTTTATTCCCTCACACATATCTTGTATGGATTTAATATAAGCAATCCGTATTCTTTTTTTCCAACACTTTCCAAAGCACTTCTCTTGGTATACGGTCATAAGCTTTTTCAAATCAATAAAAACCATGTGTAAATCTTTATTTTTACAACGATATTTTTTCATTAATCCACTTAGTAGATAAATCACCTTTGTAGTTAATCTACCTGGCATAAAACCAAACTAATTCTCAGAAATACTTGTCTCCAATCTCAACCTGTGCTCAATTACTTTCTTCCACAATTTCATTGTGTGGCTCATGAGTTTAATCCCTCTATAATTAGTACAATTCTAAATATCTCCTTTATTTTTATAAATAGGAATTAATATACTTCTCCTCTACTCATCAGGCATTTTCTTGGACTTACATGCCTGGAAATTTGCAGAGTGTTGCTTCCCCACTAAATGGAATGCAAACCTCTTAGGATTCTTCAAGACACACTCATCTCTCAAGCATGTAGGAGTTTGTGTCCCTAGCAAATGTGTCACACCCTATTATTAAGGATGTAACCAGCACAGAATATGAGATACACTCACATTCGATAAGCCTTAATTAACCAGATATGAAGATAAAATATCAATAAATAATCCCTACTAGTCAAAAAGTCTCTAATATATATGTATGTATAATTAGAACATTGGTAAAATCTTAAATTATTAGGAGTTTAATGGATCTTATTATGATATGAAGAGAGTGATGCCATTAATAGGAGTTTAATCCACTACCCAAGAAATTTCGGCATAATCTCTCTTATAACTAAGACCTTCCAAAATTTCTATAGTAGTAAAACCTGTCAATCAAACTAGATAGAAGCTTAGCTCCACACTAATATATTTCACAATGACAAAATAAGACTAGGATATAAATATAGTATATGTGGAAGCACTAAATTTATAATTTCAATTAAATACATAATTGCATTAAAGTGGATGGCCAAAGAGTACTCCCACTATCCAAAAAAGCTATACTGCCCTTCCATGATTAGCAAGAGGTACAGGGTCAGCTACAATATTTGAGATCAAAGAAAATTTTTGGTGAATAGTGATCCAAAATTATAAATAAATAAAAATAAAAATAAAAATATGAAAATAGTAACTAATAACTTAGTTTAAAAAAGTCAAGGAAATGATGAAACACTTACTTTAACTAACAATAAATTATAAATTTACTTATTGGTATAATCGCGAAACCAACGACAATATTAAAACTAAATAAGTTTATCAAAAATTTGTTTCTATTTATAATATATGTAAAATTTCAAATAATGATGCAATTTTAAAAAATGCCATTGAAGAAACTAATATAAAAATGATAATTTTTAAATTCAATTTAGGAGGGCTTTATCAGAATGAATAACAAGTATGGACATGCAGTCTATGAGGGTATATAACCAATCAAGTGTGGACACACAGTCCACAAAGATAAGTAACCAGTCAAGCACGGCTAAAAGTCACAAAACAAGCACGGTAGGAGCCACGAGTCAAGCGCAGGCATGAAGTCCACGAAAACAAGCATGAATATAATACTCACAAATCACCAACCCTTTGTTCCACGTGCGTTGGCCTTCGCACAAAGCTAACACCTCCTACAAATACTCTGCTAACTAAATGTATCATAGCACATCAAGGGCTAACTGTTGTTAACAACTAGCATTCTAAACTCACTCTCCCTTAGTAAAAATCAAGCATGCATAGGGCAAGAAAGTAACTTTAAAGTTTTCACCTTCAATCACACTGTTCAACTATTATTTTCCATTGTCTAACTTCACTTTCATATCAAACATGAAATTAAATAATCAAATTGCATTAACATAAATTATTGGTAAAATCAAGATATAATCATAAATAAAACAATTATTGTGAAAATTTTAATTGAAAAAGAATATTAACACAATTTATAAGAAAATAAAATTACAATTTAAATAAAGACATTTTCATAAATGCATTGTTAAAAATTTATTTGGAACATTACCCACTCACTTGAAAATTTTTCAAGAATATTAAAGCTTATTTCTCTTAGCTTTTCTTTTCACTTTAATTCTAGTGATGCCCTTAATTTTCTAACAAATAAATCATAATTCTAAAATCATTTATTAAGTATTTTTTCAAGCACTTATTGGGCATTTAAATTTAATCCACACAATATTAAAGATAATATTTTAATCAATTATGTTTCAAATATACTTGAGTTAGTTAAACCTTTACCAACTCTCAATTCATCTTCATAACTCCTTGTAATCTATTTTTGACCATAAGTAATAGTAACTCATATAAACCATTATCATGCTTCCTTTAGATTTTAGATTTAACAACATACCACATGTGCATCCCATGTATTCTCCTATTTTGATATTTTAAAACTCCAAAACTTACATATACTCCTTTGAATAATATTTATGATTCCTCTAAACTCTACCATAAAAATTTAACAATCCCATTTCCATCAATAAACCTTTCAAGCTCATTTACAAGAACTATGAGAAGATTCATCATTAAATAAATTAAATCATGAGAGAATCATCCAAGCAAATTCTATAATTTTCAACATTTAATTTCTTCATCAATCTTTAGCTCAACATTCATAAAAATAGCATCCAGTATTATTCAAAACAATCCTAATTTCTTAATTCAAGTATTTCACAAGCATTTTGAGGGCATTCAAATTCAACTCCCAACTATCACCCAACCATTTAATCAACTTCTAACATTAACTTAATCATTTAACATTCAGTCCATTGTCAACTCAAAATATTGCACAACAACAATGAAAGTATAATTCAATTCCTCAAAATTATGACAGCAACTATGAGGGGTAAGGGCAGAATTTTCAACCATAAAAGAGGAGAATTTCAGCCTACAATTATAATTACACGGCCAACTTCAGCTGCGGAGGAAGGAAAAATGAAGGTTAAACACATACATGAAGCCCACAGTTGAGGAGAAAGAATGGATGGCAACCAAACGCACGTATATTACAGTCAAAGAATGGATGGCAACCAAACACACGTATATTACTGTCGGCTACTAAGCAGAAAAACGAACAAAGAACAGCGAATAAAGAAGGAGAATCCAACGACTTCAACTCTCTCAACTGTGAATTTTTTTTTTTTTTTCAGTGAAGCAATAAGACTGAACACACACACCCGCGCAAATCTAGAAGGAGCAGAGCATTGACACGAACCTGGAAAGAGCGCAGAACAGTGACAGAAAAACCAGCGTTTTCACCACTTCCAGAAGCCCATCACGACAGCAAGGAAGAATAGCCGGCGATGGACAGACGAGCTGAACAGCCACTCAGAAAAGTGAGTGATTGGCAGTGGGAAACAGGGGATAGGAAGAATTCGCGAGCTGGACTTTTAACAATGGTGGAAGGTGTTCTAACACACACTCACATCAACGACGGCAACAAGGGTGACACCGGAATAATGAAGGGGGAGGGAGCGACCTCTCTCGGCTCTCGAACTTTCAAAAAGGCCGAAGGAGGAGAATGAAAAATTTGAGGCGGTGCGCGCGTTTCACGAGAGAAGGAAAGCAAAAATCTGAGCACGAAACATTAGGAAACTGCAAAAATTGCAATAGAGGACACAATATTTCCATCTAATTACATTAAAACACGGATACTTTAGTAATTTCCCACAAATTCAAACTAAATAAAATTAATGTATTTTTTAAAAGAATTCAAATTCTGAACCTTCAAGTAAGCTATTAGCATAAGTTCTACTAATCCACCACTCTCCATTTTCCATAAAACTAATTTAAATAAATTATAAATTGAAAATTTCTTTTTTTAAATTTAGAGTCATTACAAAAAAGGCCTCACATCAATGACCCTAGCGCTCTTTCAAGGTCTGATGTCACTCGTCTCCCAGACCAGTAGGGCGCTTTGGCACCTTGATGAAACAATATCTGTTTTGCATCTAGCTAGCTAGGTTAACTACTTGTTGGCTTCCATAAATAAAGTTAACTAGCTAGATTGCCTTATATATGAATAAATATATTCGAGTCCTAGAAGATTTATGAACAATCCTGTTAATGTTGCTTGATATTTTTATCCCGTTTTGCCCCATGTTATGTTATCGATGGAATATATAAATAAAAGAATTTTGGTGTAAGTTTTCTTAATCCTCTTCAACTAGGAGAAATCAATGCATGTTTTGCATTTCACATGTTATTGACTAAAAATGTAACCACATTTGTCATGTTAGGATTTAATTAGTTTGCCATATGCCATGAAAATAAAATATTGTTTTTTAGAAATAAACTGAAATTAATTAGAGTTCACCTTTAATATTAACGACCAACCTTAATTTTACCTGTAAATCTACGAGACCTAGTTGATCTTTACTTTTTTTCGAATCAATTTGACTTTCAATTTAGAAAACTGTGAAAGCAATGGATGTGTAAATAAAAAATGGTTGTCATGAATATAGGTGGAAAAAAAAAACAGTTCCGAAAGGGGGAAAAAAGAAAGAAAGAAAAATGGTTTTCAACCCCGCGTGGAATATAACACTTGAGTATTCCGAACCTTTTTTTCATACCATCTGGAAAAAACTGCACAAGCTAAGTCTTTTTCTTTTCTTTTTTTTTCTGATAACATTTTTTTTTACTAATGGTAATTAAATTAATAATGATATAGTGCTGTGGTATCATTATTGTTTTAACAGAAAATCTTGGAGCACCCTAACCCATATATTCTACACAATTTATTAGGTAATTACCATTGTAATCCATAAGCTGGGGAAGGAAAAAAAATATAGGGAAGCCAGTTCAAGTTTACTTGTGCCACAATCCACTGGGTGTTTTTTCAGAATCTCAAAACTGAAAAATAATGAAAGGGAAGTTCATAGAAAGTTATTAATTAATGATATTAATAAACAGAAATATCTTGATAAACTTCAATATCAATCAGCTGAAGTTTACTTGCATTGTCTGCCTTCAATATCAAAGACTGATAAGTAATAACTATTCCCACCCCGTATAACGCACATACAGTTCATCAAGCCAGGGTTAATTCAAGACATTATTGTATTATTATTCTTGAAATATAGTGTCTCAGAATATAAGCATGCCTTGGTCAACAGCTAATTGTACTAGTTACTTCCCTACCTCCCTTTTGGCATATATATATGGCAAAAATTTATATACTAAAAATATTTGTTTTTTTCCCTTTTTTAGATTATTTATTTTATAACAAATTTTTATTATTAATATTTACAACATATTAAAATTTATTTGTTTTTATTTAATTGGAGAAAAATATATTAAATATAGAAGATTAAGTAATTAAATGTTGTTCTAAATTTTAAATATATATGCCCTCTTTTTTTTTTTCTAATTTTAATGGGTCGCGCAAGGTGTGCTGTAGAAGACTAAAACATGCACAATTCATACGCTTTAAACTTGTTCTTCTTCTTTTACAAAAGCATTGAATGACGTTTGGTGAAGCATCGCGTTCACGTTCGATTGGTTGATAAGATAATGGAATACGCAGAAAAACAAAATTAGCAGCAGATCAAAGGGAATGACTTGAGTTGAAGATGCCGAATATTCATCTGCCAATTTCCACAGCATTTCCCACCATTACTTCCCCCGTCACATCCCGTGGATAAAACTAATTTCACTGCATTTTTTGAGTTTTTTTAATAACAAAAAGACTCATATTCAAGCGCCGGTAACATTTTTTTCTAAATTTTATGCAAGGTCATATGACGCTTCTTCAGAATGTTGCTAAAAATTTTGGGGTAAATTTACTCAACATTTCCTTTCTTGCAATTATACATGCACCCTGTGTATAGAAATCTATGAAGGTATGAGTTGTGAGAGTGATCAGACTTGAAATGGTCTCAAACTGAAATGTCTGATGTATATATATATATATATATATCAGAAGGGCATTGCTTGCCCCAGAAATAGGTGGTTAACACAGACACAGCCCTCTCATCAGGTTTCTTCAAGAGTTGCCACTCATTGCCAATGATGAAGGACGTCATTGCTTCTCTAAAAAATAGCTAGGTCGCAAACGACGTCACAGCACTCTCACGCTTCATTATCAAGAGCTGGCTTTCGAACCCCAGATATGTAGGAAGTTGCTTCCCAAGAAAATGGGCATCACCCCCCACGTCTCCGACGATTCTTCATAACTCAAATTAACGGCCCTCGTTCATCTTGCTAGTCATAGTTATCCCACCCACCATTGCATATCTATGTATATAATATAATATATATATATATATATATTATCTATCTTGTCAGTAGTCATCTCATTTATCTGTATTATAACTTTTATTTATTATTTAAAAAACACTAAAATATACAATTTATTAGTTTACAAAATATTTGTTTTTGATTAATTTCATCTTTTTGTTTATAAAAATAAAAAAATTATTTATATTATATTTTTTAGTTAAATTATTATAAAAATTGAGCATTCTTATTAAATGTAAATTCATTTTTATATTATTAAACTTTTTAAGATTACTTTAAACATTTCAGATATTTATTGTTTTTAAAATTTACATACTACTGTATTAATTTATATTTTTACAAAATTTGAAGATCATTCCTGATATTCCTATCCAAATAATCAAAAAAATAAAAAAAATATAAACATGCCGTAATTATTTTTAATTCTTTCTTAAATTTAATGTATTAGATGCTTTGCCTATAAAATTACATGTAAGACATAATAGTTTCAATATAATTTTTAATTTCTTGCAAATATTTTATAATCATACGAACTTTATTATCTAACATTTATAAATTTATGCAAATATTTTAAACAAATTAGTTAAGATAAATATTAAAAATCTCAAATTAATTATAAATATTTTTTAAAATTCGCCCCCCCCCCCCCGACTCTTAAGAAAATGGTTCCACCCATGGTTATGGCTTCGTGCCATTTCAAATTCTCCCCCGTGTGTCTAGTTTGGTTTTCTCTTGTCAGTGTGTTGTTTTTCTTCCTTTGTGTTGCAGGTTTGCCAACTTCTGCTCTTGGCTCAGCTTTCATATGATTTTTCAACTATTGGTGGTGACATTAATCTATACGATATTATATGGTCATTGTTGCTTCATCATGCAACAGCTTGTCTTACAGCGTTGGAGGTATCATCGTGGATCTGATTCTGAGGGCTCTTTTGTTTGTTTGTTTGTTTTTAATTAGGAGATGCTTGTCAGTAGCTGAGTAGCATCCTTGTTGTCTCCTTGCCCTGAAGATGTTGGTTCCTACGGGGATCTCACATATCACTCTTTGGCCATTATGGCCTTGCTTCGAGAACGTTTAGTTCTGTTGCCTGTGCCTGTATGGCACCAAATCACTTGGAGATGAAGTTTGAACCTTGTTTATGTTGTTGAAAGTATCTTAATAATTAAATAAAATAACCCGTGGTGATTTTAATGAGAGCACACCCATGGATCCATTGATCTTGAAAAAAATTAAGTACAAGAAAAGATCTCGATTATCTTGAGACTAAACAAATTCATCATAATCTATTAGACGCTTTTAGCCCTGAAAGGATAGAGAAATATGAGAGCATAGAGACAGTGAGATATTGATTTTGTGAAACTAGGGTTATATGTGCTTATATATATATGATTAATTAATTTTAACCCTCTCAAATGATCTTGACCTAGTTACTTAAAAGATTAGAAAAATAATTGACGATTAAAGGGTTATCAATTGGGTCTCTATCTAAATAGGCTTACTTATGTGGTTCATTTATCACAGTCCACTTAAAATTGTATAAGACCAATTTATTGTGACCTAAATAACTAATTAATACAGTTTTATAATATATAAATATTTTATAATATTCTAATGGATGTTGCATTGTTAGATTGAGGCTTTTTGCAAAAATTGCCGATGGCAATTTGGATTTGTCTTTGAACTTTTTTAAATTTATGATTTTATGTTGCTTTTGTCATTGTTTGCTTTAGTTCGAGGCCTTTTCTATCGGTTTTTTTCGTTTGAAATGGACTGTTAACAAATTGTCTTTTATTAAAAAAAATATTTGGGAAATATTATGTCATTTTCCCTTAATAATAATTAAACTTCATCGAAAGGGGCGGTACTTATATCTAGAGATCCATATATTCTTCCAAAAAATATCATAGACAACGTTTTTGTGATTTCTATATCAATTGATATCTTTGTCACGTCCTAAAAATAGAGAGTAACTAGCACAGTTGTAAATCACAAAACATATTCCTGTAAGCCTCAAATCAAAAATACATTCTGTTTTTTTAAAAAATTTGATTTATATTGAAATTTTAACATTCTTAATAATAATATTATAATAAAGGATTTAATATTTTTGTAAAAATTTCAGTCAAACCTCCGCTATAAATAAGATCTATTGAAAGTTTTGCAATACATTGTCTTAAATAAAATATCATATCATTCAGGAGTTCAACTCCTTCCAGCTAGCAGATGGAATGTGCATCGAAATAAGAACCTAGCTATAGCAAATGTGGCGCACCTAAAATTTAGTTCACAAAATACAATTTTATAATTCAAGTTTTTGCATCAAAAGGTAGTATAATCTACAGCTCCACCGCTTCCCAATCACTAATAAGCCATTCAATGATCCACAACAGATTCAATGTTAGATAATGAATCTTGAACGAATACATTTTTCAGTGAATAGCATCCCCGAAAATAAAATTTAAAAGTGTAAAATAATAAACTAAAATAATTATATAAAATAATTAAAAAGATGATAACTTGATATAATAAACTTAATGAATCTATAAATCCTAATCAAAGTAGTATACTTACTAACTGAAAACCATCAAAATTTCAAATACATAGTTAATTTAAATTTTTAAAATTTTGAGAACTTAACAAACAGGTAACAAATGTAGACACACATCCACGAGGGTAAATAACCGAACACGGCTGATGCCACAAAGACAAACGTGGATGCATAGTCTATGAGAGTAAATAACAACCATAGCCTGAGCTATAAAACAAATGCGAGCACACAGTCCATAAAGGTAATGCAACCAAACACAGCCAAAGCCACGAACTAAATATAAGTACAAGACTCATGAATAACAAACGTGAGAACGAAGCTCACAAAAATCAAACTAACTAGTCATTAACCATGACATGTTAAGGGCTAACGGGACTGTCGTTAGCAACCAATGTTTTATATAAAGTCTCCCTTCAAATTTATTTTCAAACATGCGAGAAAATTATTATTATAAAAATACAATTTTCATTCTTAAAATCAACTCGCATGAAGAATTTTGAGCATTAAAAGCTTGCCAGAATAAAATTTCATAGCTAATGTTCGTACTTGCATTTATTAGAAAATCAAAATTATCGAAGCTAATAAAAATAATTTCATCAATCTTAAAACTATCCTTCATAAGGAAAAACACATACTTGTCATAATTCAAATATTCTTCAACATCTCTTGACAATTTCCCAAGATAAAAATAATTTAATTAACAAAGTAACTAATATATATCATAGTTGTTAACAAAAATAATATACATAAAAATGTAATAATTTTAATCAAAAAATTTTATTGATAAATTAATTGGGGTGCTATTTACTTACTTGATACGTTTCCAAAATAAGTATTTGTTCTTTCTAAACACCTCTCATTTTCCATTTAGCAACTCTATTACCTAAATAAGAAGAACAAACAATTTTATTTAACAATAGCTCTTCTTCATATATTTCCACCAACTCAAAATTTTCTCTATAACTTATTAAAGTTCTTTCAACCCTTATTTGTCCTTAACCACCAGCCATATTTAAAATTACAATCTTCTTATTTCTTTTTCTAACCTGCAATGACACCCTTAATTCACACATTCCTTAATCCCAAAGTAACCAACAAGTAATTTATCATTATCAATAATAAGTACATTTTATTCAAAGCATTAGAATTTTCTATCTTAATCTAACAAGTATTCGAACATCAACCCAAACTCCTCAAAGTATTTGAGTTACTATTCAATAACTCAATTGACAGATTCCCATCCCAAGTTCATACAAAATCATAAAATAAAATAAAAACTTAACATTAATTTTACACACGAAGAAAGAAACCTTGAATCTTATCAATAGTGTGTGTGTTTATATATTCAAGTAATATTTGTACTTTCTTGATTTTTCAACATGATGATTAAACAACCTAAATTCAAATTTCAATCCTCAATACAATGAGCAAACTTGATTGCCTCATTCCAAACCAAATTCCTCTCTTATACATTTTAGCAAATACTTTATAGGCATCAATTTCCAAACCAATCCATCAAACTTCTTATTATTTAAATCTCTTGTACAAATATTTCCAATCTTCAATATTTAAATTTACAATTTACAATGCTTCTTAATAAGATAATTCCCCAAACAAATAAATTAAACTAAAGAAAACAAGATCGATCTAGACTTAACTTTTCTTCTTGCAGCAACCAAAGTAATCCAAGAGAAATTATCTTTTTCAAAGATGTCTTGTAACTTAAATTTAAGCTTACTTGACATTCCATTCTACCCTACACCTCACGAATAGCCCTTAAAATGCGATAATTATTTTTAAGTTTTCAAAATATAACATCTCAATTTTTAATTCCTTGATTTATTAAACCTAATTAGGGTAATTGATTAAGTTGAGATGGTATGTGGCCAGGGAGGTCTAATAATCATGTTTGATTGTATTTTAGCCCAAATTATGTGTCCGGTATCAAGTCAGGCCACCCGGGCAATAAAATGAGAAGAAAAGGAAGAGTTGATGTTGCTGTGCCACACACTGTAGTGTGGAGATCATCCATCATGGCACACAGACACTTCATATACGAGGGAGGACATCTCTATGCCATACAGTGCAATGCATTGTGTGTCTGTTGCAGTGCATGGTCATTTTTTAAAGATATCAGTCATGAAAATGAGACAAAAATAGAGAGAAATAAAGGAGAAAATGAAGAGACGCACCAAGCTCTGCTAGAGCTTTCTAGTGGACAATATTGGGAGAATTTTGAAGGTTACAAACATCGAAGGTAAGTACCACACTCATTAATTTCTCTACTTCTTCCACATTCATGAGTTTATGGTTAGGGTTTGATAGTGGAAGTTAATTTTTAGTCCATATGAGTTGTGAGTCTAAATTTATTGACTCAAATAGAGTTAATGAGAGTAGATTAGAGTATCTAAACTTAAATATTATGAATTTTGGTGTCTTAGGTTGTTGGGCACCATAAATATCTGAATTTACATTTAATATGGGTGGTTAGAAGAGAGTGATGCCATTAATAGGAGTTTAATGGCTCATTAATATTATTGAGACTAAAGATAAATAACAATGGATAGGTTCAAAGTTATGTACAATAGACATTGGGCAATTTACAAGTAGAGAAACGAGGGTTTATGCTTGAGTTAGTAATGTTGATGAAATTCAATTTGGTTGATTGTAGTTTTTGGCTCTTGGTCACCTATTTGGCATGGAATTCAAGCTTGAAAGCTATAATATTGAGGGGTAAACTTTTGACCTTTTAAAGGTTTGAAGTAACTAGGGAAACCCTGCTTTTGGTAGTTATATGTTAATTGATTCTAAATTTATTTATAAATGTGAATGTTGCATGCATGGGTTGATTTTCACTGTGAAAGCATGTGTTAGCTTCAATAAGTGTATAAAAATTTAATATGCATAATGTTATTTGAGGTTTGAAATGCAAATGCAAAATCAAGATGTTTTTGATCTATGAACATGCATGTGTCTTTAGGAAGATGCATATGGAGTTGTGTTGAGGTAAATATGTGTTAAAAAGGAAATGGATTAGTGTGATAAGTAAGGAGAATGTGGTGAAATGTTATTGGATACTCACTTGGGTGGTGCTTGATCATGAACCCAATATGATTATTGTGATAATGAGTAAATGAAAATGAACATGTGAAAATAATTGAGCATCATATAAGGCATGATCAGTGGGTGGGAGTTTACCTAGGGATTAGGAGTAGAGAAAAATCCATATGGTACTTAGGATACCATTTAGTGCATAAAGGTATGGCCTTGTCCCACAATTTGTTGAGGGATTGTCCTGTAGTTTGTCGAGGGACTAAAACCTTGCTTTCTCCACTAATTCAACAAGGAGAATAGCCTAAGGTATGAGACACCTCAGAGACTCGAGAATAGGAAAAAAACGTGGTTTGAGAGTGAATCATATGATCTTTGGTCGGGTCGTACCTCATGATTGATGAGCTTGGGTGATCCAGTAATATGAATGGAGCCTTAATCAGTGTTATAGCCCACAGTTTTGGTCTGAGGAAGTAAGGAGGATATAAGGTTGGTTGATCATTGCCTATATAAATATATGACATATCACACATGTTGAATTGTGGCAAGTCGCGTAAATAAGGGGTCATGGTCACATATTTGAGAATATGGTGATAATGTATGTAGTATATGTGAGACAAAGATGTGATCAATGAGAAAGGATGAGTTATGATATGTGTGTGAACATGTTTTAAATATTTGGTTTCATATGTATGCGCTTGTTTCATAATTGATATATAATTATATAGAGTAGCTTTTACCTTGGTTACTGAGTGGCTAGACTCACCCCTTCTATTTAACACTTTTCAGGTTCTAGTTCTGGTACTGAGAGGGAAAAGGCTCAAGAGACTAAGAATTAGCATATTTCTTTTTGTATGCTTCTAGCTTAGTTTGATTTTGTGTAATAGTATATAATTGCCAATTCTAGGTTGCATGTCATCACATGTGCACTATTTTATTATTACAATGATTTTTGGTACATGCAATTGAAATTTGCCTCCCCTTTTGTTTTTAGTAAAATGGGGTTGAGGAATGAATTTATAATATACTTGTGTTTTAGTATGATTGACATGTTGTATTGGTAGTCTTAGGTCTAATGGACATGGTCTAGGTGTTAGGAAAGACTTTCGGTACTTGTTGAAGGTTTTAGACACCCATTTTATGTGAAAGTTGTTAAAAGTGATTAAAATGTATTTGGGTGTCTAACTTCCTGGTGTGACTTGTTTTGAAAGTGAAACCTGTGTCATTAACTAGTTCATGTTAAGAGCTTTTCATAGACATCTAAATCATGTCATTTGAACGTCGAATGGAGAATCTAGGCATGTCAGAAATTTCCCAATTCCGCTATTAAATGATAACAGAATCTGCTTATTTTTTGTGCAACACGCCACAACGCATGGCACCTGAGTAATAGTGTGTGGCACAAAAAGCAACATGCCATGGTGCAGCATGCATGAGCCGCAACACATTGCCTTGTATCACAGCACATGTTTTGTTTTTTAACTATTTTTGAATTTTTTCACTCCTTTGAGGTATGACATGCTTCCAAAACTTATTTTTACTCTAATACAAGGGTTTATGATTGTTATAAACTCAGTTTGATTTAGAAAACATGGGATCTCTTGAATTTGAACTAAAACTTGCTAATTACTCTTGGAGTTAATCCTTTAATTATCATGAGTTTTAATGGTTAATTGAGGTTAGTGGAGTGAGAATATTACAAAGAACTTGCATGACCATTTTGTTTTGTTTTTTCTAAATGACATTTGTCTTCATTGTAAAATTTATTAGTAAAGTCCAACAACTAAAAATTGATTATTATTTTGTTTTTGAAAAATGACTACTTTTCTTAGATAAATAACTATAATTAAAATGGGATGCCAAAATTAAGTTTGACAACTAAAAATTAATGACTCCTTTCTTTAGAGAAATGACTAGTTTTCTCGTGAAAATGATTAGGTCTAGAATAGAATGTCAAACTATAAATTGTTTTATATAACTTTTTTATAAGTGAAGTCCAACAATTAGAATCTAGTTACTATTTTCTTTTGAGAAATAAATAGTTTTCTTGGAATAGCATATTACAAGTTGTTCTAGCCATGGAAATTTTTTTTTTATCAGTAAAATACAACAATTAAAAATCAGTTACTATTTTTTCTTGGAGAATGAATATTTTTCAAGGGCAAAATATTAGAACAGGATACCAAATTACAAGTTGTTTGCTTCTTTTATTAATGAAACTTCAATGACTAAAAATTAGTTATTACTTTCTTTTGAAAAATAACTAGAACAAACTAACAAATTACAAATTATATGGCCATAAAAAATATTTTTCGCATTAAAACTAATTAATCATTCCTAATCATCAAATTTTTCACATTAAAAAAAATATTTTTTCTTGGGGCTTGTTTTGAAGCATCTAATTAATCATTCCTAATCATCAAAGTAAAGTTTTATCTTCAATCCACTTCTATTTTCTTCAAGTTTCATCGGTTGGTTTTCTCCCTTCACTTAAATCCAAATAAATGGCTAAAAATCTGCTATGTTTGAATTGTTTGGTAGTTAATTTATGTTATTGGGAGTTAATTACAGATTCCCTTTTGAAAACTTGAATGGTGGAAACTTAAATGTGTTACTTTATCTCAAACCTTAAGTACTCAAGAAAGGGGTTTTGATTTTCAAAGCATTTTCTCATTTGAAACTCGTAATTCAAGCTTTGGGGTAACTTAGTGAAGCTTATTGGAATAAAAATTTAGCTTGGATTATAAGTTTGGAGAACTTTTGAATTTTGCTGGAATTTAAATCTAAATTTTTATGGAAATTTTGTTGGAGCAAATAGGATGTTGTGAAATGAGAAATTGATTTGTACTACAAAAAATTTGACTTTTAATGGCGACAAAAGTTGCCTTTAAAGTTGAAAAATCAGCACTAAAGTTCTCAGTGGTAACAAAAAGTCACCACAATGTTGCCATTGAAAGTAGCATCACATATATTAATGTCGTAAGATAGCGTCAAACAAAAAAAATCATATAGCATTACATATATAGATATATTCCATATATTGTAAAAGTTAAAAGTAGAATTTTAGAATATCTCATTTTTCTTCTTTTCATCATTCTCTTTTTTATCATTAGCCATCAAATTGAAAACATCTAAACAAGCATCAAACTTTAAAATATTGGTATTAAATGTAGAATTTGAATTGAAAAATTAGATTAGATGAAATATCATTCTATGAATGAATAAATTTAGGTATCACATGTCGAATTATTATACAAAAGTAGTGTTATTATTTAAAATATTAATTTAATCATCAAACATTTGAAAATAGAGACTCATTACCAAATTATATGCATTCTAAATTAAAATATCAAACATTTGATTTTTGATAAATTTATCACTTGACATAGGGGTATGCATTAATCAATTCAGTTAGATTTGGTATTAATTGACCAAAATCAATTAACCAAATTGGTCTAAATAGTTGAATTGAATCAAACCAAATATTACCTTGTAAAAAAATTGATATAAAATAATATGGTTTGGTTTAATTTTTTACTCTGGCTCATTAGCATTAAATAATACCTTAACCTTATCTTAAAATAATTTCATTATTTTAAAGTTACGGTTTAACCATAAAATATATTAAATGAAAACTTATTATATTATTTATATATTCATCATAAAATTACAATAATACAACAAAATTAATGTCTTAAAATGTTAAATATTAGATTAAATAAAAATAAACAATTATGATGATAATACAAAATTAAATTTTCAATGGCGACATTCAAAGTCAACGTTGAAAGTCTTCTTGTCAACTTTCAGCGGCGATTTATACATCGCTGCTGAAACTTATAACATAAGTTTTTAAGAAATTATAACATATTTTAAAATATGTTAACAATTAACAGCGACTCTAATTTGTCACATACACCGAAGCTACATCATGTCCGCAATACACAAGCTCAAACATTCATTTGCCTCCCTCTTGACATCTTCCTCTAAATCAGATTCATCGTCTTAGCTTCCTTTCGATGCTATCACCAATTCCTGCAATGACCAGCGACTGCCGCCAGCTCTTCTTTGTAGGTCTGTTTCCAACACCGACATCACCTCTTCTGGCTCCGTGTTGTTTCGTTCCTCCTCTTCAATTTCTTGCCTCTCTTGTGTTCTCAGTATGCGATCCACCAAGGTTAGTTCTAGCTATGTATTTGAATTTTTCGTGAGACGTCGCCAGTCTGGTTCATAAAAAAAATGTCAGTTTTGTTGATTTTTTTTTTGTTTGTGTGGTGGTGTGTTTACTGATCCTTGGATCTTCATTCCCTCACTGGAGAGAGATTTCTCTGGTACTGAAACTGATTTTCCTGATGAGGCATAGGTGGAAAACAAAAAATTCGACACTTGTAGGTTGCCAGCTGTCCTTTTCCCAAATAAATAAAGACTATCATTTTTCTCTGAATTGAATTAAGGAGTATCTAAATGCCCATTTTACCCCCATGAGTGATACCAATTCTCTCTTGACTAACGTTCCTAAGTAGGTCATTGTGGAAAATACAAAATAATATGATTTTTATCATACCATCTTTCATTCTCAATTGCACGGTTTGAATTGATGCAAAAAAAAAAAAAATTCTCGTGGAAGAAGCTGGGACTTGGGATATGGTCTTATATTTATTTTGCTATTAATAATAAAACTTTTCTAATACCTTGTTATTGAATCACAATGGAAAAAGAACTTTTTGTTGGGTGCTTTTTGGAGAATAGCCGGCTGGTGCAATTTCAAAATATTTTTTTTTGGTTTACAACTGAGATCAAAAGCTAAAAAAGCTTACAAGAAAGAAACTCAAGAAAGAGCCTCCTTATTACTATCCACCACCTGCAAACAAAAAGGTGAGGGTTGATCAAAAGATTGAAACTCACCTACTCTATCTAAAGCAAACTTAGCCAAAACATGAGCACAATAATTGGCTTTCCTAAATATAAAGTTTACTAAAATATCTCATTTTCTATAAAGAAGGGATTGAGCTGATTGATAATATTCACAAACAGGTGACAATCCTATTGAATTTGAGGAGAAGGTTCATTGCATTTTTGCATAGTCAATAAACACTTTTGACCTTTTGTAGCTCTATTTCCCAACATAATTGAAGACCATATAGAATTCCTAATAACTCAATCACAGCAACAAGGTAGTCACCAACATAGATATTAAAACCACCCACCAATTAGCATTCCAATCTCGAATTGCACCACCACATTTGTCTAGACCATTTTTCACAGAACCATCTACATCTAGTCTTACATAGCCAACTTAGGCCTTATCCAACGATTATTTATGAAACTTGCCTGCTTCTCAAATATAAACATTTGCTTAGCAAGTTGCAAGTCATGTTTCGCTTTATGAAGCATTGCGGTTCCATTCCTGAAATGTAAGATTATACTATTCATTTGTTTTTGTTTGTCAACAGGATCGCTAGACATGATGTCTCTCCCGGAATTCAATAATGAAAAACAGGGTTGAAAAGTACAGGGCTTAAAGATTCAGCTCATTCTTTTGGCCACGGGACCCACATCTCCATCCGATTGTTCGAATTTTGATTTTGATACTCATGCAAAAAAAAAAAAAGATTTTGATACTCCTTCTTGCATCGTAGCCATAGGATACGTTTGAAAGCTTTTTTGCTCCCACGTCATTATATTTCATCATGTAGACTTACATGCGGTTCGGTTATGCACAAAGTTCCTTACTTTAGTTCTTCAACTGTTTGTCTATTTTAACCGAGTTTCAGCTTTCGTAATCATTGTCTATAAAGCCATTCCTTTCAAACTCAGTTCTTCTCATTAGCTATGAAAGAAAAAGAATTTATTTCTTTAAGTGCTGGGTCTTTGTGCATGCATAATTGTTCCTCAAGTGTGGGCTTCCTCCTCTTATGTTTGTGATCTTTGCCGAATTTTTTGCAAGCCATATGGCTGTTTGGTTTAACTTCTTTTGATTTTCTCAAGTTTATTTTACTTGATTCGTTTGATTATTATTTACAATTTGATGTTGGGATGACGCTTTTTTTCTTTTCTTCCATATGAGAAGGATGATGCTTTTTATGACCAAGAAAGTTAGAAAGATTCACATTTCTTATCTCCACAAGTTATTTTCCATTTTCTCGAATTCTTTATATATGTTCATAGGAATTGGACGCTAAAGAATAGGAAAGATTGCCTTTAATTTTTTATTTGTGGTTCCTCTACAAGGATTACGCCCAGCAACCTAATGCATGCAGCCCATTATGAGAGTTTGCCAATTTGAATACTTATGCATGCCTGCATGAAAAGGAGCTACAATATTTTTTATGGGTTTTCATCATATTTTCTTTTAAGAAGAAAAAAGAAAGTAGAGAAAATGAGTCAAACTATCCATTTTATTTTGTTGGATGATATGACTAAAGAAGAGTCTTCAGTTCACTCAACAAGAAGAAGAAGAAGAAAAAGAAAAAGAAGAGTCTTCAGTTCATTCAACAAGAAGAAGAAGAAGAAAAAGAAGAGTCTTCAAATACATCAGACAACTATAATAAAGAGAGATGCATCACTTTTTACTATCCGGGTCAGCAAAGAATCCAAACGCTTAAAGAAGCATAATCCTATTATTTTTGGCCCTGTCTTGTGTTTGGTTGGTGGGGGCAATTGAGATTGTCAAAGTTGGGATAGATGGGGTTTGACCGTGTCTCTTGGCTTTTAAGATTGTCATTTATCGAGATCTTTGAAGATAAAGCGCTCCGTTGAGCTTGTATAATGGGGCACTGTTTTTTTCAGAAAACCCTTATAATTTTAAGATGGTTTAAGGGCGCAAAAATGCCTCAAAAGTTTTCTCGAAGGAGTGTTGGGTACCTTTATCTTTTTTAAGGAGTAACGTTGCCCTAGAAGTATGGAAAATGGAACAATGTCCCCCTACTCCATTAGCAGACCAAACAGTTGTTGGACACATGTTAAAAGACATTTTTTTGCAAAGCTACGTACCCTTATTAATTGCCATATGTGTCCCTTGGTCATCTACTATGGCATGTAAACCCTAGCCTCTTTAGTAAGTTAAGCTGACCGAATGCTTACTTGCTTACCATCTTGTTGACAAAAATGTTTGAGTCGACGAGTTCTTCAATAGGGAGAAGCAGGCGGAAGGTCATTTTCTTAAGATGATGAGGTGGAGAGCTAGACTATGAGGGTCAAACAATGCTTTGTCATTGTGGGCTCAGAGCTCCTCGATGGACTACGTAGAGCGAGGCAAACCCAAGGAGAAGATTTTATGGTTGTTTAAAATATCACGAGGTAAGTGTTTGATATTTTTCTTCCTTGCTTATTCAATATTCCATAGTTAATTTCGTGTGAATCTTAGGGAGAGGGTTGCGGGTTTTTCATTTGGCATGATGATGAAATGGGTGAGAGCTCAAGGGAGGTGATCAATGAGCTGCTTGATCACGTTGATAGGCTGTATGAAGGGAATGGAAGCCATAGCAGACGTGACAATAGTGACCTCAGTGCAGAGGTAGAGATTGATGGTATACATGCTGAGTTGAAGAAAATTCAGAGTAGAAGTTTGAAGAATCATCAACATGTTCGTGCATTGAAGAAGAAACTGAAGTTGGCCATGGCTATGTTATTGTTGAGATGGGTTTTTTTCATTTGTAAATTTCTTTAAGAGATTGTATTTAATGGTATTGTGGACCAATTGCCTGCTTATATGTAAAGAGGGTTCTAACAAATGGTATTGATGCGGTTAGATATGATAAAAATCCTATCGAGTCATTAGTTTTCTAGCTATCATATTCAGTCACATGCATGTGTTTTAGAGTAACTCCAAAAACACACACTAACTTCAATTGAAGAAAGAGCAGAACGTAGGAATAAATCAATAATGTTTGTGAAGCAATATTTACAGATATATAGATATAGTGCAATTGTGGTAACCTAGGAATAGTGATGCGTGAGAGTACATTCGTGCATGGAATGTGGCGTAAAGTGCTTACCTATCCTCTCTCTGCACCTTTTTTTTTGCCCACAAACTCCACATTATATATATAATGAATAACAAGTAGCTTAGTGTTGTGTGTCTCTCTTAGTGTTGTGTATTTACCTATCACTTTGGTTTGGGTTACTTTGATTTGTCTCTGTAAGGCAAAGTTGGTTGGTTGATCAGACACTGATATGATATGGGAGCATGCATGGCTGAGGTGACAGGACAAAAAATAAACATAGAAATAACATATATGTTTGGAGACACACAGCATATACTATATGTATTTATATTTTAGGACCAAAATTTCGTGCTCATAATGTTGATTTGATGTGGTCCCATGCACCACCTTGAATTCCATTGCGTATGCACATAAGAGCCATTGTTTTTTACCTCTCACTTTTTCATTGTTCTATTGCGGCTGCACGTTTGCTTACAATTTAATCTTGTTCTTGGCTTTAGCCCTATATCCACTATGCATACAAATATTCAAACTTCAACAAAAGTGATGTGAGTGTAAGGATTAAACAGACAATTTCAAGTACATACATATATAATTAGTTGTTTGTGATTGGTAACTATTAATGTTAGAAAAAATTGAATTAGATGTACGTTTGATTTGTTAGACTAGATTAATTATATGTAAGTTTGTTTTAATTTAAACTTCTTTGGTTGCATAAACTAATGTTGAATTATATTATTGTTGGATTAATTTTTGATATTGTTATAGATTACATTTGGAAATGAGCTACAGGAGAAATTGGAAAAAATTAAAAATTTAGAAAATAAAAAAAACCCTCATATAAAAGCGCTCCTCTATGATCCCCCATACAAGAGCGCCTAGCTATTAAGCGCTCCCTTATGCCATTTATACAGGAGAGTTTTACAATTGTACGGGATCACTTATTTTAAAAGCATTCTTATAGAGTTATTTTTATTTAAAACATTTTAGAAGCCTACAGGAGCGCTTTGAAAAAACCACTCCCTTAGGTCACCTCTACAAGAGCGCTAGTTATAGAAGCGTTTTAGAAGCACTCCTATAACCTAAAAATAAGTACTCCCATAAGGTATTTTTGTAGTAATGTCAGGTGATTATGGTCCTATTAGAAGTGATTGAGGCCCTAGAAATGGGTAATGATACAAGTTTGGTAAATGGGACACTTGGTTGCAAACAAATGACATAAAAGTGTCATTTTGTATCCAAATGTCTAATTTTAAATGAAATATTGGATTGAAATGAAGCTCGTGTCATTAGTTAAATTATGAAATAAGTTATGTGTGAGCGCTTAAATCATTTCAATGAACCTCTTTTGTGAAAATGTTGCATGTCAGAAGTTCATTCCAAGTAAGCTGTCATGATAACAAAAGCTGTTATGTGCGTTGTAGCGCAGGTGCGCATGTCATGGCATACAATAAGAAAGAAATTATCAGTGCCATATGTCATGGCAAATGTTTTTGTTTGGGCAAAAATGATTTTTTTATCCTTGTGGCCATTTTACATTGCTATTTGCTTTTGCTGTGCACGAATACATATCTTTTAAAGGTTTTTGTGATCTCAATCTTTTTTAAAGATTTATTTTATAAATTTTAACCTTTATTGATTAAGGTAAGTGTCGGAGTATAGTAACTCCTAATTACTTTTGTGTGATAAGTGTGTGGTCATTATTTGATAATGTCAATGTGGTCATTACATTGTATTGATCATGCAGCAGCTCTTTAGGATGAAACAAACTTGTCTCACAAAGTTTACAGCAGGGCCACAGAATAATACTTAAGCAACATAACACCATATAGATGTGGAGGAGAGAATTAACTCAGAAACTCGAGTTTGGCCCTAGACTCAAAACGCTCCCCCAAACATTTATCGAAACGGAGAAGATGAACTTTGTACGGCCTTAAAGCACAGTTAAATTATCAGCTTCAAAAATATAATGATACATTATATTATTTTGTTCCCATGGTATATGAACGTTGAGGATTTATAACAAGTAAAAGCAAGTTAAGAGTTTTAAATAAAAAATAATGCCTCCTTAATGCAAAACAGAACCCGCGGTTACGGTGATGAATTTAAGTCCAAAACGTGCAAAATGGAGAACTTCCTGGGAGTATATATTCCAAAAAATGTAATCTTACAATTTTTCAAAAATAAATCTGGTAAAAAAAATCAAGTGCCTCTTTAATTCTCCTCCAAACCCATTTACTAGCTAACCTTCATTTCTTAGCATATATGCACTAAAAACTGTCATAAGGGTAATATATGACTCTTTCTTTTGACATACTCACACAATAATTACAACAGTTGTGAATTACAAACTAATTACTTATGATTCTTTTTATCACTTAGGAAATCAACAAAAGACATTTGGGAATATTTGTAGCGTTAGTTAAAAATTTATAAAAGTCAGTTGAGAATTTCACGTTAATTAACAAAATATAATTTATTGCAAGTGTGAATTATGGTTTGTTATGATGATTTTAACAATTTAAAGATTATAATTGTCATTAATGTTCTTTCAGGGTTCTTAATTGTCATTTTCCCTTTAGTTTTTAGTCAAAGTTGCAATAGAGAAAGAATACGGTTGAATGGCATCAATATAGCGTGCTGGACAAAATGGACCTGAACTCAAATTGAAGTCAAGGAAGAGGACCTTGGCGCATTCTTTGAGGAAGAAAGACAGAGATGCTATAAAATAATGGGAGAATGACAACTAAGGACCTGTTAAGAACATTAATTCCAATTACGGATCGTGAAATTTTAAAATCCTAGTTAAGGACCATGGTCCTTAATTGTGATTAAAAAAATGTAATTTGTGAGGTGGGATTTATTATTGCCACTTGAGAATTCACTAACCCAACTTGAGAAAATTTGTAACGTATATTGTAAAAATATGAAACCTCACTTGGAAATAGAATGTTTAAAAAAAAGCGCTACTTGAAAATTCACTAACTAGACTTGAAAAAATTTCTAACGTATATTGTGAAAACATGAAACTTCACTTAGGAATCGATTGTTTAATAAAAAACACCAATTTGGATAAGTCACTTTTTATTAATGATTCTCAAGTGGGGTTTCATTTTTTTACAATATACGCTAAAAATTTTTTCAAATCTAGTTAGTGAATTTCCAAGTGGTGCTTTTTGTTAAACATTCCATTTCTAAGTGGGGTTTCATGTTTTCACAATATACGTTAGTAATTTTCTCAAGTTGGATTAGTGAATTCCCAAGTCGCGTTAGTGAATCCCACCTCACAAATTATATTTTTTTTATCACAATTAAGGACCATAGTCCTTAACTCTAATTTCAAAATTTCATGGTCCGTAATTAGGATTAATGTTTTTAGCAGGTCCTTAATTGTCATTCTCCCTAAAATAATATGCTAGTACTATCAAAGTTGGATCTAGAATTAGTCTCTCACAATATGAAGAGCCAATCTTTGAATCTCATTGAAAGAGATGCTTATATTTAATACTTAATTGTATCTCAAACAAAATTGTTTTTAATAAGAGCATATTTGTGAGCAATAAAAAATAAAACAAAACAATATACTACTAAAAAATGTTAAATGGACTTTAAACACTGCATAAAGTTTAATAGAAGAATGGGAAATAACAATTAAAGACCTCTAAGAACATTGATCCCAATTAAGAATTATAACATTTTGAAATCTCAATTAAGGACCATAACACCTCACAAACTACACTTTTTTTATCTCAATTAAGAACCACAACCATGAATGGTCCTTAATTGAGATAAAAAAAATATAGTTTGTGAGGTGAGATTTACTAACGTCACTTAAAGATTCACTAACCAACTTAAAAAAATTGTTAACGTATATTGTGAAAATATGAAACCCCATTTAAGAATCGATTGTTTAACAAAAAATGTCACTTAGAAATTCACTAACTCGACTTGAAAAAATTTCGAACGTATATTGTGAAAATATGAAACTCCACTTAAGAATCGATCATTTAACAAAAAGCGTCACTTGAGAATTTATTAACCAGACTTAAAAAAATTTCTAACATATATTGTAAAAAAATAAAATTTCACTTCAAAATCGATTATTTAACAAAAAGTGACTTATTCAAATTGAGATTTTTTGTTAAACAATCGATTTCTAAGTGGGGTTTCATGTTTTCACAATATACATTAGAAATTTTTTTAAGTCAGGTTAGTGAATTTTTAAGTGGCACTTTTTGTTAAATAATTGATTTCTGAAGTAGAGTTTCATATTTTCACAATATACAATAGCAATTTTCTCAAATTGGGTTAGTAAATCTCCAAGTGACGTTAGTGAATCTCACCTTACAAATTACATTTTTTATCTCAATTAAGGACCATGGTCCTTTACTAAGATTTTAAAATGTTATGATCCTTAATTGAGATTAATATTTTTAGAGGGTCCTTAATTATTATTTTCCTAGAAGAATATTCAACGAAGAGATTTGCCCAAAAGGGGAGAAATTTTATACCGAGTCAAAGTATGACTCGATGTCACCCTAATTCTTATGGAATTAGTTGTTAAATTATTTATTTAATATGCTTATATTTTATTATAAATTTGATTTTTTAGCTTATTAATTTTTAACTTGGAGCTTTTGCAGATATATCCCATTTTATAGGATTACATCAAATAAACAACCCAATGTTTATTATATTTTATATTATGATGAGTTTGTTATATTTGTCAATAATATTCCGTTATATATCAATAATAAATTTTTTATAAATTTTTAAGTTTCAATAATAAACTCCTTTTGTATCAATAATAAGCTCATTGTATATTAATATGAACCAGCCACACCTTTCAAATTTTCAAAAATTTGGTTCATATTTTTTGGATACAAGATTTTTTTGGGTTAGTGAGCCAATATTCTTTTTAAATTAACGATAACTTTTAAAAATTTTAGAAATATCAAAAGTACAATTTTTTTTTTATAATCATCAAAAGTACACAATTTTATGATATCATTCATTTGTCCAGAGCATTAAAGACATTCTCGTCTATTAATTCAAGACGTTGGTACACCTGATTATATTTATCATCGGAGTAAGTATTGCATTTATCAATGAAGAAATTTTCATTACTGAGCGATTTTTAGAAGATAAACCATTATATGTTTTCTTGTGCATGGGTTTTGAAACAGGATTTACAGATTCATACATTGCTGCCACCTAAGAACTTTTAACAAACATAAGCATGTTATATTATTCCTAAAAAAAGCAAAGGATTTCTATACAATAAGTGATTGTATTCATTATTACAGATTTAAGAAGTCTGGAATCATAACTAAAACCAAGTAACATTTATAGCTTTGGGATTATTCCTCTTCAACTAATTAATCATAGGCTGTCCTCCTCCTGTGAGAAAAGAAATTGGGAATATTTGTTATATTATTGATGGTGTTTTTTCTATAAAGTTGAATGATGAATGTTCATATATAGACATGGATATGACAAATTAAGTGGTAAGTGTGATGAATCTAAATTTTAAATTAAATTAAATTAAATTTTTTTCAATTGATATTTTATTTAAATTAATTTTATATCAAGTGCAGAGTAGTATTTTAAGTAAAACTTATACTAATAATTTTTTTAAAGGTTTAGAGTTTGAATTCTACTGGACAAATTTTTAGTTTTATTTTATTTTAAATTATAAAAAAAGTTTGTATCCTTTCTTATAATTCTTTCTTATGTCATTTCTTATAGTTTTACCAATAATTCCTTTTCTCCAGAAATTTATCTCTCTTATCTGAAACAGAGCATCGCTCATGCCGCGTTTTTTTTTTTTTTTTTTCATTCTCTTCACCGACATGAGCGCCCTCTGTTCGTTTCTCTTCGATTTTTCTTGCGAGCCCAGACTTCTGTGCCTCCAGTCACCACTCTTCCTCCTCCCGCCAGCGTCCTCTTCATTCTTTATCACGGTAGGTTCGGTCTCGCCTGTTTGCTCTGCCTGTAATTTCCGTTGATGTGGTGTAAGTTGCGCGGGCTTCGTCTTCTCTTTCTCCTCGTCTACTACTCGTGAATCTGCTAGTGGTCTTCAACTCCCTTCTTTGCAGTTGCGTTTTTACAGCTGGTGTGTTGGAGACATGAGATTTCTTCCTCCTTCGTCATCCTCTATCTCTTATCGGCTCTGTGATCGGCGGAGGTGTGTGTTGTGCGCCCTCAGTCTCCATCTCTTCCTCCTTTCTCAGCCGTAAGCATCGCGGGGGTGTATGTGGTGAGCTCAATCTCTTCTCTTCCTTTGGCTTCCGATCTTGTTCTTCATTTTCTAATTTTGGCTGTCGAAAATTTTTGGACATTGAGGTGCTATTCGGTTTATGTTAGGTGTTACTTTATTTTGATATTGAGCAGAATCTTGTAGAATTAAATATTTGAAGTTGTTGGATGATTTGAATGTTGATTTCATGATTTATCCCATGATAATGCACTCAAGATATTTGTGAAAATATTTGAAAGAATATTGTTGGAAAACTTTAGCTATTGCTTGAAATTTTAAAATAGCAAAAGGAGGAGAAAGAATTACATGTGCTGCTTGTTTAATATTTTATTAAGTCTAAATGAAATATAAGAATAGTTGTTATGGTTTATTATAATTTATGATTGAGGATGTGTTATTAAGAGGCATAAGAATGAATTAAGATTTGTCAAATAGTTTATTAAACTCAAATATAATTGAAACTTAAATGAAGATAGTGCCATCTTAATTATTGCTTGCAAATTGATTGTTGATATATTGTGAAGTATGAAGTAGTATATGATCTGGGTTATATTATATTTTAAGGTATTTCAACATAAGATTTGGTGAAATTTTGACTATTTAATTTTCATAATAGAAACTAGAGGAATTGTAAATGTTACTTGATGAAATATATGTCTCTACACATAAGTTGTAAATTTAAACTACTCATTGAAATCATATAGCACCCAAAGGAAAATTATTAAACTATATGGTAATTAAGATTTTTGTTAAGTTTAAAATAAAGACTAAGTTAATGATTAAGGTTGAATGTTGCTAAGTATTGTTGAACTACTAGATAGAAGTTGTTGAAGGGTTTAGTAAAAATTTAAGGGGTCATTGAAAAATTAAAGAATTATTGAAGAGCTTGAATATTAATTTTGCTTCCTTCTATTAAAAAGGGAAATCATAATGACGCAAAGATTATTGGTTTATATGCTAGATTATTTGCGGTGTCACTATAATAAATGAGAACTTGAGGAGGTCAAACTTTAAAACTATTGAAAATTCTCAGGTGAGTGAGTAGCGTTTCGAGTAAATTTTTAGTAAAAATGTTTCTAAAATCCCTTTATTTAAATTTTACTAATATTATTTTATAATTTGTATAAATATCCTTGTTAATCCTATTTTTTAAATAATTATCTTAAATGACAATGTCTTGATTTTTACATCAAATGGAGGAGATTTATAAAATTTTAGCAGCAAATTCATGGCAAAAGGCAATTTGAGGAATGAGGGCAATGGCTGTAGAAACTTTTACATCAAATGTCTCACATGAACTATAAGATTTTAACAAAGAGTTTATATTTATTATTGAAAAATTTGAGTTATGTTAATTCCCTTTCTTCTTTTACTAATAATTCTCTTCATACAAGTTATAATGGTGACTATATGGAGGAGGCTACTTATATCAAAGCTAGTGTTGATTGAGTTAATCCTAAAAATGACCTATACTCCAACACATACAACCCTGCATAGAGAAATCATCCAAATTTCTCTTAGAAGAATTCCTCCACTCAAGGGCCACAAGCACAGTAGGCTTCTAATAATAAAGCAATATAATTGAGGATCGTACAATAAAGTTGGAGGAATATGTGTCTCAAATGCTGACTTACCAAGTAAATAGCATAAAGAGCATTAATCAAAAGATTGACCAACTTAAGTAAGCAATTACTTTAACTCAAACTTTTATAAAGAATATGGAATCTTAAATGGTAATTCTTTTAGGAATATTGTAATGTCCCCCATTATGTCTAGGCTTTACCACTCCATACACACATTATAAGACAATTACAATTTAAAAAGACACTTTTCTTTCAAAATTTAGCACTCTAAGTACTCAATTCTCACATCTTGCCTCATTATATCACTTTGAACTTTGAACCAAGTTTAAAAGGACTCAATACACCAGGTTAACACATATAAATACACATTACACATCATTATCATGATTTGACCTCTCAATGTCACATTACTTTTTTGTGAACTTACATGAAGTCACAACCATATAGTCACATACACACATATACTTGTTTCACTATCAACTATCCAACTTTCACATTTGGGACTAAACCTCATCATATGGTGGAGAATCAAAATTCACTTGACTTATACATAAATAGGGCTAAGTCTCACCATTTAGTCAAGATACACACATCCATACACATTTCATCATCACAATTCACATATAACTCAATGAAACAAGTTATACAATATAACATAAACTTACCTGAATAGAATATAGGCCTACCCACGTATTCACTACTGTGATAAACTTGGCAAGATGCAATATGATTGGCATAAGCAAGTTATGAAACAATATCACCACATATACACATATACATAACATATACATCCTAGTTGGCAACTTAATCCTTTAACAACATTATTATACATTCATTACACTAGTATGGTCATACCACTATTAAAAAGAAGCTAATCCTTTCTCGCTTCCTTTCTCGGCCTTCTTACCTATATACAAAGGTGACAAAGTAAGACATATTGTATAGTCCCTTACTTAATCCAGACTTTACCATCACACACACACACACACACACACACACACACACACACACACACACACATCAATATAATCACAATTCAATATCAGAGTAAAAGTCCTCGATTTATTTTCAAAAAGAAGGATCTCAACTTTGTAAAACATATATTCAAATAAGAGAGTTAATGGAAGTGCAAACACACAATTCAAGATTCAAAAAGACACAATCACTTTTCTATAAAACGTACCATGCACCGTGGCTTACACCACCATGCACCGTATCATGTGGTATAGAGAAACATACTCTATTCTCCTCTATGCCATGAGCTGTGGCGTGCCACATAATGTGTTGTAGCACATATGATAGCAAAATTCTGCTATTATAGGGTAGTTTATAAGACAAACTTCTACCACTCAACATTTCCACATCTAATGTTTAATTGGAGTGATTTAAGTGCCCACACAAAGCTCATAACATATTAAACATTTGGGGTGCAAAAGGCTACTTTTTCTTTTAGAACTTGCACCCTAATTCTCATTTATTCTCTTATTAGACCACTTTGGGCCATAAACTAACTCCAAAAGGACTACATACACCTGATTAACATATCAAATCCTATATATCACATCAATTACTCATATTGACCTCTCAATGTCACATTACATACTTGTGGACTTATATGAGGAATACACAAACAATCACATATATATATAGACTTGTTCCACTTTTAACCATCCTACTTTTACAAATGGGGCTTCACCTCACCATATGGTTGGGAATCACAAATATACTCAACTCTTTTAAATGGAGCTCTGCCTTACCACTTGTGTCATGTTCTTACATATACACATAATTTCACATAACAACTCATATATATATTAATGGAACAAGTTACATAATAACATACACTTGCTTGATTGGCATCTAGGCATATCCACATACCCACTACTAGGGTACCCTCAGTGAGATGTAGTATCACACACAAGCAAGTTTTCATAACATAATGCATATACACATTCACATATTCATTTCATCATACTTATGCATCCTAGTTGGCCACTCAAATTCTAATTACAACTTTATACATTCATTCTACACAATTGGTAGTCATACCACTACCAAGTGAGGCTACTATTTCCTCACTTCCTTTCCTGACCTTCTTATGCTCTTTTTACCTGTGTACAAAAGTGATAAAGTAAGACATATGTCCTAATAACTTGGATATAAACCAAATGCCAATTAGTAAGGAAAATCTTAAACAAGAGACAAAGCAGCATCATTTTAATAAAAATAGAGTAATGTGCATATACATGAATTCATACATATCATCCATCATGCTCATGCTCATTTGTTCTCGATTCCACCTAGTGAAGCAAACTCTACGCTTGGACTAGGACTTATAATCTTACACGAATAAGGGCCCACCACACTACTATTCAAACTAGGCATCCTCTTTGCATATGAGTGGTCTCCTAGGTTTGTTGTGACAGAATCAAGCTTTATGCTCAAGATTCAGGACTCCTAGCCTTACACAGAATAGTACCACGACCTCTTACCCTAGTCTAGGGTATACTCGTGTATCATTATCCTAGGTCCATTGTAGTGGAGTCAAGCTATATGCTTGAGATCTTCAGGATCTCCTTGGTCCTTTCTGGTGAAGTCAAGCTCTACACTCAAGACCTTCAAGACTTCTTAGATTTACACAAAGTAGGGCCATGACCCCTTTCCCTAGTTTAGGGTATACTTATGGATACAATACGCATGTCTATGTATATGTCTCTTCAAATACATCTCATACATTACTCAATGCCCTCATGCATATTCTTTTACAATACTATTACTCTATTAGTTCATAACACAATAGTTATACAAAATACTTATAAATAATTTCACAAATGAATAAGTAAAAGGGTTATTCTAGTTACCTTTTACCCTTACTACTAAGGGTTACCAATCATATTGAATTTTTAAGAGTATAGATTCCCATAAGCAATGTCACAAATGCTCAGTGTGCACAAAGTAGTGTCCCTCAGTCAATTTTTAACATTTGGCATAGGTATTGATTCAACTAAATCGAATCATTTACCATACAAAACAGTTTAATTTACACCTTTCAAATTCATAAGTCCATTATCTATAGTCATTGGCCCTATAAACTATTCAAATGAGTAAAAAAGACCTCCTAACTCATTTATTTACTAACTTTATTCATTTTTGACCTAATAATATATGTTAATTATGCCTATATCCTAAAGGTTCAACTATTTAACTCCATACTAGTCACAAAACTTTAGTTTTATATTTGAAAGCCCATTTTAAACCTTCCTTTTAGATTCCAACACCTTAAAACGTCTTGATTCAATTTTTCAACCAATTAAATTCAATGAAAATAGGGTAGAAATGAAGCTTAGGGCTGCGATACTTACTTGACAAGTCACTAGACGAAGCAAACTTCTGAGCTCTAGATATTTGATGCCCTAGTGATAGGTCATATTTATTACAAACTTTTATTAGGCATTTAAGACCATATTTCATGATAAGAATCCCTAAGATGTGATTCTTGGTGTTAAATTAGAGTTTTGAGCCCTAATGAGAAAGTGTGCATATTAGGGGTATTTTAGTCATTTTGCACTTAGTTGGGAATTCAAGGAAAAATTGGGATTTTTATGTATTCATTAGTTTTAGGACCATATTTATGTGTTAAGAGTCTCCATATGCATTGATATCACATTCTTAGTATAATTTTTCCTAAGTGTTCAAATACATGTATTGGGGGTAATTTGGTCATAAAATACACTTTTTCACCAAATTAGGGTTAAGCTAGAGCTTTATGTCTTTTAATGAGATAATATAATTAGTCTAATTATTTTTTATTAGTTCATGCTAGGTAAGTGTTATTAGGAAAAGACAACATTTTAAGGTTGTCTCCCTTTGATTTTGGTTCAAGTGTCTGCTTGTCTATATTTATGTCTTGTGAGGCTCTTTTCCTTTAGTCATTTTAATACCTTGGATGAATTGAATATTTTCCATCTTAGTTTAATTAAATAAATTTCACACTATGGTTATTTAATTATTTGATTTAATTGTGATTTAGGTGAATTAGTATGACAAATAGACATAACTTAAAATGACACTTTGCATGGAAGAGGCTTTAGTTCGAGACTTGGTTTGGAAAATAGGGGAGCTAAGGAGCATAAAATTTCATAACTAAATGGGCTTCAAAATGGTGTGATTTATTGAGTCTAATGAGGCACACTTGAAGTTTTCATGCACTTGCACATAAGGGATCAAGTTGACTCTTCAAAGTTTAAGATAATTGAAATGTGTTTGAGAAACTAGAAAGTAAATTTTAGATTTAAATTTGAATGGAATTAGGAGTGAATTTCAAGGCAATTAAGGAAGGATAAGAGCTTATCATATACATGCACTTATGGGATTAGGAGATCAATATTTGGATTATCACTCAAGTGACTTGCAACCTAAAATACCCTTAACCTTACTTGACCTAATGACTTGTTTGGAGTTTTATGGCAACTTGTTTAGTAGGTAGCCCTTATTATTTTCGTCCAAAACACATTTTAGAGAGATTAGGATCAGTTTTTTAGATCATTCACTCATATTTTTAGATTTCAAAACTTCAAGTTCATCAAATCCTCTCACTTCTCTCTCTATACTTCTACTCTCTCTCCTTTATATCTCTCAATCTAGAGGCCTTGGATTTGAAGTATTTTCTTATACGAGTTATGTAATTAATGACTTTACATTTTATATGAAAAGCCAAGATGCTCGGAGCACTATGCAAAATAGTGGTATAATGCTTGTAGCTCAATCAATGCATGTCTCTAGTTTTAAAGACAAGAACCCAATCTATGCAATGATGTCATATATCGAGATTATAGAGCACATTTGGGAATCGGATTATATCAAGTTTCATAAACCTGTCTTTTATTGCATGTGGGTTGACAATAAAAATGACTTTCGAATTGATGAGTTGGGTTTTATTCAAGTAAATCTTAATGAGATGGCTCATAAAGATGAACCATTTATCTTAGCATCATAAGCTCGACAAGTGTTCTATGTGTCAAATCTAGTACATCAAAATTGGTCGATTATTCTTTTAACAAATAAAATAGTTGGTAATGAAGAGGGTGAAGATTTCAATGTTGAGGATAACCCTTTCATGGGAACATCACAAACATTGGATATTTCAACTGGGGATAATACCTTCTATATTAGAGAAGATCACGTAAAAGGATTTGGATTGATGAGGGATATGTAGAACACACAAAAGAAAAAGAAAAAATAAATCTTAACACTTGTAAGATCTTTGTTTAAATTTACTTTTAGTTATTGAAAATTTACTTTTAGTTATTAAAAATTTACTTTTAGTTCTTTTAGGTAAATGGTTACCCCACCTGAGAAGAGTGGTGATGCTCCACTCATTGAAGAAGAAGCATTCAAGGAGGTTAAGTGGGGTAAAACTATTATGAAAGCAGTGATAAAGGCTCGAGTAGCTGGTCATAAATTATCAGTAAATTGAAATGATAGGGGCCAACTAGTTAAGTCTCCTTAGTTGGTCAGTTATATAGGGGTCTTAGCTCATCATTATGTGCCTTGTTGCATTATAGACTAGAGAAAGAAAAATAACCTATAGCCTGAAGAAGCAAAAATAATATTTAGGAAGATTTGTGTATATCTTTTGACTAGGATGAGAGTCATAGGTATTACATCATGAGAAAAGTAACATATGCTCATAGAAAATTTCATGCTACTCTCACAACATATCATCTAAAAGATGCAAATGAAGAGTTCAATCCTCATCCTACTGAAATGTATCCAGAGATCCAACAAGAGCATTTGGATGAATTTATTAAAATGCCGCAATTACTCCTTTTCAATATAGAGCAGGAAGAAAGAGCTATCTAGATATTAAGCATGGTTTGGTAAGTTTCAATTAATATCGTCTATTGATATTACTTATATATATAAGAAAATGTTTGTTAATCATTCTAATATCTTCTTTAAATAGAGGAAAGAGACTAGGCCTAACGCTCTAATTTCTCGAGTTCTTATTTGAAGATTGTTCGAGAAGATAAAAAGGCAAATTACCTGATGAACGCACTTGAAAAGTCTGAGAGGATTGTGTGAGTACTGATATTTTAGTGTATTAATTTATGTTCATTATTTACTTAATAATCAGTTTACAATTTTTTCAACAAGAAGCATTATCATAATTAATATCACAAGATAATGCAGGTGAACATGTAGATGTCCTTCGTAGGCTATTGGGAGCTCCAAAAATCTCTGGTCGCGTTAAAGGAGTTAGATTTAGAATTTCTCAAGGCACCTATTTTGGATGTTGGTCCAAAAGTTTTACCGAAGATGATTTTAATGCAAGGATGGAGAAATAAAGGTGAGAATGAAAAAAAAATTTCAAGCTTAAATGGAAAAGAGATTTGAGCAAGTGATTGGAGTCATAAATGTGCTATAAGGTAGCCCCAGTGATAAAGATAATTTCTCATTCCATACTAAAAAAGACTTTCCTAAGGTTATAATTTTTCTTTATATTATCTTCTCTTTATTCACAAATTATGTTTCATATTTTCTTAAAATATTAATTTTTTGATTTTTAAGGTGAGTCTCAATGTCAATTATGGTTAGAATCACCATATTGTCGTCTTGTGGCTCTCGAATCTGTGTATAATGATAATAGTATTACTATACACTTCAGACTATTATCTACTGATCACTTAAAGGTGACTATAACTATTCTAAAAGAAAATGATGTTGAGTTGCCAATGCAAATAGAAGATAAGGATATATTCACAATTCTTGTTGCAACTTACGTGGCTTGGCCTACAAAGCTAATTAAGTTACAGGTATAATAATTGATGATTCTTTAAAATCATTCATGTTTTCTTTCAGCCTTACCAATCCATTTTACATCTTGTGGTCCTCAAAATCTAAAAAAGTAGTAAAGAAACCAATCAAAGCAAAAGGAAAGCCGTCGAAAGGACCTACCTCTGTAACTAAGGCAGGGAAGACTAGCACAAAATCTACTTAGTTAAAATATCCTCATCAAAATGCACTTGAAGTGATTATGCGGACAACATTTAAAAATAAGATCCGTGAAGTAGAATTTGAGAAGGAGGTTTATGGTGAGATGATTAGCTAAAAATTAGTGACTAAAAATATTAATGAGATTTTGACCAAGAATTAGCTACAAACCATAAAAATTAGTTTATACATCAGGTACTTTCTAAATGTTACTATTTATTATGGTATTTATTTAATTTTAGTTATGAACGATTCCATTTGCTTCCATTTTAGGTACTTGTATCATACTTTTGTGATACTGGGCTCATTGTTAACAAAATTTTCATTTATTAGTCCTCACAACACTAGTACCTACAGTGTTAAGTACCATTCTCAAAAGATTACTAATGCATTCAAAGCCAAAGGCAAAAGAAACATGCTATTTTTAGCTCCTCACAATCTAGGGTAAGTTGTTATTGTTGTTTATCTTTAAATTCAATTAATATTTTAGTTAATGAAATATTTTATTTTTTCAAGCAACATTGGATACTTATTTGTATCAATCCATTCATCCCTGTGATTTATTATTTTCACTCATTAAGAGATAGTAACTTTAAGAACTACAAATCTATGAGTATATTATTTAATCAGTAAGTTTTTAGTACTATATTCTTTATATCTATTTATTATAACAATTAATTTTTACTTGGTGTGCTTAATCATTATATAATAGGGCTATAGCACATTATCAAGGTGGTGAATGTCTCCCTCCAGACACCGAAAGGCCTAATCTTGTTGAGTTTTATTCATGGAAAAGAATAAAAGTTTGTATTATTTTCTTAATAAAATAAATTGGTATGTATCTAAATGATTGTTTGATTAATATTTTATATTTGTTATTCTAAATATGCTATTCTGGATTGATGTAGAATTTTTCAAAAATTCTAGAACTTTCAAGTTATAGGGGAGACTTTGTCGGATTTTTGATAATAAATACTTGTAACATATATATAACTTTATCCCTAAATTATTTTAAATTAAGTTAAAATTTGTTTCTACCACATTTTGATAATGACATATTTTATTGTTTTATAGGTACCTACATAATTATAAGGTTGGGAGTATGGATACTATGTTATAAAGTTTATGAGAGAAGTAATCACACAAAAATAGTTGATCATTTCTAAAAATGTAAGTCAAAAGCTTTGAAATTAAGTTAATATAATGTTAATTATTTATATACTGCTTTCATATCTTGTGTAGTATTTTGTTAGAGTAAGATTTTCGAATTTTACTATAGAGCAAATAGAAGATTTAGTTGAAAAGTAGTTAGAATATATTATTGGCTGTTTGTGATAGGAAGTTAGATTTCAATGTTAGAAAAATACTAATAGTATCATTTGTTAGGCTTGTTAGAAATTAAACTAGCTAGTTTAGGAAATTGAAATTGTTGTTTTAGTTTTAAGTTATTTCCTTGTATATAAATTTTTATGTTGATATTATTTCTAAATTAGCTTTTGATATTGTGCTTAGTCATTGTTAAAGAGATAAAAGGAGAAATTTCAAAAAATCTATTTAAAAAATAAATAAATACAATCTACGGTAGCGCTCCTAAAATGAGCACTCCCATAGAGTACACATATGGGAGTGCTCTTCAACTGAGCACTTTTGTATGCTGACATACAAAGCGCTCTTCTAGTATGTGCTCTCATATGTGCCTCAGCTAATGTATTTTTAGCCTTTATATACAGGAGAACTTTTCAAAAAGAACTCCTGTATCGTATACATATAGGAGCGCTCCTGTATATTCCGGAGTGCTCGATACAAGAGCACTTCAAAAGCGCTCCTTAAGGCTAAAAAAAAAAAGCACTCATGTAAGCTTATTTTGTAAAAGTGGCTAGAACTAAAACTTCAACCTTACACAAAACAGGGCCTACTAAACCTATATCTTAGACCAAGTATGATAAGTATGGGTGGTTTCTTGAGTCCTTACTAGCGAAGCATAATCAATACTTGGACTATCAGGACTTCCTAACCTTACACAGAGTAAGATCATGACCCCCTACCCTAGTCTAAAGTATACTCATGGATATTCTCCTAGATCCTTCCTGGCGGAGCAAGGTCAATGCTCAAGACCTTCAGGACTTTTTAGCCTTACACAAAATAGGGTTGTGACCCCCTACCCTAGTCTAGGGTACACTTGTGAATGCAATACACATACCTCTTTGCATACATTTTAAGCACCACTCACACACACATGCATCATTCTTTTACAATTTTGCTACTCTATCATTTCATAAAACACAATGCTTATAATTCCTACAAAATACTTGTAAATCGTATTACAAACCAATAAATAAAAAAGATACTCTAGTCACTTTTTACTCTTATTACTAAGGGTTACCTTTCTTGCTAAACTTCTCAATTTGTGTCAACTTTCACGAACAATCCTCAAATACTTAATCTATACAATAACATCCCTTACTCAATTTCCAACATTCACACAGGGCATTGATTTGGCTATGCCAAATCCCTCAATAGATGAAATGGTTTAAATAACCCATTTTGAGTTCAAGCAACCCATTATGTATAGTCATTTTCCCTTTAGTTTACTTAATTGACCAAGGCATTCCTCTTTCTCATTGGTTTATCAATGTTCCCCATTTTCAACCTAATAACTTTGGTTACTTTAAACTTATATCCTTAAGGTTCAATCATTAAGCTTCAAACTAGTCATAAAATCTTAGTTTCACCCCTGGAACCCCTTTTCATACCTATCTCTCAAATTTTAACTCCTTAAAACTTCTTTATTTAATTTTTTCTACAACTAAACTTAGAGAAATTAGGGTAGAAACATAGTACAGGCTGGTATGAAACTTACCCGACAAGTCATTAGCTAAAGCAAACTCTTAAACTCCTAATTATTGATGCCCTAGTAGATATAAACTCCATATCCTCTCCTTTATGCATTTCTCTCACTTTCTCTTCTAACTTTCATGAGCTAAGCGTGTTAGCTATAAATTTGTGCCATGCATCACGGCACATGGCACAGTGAGACAAATCTCAGTAGTGCTCGCTCGTTATGTTTTGATTCACAGTTTTACCATTTGACATTGTTAACATACCAGCCAAAAATCAACACAAAACATCAACCCATCATTTAAAACCATAATCAATCTACTAATTACTAATTTACCCTTAATTAGTAACTAGTTTTCTTAGATTAAAATTCAGGATATTACAAATATGGAGACTCAAATAAGCAATTTGGCTAGCTTAATTATTGAAAAGAGTCATAATAAACTTCCAAGCAATGCTAAAGTCAATCCATGAGAGCAAGTCATGACAGTCACCTTACAGAATGATAAAGAACTCTAAGAGGTCAATAATGAAGCTAAAAAGATATATAAAAGGGTAAGCAAATAGAAAAATGATGAAGACAATAAGGTAATCGAAGTACCAAAGTTAATAATGCAACTCAAGGTGACCATTCTCCTTCTAAGGCCAAACCTTATATACCCCCCTACCATATCCTGAGCACCTTTCAAAAAAAAATCTAGATTTAGGCTTCTAAAAATTCCTTGAAATGTTCAAGAAAATTCAAATTAATATTCCCTTTATAAAGGCATTGTCAAAGATGCCTTCTTATGCCAAATACATCAAGGAGCTAGTTTCAAAACAAGAAAAGGTGAGAAGAATATATCACAATTGCACTTATAGAGGAGTGTAATGTGATTTTATAAAAAAAGCTACCACCCAAATTGAAAGATCCAGGGAGTTTCACTATTCCTTGTGATGTTAGTTCTAATATTATTGAAAATCGTTTATATGATTTGGGTATGAGTGTTAACTTAATGCCTTATTCTTTATGTAAGAAACTTGGGATAAGATAACATATATCAAGCCGATCAATGTGATTCTTCAACTCGTAGATAGATCACTCAGATATCCACATGGTATAATTGAGGATGTGATAGTGAAAGTCAATAAACTTTATATTCCTATAGATTTTATTATTCTAGACATTGAGGATAATTGAAATATCTCACTTATATTAGGAACACCATTTTTAGCCACTAGGGGTGCCTTAATTAATGTGCAAAAGGGAGAATTAATATTTAAAGTAGGTGAGGAAAAAGTGATATTTAAATTTACTAAAGCTACTGATCTCCCTAGTTTTGAGAATTCTTTATGCAGCATATCATGACATAAGAACAAGAGAAACAACCAAAGGACCCTCCCTTACATACTTTAGAAAACAAAGAGAAGGAAATTAGCAATGGAGAAGGGAGGGAGCTACAAAGTCATCCTATAGATCCACCCACTAGTCCTCACAAAAGTTCAAGCATTCATATATTGTAGTCAAACTGGAAACTCCCTTACTCATTAATAAGAATCCTCTCTAAGGGGAGGATGAATGTTAATTAAGATAGGAAGGTGTCTTTTGATCTAGGTGGACAAGGATTCCTACCATACTCAAAAGGCATCTCTTGAGTTTGCAACTTTGTCTAACTATAGACATTAAATGTAGAACTTGTTAAGGGGCAACCTAATTTTTTTCCTTTTCATTGTTATTTTAATTTTTTTGTACTATCCGTTATCCACATAAAATTTTATTTGATCATTAAGACCCCTCTGTAAGATAAATTGCAGGATTATAACGCTTAAAAAGGAGCTTCTTAAAGGTTATCAAAAGAAAATTAAATAGGGGAGTCTCAATTCCTTTATCTTTTTCTTTTTTTGCAAACATTAAGGACAATATGAAATTTAATTTTTCCTTTTCATTGTTATTTTAATTTTTTTACTGTCTGTTATCCCCATAAAATTTTATTTGATCACTAAGACCCCTCTCTGAGATAAATTGTAGGATTATAGCTTAATAAAGAGCTTCTTAAAGGTTATCAAAGTCCCATCAAAGAAAATTAAATTAGGGGAGTCTCAATTCCTTTATCTTTTTTTTTCTGCAAACACTAAGGACAATGTGAAATTTAAGTTAGGGGGAGGATACATCATGATAATTTTCTATTGCTTATGCTATTATAATTTCCTTAGCGATCTACATGCTGCAATTGGCCTTATTTTTAAAAATTTTGAATTTTTTTGGATTTGTTATTTTTTTGCAGTATTTTATTTAGCTATATAATTACTGAAGGAAACTATGTATTTTAGAAAGAATTTAAGGCTACCAATACCCCATGGGAGTTTGTCAAAAATATATTTAATGCACAAATTATCTATCATATTTATGCATGTAAATGCTTGGAAAGCTAATACCTTGCAAAGTAGTTAATAAGAGGAATGATCCTGAAAAACAAAGAAAAAAAATGCCAAATATCCACTCCACTAATGCCAACTGTGCCTAGTAATCAGGGCCCTTTATCACAATGTCGGTCTTTGAGTCAAAAAACTTAGTAACTGTCAAGAATGTGCCAATAAAGTTTCCCAAGTCTGAGTAACCAAGCCCTTGTATCACAAATATGGGAGTTCATGTCAAAAGGACCTAAGGATTATCTAGGATGAAAGGCAATTTATGAATAGCTAAAAATGGTAATCCTATTGTACTAACTTAGAAAAAGAAATAGGTAAGGCTTAAGGGTATAGAAAAATTCATTCCACAACTAAGTGCTCAATCAGAACTAAATTTATACCCTGTGATGGTACTAGTAGAATTATTGGCTTTCTCTCTCACATTGAAGCTCAGTAGGTTGGTTGTATGGTTAAGTTTTACTAGTTCTTTGAGCAAAAATTCCATATTTGATATACTTATTTAAGGAATGAGTCTGAACGCAGAAGTATTTGCTTGAGGACAAGTAACAAACTGAGTATGTGGGAATTTGATAAATTCATATTTAAATAGGTATATGTTTTGGTTTATATTTGATTAAAACTATTAAAATTTCATATATACTTAATTAGTATTTATATATTTTCCTCTAATCACTTAATTATAGGATAAGAAAGAATTTTGCTATAAGATTTACTCATATTTTTTATTTTTATAGTTTTTAGGCGAGAGAATAAATCAAATGGAAGAAAAGAATGAAAAAAAAAATATATATATATATATACACACACATATATAAGAGGAATGAGGTCATCATTTAAAATCTCATTATATATATATATATATAAAATTTAAAGCATTGATGGAAGATAGAAAGAGGAGATGCGGACGTGCTATTTCAAGGAGGGAAAAACAAAGAGACATACATGATATATTAGAATCCTACATCAACTAGGGAAAACAAGGATAAGCTTTCACTTTAACTATAAAAAAATCCTCTCTATTAAGAGGGAAGACATCCAATCACTTATCTAAATACCACAATAATTCTCTCTGAGATGTTTAGAACCCATAGGAAGCATTCTAAATGCTGAAAACAATATTATTGAGAAGTTCTACAAGTCATAATTATTTCTTTTCTACTACTTAATTTTCTCTGTGATCATTTTTCATGATTGAGGACACCATTTGATTTTATTATGTGTTTCTAAATTACTCAGTTGGGATAGGGATGCAGCCCAATAGAGGAGCTAGATTTTTACTTTTTTTTGTTTTAACTCTTTACATTTATATTTATAAATATTTTTGGTTGCTTGAAAGCACTCCTGTAGGTTTTGATTGTTTATTAGAACAGCATACAAGAGAGCCTTTATTGAGAGTGGTCTTGTAGTTTCCACATAGATAATAATAAAAAAAACTTAACCTATGAGAGAACTTTTAACATAAGCGCTCCCGTTGAGCTAGGTATCAAAGATCTTGGTTTACATAATAGAGCCTTTATCTTCAAGCTTTGCTGGAAACTCTTGATAAATGACAAATCTCTAAGGGTTCAAGTTCTTAAGTCAAAGTATAAATGTGGAGATGATATAATTCCAAAAGTTAAGAAAAAAGCTAATGCCTCCTTGACATGGAGGAGTGTTGTAAAATGTTGGGAGAGTTTTTCAAATGGAGTAGGAAGAAGAATTGGCAATGGCTGAAGCACTAGGTTTTGAACTGTTATGTGGGCACCCTTTGATGTTCCTCTTGCTCATCTTGTAAGGGGAAATAACTATGATGCTGAAGCTTATGTGAAAGAGCTTGCTTTTGAGAATGAAGACTGGAATATTGAAAGAATGAGGATTTGGTTGCCAAGAAACATTATTGATAGCATTGTTTACACTCATTTCCCGATAGATAAGAGAGGAGATGATTCTTTATATGGAAACCATCTTTGGATGGTAATTTTAATGTTTCTTTTGCCTATAGATTTCTTATTGCAGGTACACCATTTGCAGCATGAGAAATTTGGAGTAAAATTTGGTGTTGGATCGATCCAGAGAAGATCACGATCCATTTATGGCTAGTAGCTCAAGGTTGATTACACATAACAGCTTTGAGAGTCTAGCGAGGGCTTGGGGATTCTGACCAGTGTTTGTGGCGTTGTAACTAGGAAGACATAATGCATCTTCTAAAAGATTGCATGATGGCAGAGGAATAATGGAAGAGTCTGGTCTGAGCACAGGAATGGAGTGTTTTCAAGGAGCTAGAGGGAGCTGTGGAATTTGAAGCATGATGCTAGAAACAAGAGGCCAAAACATTTACCTTGGGATGTCTTGTTTGAGTATGTTTGATGGGATTTATGGTGTTTTAGATGTAAAAAGGTTTTTTTCACATAATGATGAGGAAGAAGAAAATAGATTCTGGATATTATTTGGAGAGTTCAAAATGATACGAGGCTGCTAAATCTATCTTCTAGTATGTCTCATGATGCTGGAAGAAAGAATAGTCATTGGTCAAGACCAAATGATGTTGTTATGAGGCTTGATATAAATGGTCCATTTAGAGAGGGAGTTTCAAGATGTGGTGGTGTAGTTAGAAATCATAAAGCTGATTGGGTTTTTTATTTTCATTCAAATGCGGGAAATTTTCCTTCTGCTATGACTAAAATTATTGCGATAATCCAAGGATTGGAACTTTTCTCGCAGAAGGGGATTCAATGTGTTAATGTGTTTATAGATTGCGCAAAAACAATGAAACTCCTTACTTGTGCTGAGTTAGCAAATCATCCTTTTAGAGATGTAATTTACTACGCTAGGGTTCTTTTGTGTAATAGTAATTATGTTTCACTGTCTTTTGTGAGGATCCTTTATGTCTTTTGATCAACTTCCACCTTACTGTTAGAAGATGGTGGATGATGGATGATGAGAGGTGATTTTCTTACATATATTATTACTCAAAACCTTGATTGGTTAATGGTATCTCTTTGAATTCAAAAAAAATTAGGGAAAAAATGTTAACCCCATAGGTTATCATATTCATGGTCAAATCGATTCTCTTTGAGTTCCGTTTACTATGAAGGAAGTTCTTTGATGATGATAATCTCCTCAATAGTCATATTACAAACTTTTTGGCTAATCAGTCTATGTAGTCATTTGAATTTCCACCATTTAAGCGCAGTCTTGTGACTTGTGAAGCCATTCCAAATAAAAACCCACTTGTGTAATTGTAAGGGTGGCCATGCCATCTAATTATTTATTTATTTTTATATATATGTCACTCTTTAAATTATTATTTTTACTTATATGTTATTTTACAGTTTTTGAATTTCAAAATAATATTATTTACTACTTTTTGTTAGTTGATTAATTATTTTGCAGTATATCATAGTACATGATGCTCATTCACTGAAAAATAGTTTAAAAGAAACTATGCTTGTTAACCCTTAATTTTTTTTATAGGTAGTTTTGATTAGTTGCTTGAGAATGCAGTTTAATACACATTAGGATTAATTATAAACTATTTAATTAACAGAACAATTATTATAATCAAGGATTAGGTATATATAGACACATGCTAGCTAACTTCTGAGTAACAAAATACTGCTTACCATAAAAAAGCATTGAAAACTAGATCAATTATTGAACTGATCAAAATATTAGTCTAAGGATTAATGATCAAAACTGTAATCAAATTATAATCAAACCTAACCAAAATGGTCTATTAATTCAATCTAGGGACTAATTTGAATTTAAATGCATCATCCATGGTACACAAACAAGACTCGACATGCACAGTTCCTTATCGTGAGATTATTCAATACACTTGTAATTTATTTCATAGGAAGTGGTCTTTGTCTATTAATTTTATCTTTAGAAATGTTATTAGTCATGCTCATTACCTTGCTAAGAAAGCTTTGATAGAGAGCCCTTTTCTTGACTGAATTTCAGTTTTCAGTCCCAACAAAAAACAGAGTTAATGCTTTAAACTACTGCTGCTCCTTCTTATTCTTCTTTTTCTGAAAGCATTAAATGAAGTTTGAGGTGAAGGTTGTTCGTGTCTGATTGCTTGCTTGAAAATAACGAATGGAAGAAGAAAATAAAAGCAAGCCATGAAAATCAAAGGGAATAGCTTATGATGAAGTTGGATTATATTTGTCTTTGAATTTCCTCACCATTTCTTCTACTCTCTCTCTCTCTCTCTCTCTCTCTCTCTCTCTTTCAATTAAATGAAGCTCACTGCATTTTCCATTTTTTTTTTTGTTTACGTTGAGAATGTTGTTAGAAACTGCTCATCATAGTAAATACACTTGTCTGTAAATTTCATACTTCCCAGTTAACATTCATGCAAGTCCATAGTCCCCTCTATCTATGCAGTTCATTATCCTATACGCATACACTAGCTTCAGAATGTTGCCCAACATTTCTGTGTAAATTTACTTGATACTTGGTTGCAAGTTTCAATAGAACATGTTACCTTGCTATATATAAATATCATGAAGGGTACACCACCCTGTAATCGACAGCATTAGTTTGTCTGAGAGAAGGAATAATATTAATATAATTCAAAGAGTGAGATGGGCTCAAACCGTGAAGCCATTGACATGCCAGATATGTAGGGCATTGCTTCCCTAGCAGATAGGTCACGGTCAAAGACACAGTGCTCTCAGAATTCAACACCTAATGGCACTTCTCAACAAAGCACGCAAGGCTTTGCGTCCCCAGCAAATGACCGTCGTGCCAATGCCTCTAACAACTCTTCAGGTCGTGATGGTACTCCTCTCCCAGACCAGCGGGGCACTTTTGCACCTGGATGAAACAATATCTGTTTTGCATCTAGCTAGCTAGGTTAACTACTTGTTGGCTTCCATAAATAAAGTTAACTAGCTAGATTGCCGTTTTTATGAATAAATATATTCGAGTCCTAAAAGATTTATAAACAATCCTGTGAATGTTGCTTAATTTTTTGTTCTGTCTTGCTCCATGTTATGTTATCATTGGAATATAAAAATAAAAGAAGTTTGGTGTAAGTTTTCTTAATCCTCTTCAACTGGTAGAAATCAATGCATGTGTTGCATTTTGGATGTTATTGACTAAAAAAGTAACTACGTTTGTCATGTTAGGATTTAATTAGTTTACCATATTGTTTTTCACAAATAAACTGACATTAATTACTTTGACGTTAACGGCCAACCTTAATTTCACCTATAATTCTACGAGACCTGGTTGATCATTATTTATTTCCGAATTTATTTGACTTTTAATTTAGAAAACTATGAAAGCAATGGATGTGTAAATAAAAAATGGTCATCATGAACTCAGGTGAAAAAAAAGAAGTTCCAAGAGGGGGAAAAAAAGAAACAAAAATGGCTTTGAACATCGCGTGGCATATAACACTTAAATATCTAGAACCTTTTTTTGGTACTGTCTAGAAAAAACTATACAAGCTAAGTCTTTTTCTTTTCTTTTTTTTTGTAGCATATTTTTTTTTACTAAAGGTAATTAAATTAATAATGATATAGTGCTGTGGTATCATTATTGTCTTAACAGAAAATGTTGGAGCGCCCTAACCTATATATTCTACACAATTAATTAGGTAATTAACATTGTAATCCTCAAGCTGGGGAAGGAAAAAAATATAGGGAAGCCAGTTCAAGTTGACTTATGCCACAATCCACTGGGTATTTTTTCAGAATCTCAAAACTGAAAAGTAATGAAAGGGAAGTTCATAGAAAGTTATCAATTAATGATATTAATAAACAGAAATATCTTGGTAAACTTCAATGTCAATCACTTGAAGTTTACTTGCATTTTCTACCTTCAATATCAAAGACTGATAAGTAATAAATATCCCTACCCTATATAATGCACATACGGTTCATCAAACCAGGGTTAATTCAAGACATTATTGTATCATTATTCTTCAAGTATAATGTCTCAGAATATAAGCATTCAGAAGGTTTCTATGCCCTGGTCAACAGCTAATTGTACTAGTTGCTTCCCTATCTCCCTTTTGGCATAGATATATGGCAAAAATTTATATACTTAAAATATTTATTTTTTACCTTTTTTTAGATTATTTATTTTACAACAAACTCTTATTGTTAAAATTATCAACATATTAAATTTATTTGTTTTGATTTAATTGGATAAAAATATATTCATAGAAGATTAAGTAACTAAATGGTTGTTCTAAATATATATGCCCTCTGTTTATATATATATATATATATATATTGAAATTGAATGGGTCGTCCAAGGTGCGCTGTACAAGACTCAAACATGACAGTTCATACGCTTTAAACTTGTTCTTCTTCTTTAACGCAAGCATTAAATGAAGTTTGGTGAAGCATCGCGTTCACGTCCGATTGGTTGATTAGATAACGAAATTCACAGAAAAATAAAATTAGCAGCAAATCAAAGGGAATGACTTAAGTTGAAGGTGCAAAGTATTTGTCTGCTAATTTCCACAGCAATTCCCATCATTTACTTCTACCGTCACATCCCGCGGATTAAGCTAATTTCACTGCATTTTCCGAGTTTTTTTAATAACAAAGCGACTCATGTACAAGCACCGGTAACATTTTTCTATAAATTTCATGCAAGTTCGTATGACGCTTCTTCAGAATGTTGCCAAAATTTCTGGGTAAATTTACTCAATATTTTGTTTTTTCAATTCATATATGCACCCTGTGTATATAAATCTATGAAGGTGTGAGTTGTGAGAGTAATCAAGCTTGAGATGGGCTCAAACTGAAATGCCAGATATATGTGAAGGGCATTGCTTGCCCGGAAATAGGTGGTTGAGACAAGCATAGCCCTCTCATCAAGTTTCTTCAAGAGATGCCACTCCATTACCAATGATGAAGGACGTTATTCCTTCACCAGCAAATAGCTAGGTCGCAAACGACACCGCAGCACTCTCACGCTTCTTTATCAAGAGCTAGCTTTCAAACCCCAGATATGCAGGAAGTTGCTTCCCCAGAAAATGGGCATCACCCCCTGTGTCTCTGACACTTCTTCGTAACTTAAATTAATGCCCCTCGCTCATCTGGCTAGCCATAGTTATCCCACCCACCATTATATATCTATGTATATAATATAATATAATAGAATATAATATATATATATATATATATAGATATATTATTTATCTTGTCAGTAATCATCTCATTTATCTGTATTATAACTTTTATTTATTATTTAAAAAACAATAAAATATACAATTCATTAGTTTACAAAATATTTTTTTGATTAATTTCATCTTTTTGTTTATAAAAATAACAACAATTATTTATAGTATATTTTTAGTTAAATTATTATAAAAACTGAGCATTCTTATTAAATGTAGATTCATTTTTATTATTAATTTTATATTATTAAACTTTTTAAGATTGCTTTAAACATGTCAGATATTTAATGTACATATTACTGTATTAACTTATTTTTTTACAAAATTTGAAGATCAATCCTAATATTCCTATCCAAATAATCAAAAACATATAAAATATAAACGTGCTGTAATTATTTTTAATTCTTTCTTAAATTTAATGTATTAGATGCTTTGCTTATAAAATACATATTAGACATAATAGTTTCAATATATTTATACAAGGGATCTATATATTCTTCCAAAAAATATCATAGTCAACATTTATGTGATTTCTGCATTGATTGATACCCTGATATTTTGTTACAGATGTACTGACACCACTCTCTATGTTTAATATCAATTAGATAATAAGAACTGTGATAATTATTTTCAAGTTTTCAAGAACTTGCATGATATTTTTTCTTTCCTAAATGACATAGTTGTCTTTGTTGTAAAATCTATTAGTAAAGTCCAACAATTAAAAATTAATTATTACTTTTTTTGAGAAATGACTACTTTTCTTAGATAAATAACTATAATTAAAATGGGATGTGAAAATAAAGTTCAACAACTAAAAATTAATGACTACTTTCTTTAAAGAAATGACTAGTTTTGTCATAGAAATTAAATGACTAGAACAGAATGTCAAACTATAAGTTGTTTTATATAACTTTTTTATAAGTGAAGTCGAATAATCACTCCCTCTGTTCAAAAATGTAAGGCATTTTTTGAGGAGTTGGATGTTTAAAAATGTAAGGCATTTTTAGTCTTTCAAGATGTAATCATTGTCTTTTTTCTAAAAGTGCCTTTATTGATGGTGACTTTATATTTATTATAGGGTAGTTAATAGAGGTAAATATGAAAAGATAGAATTAGTTTGAAAATAGGTAATAACTTTATTAGGGTGAGATTCAGTTAAAAATATCTTACATTTTTTAACAGAGGGAGTAGAATCTAGTTACTATTTTCTTGGACAATGATTAGAATGGAATAGCGTACTACAAGTTGCTCTATCCATGCAAATTTTTTTTATCAGTAAAATACAACAATTAAAAATCACTTACTATTTTTTTTTTGGAGAATGAATATTTTTCAAGGGCAAACTATTAGAACAAGTTACCAAATTACAAGTTATTTGCTTTTTTTTATAAATGAAACTTCAATGATTAAAAATTAGTTATTACTTTTTTTTTTGAAAAATGGCTAGAACAAACTAACAAATTACAAATTATATGGCCATAAAAAATATTTTTCACATTAAACTAATTGATAGGAAAGTACAAAGATTAGAAATAATTATAATATTTCACGGTATCTAATTATCATCGGTAAATTTTATGAATATTTTCTCTCATTCTCCCTATTATTAACCTCGTTATAAAAATGAGTGGGACTTTTGTTTTTGAAATGCATTTTAATAAAAACAAAGAATTAATGTGTATTTTTTATTGTACTTTCGTTCAATGAGTGCTTGACATCCTCTTCTAATAAGTGGGAAATTTTTTTCCTAAACCATTTTTTACAAGAGCAAAAATCCTCCTCCATCAGTTATCCATTAACTTTGCCATTTTTTGCTAACTTTGTAATATCCCAAAATTTTAATTATGTTATTTTGTTTATTTAGATAATTAATCAACGGAACTTACTTTGGATGAAAACTTAAAAAGTATGAAGGAAATAATGTAATGACTCATCTTATTAAAATAAGTTAACTAAGCTAATCAAGCTATTGTTTGATGGGTTATTTAAAGAAACAGATGATTTTATTTTTTTGGATGGGACCTTTTGCATTTTAAAATTGGGCATTTGAAGCTTGTCATAGAGACCTAATTCATAATTTTTGAAGGTCTATGGAATAAATTATGAATTTTAAAAGTTTATTTAAAAAAATGGGTATTTGTCACGAAATTTTTCTATGAGAAATTCCATGAGAAGCATCAATTTTTTTTTTTTTTGAAAAAAAAGGGACATCAGTAGAACATATCAGATGCAAAGAACACAAAGAGAAAGAAGCCTACTATGCTAGGGCACGAAATTTCCATCTCTTGGAGCTTGTTTTGAAGCATCTAATCATTCCTAATCATCAAAGTAAGGTTTTATCTTCAATCTACTTTTATTTTCTTCAAGTTTCATCAGTTGGTTTTCTAGCTCCCTTCACTTAAATCTGAATAAATGGCTGAAAATCTGATATGATTGAGTTGTTTGGTAGTTGATTTATGCTCTTGGGAGTTGATTAGAGATTCCCTTTTGAAAATTTTAACGGTGGGAACTTAAATGTGTTACTTTAGCTCAAACCCTAAGTGCTCAAGAAAGGGATTTTGATTTTTAGAGCTTTTTCTCATTTGGAACTTGTAATTCAAGCTTTGGGGTAACTCAGTGGAGCCTATTGGAATAAGAAATTTAGCTTGGATTATAAGTTTGGAGGATTTTTGAATTTTGCTCGAAGTTATATCTGAATTTTCATGGAACTTTTGTTGTAGCAAATAAGATGTTATGTAAACGAGAAATTTATTTGGTTGGCAACTTAGATAACAAAGAAGTTATGTTTAAAGTTTCAAAGTATTTGAAGTTGATTTGGTTTATCTTTTTGAACTCAAGATTCCTTACTCTAAAAATTTAAAAAAAAAAAAAGGGCTTATAAGATGGAAATTAAGACCATTAATAAAAATTAGCAGTAAACTTGTGTTGTTGGGCTTGTAGGCCTATCTTGAGCTTATTGGTAGATTTGAGTTGAGATTGGTACCCATTTACTTTGGTAGTTCTAGTTTTGGTTTCTCTTCTAACTTGAAGAGTAGAGGTAACTAGAGGTTTATTTATTTTTATTCTTAATATCCAACCATTATAAATATATAAAATTAATGTTGATAATTAAATATGATGTTAAATGGAATTATGAATATTGTTATGATCATGGAAGACTAAATATCCTATGGAATTGAGATTGTTGATATATATATATATATATATATGCTATACTATGTTGTTGATGTCAATTATATTTTATCATTTATTACCATGTGATAATGATGCATGACCCTAAACTATTTAACTGATGACCGGGTGGTAGAAGAAACATGTGACCACTTGTTAGCCTACTTTCACTAAACCATTTACCTTGGGCCTAGTATGAAAGGTGATAGGGCTAGAGTACTACACTAAATTAGGGCACATTTAGCTTCAAAATGTGTAGGCCCACTAGTGCTAAATCCTAAACTACTTAGAATAGAAGGGAAAGGGTAGGAATGTACTATCATTAAAATGGGACTTAGTTCTAGAAGGTGATTAGAATTATAATGATAATGTTGAATTATTGGTATTTTTTATCAACATGGCTAAGAATGTTAAGAAATTTACTTTTGATTACTGAGATTTATCTCACCCCTCATTCTACATTTTTCAGGTGATAGCTCTAATAACACAAGGCACATGAGCAGTGACCTCCCTTTTTTCGATATAGACCACATCGCCCCTATTCCATATACTTGGTATGTGTGCTATAAATTGGGAGTTTATTGTACAAATGCCAAGTGCTAAATTTTGATATGTTTAGCTAACTTTTGAAATTATGTAATATCCCTTAATTCCAGTAAATTATATTTTTGGACTTATGATTAGTGTTAAATACTGTATTATAATTGGGTTGAGTGTTGTAATATTATTTTATAGATTGTTTTGTTATCTTTATGATTGTGTTAGGCCTCAAAGGTGGAAGTCCTCCACTAGCTTAGGCTATACTATTTATGTATGTGGTGAATTCCTCGAGGCAAGATCCTAGGTAAGTCTTTGAAAAATGTAAACTTTTATTATATAAATTGTTATATCGAATTATGAGCAACGGGTGTTACATATATTGCAATATCCACCTTGACATTATCAAGACAACACTCTAAGACACCGTTGTGATAACCAAGATCAATTAAAATCTCAATTAAAAGTTATCACAACCTAAGGGTTTAAAAGTAATTAGTTCAAAAAGTAGGGATCCCAAGAAAATGTTTTTTGAAAAGTTGAGCTCAAACTATAGTTTAAAATAAATCAAATAGGATAACGGAGTATAGGAAACAAACAACATTTAAAGACAAATAGAAAAAAATCTAGAATCTTCCTAGAAATTGGCCCGTCTACACGATACCAGCCACACTTGCCATTATGGCATATAGCACAGAGAGACGAGTCCCTCAGCATACATTACACCGCAGCATGATTGTCATGCACCGTGGCTCGTGTCTACTGTCATGATAGCCTTTTGAACTTTCAGTGCATGTTGTTTTGCCATCCGATGTCCAATTCGAGCTATTCAAGTATTTACATGAAGCTCTTAGAGCCTTCTAACTAATGGCACTAGTCTCACACCCAAATAATCATCCATTAAAAAGAAGGATACTTGAACCTAAAATAGTTTCTTTTTACCTCAAAACATATTTAAAGGTGTCCAACTCACATCACCTAATGCCATTAGCTCCGGAATCACTTTGACCAACTCAAATAAACCACACACAACATATAAGGATAATCATATCACATAAATAACCTTTTATATACAAAATGACCACCAAACCCCCAATTCTCAATAGTGCAATAGGGTGGATAATATTTAACAAAGATATTATTTTGGTCATTCCAACACATAGTTAACACAATTATATCACTTGGACTAGTATCTTGTGGCAGTTCACACACATTTAATCACAAGCACATTTAATCTAGGCCAAGATATGCACTCATTTCATAAATTTTCATACAAGTAATAACAAACAATGTAATGTTCCTAGGTTATCATAACATAACATATTCATTACAAAACCCAAAAAGAGAAAAGAAGAGCTATACAATGATGCTCTTTACTCTTCGATCGTCCCTTCCTTTCTCTTGCCCCTATCGAAGCCCTCACCTATAAAATCTATGGGATGAGATAAACATCTCAGTGATAAAATAATTTACTGCTATTAATTAATATGTACAACCATAAGGGAGTGAAGTTAATATACACAAAACATATGCTTAATATATTTCATCATAATCTTTTACATAATCAATATTCATTTATGCTATCATAATCATTCTACCATCCAAGCTTTCATGTCATCCTAACTGAAACCATAGGCTCTTGGACTAAGTACATATTAATAAAGGCCCGAGCTCACCTTCAATGGTAGAATCACCGAACCAAAGGTGTCCTATCCTACTTTTAGACTATGGTCACCCCCTATCGCATATGAATTTGGGTGTTGTTACTCCAATACCACATCACTGATGCTAAGGAGCATCAATCTCCAATGTCATATCCTATTTGGATACTAAGGAAATAATCTCTAACATTGTGCCTTATTAGATACTAAGGAGATACATCCCATATGGCCTTCTACTATTCCTTCCTACTAGTGAACTCCGACCCCCTATCATGGTTATGCTCACACATCTCATACATAATACATATTCATATTCACTTTGCATTAAATTCATATAAGATTTTCATAACCTTCATCATTTGGAAATCATTCCACATGCTCAAAATCATATTTTGCAATATGCAATGCTTTTAAATCATAAGTAGAAAGTTTACATATCTACTCACAAACAGTTAAGCAACATAATCAAATAGTGTAAATTATTCATCACAAAAAGGGTTACTGTAGTTTAACATTAGCTCCACACGTTCTTACTCACATGATAATACTTGAGCACACTTAATCTATACAGTTAAGAGATGATTATCAATTATCACTTCAAATAGACCTCAAAATCACCATATCTCAAGTACCCACTACACACAAATTCCTTATTTAACAAAACCAACCCTTCCAACACACCCTAACAATCTGATTTAACATCCAAACACTCTAACATAACCAACCATATATCTACATTGTTCCAAAACTCTTAAATTTATACCTAGGATTCATCCAAACCTTTATCAAAAATTGAAACACCACAAACCCTATAAATCTAGGGTTAGAGGCTTGATTTAACTCTCTAAAATCTTATCTAAGGCCATGGGTTTGGCCAATACCCAAAAAAAACCAAAATCAAAGCCCCTAATGTCCTAAAAAGCAGAAATTTCACATAAAGAGGAGGGAGAGGGAATAGGAAACTTACCCAATGATAATTTAAACTCTAAATGCCTCCAAAACTCTTATAATGTCGAGCCCTAGCTACCATAAGCCCCTCCTCCATCACTCCTTTCATTTTCTCTCTTTCTCCTTTATGATTTTAGGTCTGCTTCTCGACTAATAAGTGTAGATTTCTACACATGCACTGTGGCCCATGGCACGTTCATTGCGACGCATGGGACACAGAACCTCACACACAAATTAAGTCTCTCTCCATACCATGGCCTGCTCAATCTCTGATTTAACCTTCTTCTAAAGCTGTTCAATGATTCAAAAACTATATTAGTCTCCTATAGGCATCATAAATCAATAATTCACTTAGAATTACCATTCTACCCTTATAAAGGAATGATATTTTCAAAAAATTAATATTGATTAAGTCTCTTAATTTTTTTAGGTCATTTTTTATAATTTTTTTAATCAACTAACAATCAAATTAACAGATATTTAGAATTGAAATGTCACTTGTTCTTAATTAGTATTTTCATATAATGCCATTTGCTTTCAATATTAAAATTAAAAAAATGAGTTGCAAATTTAACAAGAAAATATTAATTTTATTTATTTATTTAAGGTCCATTCCCTTCTTTTTAATGCAAAGTCGCAAAATGTTAAAATATTAAATTTATGTGGTGCAATATTTTGGAGGAAGATTGTTAGTTGACCAAAAAAAAATTACAAGGAATAACCTAAAAGATTTAAAAAACTTAATTATTATTAATTTTCTTATAAAATTATTTTCTATAATTTTATTTGAAAATGTTATTGTTGTTATGGTTTAAATGCTTTTTCTTGAATTTTCATTTGAGAAGTATTAAGCACCCTACTAATAGATGTGGCAATTTTTTTCTAAATTATTTTTTAAAAGAGAAAAATTTCCTTTTATCAATAGAGGAGATTTTATATTTTCTAAAAAATAGCATCCGCATTCAATGCTCATCACAGTGATTGCCACTACAAAGAAAGTCGGCAATAGTGATGGATTATTGCCATGGCTTTTCTTAAAACATGGTTAATTTAATATTTTAAAGGAAAAAATCGCGTATAATGGGTACTAACATCAATGAAAGCCACAGTTTTCCCCTAAGCCACATTTTTTTTTTTGAAAAACTGTGGTTCTAAGCCATGGTTTTGGGGAAAACTGTGGCTGGGCCACGTTTGTGTCAGAAAACCCAACCACAATTTTTGACACAATCATGGCTCAAAGCAGAGTTGTTCTATAAATTTGCCCACTCCACCCTTGAAATTTTCACTTTCGCCTGCATAATGCATTTAGGTAAACTTCTTCATTTTTTTGTTTTTCTTGTTTATTTTATATATATTTTTATATTTATTATATTTTATTATATATTTTTAGGGATTAAAAAAATTATTTAACCCATCAATTTAACATTTTACTCCTTACTTTCACTGCTCTGCTCACATGAGGTAATTTTTTTATTTTTTACTTTATTAGTTTATTTTTACTCTTTATTTGATATTTATAAATTGATAAATTAAATCTTATGGATGAAATATGATATGAATTTATGTAGTGATATTTTATTAGGTTTAAATTTTATTTTCTATATAGAATGATTTAAATGTTATATTAATGTTTAAATTAAATTCATTTGATGTGGTTAAATTTATGATATGCATGTTGATAATTTTTATTTATGTTATTTATATTTATTTAAATAATAAAAAAGTATGCTGAAGTTTTATGTTTAAATATGATTATTTTATTATTTTATATAGAAAATGGATAAATCTTGAATATCTAAACTTCACAACACAAGAGAATATATGAATAGTTTAGAAAGATTTTTAGATTTTGCTTTTGCAAACAGTGGTGTTGAGGGTAAAATTATTTGTCCTTATCCTAAAGTGTAACTTTAGAAAGTGGAATGTTCAAGAGGAGGTTTGGAATCATTTAATTGCTAAACCATTCCCTTTTAAATATACATGTTGGGTTTTACATGGTGAAAAATGTGAATTCAAAGGAACTACTTCTGTAACATTTGCCTTGAGTATTATCCAAAAATCACACAATTCAATAAACTAAGTATGGTTAAAAGTTAATTCTAAAACTAACTTACGAAACAAATCATTCAAATTACTAAACAAATACACCATCATAAAATAAACATTTAAAAATTTTAAAAAAATTAGGTTCTACCTATGTTGCACAGAAGAAAGCTAGGTGAAAGTGAAATAAAAAGATACTACCATGATAGTGTTAAATTGCTACCATGATAGCCCTCCTTGGCCAACTTCTAAAAGGCACCATTTTGCCTTTCGATCTCCGATCAAAGTAATTTTAAAGCTCATGCATCATTATTAATGATTACTAGTCGTGTACCAAATTACAAAATGATCTAATGGTCAGAGTAGAATTTAGACACTCTACAAGATTGGATAAAGTTGCTGTCATGATAGCACTTTTAAACTAACTTTTGTAGTGCACAATTTCATCATCTGACCTTTGATTAGAGAAATTCTAGAGCTCACATGTCACTTTTAAAGAATACTATTAGCATACCCATTTTGAAAACATCAAACAAATGGATTAAAATTCATGCATGTTGCAAATTCAGCCACTTTGCTATCATGACAGCACCTTCGGACTAACATTCAGAGTGCATCATTTCTCCATACAATATCCAATTGAGGTGATTCTAAAGCCCATATGAAGACTATAAAATTTTTTACTTGTGAACTAAATTTCAAGAAAATCAAACAGTCGGATTGAAATTTGGACTCCCGGATGCAAAAGTGTAACTTTTTGATAAAAATTATTTTCTAAATTGTCCAAATCTCATCTTAATAGTCACAAACCTATGGGAACACTTTGGACACATCAAATAGGACTAGGGGTTCCTGATAGAACATTTAAATAATGAAAAAACCCCTTATATCAAAATTTGACCACTCAAGTGCCATTCTCTAAAATAAACTCTAAGCCCTTAAAATTTACAAATTCACACAAGAGTGGCCAAAAACCATTTCAAATACTATATACATATGAATGCACATGGTAAACATTTTTACTTGGCTTAGAGATCTCCATGGGGCCCACACACCCACTCTCTCTGTCACGCCCCAAAATAGAGGGTGACCGGCACGGGTATGAGTCACTTACACATTCCCGTAAGCCTTAAAATAAACATTGATTTCATTTTTCATTTTTTTTTACAAAAGAAAGGAACAAAATTTAATCAAATCCTATGAAAATTTAAAATAACTTATTGGATTCAATATTATAAAAGAGTGTCGATATTTTTGTAAAAATTTCGGCAGAACCTTCCCTGTAACTAGGATCTCCCGAAAATTCTACAACAAAATTCTGACAGATAACAGTATAAATCAGGAGCGTAGCTCCTTCCAGCCAACAACCCATATACAGATCAAAAATAAAGTTTATCAACAACCTATGTGGAGCATCTATTCTTTCTCTCAAATCAAAAGGACATACAAATTATATATTTACATAAAGACAATAATACCAATCAAAATATCCACCCACTGTAGCTAGTTGCCCTTTTGAGGTTGCTGGTAGAATCGGCGTCAGCTAACTAAACTGAAGCCAAATAATTTTTCCAGTGAATAGCATTCCCATAATAAAATTCTTAAAATTTAAATTGACAGTCTCTAATAATGGTGTCAAATAATTGAAAGTAATTCCACCAAAATTATAAGCATATAAATTATAATCATATTTGAAAAATAAGAATAAGTAGAGAACAATTTATGTTCTCATGCTTAAAGAAACCATTTGCTCTCATATAACTCAAAGTAATACAAATTACTAGTCAACACCGGATAAATTTCAAAAATACATATTAATCAACATTTAAAATTTCGAGAACTCAACAGAACAGGTTACAAACGTGAACACTCAGTCCACGAGGGTAAATAACCAAACGCGGCTTATGCCACGAAAACAAACTTGGACACACCAGTCCACGAGGGTAAATAACCAAACGCAGCCGGAGCTACGAATCAAACGTGGACACACAGCCCACGAGGGTAAGTAACCAAACGTGGCTCAGGCCACAAAATCAAACGCGGGTACGAAGCCCACGAATACCAAACGTGAGAATAAAACTCACGAAACAAACTAGCTAGTATTTAACCACAGCGCGCTACGGACTAACGGAACTGCCGTTAGTAACAGTGTTCTGTGTAAAGTTCTCTTAGAAATCCCATTTCAGCATGCGAGAGAAATGATTATTTTGAATTTAAATTGTCATTTTCAAAATCAAACTCGCATGAATTGTGTCAAATCTCAACGTTTGTCAAAATCATAACTTTGTATTAATCGAGTATCCAATAAATTTCAAAGTTTAACAACCATACAAGATTACTTCCATCAAACTTGGAAATATCTTTGTAAAATCAATGAATGCATATATCATAACTCGTTTGTCTTTCACTGATATCTTAAAATTTTCATAATTAATATAATTCATAAGAAAAATAATTCAGGAAGAGGCTATTAAAATAAAGATAAAATATTAAATGGAATGCTATTCACTTACTCGTCGGAGCTTCAAAATTTTTAAAGATATCCTTTCTTTCAATTTTGGTCAGGTTCCCTTTCTTCTGCACACCCTATTAGAATATAAATAAATAAATAATTAAATAATTAAATAAATTTGTCCTGGGTATTTTACCAAACAACATACATACATACATAATTGTCGAAGTTGATGTTAATATTTTTCCTTCCTAATTTTTTTTCAGTTTTATTGAGATCTTGCAATATCGTCTAATTCCATAATTTCTAATTGGAATCTCAATCTACAATATCATCTTGCTTCCTTGCATAACCGCAATATTCATTTAAATAGAAATTCCTCCTCTCTTCTTCTTCCTTTTTCTTCTTTTTCTTACGTAACAGCATGAATGATGACAGAACAATGTGAGGTTGCCATGATTACATATACCAAACAGTAATAGTAGCACATACAACTCTACTTCTGCATTTCACGTATACGCACGTCACACATGTCCTTATCTCTTACTCTCACGACATAGTGGATTAGCAATAGGAGAGTTTAAAATTTCTCAAGAAGAAGAAAATGAAGATTGCAGCAGAACAGGGACGCAGAAAACTGAGCACTACTCGCAAGGAAACACAGGAAATGAATCAGCAACAATAATCCATATTCATAACAGCACTGCCGCAGCTCTGGCAACTTGGTTTCTCATCCCAGCTGTTACTCAAAGATGACGCCACAGATAGAACCAAAACAGAAAACGAAGAGGAAAAAAAACAGAGACAAAGAACACGAAAGATAGCCGGAGCAATCGGTGCAGCACAAGTCTCCAACTCTTTCCAACAATAATCACTGGTGATAATAAAGAGAAGGAAGATCTAAATACTCACACATGCACCTGGATAAAGAAGGGAGAAAGAGCTCAGTAATCTGAAATAAATAAAGAAAACAGAGTGCAAAGATCACTCGTTGACTGACCAACGACAGATGGAGTAAAGGCAAGCGTACCGACGATAATAACAGCTAAAACTGAAGAGAAGCAGCAACGATTCAAGGAGGAAGAAGGAGAAGGTTTAGCGTGCTCTTTTATAACACCCAGAACAGAGGAGAAGGCGAGTTGCAGCTCGAGCCCGCATACACATCAGACGGCGTCACGGCAAGGAAGAAGGAAGCCACTTAAGCACACCTCAATCCACTAGCAACGGCGGACGGAACCTCAGTAGTCACCAACGCCAGTGACTGCAGTATACGGAGGAAGTGAAATTTCTAGACCTAGGATTTCTCTTACTCTCTCCACCGACTCTCTCTTTCTCTTTTGCTCCAGAATCCTTTCTGAAGAACAAAAGAAGAGTAAATAAAAATATAATTATATTAGGGGTAATTTGGTAATTTTTTTATGAGGAAAATCAGCAAAGGAAGAAAAATATTCCATGGGCTCACTACGGTTCGAACTTGGGACCAAATGAAAATAATCCAGCCCAACTACCACTGCATCAGCTTCCTCTATTAGCATAATTGTATAAGGATTTAATATAAACATACATAAACCAATTATCATATATATATGTATATTAATTTATTTTTATAAGGGTTATCACACTCTCTATCCAAAGTATATGTTTACCCATAGCACACCATTTGTAATACAACCACTTTGCATTTGCTTATAGAATCATATATATACCAAAATAAACATTTGCTTGTAGTTAAAACTTAGTCTACTAAATAAAAATTTATCAAAATCACCCACCATAACTAAGTTTCCTAGCCACAAGTCTACAAGCAGACAAAAATTCATACAAAAGCCATACAATCAACACATATTCACACACATATATACATAATAACATCCTACTGGTACCTTAATCCTAATTACATTACAATAGATATACTCAAAAGAAAGGGGCTGCAGTTCTTTACAATCCACAAACAACCCCTAACTCTATTCCTTTCCTCGTCCACCACTGGATCCTTCACCTGGACATGAAAATATTGAAAAAAAGGGGTGAGACAACCATAGTCTCAATAATAAAGAAATATACATTGATTATTACAAAGTAAGTGATAATCGAATAAATGAATAATAGATTCAATATAGTATGTAATTTAGCCATTTCAAATGCATAAATGCATGACATATTTCCTGACTAATAGAATGCCCCCTGACACTCTTTAGCTCACAGGTAGACCTTATACCCACTTGTACCTCTACAAGCATAAAACATAATCTAAGGCATTATCAAATCCACCTAATTGCCTGTGCTCCTTTGATATGAATCTTGAGTGGCTAAAGCTAACTCCTTCCCAGAGCCAGCCCAACTTACTCTCCATGTGAGGACTACCTTGGCCTAAGCACTCAACCTCACACTTCATATGTCAAATTCCTTCCCCTACTGAGAGATATTGAACACTCAATTCACTAACCATTTTAGTGCACTGAGCCCACAATATGAAAGCCAACACTGAGTACTGGCAGTGTGCCATAAAATATCACAAGTTTACACCTCACTATTAGTGAATTCCCACCAATATCATGCGTTTCACTCTTGTCTACCTTTTCATAGTATTGACTACTTCAACATTTTAAGGTAGTATAACAAATATCACTCCTCCCTTAAATAATTCCTTAATCTCTCTAAGGTACCTAACTCATTTACACTTTCTTAAGTGCAACTTCCATTCTCTACAATTACAATGCATGCAAACAACCTTATTTCTATAAAAACATTATTGTTAAATGAATAGAAAGCATATATGCACTATTATCTAAGTAATACCCCATAAGTCTTTATAAAATACAATGAATTGCATTTAATCATTTAAAACACATAATGCATGATAGCTAGTAATATTTATTCAAAAATAGCTAAACAAAGCAAAAAGAAATATAAATTTTCCTATTACCTCAACCCTTTTATACCAAAAGGATTTTACCTTGTATAAAATGAAACTTGGCTTATTTTTTATCCTCCATTTAGGTTCCACCAATAATTCCCTACAACATATAAGTGATCTATATCATTTTTCATGACCAATAGCATTAATAAAGACTATAACTTATACCACACAACTTGGTTCAATGAGCCATAATACATCCTAATAGTCCATATATTAAACCAACCATTCACATAGTATCACTTAACTACCAAAACTATTTATTAGCCACCATTAGCCCACTTTTCAATTCATATAATTTTTAATCAATTAAAAACCTTCACTTAGTGTCATTAACTTTCATAATTAGCCATTATAATAAAAACCAAAGCTTAATTTAAATCTTATTGCATTCAAATAGCACAATTACAACCAAATAAATAGGCTTAAACCATTAAAAAGTGAAATCCAATTTGCCAGGGTTTGAATTTATGCCTAAAAAACCTCTTTTCATCCAATTGCCCATTCAAAAGATTAAAGCACTATATAAAAACTCAAAACAACCTCCATATGACCCACGTAAATCAAAGCTTACTAGAATAAAACCTTTAGGATCAAAATCAAGAATTTTTCTCTTTCAAAAACTCAAGAAAATTAAGAGGAAAGGAAGATGATTGAACTAGAGAGTTTACCTATTGTGTGCCCAAGCTCGCAACGGTCACAAAGCCTCCTAGATCCAAACCTAACTCTCTCTCTTCCTTCTCTCTTCTTCCTCTCACTCTCTCATCTTTTTGCTCTTTGTTTCTTTACTTTCTTTGTTTCATTTCTATGTGAATCTGCTCTTAAAAAACTAATCTAAACACTTTGAAAAAAATTACAAGGAAGGGCCCAATATTTCTTTATTATAGCAAAAAAGCCTGGGTCAACTTTGGTCATTCTTCCTATAGATAAAAATAAAATAAAACCAAACTTTTACTTAGTAAAATTCAAACTTTGGACCTCTATCAAATTATTCTTAATTTTAATTTAATTATAGATATTTTATTTTAAAATAAATCTGAGTCTTAAACTTTTCAAGATATTACAACTTCCAATGGTCCAATTAACATAGAAAATATAGAATAAGGAAATGAGATGAGTGATCATATTCATGAATTAGGGTGCAAGAAGAAAATGAAACTTCAATTCCAATTGAAGAGTCATCACAAAATCAAAATCAAAGGATGAATGAAGAGACTAAAGAATTTTTTGAATTGGTGCAAGATAGGCAAGAGCAATTATATGATGGGTGTGAGAAATATTCAAAATTATCTTTTTTAATTAGATTGTACCATATTAAATGTTTGTGTGGTATATGCAACAAAGCTTTATCAATGATTTTGGAATTATCAGCAGATACCTTTCCATTTGCTAAAATTTTCTCTTCATTTTATGAAGCAAAAAAGACTATTACTAAGTTAGGATTAGAGTATAAAAAAATTAATGTTTTCCCAAATGATTGTATGTTGTATTAGGGAGAAGCTGACAAAAGAGAAACCTACAAAACATGCAATACATCAAGATAGAAATTGATATCCAAAAAGAAAAACCAAGTGAAAAAACTTGCAAAATTTTTGAGATGCTTTCCATTAAAGCCATGATTGCAACGACTGTTTATATCATCTAAAACTGCAAAGCATATGAGGTGGCATGTAAATGAAAAGAATGTTGATGGTTTGATGAGGCATTTAAGGGATTCTGAAGCATGGAAAAATTTTGACATGATTTATCTAAATTTTGCTTTAGAACCTCAAAACGTATGATTGGCATTAGCTATGGATGGTTTCAATCCTTTTAGAACTTTGAGTAGTACTTATAGTATCTAGCTAGTGGTTCTTATACCTTACAATCTTCCCCATAGATGTGTATGAAATAGGGATCATTCATACTTTCAATGATAACTCCCGGATGAAAAGCTCCAAACCCTTAATTCAAGAACTTTTAGATTTGTGGAATGTTGGAGTGGAAATATAGGATTCTTATTCTAATGAAATGTTTAGAATGCGTGCAGCACTAATGTGGACAATTAGTAATTTTCCTTGTCTTGGAACATTGTCTAGATGGAATGTTCATATAGGATTAGCATGTTCGACTTGCAATTTTGATTGCTCATCCTTTCAACTATCTCATAGTCAAAAATGGTGTTTTATGGGTAACTGATATTTTTTGAATGGTACACACAAATTTAGGTTCGCTCATGCTCGATTTGATGGAAAATCAATGTTGAGAATGCCACTTGAGGTTCAGTCAGGATGAGAAATTTTGAACCAAGTTGAAAGTGTTAATGTGATCTTTAGTAAGGGTAATGATTAAAGATTTAAAAAAAGGGCTCAAAATTCAAGTGGTAAGGACTCTCAACAGTGGCGTAAGAGAAGTATATTTTTTGATTTACCTTATCTATCAAATAACATGCTTCTCCATCATCTTAATGTGATGCTTATTGAGAAGAATGTTTGTGATAATATCCTTTTCACATTATTGAATGAGTCTAGTAAATCAAAAGATCATTTACAGGCATAAAAAGATTTGAAAGAAATGGGTATTAGACCAGACTTATAGCCAGATCATAATGAAAAATTTCGTCCAGCCAAGTTTACATTGAGCAAGTCTAATAAAGGTGTCTTTCTTAAGACATTAACAAATATCATTGTTCCAGATGGATAATTGAGTAACATTTCTAGATGCATTGATTTGAGACAACAAAAGATTCGGGGGCTAAAAAGTCACAACTCTCATGTTTTGATGCAGTAATTAGTTCCATTAGCAATGAAAAATACTCTTCCAAAAGAAATATCAACTATGCTGACTGATTTGTGTTTTATTAAAATTGTGTGAAAAGGTTCTGAATATGAGTGATCTTGACGACCTTCAAAGCTGAGTTGTCATCACTTTATGTCATCTAGAAATGATTTTTCCATCTTCTTTCTTCACTACCATAGTCCGTTTACTTGTGCATCTTATTGTAGAAATCAAGTTTGGACTTCCAATTTTTTTTTTTTTTGCATGTAAGTTATTTATGATTTCATTAATTTTTTTTCTTCATTTCGTTTCTATTCTATAAGTAAAGTTCTTATTTTATCTGTATCTTTCATACTCTACCTATCTTTTTTATTTTTCATTTGTTTTAAATTTTCTAATTATATATTTTTTTACAGGTTGGGAAATCTTACATATTAATAAGATATTTAAAATATTGATTAAAAATATTTTATAAGTAGAAACAGAAATATATACATCAACCAGTAACAAAAATAATTTAAATAATTTGTATTAATAATCTGATCAAAAAATAATTAAAATTTAATTATCAAAAAAAATTTTAAAATTAAATTGTGCAAAATAATTTTCTAAAATATTGAAAAAAATAATAATATAATATAATGTAATAATTTGTAGTATTTAAATAGCTCAAAATCTTGTGGAAAGATTTAAATTTTTGAAAAAAACTTTATTAAATTTTATTTAATTAAACAAGTTAGTGGCCACATTTTTTGAAAAACATGGCTTTAATATAATAATATGTAATGTTTAAATTATTGAAAAATTTTAAAAATATATAAATTGCTGCAAAAAAATGTTACTAATCTTTTTTAAATAAAAGTCATAAGCCACTTTTTTTTGGAAAAACATGGCTAAAGTCTGACAATGTGTCAGGTTTAAATAGTTATGTTTTTTTCGAAAAGCATGGCTTTTAACCACATTTTTTAAAAATCATGGCTAGATTCTTGCCACGATTAAAATAGCTATATTTTTTTCAACTGCTAGTGTGAAGCTTTGCCACGTTTTAAAAATGTGGCTACTAAACAAATGAAACTGTAGCTAAATACTAGCTTGATTGTAGTGCATGCGCTTATCAAGGCTAGGAGCAATTCTTACCGTTTCATTTTGGCCTTATTTGATCCCTGTCGTTTGTTTAAATTAATTTTTTAATATATTTAATATTATGTTTAGTAAAATAAATAATTTAAAAATTTTAATATTAAATCTAAACTATTTAGAATACATTTAAATGGTTAATTTATAAAATTTATAATTTTTTTAATATTAAATTATGTTGTCTAAATTATGCCTGAACTATATAGAGTTTATCATACAGTCAAGTTATAAATTTATAATTTTTTTAATATTAAATTGGACTACTAGATTAAATATGTATTAACCAGATTGATAATAAAAAGATATATTAAAATTTTAGAAAATTTTATATTTTTTAAATTAATAAATATAATATTTAAAATATTTAAAATATTAATTTAAATGGACAGTGGGGATCAAATAAGGCTAAAATGGGTGGCTAGGATTGCTCTTGGCCCTGACGAGAATTTGTAATGAGTGCCAAATGCAATTCCAAAAAATTGAAAGCCTCTCTTTCTAAGTTTCAAGACAATGAAAGTTGTGTAATGACACAAAATTAGCACCAAATTACTGCGCTCAGCTTATTACAATGAAATATTAATAAGCATTAAATGATTATATTTCTTTAATTTCCACCTTCCCCTCATAGAACCCATATTTCACGCTTCACCTATAAGGGTCGATAACTACACATGAAACTAAATCACTTGAAGATTTGGCCGCATAACCCTCTTTTTCTCTCTCTTCAAAATGTCACCTCTTTTTCCTTCTTCTTCCACATAGAACCATGCTTGATACAAACCCTTCTCCCCTAATTTCTTCGTATTTTCTCTAAAAAATCTCTGTCACATATACAGAAGCTAACATGGTGTACACAATACGCAAGCTCGAACATTCATTCACCTCCCTCTTGACATCTTTCTCCAAATTAGATTCGTTGTCTTGGCTTCCTTCTGATGCTGTCACCAACTCCTACAATGACCAGCAACCACCGCCACCACTTCATCGCAGGTCCGTTTCCAACGCCGACATCACCTCTTTCGGCTCCGTGTTGTCTTGATCCTCCTCTTCAATTTCTCACCTCTCTCATGTTCTCAGCATGTGATCCACCAAGGTCAATTCCAGCTAGGTATTTGAATTTTTTGTTAGATTTTGCATGTCTGGTTTGTCAAAAAATGTTAGTTTTGTTGAATTTCTGTTGTTTGTGTGGTGGTCTGTTTACTAATTCTCGAATCACGTTTCCCTTGCTGGAGAGAGATTTCTCTAGCCCTGAAACTTATATTTTCGGCGAGGCATAGGTGGAATCGAAAAATTCAAAACTGGCAGGTTGCCCACTGTCCTTTTCTCGACTAAATAAAGACTATTGATTTTCTCTAAACTGAATTATATTGAGGAATGTTTAAATGCCCATTTTACCCCCTGTGAGTGTTACCTATTCTCTCTCGATTGGCGTTCCTGATCAGGTCCTTAGGGAAAATACAAAATAACAATATGATTTTTATCATACCATCTTTCATTCTCGACTCTGCAGTTTGATTTGATGCTAAAGCAATAATTTTCTTGTGGAAGAAGCAGGAACTTGGGATATGGCCTTATATTTTATTTCACTATTAATAATAAGACTTTTCGAGTGCCTTCTTATTAAATCACATTGAAAAAAGAACTTTTTGTTGGGTGCTTTTTGGAGAGCAGCCGGCTGGTGCAACTTCAAAATTTACCACGCGATTACATGATTCATTTGTTTTTGTTTGTCAATGAGATCGCTAGACATGATATCTCTCTCGGAATTCAATAATAAAAAAAGAATTGAAAGAACTTGAGAGTGATCTCTCCATTTTTTCCTCTCTCCATTTCTCCTACCCCGAACATTAAAATTATTTTAAATAATTTTTTTAAATGATAGTACAGGCTTGAAGATTCAGCTCATCCTCTTGGCCACGGGACCCACATCGCCGTCCAATTGTTCAACTATTGATTTTGATACTCAGGCCAAAAATAAAAAACAAAAAAATTTTGATACTCCTCCTCGCATCATAGCCGTACGATACGTTTGAAGACTTTTTTGCTGCCACATCATCATATTTTGCCACGTAGACTTACATGCGGTTCGATTATGCACAAAGTTCCTTACTTCAGTTCTTCAACTATTTATCTATTTTAATCGAGTTTCAGCTTTCGTGATCATTGTCTCTAAAGCCATTCCTTTCAAATTCAGTTCTTCTAATTAGCTATGAAAGAAAAAGAATTTATTTCTTCAAGTGCTAGGTCCTTGTGCATGGGCAATTATTCCTCAAGTTTATGGGCTTCCTCCTCTTATATTTATGATCTCTGCCGAATTTTTTACAAGCCAAATGGCTGTTTGGTTTGACTTCTTTTGATTTTCTTAGGTTTATTTTACTTGACTCGTTTGATTATTGTTTACAATTTTGATGTTGGGATGACGCTTTTTCTTCTTTTTTTTTTTCCATATGAGAAGGATGACGCTTTTTATTGTCAAGAAAGTTAGAAAGATTCACATTTCTTATCTCTGCAGGTTATTTTCCATTTTCTCAAATTCTTTATATGTTCATGGGAATTGGGACGCTAAAGAATAGGAAAGATTGCCTTTGATTTTTTTTTTATTTGTGGTTCCTCTACAAGGATTACGCCTAACAACCCAAAGCTTGTAGCCCATTATGAGACATTAGTGCAGAATTTCTCATTTACAAGAGACTTTTAACATCGGTTAAAGCTCACCTGCTATTAAAAGTAGAGACAGTGGTATTTTTATAATATTTAAAGGCAATATAGGACTTTTAACATCAGGCAATAGGCCACCTACTATTAAATGTTACCTTCAACAGCAGGTCTCGTGTCACCTGCTATTAAAAACAGCAAATTTACAAAAATATGAAATGCATGACACCCGCTGTTGAAAACAAAAAATTAAAAAAAAATTAGAAAGCAGAACTTTCTTATATTGTTATTAAACTATCTCTTGCCTTTTCAACTTCCCTTGCCAAATAATTTCCCCTGTTGCAACTCCAGCCACCACAGTTGACTCCTCTCTAACAAATAATTTTATTGGCCTACGATAAATCATTTCAAGAAAAAAATTTTTGCAAAGGAAAAGGATGTTGTGGGTATGGACAGTCCAGTGATGATTGAATGGGAAGATTTGAATCAGCTTCTCTTGAAAAGTCAGCTTACCACAGTGTCAATTGAGCTATTTACGCTATAAGTATGTTTTAATTAAATATAATTAATGCATCAAGATCAGTCAACTAACATGATTGCATTAACATAGGTACCTCCATCGTTTATGCATTACATCAAGCAGAGGTGATAATTTTAGATTTCTTTACCCCCATCACATGATATAGAAAGGGAATACTCCTGAAATAAAATCTCGGTACCTCCAGCAATGAATATGTGAATTCAAAGAGGATGTTTTCACTGCTCATTATGTGCACTCATAAGGACTAATTTATGATTGATAGTTTTTTTATTAAATATAAATTTCTTCTAATAACTCTCTATTTTATAGGGACCACTGGCAGTCGATTGTTCTTTCATTGAAAAGTAACACAATCCTCTTCTTATGCTCCCTCCATTAGAAACCAAACAAGGACATAAAGAAGATGATAGAGTCGTAAGTGTACTTGTATAAAAACTATTAATTTTTATGAATATATTAGTTACAAATATTGTGATGTTGATCATAAGGCAATGAAAACATATCAAACAATGGTTCTAAAAAAGCACACACATGAACTAAAGTATCCTACATTGATTGAACCAAAGGTAAGTTAAAACTAAGACTTTATTAACATATTCAATTGTCAATATTTATTATCGATTCTCAATTGTTTATAGATATATATATATATATAGAGTTGTGAGCAACCACAAAAGAGTAGTTTGTGTGGCATATATGCGATGAGGCACATGCTTAACATCATCACATTGGGAATGACTGAATTTACAAATAAGGTAACTATATTTTTTAAAAGCTAATTTTATTGTTACTTGAATTAGTTGGTTAATGTTTTAATTGTAATTTTATACTTTAATTTAGATGTTTGACATTGCGGATCTATTTTTTGAGGAAGAGGTTGACAATATCCTCACTTGTTAAGTACAATATTTTGTGGATGGTATGTAAGGTTTGGAAAGTTTTTTAGGAAATTGTATAAGATATTTGAGTTTTGTGTAATTTCTACAAAATTTTGGATTTAAATTTGGATTATTTATATGCACTGGAATTGGCTAGCTGGCAATAAATTGTATGGAGCATTTTCATTTGCAAGAATTGGGAAAATAAGTAGAAATAGAATTAATTTTTTTAAAAAATAACTTTTAATAGCAGTTGGAGCCTTAACCGCTATTAAAGGTTCACTTTTAACATGCCTTGTGACAACAGCAGTTTTGTAACAGCTATTAAAAGTATTTTTTACCTGATGTTAAAAGTTTGTCTTGTAATAGTATTTATTAAGATCTTTTATGTCTTTTGATCAACTCCTACCTTACTGTTGGAAGGTGGTGATTGTTACTGGGAACTTTGATTCGTTAATGGTATCTCTTTGAATGCAAAAAAAAAAATTAAGGAAAAAATATTAATGCCACGAGTTATCATATTCATGATCAAATCGATTCTCTTTAAGTTCTGTTAAATGTGAAGGAAGTTCTTTGATGATAATATGTCCTCAATGGTCATCTACAAACTTTTTGGCCAATCAGTCTGCACAGCCAACATTTCCACCATTTAAGCATAGTTTCGTGACTTGTGAAGGGTGGCTATGCCATCTAGTTATTTATTTATTTTTATATATATGTCACTCTTTAAATTATTATTCTTACTTACACGTTATTTTACAATTTCTAAATTTTAAATTAATATAATTTACCACTTTTTGTTAGTTGATTAATTATTTTGTACTATATCATAGTACGAGATACTCAATGCTCATTAAAAAATAGTCTAAAAGTAATTATGCTTTTTAACCCTTAATTTCTTATAACCTGTTTTGATTTAGTTGCTTGAGAATGCGGTTTAATGCACACTAGGATTAATTATAAACTATTTAATTAACAGAACAATTATTATAATCAAGGATTAGGCATATATAGACACACACACATGCTATCTTTTGAGTAACATAGTACTGCTTACCATAAAAATGTATTGAAAACCGGATCGATTATTGAACTGATCAAAATATTAATTTAAGGGTTAATGATTAAAACTATAGCCGAATTATGATCAAACTTAACTAAAGTGGTCCACTAATTCGGTGTAGACACTAATTTGAATTTGAAAGCATCATCCATGGTATACAAACAAGACTCAACATGCATAGTTCTGTATCATGAGATTATTCAATATCCTTGTAATTTATTTCTTAGGAAGTGGTCTTTGTCTATTAATTTTGTCTTTAGAGATGTTATTAGTCATCCTCATTATCCTGCTAAGAAAGTTTTGATTAGAGAGCTCTTTTTGTATCTTTGACTATTTCCTCACTTATGATGATTGATTGTCCTCAGTTTTCTTGAATGAATTTCAGTTTTCAGTCCCAAAAAAAAAAAAAGTTAACGCTTTAAACCGCTGCTGCTCCTTCTTCTTTTCCAAAAGCATTAAAAGAAGTTTGAGATGAAGGTTGTTCGTGTCTGATTGCTTGCTTGAAAATAACGCATGGAAGAAGAAAATAAAAGCAAGCCGCCGAAATGAAAGGGAATGGCTTATGATGAAGTTGGATTATATTTGTCTGCAAATTTCCTCACCATTTCTTCTATACTCTCTCTCTCAATTAAATGAAGCTCACTGCATTTTCCAAGTTTTTTTTTTTTTGTGGTGAGAATGTTGCTAGAAACTACTCATCGTAGTATATACATTTGTCTGTAAGTTTCATACTTCTAGTTAACATACGCGTACGCTAGGTTCAGAATGTTGCCCAAACTTTTTGTGTAAATTTACTCTACACTTGGTTGCAAATTTCAATAGAACATGTTACCCTGCTTTGTATAAATATATCATGAAGGGTACCCTATGATCAACAGCATTAGTTTATCTGAGAGAAGGAATAATATTAATATAATTCAGAGAGTGAGATGGGCTCAAACCGTGGAGGCACTAACATGCCAAATATGCAGAGCATTGCTTCCCCAGGAAATAGGTGACAGTCACAGACGCAGCCCTCTCAGAATTCTTCAAGACGCACTCATCTCTCCAGCACGGAGGACTTTGCGTCCCCATCAAAAGGGCGTCACACCAATGCCTTTAACGCTTCTTCAATACCTAATGGCACTGATCTCGCAAGCACGCAGGACTTTGTGTCCCCAGCAAAAGGGCGTCACACCAACACCTCTAATGATTCTTGAAGACCTGATGGCGCTCACAGAAACAATATGTTTTGCGTCTAGCTAGCTAGGTTATCTACTTGTTGGCTTCCAAAAATAAAGTTAGCTAGCTAGCTAGATTGCGGTTCTTTACATAGAGCCTGTTTATGGCTTTATGGCTTATATATGAATAAATATATTCAAATCCTAGAAGATTTATAAACAATCCTGTTAATGTTGCTTCACCGTTTTGCTTCATGTTATGTTATCATTGGAATATACAAATAAATGAAGTTTGGTGTAAATTTTCTTAATCCTCTTCAACTGGGAAATCAATGCATGTTTTGCATTTCGGATGTTATTGACTAAAAACGTAACCATGTTTGTCATCTTAGGATTTAATTAGTTTACATATGCCATGAAAATAAAATATTGCTTTTCACAGATAAACTGAAATTAATTAGAGTTCACATTTAACGTTAACGACCAACCTTAATTTCACCTGTAATTCTACGAGACCTAGTTGATTATTACTTATTTTCGAATCCATTTGACTTTCAATTTAGAAAACTGTGAAAGCAATGGATGTGTAAATAAAAAATGGTTATCATGAATTCAGGTGTAAAAAAAAAAAAAGTTCCAAAAGGGGAAAAAACGAAACAAAGAAAGATGGTTTTGAACCCCAAGTGGCATACAACACTTGAATATCTAGAACCTTTTTTTTTTTTTTACCGTCTAGTAAAAACTGCCCAAGCTAAGTCTTTTTCTTTTCTCTATTTTTTATAACATTTTTTTACTAATGGTAATTAAATTAATAATGATATGGTGCTGTGGTATCATTATTATCTTAACAGAAAACCTTGGAATGCCCTAACCTATACATTCTAAACAATTAATTAGTTAATTACCATTGTAATCCTTAAGTTGAGGAAGGAAAAAAAGATAGGGAAGCTAATTCAAGTTTACTCGTGCCACAATCCATTGGGTGTTTTTTCAGAATCTCAACTGAAAAATAATGGAAGGGAAGTTCATAGAAAGTTATTAATTAATGATATTAATAAACAGGAATATCTCAGTAAACTTCAATATCAATCACCTGAAGTTTACTTGCATTTTCTGCCTTCAATACCAAAGACTGATAAGTAATAAATATCCCCACCCTGTATAATGCACATACGGTTCATCATGCCAAGGTTAATTCAAGACATTATTGTATTAGTATTCTTCAAATATAGTGTCTCAGAATATAAGCATTCAGAAAGTTTCTATGCCCTGGTCAACGGCTAATTGTACTAGTTGCTACCCTACCCCCTTTTGGCATAGATAGATGGCAAAAATGTATATATTTAAAATATTTGTTTTTTACCTTTTTTTTAGATCATTTATTTTATAACAAACTCTTGTTATTAATATTATTACCATTTTAAAATTTATTTATTTTGATTTAATTGAATAAAAATATATTAAATATAAAAGATTAAGTAACTAAATGTTGTTCTAAACATACCCCTTTTTAAAAAAAAAAAATAAATGGGTCGTCCAAGGTGTACTGCACAAGACTCAAACATGCACAGTTCATACGCTTTAAACTTGTCCTTCTTCTTTTCCGAAAGCATTAAATGATGTTTGGTGAAGTGTCGCGTTCACGTCCAATTGGTTGAGAAAATAACGGAATTCACAAAAAAAAAAAAAAGCAGCAAATCAAACAGAATGTCTTAAGTTGAAGATGCAGAATATTTGTCTGCCAATTTCCACAGCAATTCCCACCGTTTACTTCCACTGTCACATCCCACGGATTAAACTAATTTTACTACATTTTTCGAGTTATTTTTTTCCCCAGATATGGAGGAAGTTGCTTCCCAAGAAAATGGGCATCACCCCCCGTTTCCGACGCTTCTTCATAACTCAAATTAACGCCCCTCGCTCATCTGGCTAATCATAGTTATCCCGCCCACAATTATATATCCATGTGTATAATATATATATATATATATATTAGTTATCTAGTCAGTAGTCATCTCATTTATCTGTATTATAACTTTTATTTATTATTTAAAAGCAATAAAATATACAATTCATTAGTTTACAAAATATTTTTTTATTAATTTCATCTTTTTGTTAATAAAAATAAAAAAATTATTTATATTATATTTTTTAGTTAAATTATTATGAAAATTGACCATTCTTATTAAATGTAGATTCATTTTTATTATTTAATTTTTTATATTATTAATCTTTTAAAGATTACTTTAAACATGTCAGATATTTAATGTTTTTAAATTTTAAATATTACTGTATTAATTTATGTTTTTACAAAATTTGAATATCATTCCGAATATTCCTATCCAAATAATCAAAAACATAAAAAAATATAAACATGACGTAATTATTTTTAATTCTTTCTTAAATTTAATGTATTAAATGCTTTGCCTATAAAATTACATATAAGACATAATAGTTTCAACATAATTTTTAATTTCTTACAAATATTTTATAATCATACAAACTTCATTAACTAACATTTATAAATTTATGGAAATATTTTAAGAAAATTAGTTAAGATAAATATTCAAACTCTCAAATTAATTATAAATATTTTTTAAAATTCGGCCCCCTCACACTTGTGAAGCTGGTTCCACCCCTGGTTATGGCTTTGTGCCATATCAAGTTCTCCCCCGTGTGTCTGGTTTGGTTTTCTCTGGTCGGTGTGTTGTTTTTCTTCCTTCGTGTTGCAGGTTTGCTAGCTTCTGCTCTTGGCTCAGATTTCATATGACTTTTCAACTGTTGGTGGTGACATTAATCTATAGGATATCATATGGTCGTTGTTGCTTCATCATGCCACAGCTTGTCTTGTCTCACAGCGTTAGGGGTCTCATCATGGAACTGATTCTGAGGGCTCTTTTGTTTTTTTTTTTTTTGGTTTTTTTTTAATTAGGAGATACTTGTCAGTAACTGAGTAGCCTAGAGTACATCCTTGTTGTCTCCTTGCCTTGAAGGTGTTGGTTCCTACGGGGATCTCACATATCACTCTTCGGCCATTATGGCCTAGCTTCAAGAACGTTTAGTTCTCTCGTCTGTGCCTTTATGGCACCAAATCACTTGGAGATGAAGTTTAAACCTTGTTTATGTTGTTGAAAGTATCTTAATAATTAAATAAAATAATCAGTGTTGAGTTTAATGAGAGCACACCCATGGATCCATTGATCTTGAAAAAAATTCAGTACAAGGAAAGATCTCGATTATCTTGAGACTAAACAAATTCATCACAACCTATTAGACCCTTTTAGCCCTGAAAGGATAGACACATAGAGCATTGGGGACAGTGAGATATTGATATTGTGAAATTAGGGTTATCTGCACTTATATATATATATATATATATATGAGATTAATTAATTAATTTTAACCCTCTCAAATCTTCTTGACCCAGTTAGCTGAAAGATTAGAAAAACAATTGATGAATAAAGGGTTATCGATTGGGTCTCTATTCAAATAGACTTACTTATGTGATCCACTTATATCATAGTTCACTTAAGATTGTATAAGACTAATTTATTATGGGCTAAATAGCTAATTAATACAAATTTATAATATATAAATATTTTATAATATTCAGACGGATGTTGCATTGTTAGATTGAGGCTCTCTGCAAAGATTGCTGATGGCAATTTGGATTTGTCTTTGAACTTTTTTCAAATTTTTGTTTCTATGTTGCTTTTGTTATTGTTTATTAGTTTGAGGCCTATTCTATCGGTTTCTCTGTTTGAAATGGACTGTTAACTTAATAAATTGTCTTTTATTAAAAAAATATATTTGGGAGATTTTTTGTCATTGTCCCTTAATAATAATTAAGCTTCATCCAAAGGGGAGATACTCATGGTTAGGGGTCTATATATTCTTCTAAAAAATATCATAGTCAAAATTTCTGTGATTTCTGCATTGATTGATATCTTGATACTTTGTTTCGGATGTACCGACATCACTCTCTATATTTAATATCAATTAGATAATAACAAATTTTTTAATTATTTTCAAGTTTTCAAGAACTTGCATGATATTTTTGTTTTTTCTAAATGACATATGTGTCTTTGTTGTAAAATTTATTAGTAAAGTCCAGCAACTAAAAATTAATTATTACTTTTTTTTAGAAATGACTACTTTTCATAGATAAATAACTATAATTAAAATGGGATGTCAAAATAAAGTTCAACAATTAAAAATTAATGACTACTTTCTTTAGAGAAAAGACTAGTTTTCTCGTAGAAATGACAGTAACAGAATGTCAAAACTATAAGTTATTTTATATAACTTTTTTATTAGTGAAGTCCAACAATTAGAATCTAGTTACTATTTTCTTTTGGTAAATAAATAGTTTTCTTGGACAACGGTTAAAATGGAAAAGCGTACTACAAGTTGCTCCAGCCTGCAAAAAGATTTTATCAGTAAAATACAACAATTAAAAATAAGTTACTTTTTTTTTTTTGAGAATGAATATTTTTCAAGGGCAAACTATTAGAACGGGATACCAAATGACAAGTTGTTTGCTTTTTTTATTAATGAAACTTCAAGGACTAATAATTAGTTATTAATTTCTTTTGAAAAATGACTAGAACAGACTAACAGATTACAAATTCTATAGCCATAAAAAAATTTTCACATTGAAACTAATTGATAGGAAAGTACAGAGATTAGAAATAATTATAATATTTCACAATATCTAATCATCATTGGTAAATTCTATGAATATCTTTCTAACATTCTCCCTATTATTAACCTCGTTATAAAAACAAGTGGGATTTTTGTTTTTGAAATGATCTTTAATAAAAACAAGGAATTAAAGTGTATTTTTTCTACTTTCCTTTGATGAGCACTTGACATCCTATACTAATAACTAGGGCTTTTTTTTTCCTAAACTATTTTTCATAATAGCAAAAATCCTCCTCCGTTAGTGACCGTTAACTTTGTCATTTCTCTGCTAATGTTGTAACATCCCAAAATTTTGATTATGTTATTCAGTTTACTTAGAAGATTAATTGATGGAACTTACTTTGGATGAAAACTTGAGAAGTATGAAGGAAAAAATGTAATAGCTCATCTTATTAAAATAAGTTAACTAAGCTAATCAAGCCATTGTTTTATGGGTTATTTAAAGGAACAAATGAATTTATTTTTTTTTTGGATGGGACCTTTTTGCATTTTAAAATTGGGCATTTCAAGCTTTTCATAGAGTCCTGATTCATAATTTTTGAAGGTCTATGAAATAAATTATGAATTTTTAAAATTTATTAAAAAAATGGTTGTTTCTCTCGAAATTTCATGAGAAGTGTCGATTTTTTTTTTTCTAAAAAAAAGGGACATCAATAGAACATATCAGATGTGAAGAACACGAAGAGGAAGCGGCCTACTCTATTAGGGCATGAAATTTCTGTCTCTTGGGGCTTGTTTTATCTTCAATCTACTTCTATTTTTTTCAAGTTTCATTAGTTAGCTTTCTCCCTTCACTTAAATTCGAATAAATGGCTGAAAATCTGCTATGTTTGAATTGTTTGATAATTAATTTATGCTCTTGGGAGTCGATTAGAGATTCCCTTTTGAAAATTTGAATGGTGGGAACTTAAATGTGTTACTTTAGCTCAAATCCTAAGTGCTCAAGAAAGGTTTTTGATTTTCAGAGCTTTTTCTCATTTGGAGCTTGTAATTCAAGCTTTGGGGTAACTTAGTGGAGCCTATTGAAATAAGAAATTTAGCTTGGATTATAAGTTCGGAGGATTTTTGAATTTTGCTGGAATTTATATCCAAATTTTAATAGAATTTTTGTTGGAGCAAATAGGATGTGGTATAAATGAGAAATTTATTTAGTTGGAAAACTAGTAATAAACTTGTGTTGTTGGGCTTGTAGGCCTATCATGAGCTTATTGGTGAACATGAGTTAGAGATTGGTATCCATTTTCTTTGGTACTTTGGTTGTGGTTTCCCTTCTAAACTGAAGGGTAGAGATAACTAAGAATTTATTTCTTTTCATTCTTAATTGCTAACCATTATAAATATATAAAATTAATGTTGATAATTAAATATGGTGTTTAATGGAATTATGAATATTGCTATGATCATGGAAGACTAATATATATATATATATATATATTTGTTATACTATTCTAGCTCTGCTATATTGTTGATGTCAATTAAGTTTCATCATTTATTACCACGTGGTAATGATGCATGACTCTAAACTATTTCACTTACAATCGGGTGGTAAAAGGAGCATGTGACCAATTGTTAGCCTACTTCACTAAACCATTTACGTTGGGCCTGGTAATGGAAAATGATGAGGCTAGAGTACTAAACTAAATTTGGACACATTTGAATTCAAAATGTGTAGGTCTAATAATGCCTAAATCCTAAACTACTTAGAATAGAAGGGAAAAGGTGGAAATGTACTATCATTAAACTAGGACTTAGTTCTAGAAGGTGATTAGAATTATTATGATAATGTTGAATTATTAGTAATTTTAATTAACATGGTTAAGAATGTTAAGAAATTTACTTTTAGTTACTGAGATTTATCTCACCCCTCATTTTACATTTTTCAAGTGATGGCTCTAGTAATGCAGGAAAGATACCCAAGCAGTGACCTCCCTTTTCCTGATATAGACCACATCGCCCCTATTCCATATATTTGGTATATGTGCTATAAATTGGGAGTTCATTGTACAAATGCCAAGTGCTAGGCTTTGATATGTTTATTTGACTTTTGAAATTATGTAATATCCCTTAATTTCAGTAAATTATATTTTTGGACTTATGATTAGTGTTGGATATTGTACTGTAATTGGGTTAAATGATGTGATGTTATTTTATGGATTGTTTTGTTATATTTATGATTGTATTGGGCCTCAAAGGTGAAGCCCTCCACTAGGTTGGATTATACTATTTATGTATGCGGGTAAATCTTTGAAAAATATGAAATTTTATTATATAAATTGTTATATCGAATTATGAGTCATAGGTGTTACAAATGTGACATGTCTTTTAGTAGTAATTTATTCCTGAACTCTTTTTAGGAGCTGAAGTTTTGTTAAAAATAAAATCTATTAAATATTGTTTAAATATTTAATATTTACTGAGAAATGATCTTTTCAGAAAATTAATATTGATTAAGTCTCTTAAATTTTTTAGGTCATTTTGTGTAATTTTTTCATCAACTAATGATCAAATTAATGGATATTTAGAACTGAAATATCACTTGTTTTTATTTAGTATTTTCATATAATGTAATATGTTTTTGATATTAAAATTGAAAAAATGAGTTGCAAAGTTTAGAAGACAATATTAATTTTATTTATTTATTTAAGGTTCATTCCCTTCTTTTTAATGCAAAGTTACAAAATGTTAAAATATTAAATTTAGGTAGTGCAATATTTTGGAGGAAGATCATTAGTTGATAAAAAAATTATAAAGAATGACCTAAAAGATTTAAAAAAATTAATTATTATTAATTTTCTTATAAAATTATTTTCTATAATTTTATTTGAAAATGTTGTTGTTGTGTTATGGTTTAAATACTTTTTGTCAAATTTTGATTTGAGGAGTATTGGGCACCCTACTAATAGATGTGGCATTTTTTTTTATAAATTTTGTTTTAAAAGAGCAAAATTCCCCTTTATCAATAGAGAGGATTTTATCTTTTCTAAAAATAATTTTAGAAAATATCTCATTTGTTGATACATAATGCTAAATACTCTTTGAAAGAAAGTATAGATGAAAAATATATTTTAACCTAGAAACAAATAATTCCGATCAAAACACACTCTTTCATTCAAACACATCCTTACTTGTGCTATAAAAAGTTAAAAGCCTCTCTTTATGAGTTTCAAGATAATAAAAGTTGTGTAATATTGTAGAATTAGCACCAAGTTACTACTCCCCCCTTCCTCTATATATATATATATAAAAAAATATCACACAATTTAAAAAAAGTCAACTAATCATAATAATTATATCTAAAAATAAAAAAATTTGGATTAAAATACCTTATGTTAATCAACATAAGCATGTATTAATTATTTTTTATTAATGTAAATTATGAAGAATGATTTAGAAAATGTGTAATAAATATTTATTGATATATTCTATTTTATTTATATAAAAAAGTAAAAAAAATGATTGTTTTTTGAATAAATAACATGCTCAGCTTATTACAATAAAATATTAATAAGCATGAGATGGTTATATTTCCTTAACCTCCACCTTCTTGCCTTTTCAGAACCTATATTTTAGGCTTCGCCTACAAGGGCCGATAACTACAGATGGAAGTGAATCACTTAAAGATTTGGCCGCATAACCTTCTCTCTCTGTTCAAAATGTCAACTCTTTTCCCTTCTCCTTCCACATAGAACCATGCTTGATACAAACCCTTTTCCCCCAATTTCATTCCCCCAATTTCTTCTTTTTTTCTCTGAAAAATCTATGCCACATACACCGAAGCTAACATGGTGTCCGCAATACACAAGCTCAAACATTCATTCACCTCCCTCTTGTCATCTTCCTCCAAATAAGGTCTGTTGTCTCAACTTCCTTCCAATGCTGTCACCAATTCCTACAATGACCAGCAACAGCCCCACCACTTCATCGTAGGTCCCTTTCCAACGCTGACATCACCTCTTCCGGCTCCGTGTTGTCTCGATCCTCCTCTTTAATTTCTCGCCTCTCTCGTGTACTTAGCATGCGATCCACCAACGTCAGTTCCAGCTGTGTATTTGAATTTTTCATGAGATTTTGCCTATCTAGTTCATCGAAAAATGTCAGTTTTGTTGAATTTCTGTTGTTTGTGTGGTGGCGTGTTTACTGATTCCCGAATCTCGTTTCCCTCGCCGGAGAGAGATTTCTCTAGCACTGAAACTGATTTTCCCAGCGAGGCATAAGTGGAAGCAAAAAATTCAGCGCTGGCAGGTTGCTAGTTGTCCTTTTCCCGACTAAATAAAGGCTATCGTTTAACTGAATTGAGGAGTGTGTAAATGCCCATTTTACCCCCGTGAGTGTTACCCATTCAGCCATTCTCTGTTGACTGGCGTCCCTGAACAGGTCATTGTGGAAAATACAAAATAACATGATTTTTATCATACCATCTTTCATTTTCGACTGCACGGTTTGATTTGATGCATAAAAAATAATTTTTTTGTGGAAGAAGCTAGGACTTGCGATATTGTCTTATATTTTACTACCTCCGTCTTAAATTATAAGACATTTTTAAAAGAATTTTTTATCCTAAAATATAAGACATTTTAAGTAAATTGAGGTTTCATTAAATATGTTAATTTTAAGATTATCCTTTCTCTCTCTATAATTAATTTTTGTCTCTTTTTTTAATATATTAAATGATGGATATTTTTAAAAATTTATACTTTTATGTTGAAAATAAGATCATTAAATATGTTTAATGAAATTTATTGATATGTGAGATTGTCTAAATATATTTTATAATTTGGGAGGGAGGAGTATTTTACCATTAATAATAACACTTTTTCCAATGCCTTCTTATTGAATCACATTGAAAAAAAAAAAAAAAACTTTTTGTCGGGTGCTCTTTGGAAAGCAGTCGGCTAGTGCGACTTCAAAATTTAACCATGTGAGTACATGATTTATTTGTTTTTGTTTGTTAACGGGATCGCTAGACATGATGACTCTCCCAGAATTCAATAATGAAAAAAGGGGTTGAAAAGGACAGGACTCAAAGATTCAGTTCATCCTCTTGGCCACGGGACCCACATCTCCGTCCAATTGTTCAAATTTTTAATTTGATACTCAGGCTGAAAAAAAATAACAAGAAGATTTTGACACCCCTCCCCACATAGTAGCCGTACGATACATGTAAAGACTTTTTTGCTGCCACATCATCACATTTCGTCATATAGACCTACATGCAGTTTGGTTATGCACAAAGTTCCTTGCTTCAGTTCTTCAACTCTTTGTCTATTTTAACCGAGTTTTAGCTTGCATGATCATTGTCTCCAAAACCATTCCTTTCAAACTCAGTTCTTCTCATTAGCTATGAAAGAAAAAGAATTTATTTCTTCAAGGGCTAGGTCCTTGCGTATGCGTAATTATTCCTCAAGTGTATGGGCTTCCTCCTCTTATGTTTGTGATCTCTGCCGATTTTTTTTTGCAAGCCATATGGCTGTTTGGTTTAACTTCTTTGGATTTTCTCGAGTTTATTTTACTTGATTCGTCTGATTATTATTTACAATTTCAATTTTGGGATGACGCTTTATTTCTTTTTTCTTTTTTTTTTCCCCCTATGAGAAGGATGATGCTTTTTATTATCAAGAAAGTTAGAGAGATTCACATTTCTTATCTCCGCAGGTTATTTTCCATTTTCTCATATTCTTTATATGTTCATGGGAATTGGGATGCTAAAGAATAGGAAAGATTGCCTTTATTTTTTATTTGTGTTTCCTCTACAAGGAGTACGCCCAACAACCCAAAGCTTGCAGCCCATTATGAGAGTTTGCCAATCTAAATACTTATGCATGCCTGCATGAAAAGGAGCTAGCGGTTCATGGGTTTTCATCATATTTTCTTTTAAGAAGAAAAAAGAAAGTAGAAAAAATGAGTAATTCATTCAACAAGAAGAAGAAGAAGAAGAAGAAGAAGAGTCTTCAAATACATCAGACAGCTATAATGAAGAGAGATGCATCGCTTTTTACTATCTGGGGTAGTAGAGAATCCAAACACTTAAAGAAGAATAATTCCATTATTTTTGGCCCCGTCTTGTGTTTGGTTGGTGTGGGCGATCAAGATTGTCAAAGTTAGGATAGATAGTGTTTGATCGTGTCTCTTGGCTTTTGAGATTGTCATTTATCGAGATCTTTGTAGATAAAGCGCTCCCATTGAACTTGTATATGCGGGCGGCACCAGCGGGAGACTTGAACGGCGAACTACGAACTGCTTGAGTTGTGCCTGGAAGGACACTGTCCTTAAGAACTATTCCAGCACACTGGAAACAATGGACTAGCAATTCCCCAAGATTAAATAAGCATTTCCTGCAGCAAAGCAAGGGAACAGAACAACAGAAACTAAAAAGCAAACACAAGCGAACAGACGAACACAAGAGCAAAAGGCAGAGGGAGAAGAGAATTGCCCTGAAAACTCAAGAGGCTGGCACCATTTTTTGTCAGCACCCAGGGGTTATATATAGCCTGAAGACGAAGACACAAAGCTGGCTCATAATCACCGGTTAATGCTTCGGTTACACATGCATTAAACAACAAAATGTACATGGATTGATACTTCAGTTACACACGCCTTAAACAACAAACATACACATCCATTAATTCGAAGATGTTTGGCAGATAAAATGTTCATTAATTCGGAGACGTTTGGCAGACAAAATGTTTAAGGGTAAGCTAAAAATAATTATTTATTTAATTATTTTTGTAAAAATAACTCAATAAAAAAAACTTAGTGCCTCTTAAACTCGCGTGGAGGTAGGCAAATCGGCTGATTTCAATTGTGAGTGCCCTATATTGGCCTGTTTCATGTGTGCGAAGCCACTTCTCCTCCAAGCTCATTTTACTAGGCCACTTCATTCCTTAGTATATATACATTAGGAGAGTTCTTCTTTTAGTCAATGTGGGACTTTGACACACACACACTTTTGACACACATGCAATAGTATAATGGAGCACTTTTTTTCAAAGAAAACCCTTATAATTTTAAGATGGCTTAAGGGGCAAAAATGCCTCAAAAGTTTTCTCAAAAGAGTGCTGGGTACCCTTACCTTTTTTAGCGTTGGGTACCCTTACCTTTTTTAAGGTGTAATGTTGCCTTAGAAGTATGGAAAATGGAACAACGTCCCCCTACTCCGTTAACAGAACAATCGGTTGTTGGTCACATGTCAAAAGGCATTTTTTGCAAAGCCACGTACCCTAATTGACTGCCATGTGTGTCCCTTGGTCATCCACAATGGCATGTAAACCTTAGCCTTTTTAGTAAGTTAAGCGGACCCAATGGAATGCTTATTTGCTTCCCATCTTCTTGACAAAAATGTTTGAGTCGATGAGTTCTTCAATGGTGAGAAGCAGGCAGAGGGTCGTTTTCGTAAGACGAGGAGGTGGAGAGTTCGACTATGAAGGTCGAACAATGGTCTGTCATTGTGGGCTCAGTGCTCCCTAATAAACTGCGTGGAGCGAGGCGAACCCAGGGAGAAGATTTTATGGCTGTTTAAAATATCATGAGGTAAGTGTTCGATATTTTTCTTCCTTGCTTGTTCAATATTCCATAGTTAATTTCATGTGAGGGGGTTGCGGGTTTTTCATTTGACATGATGATCAAATGGGTGAGAGGTCAAGGGAGGTGATCAATTAGCTGCTTGATCACATTGATAGGCTGTTTGATGGGAATGGAAGCCATAGCAGACGTGACAATAATGACCTTGGTGTAGAGGTAGAGATTGATGGTATACATGCTGAGTTGAAGAAAATTCAGAGTAGTGGTTTGAAGAATCATCAACATGTTTGTATATTGAAGTAGAAACTGAAGTTGGCCATGGCTATGTAATTGCTGAACTGGATTTTTTTCATTTGCAAATTTCTCCAGGAGATTGTATTTAATGGTAGTTGTGGACCAATAATTGCCCGCTTATACGTAAAGAGGGTTCTGATAAATGGTAGATGCGGTTAGATATAATAAAAATCCCATCGATTCTCTAGTTTTCAGGCTATCATATCCAGTTGCATGCATGTGTTTTAGCGTAACTCCAAAAACACACACTATAATTGAAGAAGAGCAGAATGCATGGAATGTGGCGTAAAGTGCTCACCTGTCCTCTCTGCATCTTTTTTTCCCCCCACAAACTTCACTTTATATATATATATAGTGAATAACAAGTAGCTTAGTGTCGTGTGTCTCTCTATTCCTTGTGTATTTATCTGTCACTTTGGTTTGGGTTACTTTGATTTGTCTCTGCAGGGCAAAGTTTGGTTGGTTGATCAGAGACTGATATGATATGGGAGCATGCTTGGCTGAGGTGACAGAACAAAAAAAAGAAAACATAGAAATAACACATATATTTGGGCGCGCACAGCATATATTATAAGTATTTATATTTTAGGACCAAAATTCTGAGCTCATAACGTTGATTTGATGTGGTCCCACTTACCACCTTGAATTCCATTGTGTATGTACGTAAGAGCCATTGTTTTTTACTTCTCACTTTTTCGTTGTTCTGTTGTGGCTGCACATCTGCTTATAATTTAATCTTGTTCTTGGTTTTTAGCCCTATCTCTACTGTACATACAAGTATTCAAACTTCAACAAAAGTGATGTGAGTGTAAGGATTAAACAGGCAATTTAAGTACATACATATATAATTAGTTGTTTGTGATTGGTAACTTTTAGTGTTAGAAAAATATTGAATTAGATGTAAGTTTGATTTGTTAGACTAGCTAGATTAGATATATGTAAGTTTGTTTTAATTTAAACTTCTTTTGTTGCATACACTAATGTTGAATTATATTGTTATTGGATTAATTTTTGATATTGTTATGGATTACATTTGGAAATGAGCTACAGAGAAATTGAAAAAAAAATTTCAAAAAAAAAACCTTATAGGAGTGCTTTTATTAAAGCGCTCCCCTATATGATCCCCTATACAGGAGTGCTTAGCTATTAAGCACTCCCTTTTGCCATTTATACAAGAGCATTTTACAATCACATGCTCCCGTACACCCATCGAGAGTGCTTATTTTGAAAGTGCTTTAATAGAATTATTTTTATTTAAAATTTAAAATATTTTAGAGTTATAAGTGCTCGCATATATAGGAGAGTGTTGGTTATAGAAGCATTTCCTATAAAGTAATTTTGTAGTAATGTTAGGTGATATGGTCCTATTGGAAGTGATTGAGGCCCTAAAAATGGGTAATGATACAAGTTTGGTAAATGGGACACTTGGTTGCCAAGAAATGACATAAAAGTGTCATTTTGTATCTAAGTATCTAATTTTCAAATGAAATTTTGGCTTGAAGTGAAACTTATATTATTAGTTAAATTATGAAATAAATTATGTGTGAGTATTTAAATCACTCCAATCAAACTTTATTTGTAAAAATGCCGCACGTTGAAAGTTTATTCCAAGCAAGCTGTCATGAAAACAAAAGTTGTTATGTGCATTGCAGTGCAAGTGTGCATGCCATGGCACATAGCATAGAATGAAAAAGAAATTCTCTATACCATATGTCATAGCGTATGTTTCTGTTTGGGCAAAAATGACCTTTTTATCCCTATGGCCATATGTAATATGATTTTACATTGCTATTTGCTTTTATTGTATATGAATACATATTTTTTAAAAGTTTTTGGGATCTCAATCGTTTTTAAAAATTTTAACCTTTATTGATTATTTATTTTCCTAATTATTTTTGTATGATAAGTGTGTGGTGATTATTTGATAATGTCAATGCAGACATTATATTATATCGATCACGCAGCAAGTCTTTAGGATGAAACGAACTTATCTTGCAAAGTTTACAAGGCCACAGAATAATACTTAAGCAACACAACACCATATAGAGGTGGAGGAGAGAATTGACTTAGAAACTCGAGTTTGGCCTTGGACTCAAAATGCTACCCCAAATATTTATAGACACGGAGAAGATGAACTTTGTACGGCCTTAAAGCACAGTTGATTTATCAGCTTCAAAAATATAATGATACATTTTATTATTTTATTCCCATGGTACATGAACGTTGAGGATTTATAGCAATTAAAGAAGCAAGTTAAGATTTTTAATTAAAAAGTAACCCCTCCTTAATGCAAAACAGAACCCGCGGTTGCAGTGATGAATTTAAGTCCAAAACGTGCAAAATGAAGAACTTCATGGGAGTATATTCCACAAAATTTAACTTTACAATTTTGCAAAAATAAATCTGATAAAAAGAATCAAGTGCCTCTTTAATTCTCCTCCAAGCTCATTTACTAGCTTACTTTCATTTCTTAGCATATATGCACTAAGAGCTCTCATATGGATAATATGTGACTTCTTTTGACACGCTCACACAATAATTACAATAGTTATGAATTACAAGTCAACTACTTGTAATTTTTCTTTTTCTATCACTTAGAAAATCAACAAAAGACATTTGAAAATCTTTGCAACGTTAATTGAAAATTTACAAAAATCAATTAGGAATTTTAAGCCAATCAACAAAATATAATTTATTGCAAGTAACAACTATGGTTTGTTATGATGATTTTAACAATTCAGAGTTCATAATTGTCATTAACATTCTTTTGGGGTTCTTAATTGCCGTTTTACCTTCACTTTTCAGTCAAAGTTGCAACAGAGAAAGAATACGGTAGAATGGCATCGATATAGCGTGCTGGACAAAATGGACTTGAACTCAACTTGGTGAAGCTAAAGAAATTGAAGTCAAGGTCAATGTTGAAAAACCTTTTAACTAATTCGGTGAACCCCAGATTTCTTAGATGCCGTGTAGATTGATTTTAAAGGAATAGCACCTTGGCGCATTCTTGGAGGAAGAAAAACAGAGATATTATGAAATAATACACTAATACTATCAGAGTTGGGTCTAGTGAAAGAGTTAGTTTCTTATAATATGAAGAGTCAAGGTTTGAATCCTGTTAAAAGAAGTGCTCATATTTAATATTCAATTGCGTCTCGAACAAAATTACCTCTAATAGAAACATATTTATAAGAAATAAAAAAAATAAAATAAAATAATATGCTGGTTAAAAAAAAGGCTAAATGGACATTAAACACTGCATGAAGTTGAATAGAAGAATATCCAACCAAGAAATTTTCCCAAAAGGGGAGAAAATTTATACGAGTCAATGACTCGCTGTCAGCCTAACACTTATGGAATTAGTTGTTAAATTATTTATTTAATATGCTTATATTTTATTATAAATTTAATTTTTTAGCTTATCAATTTTTAAATTGGGGTTTTTGCAAATATATCTCATATTATAGGACTAAGTCAAGTAAATATCCCAACATTTATTATATTTTGCATTGTGGTAGGTTTATTATATTTGTCAATGATATACCATTGTATATCAATGATAAATCTCTTATAAATTTTTAAATTTTTAATGATAAACCCCTTCTACATCAATGATAAACTCCTTGTATATCAATATGAACCAGCTACACTCTTAAATTTTTAAAAATTTAATTCATATTTTTTGGATACAAGATTTTTTTGGGTCAATGAGCCAATTTATCCTTTTTAAATTATCTATAATTTTTAATAATTTCAGAAATATCAAAAGTACAATTTCTTTTTATAATCATCAAAAGTACATTATTTTATGATATCTTTCATTTGTCCTGAGCATTCAAGAGATTCTCATCTATTAATTCAAGACGTTGGTACACCTGATTATATTTCTGATGAGAGTAAGTATTGCATTTATCAATGAAGAAATATTCATTACTGAGCGATTTTTAGAAGACACACCATTATATGTTTTCTTTTAGATGGGTTTTGAAACATGATTTACAGATTTGTACATTGCTGCCACCTAAGAACTTTTAACAAACACAAGCATATTATATTCTTACTAAAAAGAAAAAAAGCAAAGAATTACTAAACAATAACTGATTGTATTCATTATTACAGATTTAAGAAGTCTGGAATCATAATCATAACTAAGACCAAGTGACATTGATAGCTTTGGGATGATTCTTCTTCAACTAATTAATCACAGGCCGTCCTCCTCAATGAGAAAAGAAATTGGGAATATTTGTTATATTATTGATGGTGTTCGTTTTATAACGTTGAATGATGAATGTTTATTTATGGACATGGATATGACAAATTAAATGGAAAGTCACGATATCCAACCAGTTATAACCCTGACAATTTTTTTTTATATATATGTTAATTTGTTTAAAGTGCGTTTATATTAGTTTTAGGATAAATATGACAAGTTAGAGATTTGGTGCAGTGACAGTTGAATAAGCCTTCATGCATCAGGTTTCAAGTTTGAATCTGAATGAGGCCAGAAGAAGAGTTCATTTTTTTTCTTTTTTTTCCATGAGAAATTACCAAACTGCCCTCACTCCTATCAGATTTTTTAAACTCTTCTTTCTTCTTTTCTCGACTATTCTGGAGCAAAGAGAGATCTGGGAAGGACCAGCATTTTTGCTCTGCCTCTCACCAATCATTACCTTCTTCCTCCTCCTCTCACAGAACACTGCTGCTAACAGCAGTTTCATTAGTCCGTAGCGCGCTGTGGTTAAACACTAGCTAGTTTGATTTGTGAGTTTTGTTCTCATGTTTGATATTTGTGGGCTTTTGTCACGCCCCAAAAATAGAGGGTGACTGGCACGGGTATGAACCCCTCACACATTCCCGTAATCCTCAAAATGAATATTTATTCCATTTTACAAAAGAGAAGAACAAAATTTGATCAAGTCATAAGAGAATTAAAATAACTCCTTTATACTCATTATCATAAGAAAGTGTCGATTTTTTTTTTTGTAGAAATTTCGGCAGAACCTTCCCTGTAACTAGAATCTCCCAAAAATTCTACAACAAAAATTTTACAGATAATAGTATAAATTAGGAGCGTAGCTCCTTCCAGCCAGCAACCAATATATAGACCAAAAATAAGGTTTATCAATAACCTATGTGGAGCATCTACTCTTTCTTTCAAATCAAAAGACATACAATTTCTATATTTACATTAAAGCAACAATACCAATCAAAAAGGTCCACCCACTATAGCTAGTTGCCCTTCAGAGGTCGATGGTGGGATCAGCGTCAGCTAACAAATCTGAGACCAAAATAATTTTTTCAGTGAATAGCATTCCCATGAAAAAGTTCTTAAAATTTTAATCAATAATCTCTAATAATGGTGTCAGCTAATTAAAAGCAATTTCTACCAAAATTTATAAACATGTAAGTCATAACCATATTTAGAAAATAAGAGTAAATTGAAAATAATTTATGTTATCATGCTTAAAGAAAACAATCTGCTCTTATATAACTCAAAGTGATACAAATTATTAGTTAAAATCAAGTAAATTTCAAAAACACAAATTAATCAACATTTAAAATTTTGAGAACTCAACAGAACAGGTTACAAACATAAACACTCAGTCCACGAGGGTAAATAACCAAACGCGACTTATACCACGAAAACAAACGTGAACACACCAGTCCACGAGAGTAAATAACCAAACGCAACCGAAGCTACGAAACAAACATGGATACATAGCCCATGAGGGTAAGTAACCAAACACAGCCGAAGCTACGAAACAAACGTGGACACACAGCCCACAAGGATAAGTAACCAAACGTGGCTCAGGCCATGAAATCAAAAGCGGGTACGAAGCCCACAAATACCAAACGTGAGAATAAAACTCACAAAACAAACTAGCTAGTATTTAGCCACAGCACGCTACGGGCTAATGAAACTGCCGTTAGCAGCAGTGTTCTGTATAGAGTTCTCTTAGAAATCCCGTCTCAAACATGCGAGAAAAATAATTATTTTTGAAGTCAACTTTTTCATTCTCAAGATCAAACTCGCATGAATCGCCTCAATTATATGAAACTTTCCAAATCGATGCATCATAGTGAATGTACAAACTTGCACTAATCATGTAACCAAGAAATTTTGAAATTCAATAAGTAAAGGTGCCTTCATCAATATTAAAAAGATATTTCTTGAGAAAATGCACAAATCATAATGTAACGATCCTTCATCGTTTTCTCAAAATTTCTAAAACTAACATAATTCATAAAAATGAAATATTTTAATAAAATATTTTTAATAAATAATTATAAGGAATGCTATTCACTTACTCGTCGGAGTTCCAAATTCCTAAAGATATTCTTTCTTTAATTCTTTTCAAGGTCCTGTTCTTCCACACACCCTATAAGGATACAAATAAATATCCTTTTAATAACTTTTTTTATCTATTACATAATCTCAACCAACCACCATCATTTAAATTTCCAAAACGAAAATTCATGCCTTAGAGTTGATCGAAGTATTATTATCCATATCACTAGTCTCCTCTAACTTATTTTAACCATGCCAATCTATTTCCTTGAAACACAATTTTCTCTCAAGCTTTGCACCGAATGCCTTAGGTGCCTTACTTCTACCAATTCAATTTAAACACCCAACAATTTACTAATAACCTTACAATTCCCAAGAATTTAAATGGCTTCATAAAAAAATCATATTTAAATTCTTTTACAATCTATAAGTCAATTTGTAGATCCAAAATTTTTCATACTAGCATACTTCTCACAAAGACTAATTAAATTTCAAAAATGTAAATCCAAGCCAACTCTCTTCTTGGACATTTTATCAAACACTATATGAGCATAAGTTATCAAGCTAATATTAACATTTTCTTTCAAAATTTCAGCCTCCTTAAACCTTACAATATCACTAATTCAATCATTTTTAATTACAAACTCAATTCCATACTATTAACTCCTTCCTTATATAACCACTAATGTCAATTTAAAATCAAGCATCCTCTTCTTATATAGCCATATAAGGTCATGGGCAGCAGCAGGGCTTAAGAAAATAAAATTGCAACATCAACTCTATCCTTCACCATCTCACACACACAGAATTTTCTAAGGAGAAGAGATCAAAGATTCTTACCTTGGATAAACTAACAACACGCAAACCAAGAGGGGGAAGAGAATGTTCGTCTACACAGTGAAAGAGAGGAAGATCGCTGTTGGCATAGAAAAGAGATGAGCAAACCAGTGATTGACTGAGCAAGCAGAATAAAAGAAATAAGTTCTCCTATTCACCTACACAGCCACGCCAATGATGAAGAAAAGGAAAAAAAATTGATCTGGATCAGAGGAGGAGGAAGACGTCATGTTTTTGTTGATCAAGGGCAGATGAGACAACAGCAATGACAAGCACACCGGCGAGCTCATAACCACAAGCTACAGACTGAAAAAAAACAACGAGGAAGCTCGAGTTACTTGCAAGGTTTTACAGACGATAAGATAAGGGAGAATGACGCAAAACAGAGGAGAGCACTACTAGCCCATTTATCCTTTCCCACGGTGAAGACTTTAGCGTTTATGAAGTCACCGGCAACCAGTAGAATACAGAGCTGATGGCGGAGGACAGAAGTCCGGACGAGGGTTCGAAGATTCTGGAAAATCCTCAAGCTCTCTCTCCACCGACTAGCATGCACGGATCTGATAAAGAGAAAGAAAGAAGAGGAATATATCAGATTTAACGAAGGGCATTTTGGTAATTTTACAGAGTCAAAAATTGCAAAAGTAATTCTCCTTTTAGCCTCTATCAGTTCGAACTTAGGGCCAAATGAGTGCATTACATGCACACTTCCACTACACCAACATTCCTTCTTGTCAAAACTATAACCAAAATTAATATAACTACAATTATAATACAATACTATATATTAACTTTTTTTAATATAATTTTTACTTAAAATTCTTGAGTTATTACAGCTTTGTACCCATGTTTGATTTTATGGCCTGAGCTATATTTGGTTATTTACCATCGTGGACTGTGTGTCCACGTTTGTTTCGTAGCTTCGGCTGTGTTTGGTTACTTACCCTCGTTGATTGGTGTGTCCATATTTGTTTTCGTGGCATAAGCTGCGTTTGGTTATTTACCCTCATGGACTGTGTATCCACATTTGTGACCTGTTCTGTTGAGTTCTCAAAATGTTAAATGTTGATTAATGTGTTCTCAAAATTTACATGATTTTGGCTAGCAATTTTACCACTTTGAGTTATATGTGAGTAAATTATTTTCTTTAAGCATGATAACATAAATTGTTTTCAACTTACTCATATTTTACAATTATGGTTATGACTTATAGGCTTATAAATTTTTGTGGAATAATTTTAATTAATTGACACCATTATTAGAGTTTATTGATTTAAATTTTAAGAATTTTATAATGGAAATGCTATTCATTGGAAAACTTATTTTGGCTTCAGATTTGTTAGCTAATGCTAATCTCCCTTGACCTCTGAAGGGCAAACTAGCTACAGTGGGTGAAAATTTTTGATTGGTATTGTTGCTTTTAATGTAAATATATAATTTGTATATCATTTTTTATTTAAAAGAAAGAGTAGATACTTCACATAGATTATTGATAGACTTTATTTTGGGTTGTATATTAGTTGCTGGCTAGAAGAAGCTACGCTCTTGATTTATACTGTTATTTGTAAAAATTTTTGTTGTAGAATTTTCGGGAGATCATAATTATAAGAAGGTTCTGCTAAAATTTTTACAAAAACGTCGACACTTTCTTATTTTAACTTTCATGTAATTTGATAAATTTTCTTTCTTTTCTTTTGCAAAATGGAATAAATTTTTATTCTGAGGCTTACAGAAATGTGTGAGTGGTTCACGTACATGTAAGTCACCCTCTATTTTTAGGGTGTGACACAACCAATCATATTGGACAATTAGATTTATATATTGTGTAAAAAGACAGTTCATCAGACTTATTTGAGGATCACCATATCAACACATTCATTTTTTTTTTCCTTTGTTTATATGTGATGATCGGAAGATGGATCTTGTTTGTATAATACAAAAAACCTGTAATGATATATGATAGTAAATCATGAATTAGCCAACAATGAAGTTGTGAATACTGATTGGCTTAATAAGTCGTCTATTTAAGCCCATTTTATAAGAATTTAGACTTGAAAATTTGGAAACTTTTAATGTAATCAAGTTTTCAAGTTCAACACATTGTGAAAAAATAGGCTCGAGTTTAGATGGCCCTCCAAGCCTATATTAATTTTTTTAAAAAATAACATTAAAATTTTTTTTCAAAAAATGAAGAAATATGAATTTTCTATAATTCATTTTCCAAGTTAGTTTATAAATTAAGATCACGTGTGTGGCTTTGAACTCCATGTCCCTTTCGTTTCCTCAGTGAAATTGTTATTTAAAACGTTTTCATGATATTACGCGATACTATGAAACAATTATTGATTTGATTATTTGATTTGTCAAGCAAGTTTATACATGTGTATCTTAAGTTAGTATGTAAAAGTTTGAGTTATGATTGTGATATAATTAAAGGTCTAGATTTTTTCTATTTTGATTTTTAGAAAATTTTCATTAGTTTGTAATGTGATAATGTTAAAATTTATTTTTAAAAAAATATTTTTCTAAGAAAAAGATCTTATGGGCTGGTTCTAAGCTACTTGAGCAATTGCTTGGCTTCAAAATATGGTCAAAATTAAAGAAACAATGAGCACATAAGGGGCTTTATAAGAGCCAAGCTTAACCTGTTCTCAACTTTAATTAATGAAATTGGGTCTAATAAAAAAGATTAGTTATTCATAATGTGGTAAATTAATATTTAAATCTACATTGACAAAGGTACCCAAGCATGGATAGTGTCAAATTGTGTCTCAAACATAAGTATTTTTAATAAGAAAATACTTGTAAGCAATAAACTGAACAAATCACGAATCATTCTTACCCTCTTGCCTAATCGGAATAAAGTTAAATATTGTAGGCATTAAACCGATTAATGTCAATCTTTTCCTTCTCCCCGCCCCGAGAAAGAAACCATGTTTTTTAGTGCAGTCACAAATGACAACATCGCTATTGCGTGCCAGACATTGCTCTAACAAATTGTACGCAATTATGCATATAATTTCAAACCAATGATATTAAAATGTTGAAAAATCTTTAACCCAACATGGCAATGGCCCCACTTGTTTTAGACCTGAATTCTCAGCGTACTCGTTGGTTTTAGAAAAGTAACGTTTGTTTGAAATTATTTTTATTTTATTGTTTTAAAAATTAATGTTTTATAAAATATTGTTTTAAAATATGTTCTGTTGGAGCACTTGCAAAGGTCATCAAGACCTTTTTTTTCCCCCCTGAATTAAGCGGCAGGCACCTCAAGTCTGAGATTACAAGTAAAATTGAACCTATGAACTCTCACTTATAAGGGAGTTTACATAACACTAAGTTATAAGGCCATTGGCTCATTAGCAAGTACTTAAATCTTGCAAAATGACTATTCTTAAAACTTAACGGTTAACATAAAGTATTTTAATATATTAAAGAATGTTAGCCTTTTTTATAAAATTAATTGGTACCTATGTACTATTGATACTAGAAGCTTGACCTTAACCCTTTCTTATAAGGTACTCTCTCTATCCTAAATTATAAGACAATTTAAGACAAGATTACACATATTAATAAAACTTGATAATAACACTTTTACAAATTTACCTTTTCAAAAGAAAACTATAAACCTTCAAAAATTCCCCTACATATTTAATTATTGCACTACAATATCATTTCAATTCTTTCTCTACTTAAAGGATAATATTAAAAAGATATCATTAATAAAACCTTAATTTTCTCAAATTATCTTATATTTTGGGATCATAAAATACGTCCAAAGTTGTCTATAATTTTTTGAGTAATTTTCTATATCAATGCCGGTCACAGCAAACATTGTTTAGTATAAGGGTGTCCAAAATACACTATTTTTAAATATTGAAGAAAAAATTAAATTACAAAAGCTTTTGAGGAAATAGTTGAAGGTTAAAGATGCTTTTTATTTATCCCATATAATTATTATGTGATTAGTTGAATAATCTAAAACACCAAATTAAAAATTAAGACGTTTTATAAGAATCAAATAATTAATTTTGTCTGCAAGATTTTAGACCAAGTTCAATCATAAACATGTTTTCTGTGATATATATATATATATATATATATGTATGCTCACTCCTTTCAGCTACCCACTTCATATTTCTCTCTTCTTGAACTCTCCCATAAACTCAAGCATGAAGAGCACACCACTGTGGATGCTCGCCTTGCAAGTGTTTGTTTCGTTTATCATCATTGCTAGCCACTTGGCACGACCAGTAGTTGCAGAAGGTGGTGATTCAGGTAGCGTTTGAGTTTTAACCTTATGCTTTCCTTTCCATCTTTTACTTATATGTTTCTTGCTCCGAGCAAGTGCTTTTCAAATGTATGTGTACGTAGGTTTCATCAGCATAGATTGTGGAGCAAGACGAGATTACGTAGATGATGTAACGGGGATTCAGTACCAGACAGATGAAGGCTTCATTGAAAGCGGAACCAATTATGAATTATCATCACCGGCCAATGAATTATTATCAAACATTAATTGCGTTAGTAATTTTCTAACCGGTGAACGATAGCTAATGACGCTGAGAAGTTTCTCGGAGGGAGGATGAAACTGTTACACTCTAAACCCAAAGCAAGAGATTGAGCAGAAGTATCTAATCAGAGCCCTGTTTGCATATTGGAATTATGACTCTAAAAACCAAGGTCCAGCTTTTTGACCTTTACCTGGGGGTCAATTACTGGACCACTGTTTACTTATTTTATCAGCCTTGCCAACTCCATGAGATCATAATGCAACGAGATAGCAATGCAGAAATATTACAAGTGTGCTTGGTAAACACAGGACAAGGCACGCCTTTCATCAATACTTTGGAATTAAGGCCATTAAACAACTCTCTTTATCCGGCTCCATTTCCCCTATATGCTGACTTTGGAAGAGCTGACGTGGGCCTTAGGCTCTCACCCTCTACTACGAGGTTTTTTTTTTTTTTTTTCTTTCCTCTTTTGGCCCAAAAACTTTGTACAGACTTTTACGTCTTGCCTCATTTTATTTTGGTCTGATATGAACGTGTCAACCCCGATTGGCGTGTCTATGAGGAATGCAAGGCTGGTCTGAATATAGTGGTCAAGTTTGAGAATCTCAAGGTATTTGATCTACCTGCCATTAAATGGAATGGATGTGATTGTAAGATGAATTGGCTGTCGGCAAATGACGCCATTTTTTATTGTCAAAAAAAGAGTATATCTCTTCCAGTATATACTGCAACAGTAGAAGAGCCCAAGAATATCTGTGTTGTTGACGAGTTTATTTTAATCTATTTTAATGTTTAAGCATGTTTGTTTTTGAGTATATTGATAAGTTAAATGTCCTACTCTATTAAAATGAATATGCATGCGATTAATCATTTATTCAACTTTTTTTTTCCTGACAATACAGGTACAAAGACGATGTGTACGATCGCTTGTGGTCCAGCTACTATGATCTAAATGATCCCTTTGAAACGAATGTAGAAGTAAAGGCAGAAGACTCCGTTTATAAACTGCCATCAGAAGTATTACGCACTTCTTCGCAACCTCTGAATCATTCGGATCTCTTAACCCTCAATTTGATTTTCCCAAAAATGGGCCAACATTATTTGTTCCTTCATTTTGCTGAAATTCAAAAGCTTCCTCCTGGCCACAAGAGGATTATGAATGTCACTTTTGATGATGAGAATTCCTTGTCTCAGCAACTTACTCTTGAATACTTGAAGCCTATTACCCTATGTTCTAACAAGATCACTGAAGGTTATATAAACTTCTTTATTAGAGCAGCAGCTGCTTCAGATGCTCCTCCTATTCTTAATGCTTTTGAAGTTTATATATCCCTCCCACAACTGAATTTCCCAACAGCTACACTGGATGGTATTGCTTTTTGTTAATTTTTTTTCGTCATTCGTCTATGATTTTAGTTATCAATAAACTGACACGTATTAAAAAGTGGTAAATTCTAATCTTGTTAGTTCTGTTTGTTATTGGAATTATGTAGTTAATGCTATCATGCAAATCAAGCATATTTATGGGATCTGTAGAATCAGTTGGCAAGGCGACCCATGTGTTCCATCTAAGTTAACATGGGATGGTCTGAATTGCGGCTATGGCGATAATATAAGGATAATTTCTTTGTAAGCAGCATTAGTTACTTCTTGTTTATGATCCGTGAAGTTGAAGATCAAGGATAAAATATACTTGATTATTTGGTTTGAACAATGTACAAAAAAGATTTCCTTGGGTTATATTTGACCATGTTACTACGCTGTTAAAACTGCAAAATACAAATTGTAGGAACTTGAGCTCAAGAAAACTCACTGGACAAATAGCTACAGCCATCGCTAGTTTGGAAAAGCTGGAGTCCTTGTAAGTTCCTGCATAATATAGGATATCATGCACGGATATTCGGATAATAATAAATGATCATGTTGTTAAATATCAACACTTCTTCATAGGGATTTGTCGAAAAATGAATTGATCGGGCCACTACCAGAATTTAATTTCTGGCAACTCTTCTTAATTTGAGATTCATGTAAGATCCTACTATTATATTGCATCACAATTTTCATGCTTCATATTAAAAAGTCGTGCACCTCACAATTGTCATTTTTGTTTCCCCCCTCCCTTTTCCATCCTGCAGTGATGTGTCAGGAAACACGCTCACAGGTTCAATTCCTAAGGCTTTTAGGGAGAAAGCCAATTTGGAGCTAAGGTTTACTTGTCTCTATTATCAACTTCTCTTTTATTTAGTCCTCTTGAGTTCGGCTTAAAATTTATAAAAACACATTATATTGTATGTTAGCAAATCACGGAGAACCTACAGTTTATTAAGTGTTATACCGATATGCTCAAGTCTAACCCCTGCTCTATTTTTACCAGAGTGGCTAATAATCCAGGCCTTTGTCAGACAAATTCCTGCAAAGGACATAAGTTGTTAATTCCACTTATTGAATCAGTTTCAGCTTTGGTCATCGTTACTGTCCTTGTTTCTTTGGTGACCTGGAGATTTAGAAAGCAAAGAGGTATTGCTTTTTACCTATATATGTTGACATTTCGTTGGAAATGTTGTGCCCTCCATTTGTTATCATCTCTTGCACCAAAGATGTTAATCTCTTTGTTTAATTTATGGATTCATGAACTGTCAAGACATTCATTTACCAATGCAGTTTTGTCTACTGAATCTCCGAAAAGGATGGAAATTCTAAAACCAAAAAATCAAGCTTTTTCTTGCTCTGAGGTTCTATGTATCACAAACAATTTCGAAACTACTATTGGAGAAGGAAGGTTTGGGAAAGTTTACCTCGGCACTTTAAGTGATGATACACATGTTGCTGTTAAGTTACTTTCTCCATCTTCAAGGCAAGGGTATGAGGAATTTCAATTAGAGGTTAGAAATAAAAGACAAATAATAGTTTTCAATTTTTTTAATCACTCAATATTGAACATGTTCATGTTGGGTGGACTTTCTTTTTAATAATTAATGATGTAGCTAACATTCAACTTGTAGGCTCAACTCTTAACAGTCATCCATCATAGAAACTTGGTTTCACTTGTTGGGTTTTGTGATGAAAACGATGTCAAAGCATTGATCTATGAATACATGGATCTTGGAGACCTCAACGCACTATTGTCAGGTTCATTTTAATATTGGGATCAGAACTTCTCTAACATTGCATCAGATGTTGGTATAATTTTAATGTTGTTTTCTTGCCTTATATATATTTATTATATAATGGTAATTAATAAATTAAACTTTCTCCACTTGCCATCCGTAAGTCATATTCTTCACTCGTATTCACTAGGGTTGTTTCACATCAATTCACAGCCAATATTTTCATTTTACTGGCATTACTTCCTATATAATTCATTTGAAAGGTTACCTTAAAGACTTTTGCAACAGGTTTTGGATCATTAATCCTACTAGAACCTTTTAATAAATATTTTCTGGTTCAAAGAGAAGTCTTAGATATGATCTTTTATGGTGATTTGGCTTCTTATTAGAGTATATAAGGGGAAGGCGGAATACTAAAGATTAATATTATCCTGTTACCTTGTGATTAAGAACGATGAAAAATATGTCTAATTTTTCGAAAGGTCTTAAGGTAACCTTTTACCTTAAATGCATGATTCTTTTCTAGGTTTGTGTCACACTCCAAAATATTGGAATGACCGACATGAAATATGCACCTAAACACATCCCTTAAGCCTAATTCAAAAAAATTTTTAATTTTTTTTATGAAAATTCTTTTTCATTTAAAACAAAGCCTCAATATTTTTATGGAAATTCTGGCAAAATCTCCCATTTACATAAGATCTCCTAAATTTCTACAACACAAATTTTCAAGCAAATATCATAACAAGTAAGAGCTCAGCTCTTTTCAACTAGCAAAAGAAATATATATCAAAATAAAGACCCTAACTATAGCCTATATGGAGCTCTTAGAATTTAATTTACAGAATACAATTTTACAATTCAATTTTTACGTCAAAAGGAAGCTTAATCTACAGTTCCTCTGCCTCTTAGTCAGTAATAAACTATTCAATGATTCATAGAAGATTCAGCATTAACTAATGAATCTAAGACCAAAATATTTTTCAATGAATAGTATCCCTAAAAAATAAAATTTAAAAGAATAAAAATAATAAACTCAAACAATTATGTAAAACAATTGAAAAAATGATAATTCAATATAATAAACTTAATAAATCTGTAAATCATAATCATAACCATAAATTGAGAGTGGGTTGAAATTGCTTTATCATGCTTGAAGAAAACAAATTACTCATATGTAAATCAAGTAGTGCACTTACTAATTGAAAGTAATGGAATTTCAAACACCCAGGTTAATAAAAATTTAAAATTTTGAGGACTTAACAGAATAGGTAACAAATGTAAACATACAGTCCACAAGAGTAAATAATTGAACTCGACTTATACCATGAAAACAAATGTAGACACACAGTCCACAAGGGTAAGTAACCAAACGCAGCCAATGCTACGAAACAAACGTGAAAATACAGTCCATGAAGGTAATGCTAACCAAACGCGACCAAAGTCATGAAATAAATGTGGACACACAGTCCACGAGGATAATGCTAACCAAACGCGGTCAAAGCCACGAAACAAACACAAGTACAAGGCCCATGAAATAACAAACGTAAGAACAGAGCCCACAAAAATCAAACTAGTTAGTCATTGACCAAGGCACGCTAAAGACTAACGAAACTGCTGTTAGCAACCAATATTCTGTATAAAGTCTCTATCAAATTTATTTTCAAACATGCGAGAAAATAATCACTTTTCAAAATATAAAATCCTCTTCTTAATACCAAACTCGCATGAATCAATTTAAACTAACCAATCTTCTAAGTGTAAAAATTCATAACTAATATCTCATAAACTCTTTCACGAATTTTCATGATTATCTTTATCGAATAAAGGAACACTAAAATTTGTAAAATCATTTTCATAAATCTTTTAAGTATATCTCTTAAGAAAAGTACTAACACAAATCATAATTTAATTAACAAGGTAACTAATATTTATCATAGTTGTTAATAAGAATAATATGCCAAAAAATGTAATAATTTCAATGAAAGACTTTTATTGACAAGTTAGCTGGGATAATATTTACTTACTTGAAGGGTTTCAAAATATAATTTGCTTCCAATTTAATCTTCTTGCAATGATACTTAGTCTTTAATCTTCTAGTATCCAAATAATACTATAGTCATTTTTCCTAAATACACTTTACAACCCAATATCTATAGTCCAATTTAATTCAACAAAGAAAGATAGATAAATTTTAACTCCAACAATTTTTTTTTTCCATTATATCCATTATTTAATAGAAATTCTAAAGACTAACATATTAATAGTAATATAGCTTATGAATTACCAATTATGAAACCTATTCCCAATATCCCTAATTTCAAACTCAGCTTCCTTTATAAAGTGTCTACTATAATAATTTAACTAACAATAATACAATCATCACAAGCATCTTGCCTTTATATGTTAAATTCCTCTGACAAGCATCTTACCAAGTTTTCTTCTCTTCCTATCTTATAATATTTAATAAGATTTTATTAAACATTTACAAGTTCAATAAACTTCCTTCTAACACAACATAGTTGATTCCAACAATTCAAAATTTTTCAAACATCATTGTTTGTATCACAAAGCTTTCCCACATATCTTTGGCCATTGCTAAATTATTAAATAGAGAAAAAAAAATCCTCTCATAGGCCTTTCAATAAACATAGACATCAATTTCTAATTCATTCAATGGAGCTTCCTAACCTCAATCACTAGCCCAATAATTTATCAGCATCAATAATCAGTCCAACTTCAAATAAATTCAAAACGACATCATCAATTTTTTGTTCTTTATACTAAAAGTTTCAACTCAAACCAATTTCCCCTTCATACTCAACACAGACAGCAGCACAAGGCAAGGAAAATTCTACAGCCTCAATCATTATAGCGTGCGCGCACCTTGGATTCAAAACTCCCAAACATTACATAATTCCAGGAGTCAAAAAGAAACAACGATGTCCCATTGTCAGACTTAGGAATTCCATAAAGTGGAAGAGAAAAAAATTTGAATCCTCACCTCAAACCAATCATGATGGAGCACGAAGAAAAATTCAAAGCTCTTTTTAATCAGTTCAGCGACAGTGAAGAAATAGAAGGGGAAGGAGTCAGTGCACCACAGAAACAGGGACGACGCAGAATAGGGAGAGACCTTGGCGAGCTGCACGAAGAAAATAAACAACGGGAAGAAGTTGAAGCTCCCTCAACAACATTAGCACAGCACAACGTAGCATCTAAGGAAGAAGGAAGAGGCCTGCGATGCAGAAGGAAGGAAGAGGAAGAAGGCCCGACAGCAATGCAGGGGAGGAGAAAATCTGGGACCTTGACAGAACTCCCTGCTGCAGACGAACGGCCACTTGCTGTTGGCTACACCGGCGACAGATGTGTACAGCGACACCTGGGTTATTGGTAAAACAGCAAATGCAGAGGAGATTGCTCGAGTCGTGTCCGGATGAACACTATCCTTAAGAACTATTCCGGTACACCTGGACGGTAGACCGGCAGTCCCCCAGGATTAAGCGAGCACTTCCTGCGGCGGAGCAAGGAAACAGAACAGCGGAGGCTACGAGGGAAAACAGATGAACAGAAGACCAGAGGAGAAGACGAGAACCTTTCTATCTGTTCTGTCAGCATCAATGTCCATTTTTTGTAAAAATAACCCGGTAAAAGGAACCCAGTGCCTCTTGAACTTGCGCGCAGGGGGGGCGAATCGGCTGATTTCAACTGCGATTGCCCTGAGTTGGCCTGTCTCATGTGCGCGAGGCCACTTCTCCTCCAAGCCCATTTTACTAGCCCACTTCATTCCTTAGTATATATTCACTAGGAGATGTCTTCCTTTAGTCAATGTGGGACTTTGACACACACACACTTTTGACACACATACAACACTTGCAACCACACTGGCAGCGGCTGAAGACGGAGAAGGGAGGCGGGAGAATACAGATGTGATCGGAGCTCTCTCTCTCTCTCTCTCTCTGTGCGCACGCCACTGGGTTCTAGAAAAATCGACAATGGATACGAAGGAGAGACTGGAGTGTGAGTGCATATATATATATATATATATATGTTTCAGAGCTGTTTTTTTTTTCAGTAATTTTGCAATACTAACAAAATAAAATATTTACTTTTTAAATCAATAAATAAAGACTAGGGAAATTTTTCATCAAGCTACCAGTTTAATTTATTATAACTTGTAATGACCTTAAAAAAAAAAACCCTCCTAATTTATATTTTATTTAAATTAATATTATGGCAAATGGAGATGGGTGAGTTAGTGAAACTTATGCTAATAGCTTACTTGAAGGTATAACATTTAATTTTTTTAAAAAAGAATAGATTAATTTTATTTAGTTTAAGATTGTAAAAAAATTACCAAAATGTCCATATTTTTTTTATGTTATTAGAAGGAATACTGGGCTCTCTCTTGTAATTTTAGCAATTTTCTAAAGTTTATATTTATATCTTCCTTACCTGGTCAAATGCAGAGAAAAACGCGTCATTTTCTTTTCTTCTCCTCCTTCACATTTTCGAAGAATCCAGAACCACCGCCTCTGCTCTTCTTCGATCTCAGCTTGTCCACAGCGTTCTCCATCCTTCCTCTTCAATCTTTAAAGGCACCGGCATGGGTTTATTAGAGAGCGCCGTTCGTCGTTGCTGCCACAAGTTTCTCCCCTTCCCTGTTCTGTCATCATTCAGTTGGTCCCCTGCACTTGTGTTTGAGTTGGTTGCTGTCAGTCATTATTCCTCCTCTGCCAGGCAGCTTGTCGATGTCAACAGGTGCGATCGCTCTATTCACCGCTGCTGGGAAATTTCACCGTGAGCTTTTCTTTCTCTGGTTGTCGTTGTTTTCTGTCTGTGTGCGTCACTGTTCATTCTTCTTCCTCCTTGCTTTGTGCTGTCAAAAATAGTTCTCCTCTCCTGTCCGAGCTGCTGTGGTTCAGTGTACAAGGTTCCTTTCCTCTTCCCCTGTACAGCGTGATAGATTCATCCTTCTTCCTTCTTTGTTCTGCCGTGGTTAATATGAGGTGGGGAGATTCTAATCCTTCACTTCTTCATTGTTCTTTCTGTGCTCCTTGGTTTGATTGTGATGTCTTATTTATTTTATTGCTGTTGTGCGAGTTATGAGGGGGAAAATTTGTTCGATCAACAGCTTGAGGTTATGAATTTGATTTTTTTTAGTTGATAAATCCATTCACGCTAGAACTGGAAGAAGGAGGAATTAGATTTAATTTTTTTAAAGAGTAACTGATTTTTTTTCAATTAAAGGATTGAAATTGGGTTGGTTGATTAATTTCAAAATCAATATTGTAATTTGTGGGAGATGAGAGGAAAAGGGAAGAGGCTTGGTATGAGTTTGTGAATTAATACATTATAAGTGTTCGATAAAATGTCTGTCAGGAGAAGATTGCTTGAATATGTATTTTTTTAAAATTTTATTGACTCTTAAGAGAAGTATGGCTAGTTTGAATGTTATTGATCCATGAACCTAAACCTTGCAAAGAAATTTGATTATGAAGTTAATATGTAAGTTGAATTCTTGGGAATGGTATAGTTGTTGATAAATTACTGAACAAGAGATTTAAGATTAGAAAGTTTTAATTGAATAATTGATAGTAATGCACCTAAGGTTATTGAGGCAAGCCTAAGAGATAATCATATTTTAAGTAAATAGATCGGTTTGGCTTGAGCAATATTGAAGAATTTATAGATATAAATGATGATAATTGGATATATTTTAAGAGATGAATTTTGGTATTTGGAATTTTGAAACGGTTGAAGTTGATTGGGATTGTATTAGAAGTGGAAAGAAGTTTTTTTTTATAGATTATAGGGAATTAATTAAAGTTTCAATTATTAATATTCTTATAGGATGTGCGAAAAAAGGGGGGATCTTGATAGGAGTTGAAAGGAGAAAACCTTTGAAATTTGAGAATATTGCAGGTAAGTGGATAGCGTCCCAACTGATTTTTTTTTAAATTTCCTTTACTAAAATATTACATTATTTTTAAAATCATTTTAATAGCATTAATGTGATTATTGGATATTTGTTGATTAACATTTCTTTATGATTGAGAAATTAGCTTTACCAAATTTGAAATGTTATTTGATCAATTAAGTCAAGTTTGAACTTTGATTATGAGATTTTTATTTTATCAAATGTTGAATTGATACAGAGAATGATTCATGCGAGTTCGACGTCGAATTTTTTTCAATAAATGCAAGCATGAGCATCTGATATGAAATTTGATTCTGGCAAGTTTTAATGCCTAAAAGTATTCATGCGAGTTTGATTTTGAGAATGAGAACTGTATCTAAAAAGTGATAATTTTCTCGCATGTTTGAAAATGATTTTAAAAGGGGACTTTATATAGAACATTGGTTGCTAACGGCAGTTCCGTTAGCCCTTGGCGCGCCATGGTACACCTAGCTAGCAGGGTGTTTATAGGAGGTGCTAGCCCCGTGCGATGGCCAACGCACGTGGAACGGAGGGATGGTTATTCGTGAGCATCGTACTCACGTTTGTTTCGTGGCTTTGGCTGCGTTTGGTTACATACCCTCGTGGACTGTGTGTCCACGTTTGTTTCGTGGTTTTGGCTGCGTTTGGTTACTTACTCTCGTGGACGGTGTGTCCACGTTTGTCTTCGTGGCAAGAGCCGCAATTGGTTATTTATCCTCGTGGACTTTGTGTCCACGTTTGTTAATTGTTCTGATAAGTCCCTATAATATGAATTTGATTATTTGATGATTTTACATTCCATTGGTTTTTAATTAGTGAATTATTTAGAATTATTTATTTTATTTATTTACTTTCTTACAATCAAGTGATAATAATATTTGATATGATATTTTAATAATTCAAGATTTTATTTAAACTTTATAAAATTATTTTATTTTTGAAGTTTATTAAATTTTTATGAAAATCGTTGTTTTTTTTAATTGCATTGCTTCAAACTTTTCTTTTATTCATGTTCAATTATTTATTGTTGGGACGTTATTCACTGGAAAAGATATTTTGGTCTCAGATGGTATAATTGAACTCGTGACTCGAGATATTCGCTGAGGAGTTTTATTGCTGAATTGAAGCAGAAGAATTATTTTAGTCAAATCCTAATTTGATGAAAAATTTGAACTTTATAACTACGTTGGTGTCTGGCCTTAGGTGCTCCACATATACTACAGGTAGGATCCTTACATTTCTTTTAAAATTGAATATCTGATTTAATATTGTAACAATTTTTTTTATTTACTCTATTAGTATGTTTAATATATTAATTTCAGAGTTTCTCCGATCAAGGCTTAAGGGACATGAGTTTTGTACCCATATCCCGTGCCGGTCACACCTGATTTTTGGGGTGTGACATAACTACTCTAAAATTTATATAGAAATACAATCGAAATATATTTTGTTATTAATTTTTTAGTATTATTAATTAATTAATTAATTTTATATTATTATTTTTTTAGGGTTATTACAGTTTGCGACTGCAAAGAAAATATTTAGACATGAAAAACTTTATGACAATATCACAATTTCAGAAAAAAGCAAGGTTTTTATTTTATAGATATATTGATACTAAAGTTAGCAAGTGACAGGCTGGCACTTTCCTTACCTAGCCTGCCAGATGACAAAAAACTAAAAAAGTAAAGAGACATGTGGATAGATTAAGGGAGAATACGAATTTTTAACATTCCAACCTCTCCCATTTTGTTCCCATTTTTAATAAAAATAGAACTGACCACCAACAATTTTAATTCCTTTGAATGACCAAAACCAAACATCAACAATACTCAGTTCAAAATTATTGCAATTCAGTCCTATGTTTTAACATCACATAATAGCAAAATATGCAACAATACTAATCATCAGGACTTTAAGTTACAGAAAATTAAATCCAATATATAATAACACTAGATTCAGTCAAAACGACATCATATCCAAAGCGAATTCAACATCAAAACTCACATAGCTCAAGTTTTCCCCTAAGCTTTCAGAATGGAAGCACTTTGAGAAAGCAAAGACATTTTAATCTAACCACATTCTTACTAATCAAAATATCACAATGATACAAAAACAATGCTTATCAGGTACCTTGTGAACTCTTTATTATAAAGAAAATAAGATTTGGTTACAACCATAAATCAGCTATTTATTTCATCAAACCATCTCAGTTAAAAATCATTTAGCGATAGCAACACAAACTGTCTATATGGCAATAGGAAACACTAATAAGAGAGTAAGTGAATGCACGCAACACCACCGGAAATATTCAAATTAACTTAAAAAATAATAGGAAGATTCTTTAACTCAGAATATCAAAATTAAAAATCACCTAAAAACGAAATCATGAACATCTCCTAATGAAGAACTCAAAAGAAGGATTGATGATGGAAAAATCAAACAACCAACCTCAAGGGTTGTGAGAACACAGAAAACATGAGAGAGGAGGGCATGAGAGTGAACACATTCGATGAACACCATAGCAAATGAGCACAATAATCATGAACCCAATGTCAATATAGTGCAAAATCATGATTAGATTGTTGACAATATGTTTTCGCAATGGTCTGAAGGGTTTTCAAGAGGTTTAGGTGTGTCTAGAGCGAGAACAAAACAATTAACGAATCTAATTTTAAAACACAATTCTTGATAATTGTTTTAGAAAAACCATCAAATAATACATATTTGATGCTTGTTCTAAAATAACCATCAAGTATATACCTGAGATACTTGATAGTTATGTTATTACAGAACAGGCACCACATAGATATATTTTTTAAAAATTCTTTTTATATTATCTACTTGATGCTGATTTAAAGATAACCATCAAGTATATCTTGCTTATATTTGATAGTTATCTTTAAACAAGTGTCTAATATATTTGTGTGTATGTGCGCGTGTTATGTATTTGATGATTATTAACTAATAATTGTCAAGCATCTATTTAGATACTTGACAATTGTTTCTAAGCAACCGTTAAATATTTTTCACCTTTTTTATTTATCATTTTTCTCATAAAACCATCAAGTATGGGGAATCTTATTTAGATAATTATGTGATAATGATTTGAATTTATGATTAATCACTTGATCTACCACCACCCCGCACATGCACCATGATTAGCCATTCTTAGGGCTCTCATTATCTCACATGGTTGGAGCCCTTGGGACAAGATGCCTAGCTCTTTGAGTAGTTTTAAAGAGAGGCAACCTATGGATTGGTGGTGAGTGTCAAGCCTTTCAGCAAGGGTGTAACTTACTATTGGTGAGCATGGTGAAGTCCAATCATCACATGAATAGATCCTGTAAATTATGGTATCTCATGAGTTCAGTCCAAGGAGCCATAACGAGGAGATAAGAATGAAATTTCATACATGCATGTATGCATATTTTCCTTTATGTTTATCTATGTTGAAATAAAATATATAAGTGAATCTGCTGCACTTAATTGACTTTAACCTGCCTAGTTTACTCTATAAATTTTTTGAGGTTTGTCGGACTTTTGAGTCCTCATTATGTGGTTATGAATATTTTTAGGTAAGCCTAATGAAGTAAAGGAAAAGCAACCAAAAACTTAAGGCTTAGCCAAAACACAGCCTTAACTTTGTCTTTTTTTGGTAATTATAAGGAATAGCCACTATTAATAGCAAAGAATATCTCCCTGAGATATTGAGGGCAATGGATAGATATCTCCCGACTAAATTAACTCCAACTTTTTAATTTAAAGAACAATATCTATTGCCAGTTTTGGACTCTTATTTCATTGGGATTAATTGTTTATTTTATTATTATTTTATTATAACTTATGTGAGAGCTGTTAGTTGAGGCCTAAGGCTACAAGACTTGTATGACTAGCTTATTTGCAGTAACTTTAATTATGAGCATCTGTTGAAACATTTATTGAGAATTTAATATTGGATATATAATTGATTATGAGAGTGTTGTCAGTTGAGGCATGAGACCATATTGGACTTGCATAACAATTCAGGCATTGTAGCTCTGCAGCTAAGCCATTGTTGCGTTCAAAAACAAAACATGTTGATCTGGATCTTCATTTCATTCAAGAGAAAATAGAGGCAAGCCTTGCTCGGGTTGGTTATGTTACTGCAGCCCATTTTGCTGATGTCTTAATGAAAAGCCCAATCTGCTGTTTTTTTATATGTATTGTCACAATAAGATGTGTGCCGTTGGTCATATGGAACCTGTTGCGGGTGGTTTGCTCTGCCGCTTCATTTTTTTTGTTTTCCCAAGCAAGGGAGGTGTTAGTATATTAGGCTTAGTCTAGAACTTTTATATTGGGCCTGAGCCCAAGTGTTGTGTTATTATTAGTTCGTTTCAAGTCTCGGACGCAATTAGTTTTAGCCAAGTGGTTAAGCAGTTTACATGTACTTTAGTCTATAGAAGCATGTACTTCATGACTGATTGAATTCAAGTGATAAGAGAATAGTTCAGAAGTATTATCTCTAGGATTTATTCTCTCTAAGTTTTGTAAAAACTAAAAAAAAAATTAAACATAGATATTTTATAAAGTTAAAGGGTATTTTTGCCCCTTAACTATTCACTATTTTTCATTTCAACTTTTGAAAATCATGCGTTAAACATCTTACTGTTAAAGAAGTTAATTTTAACTATTAGTTGATTTAAAAAATGTAGAAAAAAATCTCAAAAATTTCAAAAATGGATCCAAAACATCCCATATAAGTACTCTATATAAAAATTAATAATAATTAAGTCTCCAAAATTACATATAAATATTAAGATAAAAATATTATTTATTACCACTTGTAAAATATCAAAATAAGATTTTGACCAATCAATTTAATTAGCTACTGAGTGTTAATCGATCAAAACTGCTAGCAAAAATACCAATAAGTAATTAAAAATATTATGTTTGAATAATAATATCATATTAAAATATTAACAATTCAATATATAATAATTTAAATATTATTATTATGTTGCACATCCATTTTATTATGTTTCCCATGTATTTTTATACCTTTCCTAGGCATTAGGGATGTTAAGATCCATTCTAGAAGTAATCAAATACAACTAGACACAATAGGATGCAACAATAACGTGTAAGATATCGATGTGGCACTTGTGATGATGTGAACCAATAAAAATGAGACAAAATGTATGTAATACGCATAATAAGATTATTATTTAGTTAGATAGAGCTTCTTGAGACCAGTTAATGATATAACATAAAGAACATGTAACAAAGGAAACACAATATAGTACAATTGAAACACTGATTAAATTTAAGAAAGATGTCTTGAATGTATTTTTAAAGTTTTCCCTGGAACATGGAAGTGATTTCTATATCAATATCATGATCTCAGTGGGTACTTTCTATCTAGGTATTTGTCTCAAAGTCCATGAAAATTATATTTTTGCCCTTACAAGTAGCCAATTTAGGGTTTTGGCTCCAAATGGGTGCCTAGCATAAAACAATGAATAAATAGCTTGGCGGGTGTGATAATTCTTATATTTGTAGTATATATTAATAAGTTTTATTATACCTACCATGAAAGAAAGGGTTAATTTATTTTTGTTTTGATTTTTTCTAATCCATTCCATTACACTCCATTCTAATAACCAAACGAGACCAATTAATTATGTCTAAAAATTCAAAGTGTTGAACCTTATTCCTATTAAATATATATACTTTAAAAATAAAATACTTTAACATTTAATAACATTTTTAGCATTTAATAAAGGCAAAAGAGTAAAGAATAAATATTAACTCAATAATCATTAAGGTTTCTTATAAATAAAATAAAAACTAATATTCTCTCTACCATATAAATATAACCAGGGGAATATATAGTAGTGCACTTTGGCTCTTTTTTTCCCCCCATGTCTGAACACTCTAGCTGATTGTTCTTCTTCAATCTTTTGTTGTTTGACGTTTGGGAGAACTTGATTATATTTTATCATGGTCTATGAGGTCATTTTCATTTTCATTTTTTTTAAATGTCTCACTTCTTTTTAAAACAGAATTATAACTTGTAATAATAGTTGCTGAAGTTTGAGCTAGCCCACAAAATTTCGTATTTATGATCATTTTTATGAGGATTTGGCCTGAATTCTTCTTTCTTTTATTCTCTGCAGTACATTGAATCAGAAGGCCCTTATTAGTTTTTAGCCATTACAAACCAAACCAGATGAATTAGACTTGACATTGATAGTTTAATTAACATGAATGGCGTTGCAGTTTGTTGAGGCATTATCAGAGATGATAAGAAAAATTAAATTAAGGGATTTTCTAAAAATCTTAGGTATGAACCTAGCACAGCAGCATAACTCATGAGAATCTTCAAAAGTCTTAATTTTTGTTGGAATGCAAAATTATATAAAGTCAATGTCCACTCAAATTTGATGGAGGCATTGTTAATCATTACCTACTCTAAAGGTCATCTATTATTTGACATTAGAAACCTCACTATAAGATATAATTGGATAGTCACCTTTGACTATTTGTATGGAAAAGCAAATAGATGTGTTGATTTCTTAGTTTACTAGTCACCACATGATATGTTTGATATTTTGATTTTTGATGTACCCCTACTTGACTGTAAAAACCTTTCAATTTTAGACATGACTAGGTGTTAGTCTCTTTGTATTGTTTTACTGTGGTTATGTAATTAAAAAAAAAAAACCAGCTTTCTTCAGTCACATCGCATGTTGAATGCATCATAAATATTGTCCGTCAATATTGTCACGTGGATCCAGCATCAGATTATCTTTTTGAGGCCAAACATTGCTAATTCCACATATAGCACTTTTTGTGGCATGTCTATGCATGCCAAACAGAATGGTGAAAAGTTTTGGCAATTTGGCTTCATGAAGTGTCAACATTTATAATTATGTTCTACATATACTTTCTGTGGCATGTATAGTTGCATACGTATAGAAAGCTTGACAGCTTCACGAGACCATGCTCTCTATAGTCGCTGAATCATACACTCTAGCTTTCATTGCCTAAAGAGATTTTAAGGGGAAAAAGAGGCAGAAATTAATTTGGCTAACGAAATTTTGACTTAATTATAATTTAATTTTTAAACTATAACTCATTTTAATTCAACTTTTATATTTTTAATTTAATTATAACTTAATCTCTAAATTTAAATTTTAACTTTTGCAACTCAGTGTTTATAGTTTTAACCATTAATAATATTGGTCTTTACATTTAAAAAATAAAATTATAAAAAATTAAAAATATTTTAAAATTTTAATCCTTATAATATTTATAAAGGATAAAAGGGTTTAGTAAATTAAAATCTGAGTCCTAAATTTTAACATAATTTTATTTTTTAAATATTGGGACTAATATTTTTTTATAATAATTGAAACTAATATTTTAAATTTTTAAAATTATAAGGATTGAATTGTAAGAGTTAAAGTGGAAAGATTGAGTTATAACATAGTCAAGATTATAAGGATCAAATTACAATGAGTCAAAATTCAATAATTGAACTACAACTAAATTAAAATTATAATGATTAAATCATTAAATGATTAATTTAAAAAAAAAAAGTTAAGCACGTGACCAGGAAATGAAAAGGATATGAAACATCGTTGGCAAAAAGAAAAAAAAAACAGAAAAAGAAAAGAAAAGGATGTGAAACATAAGATCGAATGTTCACCTCTTGGTCCCAATCAGTTCGTATAGTAATTATTAATAAGGATACCACTTGAACGAGGAGTGCGCATATGATTCCCAACCAAATTCCCTACACCATATACTTTAGTTGTAGCAAATAGCAAGAAATCAGCCCATTGCATTATTTTTTACAACATTTTTTTTTTGAAATTTGCAATGGATTTAGGCGTTTGCAATAGATTTAGTACAGCTTGGTCTATCATGAATTTCATGGTACCAAATAAATACCTCCAAAATATATAAATAAAAATTAAATATTATAAAATGTGGTCATTATTATTTAGTACCAATGGACTTGTCTAAACATTATTTAATTTTTGACGAAATAACATGTTTGCTCTCAATGATGATTATAGAAAATAACTATTTTGGTTGAGTTATTAACTAAAATAAAATAAAGAATAATTCTTTCTTTTTATAAATTCGTTTATCAATCAAGTGCAACCAAAGTAGACATTTTCAAAAAAGTAGTTATTTTCTAATTTGTTTTAAAATCAAAAATTTACAAAAAGGAAGAAATCATTTGCTATTCTATTTTAATAAAAAACTCAATATCAAAATAGTCATTTCTTATGGTAGTCACTGAGGCAAATATATCATTTCATCAAAAATTAAAATACCAAGAAAGTCCTCAAGGGCTAAATAATAATTATCATATTTCAAGATGTTTAATTATCATTTGTATATTTTAAGTTTTTTTAGTACAAAAATGATGTTAATAAGCTACGAAAGAAGGGACTTGACCTCGTCACCAACGTGAAAGACAAAAGTAAGGATATAATGATTCTAAATTTTAAATTAACTAAATTTTTTTCTCCCAATTTATATTTTATTTATATTAGTTTTGTGATAAATGAAGAGTCTTGAATTAGTGAAATATATGCTAATAGCTTATTTAAAAGTCTAGAGTTTGAATTGTTTTGAGTAATAGGTTAATTTTATTTAGCTTAAGATCATAGAAATAAAATTATTAAAGTGCCCGTGCCTTTTACGTTCTTAAAAAAAAAAAAATGCCGTGTCCTCTCTTATAATTTGCGCAATTTTCTAATGTTCAGAATGTTATTCTTCTCTCTCGGTCAGACACACGCGCTAGGAGAAAAATTCTAGATCCTTTGCTTTTCTTCGATTTTTTTTTCCTTGTGGTCTCTCACTCTTGTGCTTCCAGCCACCATCTTCCCTTTCTCTGTTCCTCCCCATTTGGTTGAATCATCTGGAGATCGAGAGAGAAGCTTTGAATTCAACTCCCCTGTTATTCTCCATCTTCTTCGTTCTCCTTCCCCTGCTGTTTAGTCGGTTCCCGATCAGTGTTTGCTGTGGGTTTGCCACTATTGAGGTTGATTCCTGAGTTCGTGGTTCCCTGCACTTCCATCGGTCTTTTCTTGGTTCTGTTTCTCGTGTCCCTCTCTGTGCTTTCTGTGTGGTGGGCTGTTGGCATTCTTCTTCCTCCTCCTCCTCCATTTTTGCTGAAGCAACTCCTCTTGCTTCTGATATTGCTAACTTGAGGTGAGGATTTTTGAGTTCTCTTTCATGCTGATGTCTGTGAGAGTGTACGTAGGATGCCGTAATTGTGATTTCTCTTCCTAGCCTTGCCGCCGCTTATGGCTTCGTTTAGAGTAGGATCTGAGTAAACTGAAATTTAAAGGTGAAGTGAATATTTCAATCAAGTAACTTTGTTGTGGATGTTTTTGGTTATTGTCAGTTGAGATTAATATTTTGGTTCTTCATTTGTAATTGTAATTTCTCTTGGTAAATGCATAATGCTATCTTCCCGTTTAAAATGTCATTGTGCGAATGACTTCCTATTTCTCATCCTCTCTCATCTTTTCTCTTAGATGTATGGTTTATTATGTAATTTCTTGAAACTATGACAATCTTTTGCGGAATTTGAAATTCGTGAACTAGTCCCTTGCTTATGGGGATTTTGTTCTTGCATGTTATATACATATCTGACAGTTTTGACTTGATAACCCTTGAATGGTACCTTTCTTTTGCTCCACTTTACCCTTTGATCATGTCCCATTATCTTGGTAGTTTGTTAGGAAGTTTGAATTGTTCAAATTATTATTATAAAAGAACTTTTGGATAGGGAATTAAAGCAAAAGAGGCTTGGTAGTTTGTGATGATTTGTTAAGCATTGAGGAAGGCATAAACAAGATGGTAAGTTTTTTTTTTCTCTTTGTTGGTTTATTGTTAAGTTAATAATTTGATAAAAAAATTATTGAATATGTATGTATAGTTGTGATGTTATTTGGAATTAATTTAAATGTCACTAATTGTTTGAGGAAATTAATTGACATGTGAAATTGAAGGAGGTAAAGAACTTATTAGGATGAAGAGAAACTAGTTGACTGTTGATGGTTAGCGTATTAAACACATGTATTTATATTAAGAAAAGAATAAATAAGTGATCTTAGAATTTTAATTGACTTATTGGAAAAAATTAATGGCACTTTTGAAATTAAGTAAGAAGTCAAAGTGAAGCAAGCATTAGAATTATTGAAAACCTTTCGGGTGAATGGGTAATGTCCTAAATAATTTTTTGCAAGGTGTTTATAAAATTGCTTTATTTAAATTTTTATACTATTCCTTTATATATTGCATAAATATTCTTATCAATTCTATTTTTATGATTTATACAATTTTTTTACTTATCTCACTTTTATATTAATTGGTTCTTTATGGAATTTGCTTTATTTTCATAAAGAATCATGCTATTGTTAGGAATATTTGGATTTAATACATTATTTTAAACTGATTATTTATTCTAAACATCTCTATTCGCCACTAGAAAAATGAAATTTAGCGAGGGACGAATACCTCGCTAAATGTCATTTTTCGTAGCTAAATTACATTTTAGCTAGAAATTTTGTCCCTCGCTAAATTTGTTGCTAAAAAAGGGCTCACTAAATTTAATGAAGAATTGTATTTTCCTCGTTAATTAGTGAGAGATTTAGCGAGAGATTCAATCCCTCACTAAAATTAACTAGGGACTAAATTCCTCACTAATCCCTCTCTAATACTATTTAAAATTTGATAACTTTAGCGAGGAATTAGTCCCTCGCTAATCCCTCGCTAAATATGTTTATATTTAAAAATAATTATGCCACATCACTCGCCATGTGTGATGTCAACTTGTGACATGTCATCAACAACCTCATGCTTTGTTAACCATTATGTCACCTACCATCTCACGTCCTACCACCCACCACATGTCTCATAACACGTCATTATCCACCTTGCGCCATGTTACTTGCTCCTTGCCATATCATATACTCATCATATTTATGCCAAAGCCAAGGTTTGAACCCTTGACCTCATACTTTCTAAGCTTTATGCTCTCCTTCTTTGCCAGTTGAAATGAAAGGCACTTGTAATCATTATATGAGAAATTAAATATGTATATATATTATTTAACTACATAAATATGTCAAATAATATATTATAAAAATACACACATATACATATTAAATTTTATTTTCAATTATTAATATGTTAAAAGTATTTATATTTTATTTAAATTATTCTTTATATCATATTTTTAATAAAATATTATTTTATTAATGTAAATCAACTTAAAATAAAGAAAATATTAAATAATTTATTATGAATATTTTAGTTAATTTTTAAATTTAATTATTTTTAAATGAAAATAATTAAATGTATAATTAAAAGTCAGTGTCAAAATTTAATTTTTTTGTAGTAATTAGCTAGGGATAGAATCTCTCGCTAAATCCCTCACTAATTGTCTTATTTTAGAGAGGGATTGGCAATCCTTGCTATTTCCCTCACTAATTCTCTTATTTTAGAGAGGAATTGATAGTTTTCTTATTTTAGAGAGGAATTGATAGTCCCTCGCTATTTTTCTCACTAATTCTCTTATTTTAGAGAGAGATTGATAGGGAATTAGAGAGAGATTGATAGTCCCTCGCTATTTTCCTCGCTAATTCTCTTATTTTAGAGAGGGATTGACAGTCCCTCACTATTTTCCTCACTAATTCTCTTATTTTAGAGAGGGATTGACAATCCCTCACTAATTTCCTCACTAATTTTAAATCAAGCTCCAAAATTAACATCCCTCGCTAATTTCCTCACTAATTTGGTATTTTAGAGAGGAATAGACGATCCCTCACTAAATTTTCTCGCTAATTTACATTTTTCTAGTAGTGATTGTTTAAATTTATAGTTTATAATTCATAATTACAGTGATTTGTGTATGAAGAAAACTGAAAAAAAAATTTAATAGTTGAATATTATATTTTGAAAGGAATGGTTTTCAATGAATGTTTCAACTCTATGCATGCTTGATTTAATTAGGGGGACTCGGTTTAAAATGCTGGACGTTAACGGCAGCTTTGTTAGTCCTTGGCAAGTCATGGCACACCTAGCTAGCAGGGTGTTTGTAGGAGGTGCTAGTCTCGTATGAAGGCCAACGCACATGAAATGGAGGGATGATAATTTGTGAGCATTGTACTCACACTTATTTTTGTAGGTCTTGTGCTTGTGCTTGTTTCGTGGCTTTTAGTCATGCTTGGCTAGTTACCCTTATGGACTTTGTATGCACGTTTGTCAGTTGTTTTGATTAAGTCCTCGTGAAAAAAAAAATGAAAATGAAAATGAGTTTTTTAAAAAAAATTACTGTTATTTTAAAATGATATTTGTTGAATAAGTTATATTTTTTTATGTTTAGATTTTTTTAAAAAAGATTTTTATATATTTTTTAACTTTTTATAACATAATTGTGGTATGAAAGTGAAATGTTTATGCTATGTCATCACTAATTGGATTTATACATGTATGAATTATATATTTATCTAGAATTTGGTGGCTTATGGGATTTGAGATCTCATTGATTTTTTTATTTTATTTAAGCTTTTTAATTATTATTGTTAATTATATTCACTCTTAAATTTCAATTGGGATGCTACCCACTAGAAACTTTCTTTAGTCTCAGATATTATTGTTGACCATGTGCCTCTTACTGATCATTGTGGGGCCAATATTGCTTTTTGAATAATAGGAGCACTCTTTGGCAATTCATTTTGATGTAATTATGTATTATATTAACATTATAGATTTAGTGCTCTACATATATTGTAGTTAGATCCTAATCTTATTTTATTATTGTGAAATTTGCTGATGTGGAGTTAAACTCCTTTCTAGTTTGACTGACAGGTCTTGTTATTATAGAAATTTCTAGAGGTCCTAATTACAGGACACATTTTATCAAAATTTCTACAAGATGGTCAGACCTTACAGATTTAAACTCAGACATAAATAATATATCGTTATTTTGAATTAATTTTTTTTGTTAATTAAAGCTTATGAAATGTGAGTCTATCTCATATTTTGTGCTGGTCACACCCTCAATATTGGGGTGTGACAAATAAAGACAACTGATGGAATCCCAACTAGATAGTGTGACCCAAGATTGACATAAGCTACAATTTTTGCCAACTACGTCCTCTTGCCATGCCTAACAATAAGAGTTTCCAAATGCATATCAACACAATTAATCAAATTTTAAAATTTTTAATACTCCTTCCAATTCCTATTATAAAGCATATCAAACTATTTTACCAGAACTAATGAAAGGTATTTAAGTTATTAATTTCTTTTGATACCATAAAGTTTAGGTAAGTTGAATCTTGAGAGCTTACCAGGCCAGGGCATGCTTTCAGGCACAAAAAAATACTTATAGAAGTACTTAAAGATTGTCTATTAACAAGGTCTTCATATTGGTAGTGAGATTTGATTGCACAACCTTATAGATTGAGTCAAATCTTTTATCAATTGGACCAATCTTTATTGGTAGTTAAGTAATTAATTTTGTTTGAAAATAAAAAACTTCAAATTTTACCCCTATTTAAATGAAATTTTTTCAAATTTTCATCACATTTTTTCTCATATTTAATGATTTTAAACAATGATGATATTGGAAAAACGTAATTAATATATATCTCATCAAGTGCTTTATATTAAGAATCAAATGATTCATGTAAAAAATGTCCTATGATAGGAACTAGGGAGAATATAAAACACTTGAGGAAGAAGTGAACCTGAAAGAACATATTGGAGTCCATCTAGAAAGTTGGACATGGCAAGAATTGGCAGCATGGTTGTTGCATATTTGACTACTACTTCATTACTATAAGCATGTCTGCAAATATTTTGTATTAGCATCAGAATCATTCTAGCTAAGAAGCCCTTAATAATGGCCATTACTAGCACAATACACATTGCTAATCGAGCAGTAAATGGAAGACCAGCTCCAAGTTCATTTGAGACATGAGTGCTGTAAACAATAACATAATATTTAACACAGTTATACATGCTAATTAATTTATTTTATAATCATGAAACTTCATAAGCACTACTAACAATTATCACCTTACAGCTCTACTGAGTCCAAAGGGAATCATCCACACAACTGCAGCTATGTTAAGGTTGATAAATAAGAGAAAGATTAGGTTGATTCAAATATTAATAATAGGGTCAAAGACAATGTTTCCCTCTAAACTTTTTTCTAAGGAGTGCTAATGGGTGTACTTAGAGCTGTTAATTAGAGTTGATCCGGCCCTTGAAGGGTAGGGCCTAAATGGGCTGACTTCATTAAGTTCGATTATACCTCAGGGTTTCATTTTAGTCAGCCCTACCTTAGTCTTAAGGGCTAGCCCTTAGGCCTTGGCCCTATTTTTTTTTTCATTTTTCAATTTTAAAATCTAAAAAAACCATATTTAAAATACCAACAAAGTTACTACATAAAACAATAAGTTTAGAAAAATAAATTTAAATCAATACACACAATAACAAATTTAAGTTTAATAAAAAACAACATCACAAGATCAACACTGATAACAATCAGACTTTGCTAGCATCATTGGTTAAATCTTGATTATTTTTATTATCATTAACATCAATATAATTTCATCCTTCTCCTTGTATAGCCACTTCAGTGGCAAAGATATTAAGCTTTTCTATTCCTTTTTCATCCTTATGAAAATAAGGCCAAGGTTTTAGAATTAGTGTATTATTTAATTTTGGGTTGAAGTGCAATTTTGTCCTTAAATTATTATCGGATGAGTAATGTTGCCATTAAACTATTCATTGCAGCAATATTCTCCTAAATTATTCAAATCGGAACAATGTTGCCCTTGTCGTTTAGATATCGGTTAATGTAGCTAGTGACACCCACTTTTCATGAGTTAAGGTGCAATTTTGCTTCTAAACTATTCCCAAAGGAGCAATGTTGCCCTCACCTTTTAAAAGTCAGAAAAATAAATAAAAATAAAAATATAATAATATTAAATAAAATAATATTAAATGTATATATAAAAATAAAATTATAATAATATTAAATATATATATATATATATAAATAAATATAATAAAAATATAAACTATAATTTTATAACTTGTCAAATATAAGAAGATCTTGATTAAATTAGATATGAGTAAACTCAAAAGTAATTGTATTTGCACCTATAGCTATCGACATCTTTATAAAAAATGGTCTCAAATGTGAATTGTTCAAAAATAAAGTTAATTTTTAGTAGGATCTTATTTTTAAATTTTTAAAATTTTTTAAGCTTTTTGTCATATTATGTTTAAAATTGTCTAGTTTTTTAAAAGCACCTCGATTCCTAATTCAACTTCAGTTTCGGGCTCAATAGCAGCTTAACTTTTATCCAATCCATCTCAATCATGAAAACAGTTTTTGATCCAAATCAAGTAGTCAACAACAGCTCTGGTCAATAGTTATAGGTGTAAATGCAAATACTTTTGAGTCTACTTATAACTAATTTAACTAAAAATCACTTATATTTGACAAGTTATAAAATTATAATTTATATTTTTTCTTATATTTATCTTATGTATACATTTAATATTATTTTTATTTAATATTATTATAATTTTATATTTATATATACATTTAATATTATTTTATTTAATATTATTATAGTTTTATGATTTAAATGGTGAGGCAACATTGCTCCTTTGGAAATAATTTAGGGGCAAAATTATACCTTAACTCATGAAAAGTGAGTCCCACTAACTTTAGTAGTGGACGTTTAAATGGCGAGGGTAACATTGCTCATTCAAGAAAATTTAAGGGCAAAATTGCCCTTAACCTTTTAAATTTTTAATATTAAAATTTAAAAAATTATAAAAAAGCTTAAAAGGGCCGGTTCTTTTATTTAGGGCTTAAAAAGGTCTTTTTAAGCCCAAATTATCATCTTACACTCTAAAGTAATGGCCTAACCCAAAATTTTTTTGGATTTAAAAGGCCCTTCTTGTCAATTGCCAACTCTAGTTGTCTTGTACTGAAAGATAGGGCAGTATCCCCTCTTGAACAATTTTTTTCAAGAGCAAATTCACGCTTCTGTTAGAGATCTATCGTCTTCTTTAGTATCTGTTAATGTAGAATAGTTGTGGGGCCCACACATGGTGACAATAAGGCACTCTAATCTATTTTGACCATCTAATATGGGCCAAAGGAGCTAGAAGTGCGATGATAGTAGCAAGAATCAGGTTGGATTATAGCAGCCAAATGATAGCATAATAGGTTAGAATGTCTTGTTATCATTGTACATGGGCCCATAACTATTCCACACTAGTAGATAAAGGAGAAGATGATAGGTCTTTAACTAAAGGGTGATTTTGCTCTTAAAAAAATTGTTTAAAGGGTATATCGCCATATCAATACAAGTGCCTAACACTATAAAAAAAAGAGCTTTAGAGGAAAAAAAGATCATTAACCCTCAACAATATCAAGTAAGTTTAAGAATATTTATGAAAAGTACTCAAATTCGAGATGAAACTAACCATATAGAGAGAACTAATGTTTCCAACTTTGGATTTGGAAGCAAACCAAACAAGAGAACTATCATTTCAAATGACCACATTTTCGAGCTGTGAATGCATGAGTTAATTAATAATGTGAATTGAATAAAACATTAAAATCTCAAACTATGCTAAATCATCATGAGAAAATGAAATTACTAAACCATAACAGTTGAAGGAATGGCAAGTCTCAAAAAAGTGGGAATGTTATGTAAAGCTTCTTTTGAAAACCCCAACCAAGTTTTAGCACAAGAAGGAGAATTACAATAACAATATCAAAACATTAACCCAATCAAATATATGAACTAAGGTTGTCGCTACCCTAGCAAAATAATACTAAGCCATAATAATGTAGCATTAGTATGAACCTAAATCGATCTTTATGAGGAGGTTTAGTTGAAAATTTTAGGTTTGAAGTGTGCTACAATAAGAGTGGTTTGGGATAGATTTAGGCTCTAAGCTAATTAAGCAATTAAACCTAATTCTAAAGGAAATGGAATGGGTATGTGTAAACCTATTAAAAGTAAGAACTCTAATGTGGATTTAGTTACCTATTCTTGTTTGATTATAACCTACATAGTGTGGTCTCCTCTCTCTTCTCTTTAGTTTAAGTCACTTAGTTAAATTCACCAAGACTTAGCTAATCTCTTGACCAACCCTAATCCAAGATTATGATCTTAGAGTGTGCTAAAACCTAGCTAGCATTAAGCATGACCAAAGTATAACAAACATGAGTCAATTAGGTCAAGCATATATGAAGGAATCAACATGCTCAAGATTATGATTCATGAAGATATTCACATGCACTCAAGTTGGAAAGATTATAAAAAGCAAGAAAACATGTTAAACTCATCAAGCTAACTAAGATTGTGAACCAACTTGAAGAGGTTGAAATTATGGCTTGAGAAAACAAATATTGCATTGCAACAAGTGTTTCTCAATCACATGTATCATTACTTGAGATTATAAGATCAAAGAGTCATACAAATTTGTAATTCCAGAGAGAGAAAGTAGAAACAGAAACTTAAAACTAGCTAAAAAATAACAGACTCAAGGTTTTCTCCTCCTCATAGTAGCTCCTTCAAGAATCTAGCCTTACATCTTCAAGTGTTCTTCAAGATGAAGCTCCATTTTCATGGCTCTTTTGTCTTGAAAATTGCCTTATGCTAGCTTAGTTTGATTCTTGAGAAATCTCTTAAGTTATATGGAGGAAGAAGAGAGGAAGGGAATGAGATGATATTTGTGAAATTTGGATGGTTAGATTAAGAGATATGGAGGAGAGAGAATGGAAGTGTATAGACAAAAGTGAGATAACTTAAATAACTTGAAGATAAAAAATTGAAATTGGGATTGAATGATCTAAAAATTAATCCTAAGCCCTATCTAAATGTGTTTGGATGAAATTTAGAGTGGGAGACTTGGTAAACAAGTTGCCAAAAAACTAAACACAAGTCATTAGGTCAAGTGAGGTTAAGGGTAGTCTATGTTGTAAGTCAACTTGGGTTGGTAATTCCAATATTGCTTTTCTAATCCCATATGTGCATGGACATGTTAAGCACTTGTGTTCCCCTTAAACACCTTGAAATTCATGCCCCATTTCCCTCAAAATCAGATATGAAATTTACTTCAAAGCTTCTTATCCACATTGCAGCTTTCTTGAACTTTGATAAGTCAACTTGATTCCTTGTGTACAAGTGCAAGGTAAACCTCTTATGTGCCTCAGTATCCTTGATAATCATACCATTTTGAAGCCCATTCAGGTCTAAAATTTCGTTCTCAATGCTCTCTTCATGTGCCAAACCAAGTCTGGAACCAGAGTCTCCTTCATGCAAAGTGTCACCTAAGACAACAACATGAAATTTGACTAAGTTATTTTACACATATGCTAAATATGAAAATATTTAAACCCTACTATCATTTTGCATGTATTTTTAAAATCCATTAAAAACTTCACAAACACATATAAGAAATATAAGGTGGCCATGCATGCATGTAAATTAGGTCAAATTTGCTAAATTGACAAGTCAATCTAAAATGTTGACTTTTTAACCCTAAGTCCAAATGTGACTCTTCAGCCCAAATGTTTTAACCCTAATGGATCTAATATCAATGTGCACACAAAATTCCAAATTCTCCCTTAAATGCTCAACAAAGTGTAAAATGACCAAAATATCCCTAATATGCACACTTCTTACTGGGGCCCAAAACCCTAATTTAACATCAAGAATGCACATTTTAGGGTTTCTTATCATGAATTGTGGTCCTAAATGCCTAAGAAAAGTGTGGAACTAAAATGACATATCAAAATTTCCCCACAATAATCTTTTACACTCCGGGCAAAATCAAATCAAAATAATACCTCACCTTATAAAATCCTAAAAACTAAAAAAATCAAAGAAGAAAACACAAATGAAATGCCAAGGGACATCAAATCAAAAGTCAAGGAATTTTTCATATGAACAAAGAAAATATTTCTACCTTAATTAAAGAACTTTATCCCTCACAAATAAACTATTAAAGAGGTGTAAAGTCATAAATAAATCCTCACAAGGATATAGTGTTTGCTTTCAATCCACTCAATTGTTTAAAGGGTATATCATTTTACTCTATGTGCATTAGCAAAGCACCCTACCATAGGCATGTAATTCCTCTACCTCTCCACTACTAATTTTGCAAATGTTCTTAGAATCAATTGGTCTTTATTATGGATGTAATGTGGCCATTAAAAGGATAAACTTAGATTTGCATGTGAAAGGGTAGGGTTTTGGCTCAAGAAACCATGCCTTGGCCATAATGTGAGCATACAACAATATTAAAAAATTTCTAAACCTTAACTAAGTAGACATAAACTCAAATGAACAATGGAAATCAGAGGGATATAAATGGAGAAAGGAATAAAAAAATAAAATGACTTGTAACTCAAGAAAACCCTCATTTTCTTGCTTGACTTTTACTTTTGCATTCCCTTTCTTTCTTCTCTCATTTTTTTCATTAATTTTGACTTTTTGGAAACCTTTTCTTTCTTTTGCTCTTTCTTCTTCTTTCTATTTCTATTTCTATTCTTTTTATTCATATTTTTTTCTTTCTTGCCATTCTTTTCCATATTTTTTTTCTTTTCTTTCATACAAAAGTTATGAAATGTCTTGGGTTTAAGAATAATAGTCACATAAAATAAGACTTGTTCCTTTAAGAAGATGAATAGTTGTAGGAAAATGATAAAGGAATGAGTTTATTCACTAAGTTAAACCAAGAAAAATTAAGGACATTGAAGAACACTATAAAAGAGTACATGCAATCTATAGAGAAACAAAGGGATAGTGATTAAAAATGAATAAAACAAAAGAAAGGCTCAAATTGGCTAATAAGAGACAATCAATCACATTAGGGTTAGCTAAAAAGCCTTGTGCTTTTCATATGAATGCCAAAATCATTTTCTCTACAACCAATACAATGATGTAGCCTTGATTAAGAGGAAAGAAAAGTTCTAGAGGGTGCAATTACTAAAGACATAACTCTCATTGGTTGAAAGCTCCTTCCATGTTGAATAATTTTGCTTTTCTAATCAAATGTACACACTCTAATAGAAAACTTTCTTCACAAAGTATAAAAATTAGGGCAACATCATCCCAAAAGTTTATATTCCAAATCCAAAACAAAATTTTCAATTTCCCAAGATAAAATAAAATAGAATTTTTGTTAAATTTTCCAAAAAATATTTCAAAACAAAACAAAGTGAAAACCATTTTTTATGCTCTTTCTCCACACTTAAACCATGCATTGTCCTTAATGTATGCTCAAGGATGTCCTAGGACACTAAATCCATGAATGAATGAATGAAAAGTGTAAGAGAATTTTTTGGGTGCAACAAGAAAGCTAAAAACCAAAAAAACCAAAGTTGTGACTATTCTGGAATTCCTGGAAATGCCTCTCTGTGGACAGTGGACTTTTAAATTTTGTAACAGAAGATCCACATGAGCAATTTCCATGAAAACTTTATCAGAAAAGAAAGATATGTAGGAAAATAATATAAAATTTTCAGCTGAAAATGCCTTCCCAATTGTGCCCTAAATTTTTAACAAAATGGTCTACTGTTCTGGAGAAACAAAAATTCATTCAGATGACCTTATTAGCTTTTAACAACTTTTTCAACAACATAAATACAAAATCAAAAAAATGTGAGCATAAGAAGTAAAGTCAAGACAATAAGGAGAAATATGAAAATATAACCAAACAAATTGGACACATAGTGTGAGAGATATGCTAACTTAAATTTGCGTCAAGGTTTTGGAATTTTCTATAAAGATTTCTAGAACCTTGATAGATTCTAGAAAATGCACAGAACACTCCTCACGTACAAAATTGACCAAATTAATTTTAAATTGAAGCTAAGATAGATAGCTTTCAAATGAAATAAATCCCATATCAAAACTCTTCCAACCTCATTCCCAATAAATTTTTGAAATTAAGGTAGAGAAACTGGAAATAGAATATTGTCAAGGTTTCTAAGACGTAATTTTTTTTTCTTTGTTTTTTTAAATTGAACACAAAACAACACCATGAAAATCTAAAAATGCAACTTGACCAAACCAAAATCACCAAAAATTAAGGCACAATTTTTTTCTAGAATGAAACAAAACAAAGAAAACAAAGAGTACAAAAACTAAAAAATCCTAATCTAATGAACTTGGTTGTACCACCCCAACACTTATGCTTAAACAAGAATTACTCAAAGCACAAATAGATGTAAGAAAAGTGCTCCATATGTGTGAAAAGTGTCAGCAAGCATATAACAATAAGTGTATCTAAAACTTCCTAAATTTCTTAATCCTAAGTTCAGAGGTTAATTGAGGATGAAGTAAAAGTTAGTGTGGCATTAGAGGTTTAGATGATTAATTAGTATTTTGACTTGTTTGTATGTTGTGTGAGCAAATACCGGTAAGAGGAGTGCATTTCGGGTCGAAGCAAGTGTGTGTGGTGAGAATAAATCTCACTGTGCCATACGCCAAGGCTTGTGCTACATGCACCGCGGCACATGGACCAAAAAATCACTTCTTAAGTTGTGAAATTGGGTGATTTTCAGAAGTGAAAATTTAGAAACACATGAGATAGAGAGAGAAGAAGGGCTGAGGAGCTAAGACAAGTTATTTTGGAGCAATAGAAGGTGATTTAGATTAGTAACTTGCTAGGTAAGCTATGTATAACTCTTACCTTCTATTCTATACAAATTTCTCTAAAAATGAGTTATAGAAAAATTGAATCGGTGGAATTTGAGGAGTTTAATTCTTGCCTAATAGTAATAAACAGGTTTTCAGAAGTTAAATTAGAGCTTTGTGACTAGTTTAGAACTGAACGGTAGAGTTTTAAACCCGTAGGCTCAATTTTAGCCTTTAGAGAGAGAAAGTTAGGGCAAAAATCTGTTTTGAGTAAAATAAGACCGGTTGAGGTAATGTAAAGTAGTAATTGGGTAGTCATAGATTTAGAATGGATAAATGAAATAGATTTTACGGATGAATATAGCCCTAAGTAGTGAAAATAATTTTTTAGTCAAAATGGACTAAATGACTAAAATGTGCCAAATGTGTTCAGACTGGCATATTGGATGCATGAGTAGAGGAAGGAAGTTTAAGATAAGCTTATGTGATAGTTAAAATCTATGGGTAATCTCTCTAGTGACAAAAGAGTTAAGGTAACTAAATAACTTTTTTTATTTGACTATTTATTGTAACTGTATGTTAATACGCTATGTAGTGCATGAAATAGTTTTAAACTAAGCATATTTTATAGTATTGAGTAATTGATGTGTAAAAATGTATTTTAGTTAAAATAAAGCACTGAAAGGTGTGATTTTAAATATAAAGTATTATATGTATATGTTATTTGCAAGAATGTGAAATAGTAAATGGGAACCTTAAATGGTTTGGGAAAGCATGATCATAGAGGTAGGAGTTCACTCGAATACAAGGATGATAGAGACTATATGGTAAGGTTTCCTTAGTACCTTTTAAGGTGTGGTGTTGGAAACAATTCTCTTTAGTACCTTGAAAGGTGCGATGTTGGAGAAGTTCATATTGTACGTTAGAACATCCTTAGCTGGGTGATTCTACCACTACAGGTGAGCTCAAGACTAATGAGAGTGTACATTAGTCTAAGATGAGCTTATAGTTTCATGTCGGGTTGATTTAGAGGTTCAGTTGGTAGAGATTATACTAGTATGTTATGTGATATGATGAAATATGTTGATAACATAGAATCCTTTGTGATTGAGGAAAAGTTGAGAAAAGAAATGAGATATGTGATATAAATGTTATTTTATGAGGTTTTAATGATATATTATGTTTATTTCATAGTGTTGCATGTGATAGTCAATAGGAGTGATTTATTCTGTTACTTAGATGTTTATTTCACCCCTGTGGTTATATGTTTACAAGATCAAGAAGTGATCAGGTCAAGGGAAGAGAGTCTAGACCGGTTTAAGTATGAAGCTATGTACTCTAAAGTTGTGTAATGAACTGAATTGAGATTGTATATACAAGTGTATGAGTTGTCATAGGGTTACATGCATGTATTGAATTGAGATTTTGGAAAATAAGCCTAATTATGTGTATATGTGTTATTTGAAACAAAAAGGGCTCTAATTTGAGTATATTGTGTTGAAATAATTTTTGTGCTGGTGAATCTTAAGCCAAAGGATAAATTATGATAAAATGAGTAATTTAAGGGTTAAGATTGTATTATGAATATAATTGTATATGTATGGGTTGAGAAATATGCGATGAGGCACATGCTCAACATCATCACATTGGGAATGATTGAATTTACAAATGAGGTAACTATATTTTTTAAAAGCTAATTTTATTGTTACTTGAATTAGTTGGTTAATGTTTTAATTGTAATTTTATACTTTGACATTGCGGATCTATTTTTTGAGGAAGAGGTTGACAACATCCTCACTTGTTAAGTACAATATTTTGTGGATGGTATGTAAGGTTTAGAAAGTTTTTTAGGAAATTGTATAAGATATTTGAGTTTTGTGTAATTTCTACAAAATTTTGCATTTAAATTTGGATTATTTATATGCACTGGAACTGGCTAGCTGGCAATAAATTGTATGGAGCATTTTCATTTGCAAGAATTGGAAAAATAAGTAGAAATAGAATTAATTTTTTTAAAAAATAACTTTTAATAGCAGTTGGAGCCTTAACCACTATTAAAGGTTCACTTTTAACATGCCCTGTGACAACAGCAGTTTTGTAACAGCTATTAAAAGTATTTTTTATCGGCTGTTAAAAGTCTGTCTTGTAATAGTATTTATTAAGATCTTTTATGTCTTTTGATCAACTTCCTACCTTACTGTTGGAAGGTGGTGATTGTTACTGGGAACCTTGATTGGTTAATGGTATCTTTTTGAATGCAAAAAAAAAAATTAAGGAAAAAATATTCATGATCAAATCGATTCTCTTTAAGTTCCGTTTAATGTGAAGGAAGTTCTTTGATGATAATATGTCCTCAATGGTCATCTACAAACTTTTTGGCCAATCAGTCTGCACAGTCAACATTTCCACCATTTAAGCATAGTTTCGTGACTTGTGAAGGGTGGCTATGCCATCTAGTTATTTATTTATTTTTATATATATGTCACTCTTTAAATTATTATTCTTACTTACACGTTATTTTACAATTTCTAAATTTTAAATTAATATAATTTACCACTTTTTGTTAGTTGATTAATTATTTTGCACTATATCATAGTACGAGATACTCAATGCTCATTGAAAAATAGTCTAAAAGTAATTATGCTTTTTAACCCTTAATTTTTTATAAACTGTTTTGATTTAGTTGCTTGAGAATGCGGTTTAATGCACACTAGGATTAATTATAAACTATTTAATTAACAAAACAATTATTATAATCAAGGATTAGGCATATATAGACACACACACATGCTATCTTTTGAGTAACATAGTACTGCTTACCATAAAAATGTATTGAAAACCGGATCGATTATTGAACTGATCAAAATATTAATTTAAGGGTTAATGATTAAAACTATAGCCGAATTATGATCAAACTTAACTAAAGTGGTCCACTAATTCGGTGTAGACACTAATTTGAATTTGAAAGCATCATCCATGGTATACAAACAAGACTCAACATGCATAGTTCTGTATCATGAGATTATTCAATATCCTTGTAATTTATTTCTTAGGAAGTGGTCTTTGTCTATTAATTTTGTCTTTAGAGATGTTATTAGTCATCCTCATTATCCTGCTAAGAAAGTTTTGATTAGAGAGCTCTTTTTGTATCTTTGACTATTTCCTCACTTATGATGATTGATTGTCCTCAGTTTTCTTGAATGAATTTCAGTTTTCAGTCCCAAAAAAAAAAAAAGTTAACGCTTTAAACCGCTGCTGCTCCTTCTTCTTTTCCAAAAGCATTAAAAGAAGTTTGAGATGAAGGTTGTTCGTGTCTGATTGCTTGCTTGAAAATAACGCATGGAAGAAGAAAATAAAAGCAAGCCGCCGAAATGAAAGGGAATGGCTTATGATGAAGTTGGATTATATTTGTCTGCAAATTTCCTCACCATTTCTTCTATACTCTCTCTCTCAATTAAATGAAGCTCACTGCATTTTCCAAGTTTTTTTTTTTTGTGGTGAGAATGTTGCTAGAAACTACTCATCGTAGTATATACATTTGTCTGTAAGTTTCATACTTCCTAGTTAACATACGCGTACGCTAGGTTCAGAATGTTTCCCAAACTTTTTGTGTAAATTTACTCTACACTTGGTTGCAAATTTCAATAGAACATGTTACCCTGCTTTGTATAAATATATCATGAAGGGTACCCTGTGATCAACAGCATTAGTTTATCTGAGAGAAGGAATAATATTAATATAATTCAGAGAGTGAGATGGGCTCAAACCGTGGAGGCACTAACATGCCAAATATGCAGAGCATTGCTTCCCCAGGAAATAGGTGACAGTCACAGACGCAGCCCTCTCAGAATTCTTCAAGACGCACTCATCTCTCCAGCACGGAGGACTTTGCGTCCCCATCAAAAGGGCGTCACACCAATGCCTTTAACGCTTCTTCAATACCTAATGGCACTGATCTCGCAAGCACGCAGGACTTTGTGTCCCCAGCAAAAGGGCGTCACACCAACACCTCTAACGATTCTTGAAGACCTGATGGCGCTCACAGAAACAATATGTTTTGCATCTAGCTAGCTAGGTTATCTACTTGTTGGCTTCCAAAAATAAAGTTAGCTAGCTAGCTTGATTGCGGTTCTTTACATAGAGCCTGTTTATGGCTTTATGGCTTATATATGAATAAATATATTCAAATCCTAGAAGATTTATAAACAATCCTGTTAATGTTGCTTCACCGTTTTGCTTCATGTTATGTTATCATTGGAATATACAAATAAATGAAGTTTGGTGTAAATTTTCTTAATCCTCTTCAACTGGGAAATCAATGCATGTTTTGCATTTCGGATGTTATTGACTAAAAACGTAACCATGTTTGTCATCTTAGGATTTAATTAGTTTACATATGCCATGAAAATAAAATATTGCTTTTCACAGATAAACTGAAATTAATTAGAGTTCACATTTAACGTTAACGACCAACCTTAATTTCACCTATAATTCTACGAGACCTAGTTGATTATTACTTATTTTCGAATCCATTTGACTTTCAATTTAGAAAACTGTGAAAGCAATGGATGTGTAAATAAAAAATGGTTATCATGAATTCAGGTGCAAAAAAAAAAAAAGTTCCAAAAGGGGAAAAAACGAAACAAAGAAAGATGGTTTTGAACCCCACGTGGCATATAACACTTGAATATCTAGAACCTTTTTTTTTTTTTTTACCGTCTAGTAAAAACTGCCCAAGCTAAGACTTTTTCTTTTCTCTATTTTTTATAACATTTTTTTACTAATGGTAATTAAATTAATAATGATATGGTGCTGTGGTATCATTATTATCTTAACAGAAAACCTTGGAATGCCCTAACCTATACATTCTACACAATTAATTAGTTAATTACCATTGTAATCCTTAAGTTGAGGAAGGAAAAAAAGATAGGGAAGCTAATTCAAGTTTACTCGTGCCACAATCCATTGGGTGTTTTTTCAGAATCTCAACTGAAAAATAATGGAAGGGAAGTTCATAGAAAGTTATTAATTAATGATATTAATAAACAGGAATATCTCAGTAAACTTCAATATCAATCACCTGAAGTTTACTTGCATTTTCTGCTTTCAATACCAAAGACTGATAAGTAATAAATATCCCCACCCTGTATAATGCGCATACGGTTCATCATGCCAAGGTTAATTCAAGACATTATTGTATTAGTATTCTTCAAATATAGTGTCTCAGAATATAAGCATTCAGAAAGTTTCTATGCCCTGGTCAACGGCTAATTGTACTAGTTGCTACCCTACCCCCTTTTGGCATAGATAGATGGCAAAACTGTATATACTTAAAATATTTGTTTTTTATCTTTTTTTAGATCATTTATTTTATAACAAACTCTTGTTATTAATATTATTACCATTTTAAAATTTATTTATTTTGATTTAATTGAATAAAAATATATTAAATATAAAAGATTAAGTAACTAAATGTTGTTCTAAACATATATAACCCCTTTTTAAAAAAAATAAAAATAAATGGGTCGTCCAAGGTGTACTGCACAAGACTCAAACATGCACAGTTCATACGCTTTAAACTTGTCCTTCTTTTCCGAAAGCATTAAATGATGTTTGGTGAAGTGTCGCGTTCACGTCCAATTGGTTGAGAAAATAACGGAATTCACAAAAAAAAAAAAAAGCAGCAAATCAAACAGAATGTCTTAAGTTGAAGATGCAGAATATTTGTCTGCCAATTTCCACAGCAATTCCCACCGTTTACTTCCACTGTCACATCCCACGGATTAAACTAATTTTACTACATTTTTCGAGTTATTTTTTTCCCCAGATATGGAGGAAGTTGCTTCCCAAGAAAATGGGCATCACCCCCCGTTTCCGACGCTTCTTCATAACTCAAATTAACGCCCCTCGCTCATCTGGCTAATCATAGTTATCCCGCCCACAATTATATATCTATGTGTATATATATATATATATATATATATATTAGTTATCTAGTCAGTAGTCATCTCATTTATCTGTATTATAACTTTTATTTATTATTTAAAAGCAATAAAATATACAATTCATTAGTTTACAAAATATTTTTTTATTAATTTCATCTTTTTGTTAATAAAAATAAAAAAATTATTTATATTATATTTTTTAGTTAAATTATTATAAAAATTGACCATTCTTATTAAATGTAGATTCATTTTTATTATTTAATTTTTTATATTATTAAACTTTTAAAGATTACTTTAAACATGTCAGATATTTAATGTTTTTAAATTTTAAATATTACTGTATTAATTTATGTTTTTACAAATTTGAATATCATTCCGAATATTCCTATCCAAATAATCAAAAACATAAAAAAATATAAACATGACGTAATTATTTTTAATTCTTTCTTAAATTTAATGTATTAAATGCTTTGCCTATAAAATTACATATAAGACATAATAGTTTCAACATAATTTTTAATTTCTTACAAATATTTTATAATCATACAAACTTCATTAACTAACATTTATAAATTTATGGAAATATTTTAAGAAAATTAGTTAAGATAAATATTCAAACTCTCAAATTAATTATAAATATTTTTTAAAATTCGGCCCCCTCACACTTGAGAAGCTGGTTCCACCCCTGGTTATGGCTTTGTGCCATTTCAAGTTTTCCCCCGTGTGTCTGGTTTGGTTTTCTCTGGTCGGTGTGTTGTTTTTCTTCCTTCGTGTTGCAGGTTTGTTTTTTTTTTTTTTGTTTTTGGCTTTTTTAATTAGGAGATGGTTGTCAGTAACTGAGTAGCCTAGAGTACATCCTTGTTGTCTCCTTGCATTGAAGGTGTTGGTTCCTACGGGGATCTCACATATCACTCTTCGGCCATTATGGCCTTGCTTCGAGAACGTTTAGTTCTCTCGTCTGTGCCTTTATGGCACCAAATCACTTGGAGATGAAGTTTAAACCTTGTTTATGTTGTTGAAAGTATCTTAATAATTAAATAAAATAATCAGTGTTGAGTTTAATGAGAGCACACACATGGATCCATTGATCTTGAAAAAAATTAAGTACAAGGAAAGATCTCGATCATCTTGAGACTAAACAAATTCATCACAATCTATTAAACCCTTTTAGCCCTGAAAGGATAGACACATATGAGAGCATGGGGACAGTGAGATATTGATATTGTGAAATTAGGGTTATCTACGCTTATATATATATATGAGATTAATTAATTAATTTTAACCCTCTCAAATCTTCTTGACCCAGTTAGCTAAAAGATTAGAAAAACAATTGATGAATAAAGGGTTATCCATGGGGTCTCTATTCAAATAGGCTTACTTATATGGTCCACTTATATCACAGTCCACTTAAGATTGTATAAGACCAATTTATTATGGGCTAAATAGCTAATTAATACAAATTTATATTCTATAAATATTTTATAATATTCAAATTCATGTTGCATTGTTAGATTGAGGCTCTTTGCAAAAATTGCTGATGGCAATTTGGATTTGTCTTTGAACGTTTTTTAAATTTTTGTTTCTATGTTGCTTTTGTTATTGTTTATTAGTTTGAGGCCTATTCTATCGGTTTCTCTGTTTGAAATGGACTGTTAACTTAATAAATTGTCTTTTATTAAAAAAATATATTTGGGAGATTTTATGTCATTGTCCCTTAATAATAATTAAACTTCATCGAAAGGGGAGGTACTTATGGTTAGAGGTCTATATATTCTTTCAAAAAATATCATAGTCAAAATTTCTGTGATTTCTGCATTGATTGATATCCTGATATTTTGTTTCGGATGTACCGACAACACTCTCTATATTTAATATCAATTAGATAATAATAAATGTTTTAATTATTTTCATGTTTTCAAAAACTTGCATGATATTTTTGTTTTTTTCTAAATGACCTATTTGTCTTTGTTGTAAAATTTATTAGTAAAGTCCAGAAACTAAAAATTAATTATTACTTTTTTAAAAAAAATGACTACTTTTCTTAGATAAATAACTATAATTAAAATGGGATGTCAAAATAAAGTTCAACAACTAAAAATTAATGACTACTTTATTTAGAGAAATGACTAGCTATCTCATAGAAATGGCTAGAACAGAATGTCAAACTATAAGTTGTTTTATATGACTTTTTTATAAGTGAAGTCCAACAACTAGAATCCAGTTACTATGTTCTTTTGAGAAATAAATTGTTTTCTTGGACAATGATTAGAATGGAATAGCGTATTACAAGTTGCTCTAGCCATGCAAATTTTTTTTATCAATAAAATACAACAATTAAAAATCAGTTACTATTTTTTTTTTTGGAGAATGAATATTTTCAAGGGCAAACTATTAGAACAGGATATCAAATTACAAGTTATTTTCTTCTTTTATTAATGAAACCTCAACAACTAAAAATTAGTTATTACTTTTTTCTAAAAAAAATGACTAGAACAGACTGAAAAATTACAAATTATGGCCATAAAAAATATTTTCACATTAAACTGATAAGAAAGTACAGAGATTAGAAATAATTATAATATTTTACAGTATCTAATTATCATCGGTAAATTTTATGAATTTTTTTCTATCATTCTCCCTATTATTAACCTCGTTATAAAAATGAGTGGGATTTTTGTTTTTGAAATGCAATTTAATAAAAACAAGAACTAATGTGTATTTTTTCTTGTATTTTCCCTTAATGAATGCTTGACATCCTATATTAATAAGTGGAAAATTTTTCCCCTAAACTATTTTTCATAAGAGCAAAAATCCTCCTCCAGTTGTGATCCGTTAACTTTGTCATTTTTTGCTAATTTTGTAATGTCCCAAAAGTTTAATTATGTTATTTAGTTTATTTAGAGGATTAATTGATGGAACTTACACTGGATGAAAACTTGAGCAGTATGAAGGAAAAAATGTAATGACTCATCTTATTAAAATAAGTTAACTAAGCTAATCAAGCCATTGTTTGATGGGTTATTTAAAGGAACAAATGATTTTAGTTTTTTCAATTGGACCTTTTGCATTTTAAAATTGGGCATTTCAAGCTTTTCATAGAGTCCTAATTCATAATTTTTGAAAGTCTATGGAATAAATTATGAATTTTTAAAGTTTATTTTAAAAAAATGGTTGTTTCTCACAAAATTTTTCTGTGAGTAAACCATGAGAAGAGTTGATTTTTTTTTTTTAAAAAAAAGGGACATCAGTAGAACATATCAAATGCGAAGAACATGAAGAGGAAGCGGCCTACTCCACTAGGGCATGAAATTTCTGTCTCTTGGAGCTTGTTTTGAAGCATCTAAATATTCCTAACAATCAAAGTAAGGTTTTACCTTCAATCTACTTTTATTTTCTTCAAGTTTTATTGGTTGGTTTTGAGCTCCCTTCACTTAAATCCGAATAAATGGCTGAAAATCTGATATGTTTGAGTTGTTTGATAGTTGATTTATGCTCTTGGGAGTTGATTAGAGATTCCCTTTTGAAAATTTGAATGGCGGGAACTTAAATATGTTACTTTGGCTCAAACCCTAAGTGCTTAAGAAAAGGGTTTTGATTTTTAGAGCTTTTTCTCATTTGGAACTTGTAATTCAAGATTTGGGGTAACTTAGTGGAGCCTATTAGAATAAGAAATTTAGCTTGGATTCTAAGTTTGGAGGATTTTTGAATTTTACTGGAAGTTATATGTAAATTTTTATGGAACTTTTGTTGTAGCAAATAAGATATTATGTAAATGAGAAATTTATTTGCTTGGAAACTTTAGATAACAAAGAAGTTATATGTAAAGTTTCATAGTATTTGAAGTTGATTTGGTTTATCATTTTGAACTCGAGATTCCTTACTCTGAAAATAAAAAAAAAGGATTATAAGATGGAAATTAAGGCCATTAATAAAAATTAGCAGTCAACTTGTGTTGTTGGGCTTGTAAGCTATCTTGAGTTTATTGGTGGATTTGAGTTGGAGATTGGTACCTATTTATTTTGGTACTCCTGGTTGTGGTTTCCCTTCTAACTTGAAGGGTAGAGGTAACTAGAGGTTTATTTCCTCTTGTTCTTAATATCCAAGCATCATAAATATATAAACATTAATGTTGATAATTAAATATGGTGTTAAATGGAATTATGAATATTGCTATGACATGAAAGACTAAATATGCTATGGAATTGAGATTGTTAATATATATATATATATATATATATATGCTATACTATGTTGTTGATGTCAATTATGTTTTATCATTTATTACCATGTAATAATAATGCATGACCCTAAACTATTTCACCTACGACTAGGTGGTAGAAGGAGCATGTGACCAGTTGTTAGCCTACTTCATTAAACCATTTACCTTGGGCTTGGTATGGAAGGTGATGGGGTTGGAGTACTACACTAAATTGGAGCACATTGGGCTTCAAAATGTGTAGGTCCACTAGTGCCTAAATCCTAAACTACTTTAAATAGAAGGGAAATGGCAGGAATGTACTATCATTAAAATGGGACTTAGTTCTAGAAGGTGATTAGAATTATTGTGATAATGTTGAAATTATTGGTAATATTGATCAACATGGTTAAGAATGTTAAGAAATCTACTTTTGGTTATTGAGATTTACCTCACCCCTTGTTTTAGATTTTTTAGGTGATAGCTCTAGTAATGTAGGAAAGGCACATGAGCAGTGACCTCTCTTTTCTGATACAGACCACATCGCCCCTATTCCATATACTTTGTTTATGCGCTATATATTGGGATTTTATTGTACAAACACCAAGTGCTAGGTTTTGATATGTTTAGCTGACTTTTGAAATTATGTAATATCCTTTAATTCTAATAAATTATATTTTTGGACTTATAATCAATGTTAGCTACTGTATTATAATTAGGTTGATTGTTGTGATGTTATTTTATGGATTGTTTCGTTTTCTTTATCATTGTGTTGGGCCTCAAAGGTGGAAGCCTTCCACTAGCTTGGGCTATACTACCAATGTATGTGGTGAATTCCTCGGGGCAAGATCTTGTGTAAATCTTTGAAAAATGTAAAATTTTATATATAAATTGATGATGATAATCTGCTCAACGGTCATATTACGAACTTTTTGGCCAATCAGTCTGCACTGTTAGCATTTCCACCATTTAAGTAGTGTCTCGTGACTTGCGAGGCCATTCCAAACAAAAACCATGCGATCTAGTTATTTATTTATTTTTACATATATGTCATGCTTTAAATTATTATGTTTATTATACATTATTTTACAATTTCTGAATTTCAAAATAATATATTTACTACTTTTTGTTAGTTGATTAATTATTTTGCACTATATCACAGTACAAGATACTCAATGCTCATTGAAAAATAGTTTAAAAGTAATTATACTTTTTAACAATGAGGACCTAGAAAATTTGTCATTGGGGGAAAAATTTATATAAGATAAATATTAATATTTTGAAATATATTTTAATTATTTATTAAATTAATAGAAATAAAATCATGAAATTAAATACATAAGAAGCAATAAAATAGCTACAGAATTATAATAGCTTAAAAAATAAAATCATATTAATATAAACAAAAAAATATATTGTAAATGATAAAATAATTAATACTACCTTTATCCTAAATTATAATACACTTTTAGGGGAGATTCAATATCTTAAAATATAAAAACACTACATTTTTGAAGGAGATTTGGTGTCCTAAAATATAAAACATTTTAAAAAAATAAAATTTTATTAATGATACTTTTTAATATTACCCTACCCATTATATTTTCTCTTTAATATTCTTTCACAAATGGAGTATTAAAGAAATAATATCTTTAAAATTTTACATTTTTTTTAAAAATAAGTTTGCAAATTATTTAATGACTTTTATTGATATGTGTGATTTTTTCTCAAAGTGGAGTAGCTATTAATAAAATACTTTGATTCTCTTTCTTGATGAAAAGAATCATACTTTTTTAGAATAAATATTTTCAATATAAAGAATTAAAGATAGTTTTTCAATTTTACTCTCTATACTATTAAAAAAAAGTGTTACTTTAAGTATGAATGTGTAGAAATTAAAAATTAAAAAAATGTAACCTTAATATCCCTTAAAAAATAAAGATTAATATTTTATTTTGATAAGTAGAAAAATATTGTATAATATTTAATATATTTTTATATTTATATAATATGAACCAACATTTTTATTAGTTACTCAAATTGAAATCTCTGCCTACTATAAAATTAGCAATACAAATAGCATTAGCTTCCTTGATTGGATCAGTTTTTATGCACGAAAACTAAAATTTTTTAACAACAAACTAAAGTGCTGCGAGAGCAAATTTTCTTTCGGAGGTTGGGGAGCAAATGACAATTTTATGGGGACAAATGCAATTTTCCTATTATTATAACTAAAAGATTTCATTGGTTTTAGTGGGGGCAGCTGCCCCCATGAGGCTAAACGTAGATCCATCCCTGCTTTTTAACCCTTAATTTTTTATAGGCTATTTTCATTAGTTGCTTGAGATTGCAGTTTAATATACATTGGGATTAATTATAAACTATTTAATTAACAAAACAATTATTATAATCAAGGATTAGGTACATATAGACACAAACACATGCTACCTTTTGAGTAACAAAGTACTGTTTATCATAAAAAGATATTGAAAACTTGATCGATTATTAAACTAATCAAAATATTAGTTTAAGGGTTTATGATCAAAACTGTAGTCAAATTATGATCAAATCTAATCAAAATGGTCTGTTAATTTGATCTAGACACTAATTTGAATTTGAATGCATTGTTCATGGTATACAAACAAGACTCAACATGCACAATTCCGTATCATGAGATTATTCAATACGCTTGTAATTTATTTTTAGGAAGTGGTCTTTGTCTATTAATTTTGTCTTTAGAGATGTTATCAGTCATGCTCATTACCTTGCTAAGAAAACCATGATAGAGAGTCCTTTTTTCATCTTTGACTATTTCCTCACCTATATATGATGATTGATTACTCTCAGTTTTCTTGAATGAATTTAAGTTTCCAGTCCAAAAAAAAAAATAGTTAAAGCATTAAATGAAGTTTGAGGTGAATGTTGTTCGTGTCTGATTGTTTGCTTGAAAATAACGCATGGAAGAAGAAAATAAAAGCAAGCCGCGAAAATCAAAGGGAATAGCTTATGATGAAGTTGGATTATATTTGTCTGCAAATTTCCTCACCATTTCTTCTATACTCTCTCTCTCTCTCTCTCTCTCTCTCTCTCTCTCAATTAAATGAAGCTCACTGCATTTCCTAAGGATTTTTTTTTTACGTTGAGAATGTTGTTAGAAACTACTCATCATAGTATATACATTTGTCTATAAATTTCATACTTCCCAGTCAACATTCATGCAAGTCCATAGTCCCCTCTATCTGTGCAGTTCATGACCCTATATGCGTACGCTCGCTTCAGAATGTTGCCCAAAATTTCTGTGTAAATTTAGTTGACACTTGTTGCAAGTTTCAATAGAACATGTTACCCTGCTGTGTATAAGTATCATAAAGGGTACCCTGTAATCAACAACTTTAGTTTATCTGAGAGAAGGAATAATATTAACATAATTCAGAGAGTGAGATGCGCTCAAACCAAGGAGGCACTTACATGCCAGGAAATTTGTAGAGCGTTGCTTTCCTAGGAAATAGGTCACAGTCAAAGACACAGACCTCTCAGAATTCTTCAAGATGCACTCATCTCTACAGCACGCAGGTCTCTCTCTCCCCAGCAAAAGGGTGTCACACGAATGCCTCTAATGATTCATCAAGAGTTGATGCCATTCCTCTCGCAAGCACGCAAGACTGTGTCCCCAGCCAAAAGGCATCACACCAACAACTCTAACGATTCTTCAAGACATGATGACACTCATTGAAACAATATCTGTTTTGCATCTAGCGAACTAGGTTAACTCCTTGTTGGCTTCCATAAATAAAGTTAGCTAGCTGGCTAGATTGCGGTTCTTTACATAGAGTCTGTTTATGGCTTGTATGTGAATGAATATGTTCGAGTCCTAGAAGATTTATAAACAATCCTATTAATGTTGGTTAATATTTTGCACCGTTTTGCTTCATGTTATGTTATCGTTGGAATATATGAATAAATGAAGTTTGGTGTAAATTTTCTTAATCCTCTTCGATTGGGAAATCAATGCATTTTTGCATTTCGGATGTTATTGACTAAAAATTGTAACCATGTTTGTCATGTTAGGATTTAATTGGTTTACCATATGCCATGAAAATAAAATATTGTTTTTCACAAATAAACTGAAATTAATTAGAGTTCACCTTTAACGTTAATGACCAACCTTAATTTCACCTGTAATTCTGCAAGACCTAGTTGATGATTACTTATTTCAAAATCTATTTGACTTCCAATTTAGAAAATGTGAAAGCAATGGATGCGTAAATAAAAAATGGTCATCATGAACTCATGTAAAAAAAAATAGTTCCAAAAGGGGGGAAAAACAAAGAAAGAAAAATGGTTTTGAACACCGCGTGGCATGTAACACTTGAATATCTAGAACCTTTTTTTGGTACCGTCTAGAAAAAACTGCACAAGCTAGGTCTTTTTCTTTTCTTTCTTTGTTTTTTTTATAACATATTTTTTAACTAAAGGTAATTAAATTAATAATGATATAGTGCTGTGGTAACATTATTGTCTTAACAAAAAGCTTGGAGCGCCCCAACCTATATATTATACACAATTAATTAGTTAATTACCATTGTAATCCTTAAGCTGGGGAAGGAAAAAAAAAATTATAGGGAACCTAATTCAAGTCTACTTGTGCCACAATCCACTGGGTGTTTTTTTTAGAATCTCAACACTGAAAAATAATGGAAGGGAAGTTCCTAGTTAATGATATTAATAAACAGAAATATCTTGGCAAACTTCAATATCAATCACCTGAAGTTTACTTGCATTTTCTGCCTTCAATATCAAGGACTGATAAGTAATAAATATCCCCACCCTGTATAACGCACATACGGTTCGTCAAGCCAGGGTTAATTCAAGAAATTATTGTATTATTATTCTTCAAATATAGTGTCTCAGAATATAAGCATTTAGAAAGTTTCTATGCCCTAGTCAACGGCTAATTGTACTAGTTGCTTCCCTACCTCCCTTTTGGCATAAATATATGGCGAAAATATATATACTTAAAATATTTGATTTTTTACCTTTTTTTTAGATTATTTATTTTATAAGAAACTCTATTTATTAATATTATCAACATTTTAAAATTTATTTATTTTTATTTAATTGAATAAAAATATATTAAATATAGAAGATTAAGTAACTAAATATTGTTCTAAATATATATGCCCTCTTTTTTTTTTGAATTTAAATGGGTTGTCCAAAGTGCGCTGCACAAGACTCAAACATGCATAGTTCATACGCTTTAAACTTGTTCTTCTTTTCCGAAAGCATTAAATGAAGTTTGGTGAAGCATCGCGTTCACGTCCGATTAGTTGACAAGATAACGGAATTCACAAAAAAAAAAAAAAAAACAAACAAACAAAATTAGCAGCACATCAAAGGGAATGTCTTAAGTTGAAGATTCAGAATATTTGTCTACCAATTTCCACAACAATTCCCACCATATACTTCCACCGTCACATCCCACGGATTAAACTAATTTCACTGCATTTTTTGAGTTTTTTTTTTAATAACAAAACGACTCATACACAAGCGCCGGTAACATTTTTCTGTAAATTTCATCAAAGTTCGTATGACGCTTCCTCAGAATGTTGCCAAAACTTTCTGGAAATTTACTCAACATTTCATTTTTTTCAATCCATATATGCACCCTGTGTATATAAATGCCTATGAAGGTATGAGTTGTGAGAGTGATCAGGCTTGAGATGGGCTCAAACTGAAATGTCAGATATATATGAAGGGCATTGCTTGCCCCGAAAATAGGTGGTTGAGATAAGCATAGCCCTCTCATCAGGTTTCTTCAAGAGATGACACTCCATTGCGAATGATGAAGGACGTCATTCCTTGTCTAGCAAATAGCTAGGTCGCAAACGACGTCGCAGCACACTCACGCTTCTTCATCAAGAGTTGGCTTTTAAACCCCAGATATGCAGGAAGTTGCTTCCCAAGCAAAGGGGCATCACCACTACATCTCCAACGCTTCTTCAAGACCTGCCACTCCAATCTCATCCTCCCAAATCACCTTTTTTTAATCTGTCACATTTTTTCATGGTATTACGTTGCACGGAGTATGAAAGTTTAAAAAGTGAGCTCATTCTAACATGTTGGGTAGGAAAGTCCATTCAGCACGTGAGACTCGTGACAATGCCACGCTGACGTATCTGCTCCTTGATTGTTCTTCTGGTTGAAGTGTCACTGTGTCTACTCTGAGTCTCTCTTCATTCTCTTTGCTTTCATTGCTGCCTTTCATTGTGAGTTTTACTTCGGGTTCTATTTGCTTTTGTTCGTTGTTCTCTTTTCCTTCCCTTCCTTAATTTTGTAGTTCTTTCCAATTTTGGAGAGCTTGTCTCTCTTTTTCCTCTTTATTCTACCCCACCACCTCTTTCTCCACCGTTTACCACCAACTTTTTTTTTTTCGGTTGTTCTTCATCTTCTTCTTCTTGTTGGTTTTTCTACACCTTTGATGTACTTCTATTTCTTTCTTCGATCGTCTTTTTCAGTTCCCTGTATTTTCCTTGCCCTCGTTTTCTAGCTTCTCTATCTTGTAGGAAATTCAATTTGCGGTTCATTACTTTTCTTAATCCTCCTCTTATTTTGTTTGACAATTTCCTCTTCACTATTTCCTTTCTCAAAATCTATAAAATGATTAGCGTTACAGATGTTGGTTATTTTCTCAGGCTACTTCGTTTCTTTTTTTTTTTTTTTTTTTCCTTCTCGTTATGGCTTTGTGCCATTTCAAGTTCTCTGTATGGTTTGGTTTTCTCTGGTCGGTCGGTGTGTTGTTTTTCTTCCTTCGTGTTGCAGGTTTGCTAGCTTCTGCTCTTGGCTCAGATTTCATATGACTTTTCAACTGTTGGTGGTGACATTAATCTATAGGATATCATATGGTCGTTGTTGCTTCATCATGCCACAGCTTGTCTTGTCTCACAGCGTTAGGGGACTCATCATGGAACTGATTCTGAGGGCTCTTTTGTTTTTTTTTTTTTGGTTTTTTTAATTAGGAGATACTTGTCAGTAACTGAGTAGCCTAGAGTACATCCTTTGTTGTCTCCTTGCCTTGAAGGTGTTGGTTCCTACGGGGATCTCACATATCACTCTTCGGCCATTATGGCCTAGCTTCAAGAACGTTTAGTTCTCTCGTCTGTGCCTTTATGGCACCAAATCACTTGGAGATGAAGTTTAAACCTTGTTTATGTTGTTGAAAGTATCTTAATAATTAAATAAAATAATCAGTGTTGAGTTTAATGAGAGCACACCCATGGATCCATTGATCTTGAAAAAAAATAAGTACAAGGAAAGATCTCGATTATCTTGAGACTAAACAAATTCATCACAATCTATTAGACCCTTTTAGCCCTGAAAGGATAGACACATGAGAGCATGGGGACAGTGAGATATTGATATTGTGAAATTAGGGTTATCTGCACTTATATATATATATATATATATATGAGATTAATTAATTAATTTTAACCCTCTCAAATTCTTGACCCAGTTAGCTAAAAGATTAGAAAAACAATTGATGAATAAAAGGTTATCGATTGGGTTTCTATTCAAATAGGCTTACTTATGTGATCCACTTATATCATAGTCCACTTAAGATTGTATAAGACTAATTTATTATGGGCTAAATAGCTAATTAATACAAATTTATAATATATAAAATATTTTATAATATTCAGACGGATGTTGCATTGTTAGATTGAGGCTCTCTGCAAAAATTGCTGATGGCAATTTGGATTTGTCTTTGAACTTTTTTCAAATTTTTGTTTCTATGTTGCTTTTGTTATTGTTTATTAGTTTGAGGCCTATTCTATCGGTTTCTCTGTTTGAAATGGACTGTTAACTTAATAAATTGTCTTTTATAAAAAAATATATTTGGGAGATTTTTGTCATTGTCCCTTAATAATAATTAAGCTTCATCGAAAGGGGAGATTACTCATGGTTAGGGGTCTATATATTCTTCTAAAAAATAACATAGTCAAAATTTCTGTGATTTCTGCATTGATTGATATCTTGATACTTTGTTTCGGATGTACCGACATCACTCTCTATATTTAATATCAATTAGATAATAACAAATTTTTTAATTATTTTCAAGTTTTCAAGAACTTGCATGATATTTTTGTTTTTTCTAAATGACATATTTGTCTTTGTTGTAAAATTTATTAGTAAAGTCCAGCAACTAAAAATTAATTATTACTTTTTTTTTTTAGAAATGACTACTTTTCATAGATAAATAACTATAATTAAAATGGGATGTCAAAATAAAGTTCAACAATTAAAAATTAATGACTACTTTCTTTAGAGAAAAGACTAGTTTTCTCATAGAAATGACAGTAACAGAATGTCAAAACTATAAGTTATTTTATATAACTTTTTTATTAGTGAAGTCCAACAATTAGAATCTAGTTACTATTTTCTTTTGGTAAATAAATAGTTTTCTTGGACAACGGTTAAAATGGAAAAGCGTACTACAAGTTGCTCCAGCCTGCAAAAAAATTTTATCAGTAAAATACAACAATTAAAAATCAGTTACTTTTTTTTTTTTTTTGAGAATGAATATTTTTCAAGGGCAAACTATTAGAACGGGATACCAAATGACAAGTTGTTTGCTTTTTTTATTAATGAAACTTCAAGGACTAATAATTAGTTATTAATTTCTTTTGAAAAATGACTAGAACAGACTAACAGATTACAAATTCTACAGCCATAAAAAAAATTTTCACATTGAAACTAATTGATAGGAAAGTACAGAGATTAGAAATAATTATAATATTTCACAATATCTAATCATCATTGGTAAATTCTATGAATATCTTTCTAACATTCTTCCTATTATTAACCTCGTTATAAAAACAAGTGGGATTTTTGTTTTTGAAATGATCTTCAATAAAAACAAGGAATTAAAGTGTATTTTTCTACTTTCCTTTGATGAGCACTTGAGATCCTATACTAATAACTAGGGCTTTTTTTTTCCTAAACTATTTTTCATAATAGCAAAATCCTCCTCCGTTAGTGACCTGTTAACTTTGTCATTTCTCTGCTAATGTTGTAACATCCCAAAATTTTGATTATGTTATTCAGTTTACTTAGACATCAATAGAACATATCAGATGTGAAGAACACGAAGAGGAAGCGGCCTACTCTGTTAGGGCATGAAATTTCTGTCTCTTGGGGCTTGTTTTATCTTCAATCTACTTCTATTTTTTTCAAGTTTCATTAGTTAGCTTTCTCCCTTCACTTAAATTCGAATAAATAGCTGAAAATCTGCTATGTTTGAATTGTTTGATAATTAATTTATGCTCTTGGGAGTCGATTAGAGATTCCCTTTTGAAAATTTGAATGGTGGGAACTTAAATGTGTTACTTTAGCTCAAATCCTAAGTGCTCGAGAAAGGGTTTTGATTTTCAAAGCTTTTTCTCATTTGGAGCTTGTAATTCAAGCTTTGGGGTAACTTAGTGGAGCCTATTGAAATAAGATATTTAGCTTGGATTATAAGTTTGAAGGATTTTTGAATTTTGCTGGAATTTATATCCGAATTTTAATGGAATTTTTGTTGGAGCAAATAGGATGTGGTATAAATGAGAAATTTATTTAGTTGGAAAACTAGTAATAAACTTGTGTTGTTGGGCTTGAAAGCCTATCATGAGCTTATTGGTGAACGTGAGTTAGAGATTGGTACCCATTTTCTTTGGTACTTCTAGTTGTGGTTTCCCTTCTAAATTGAAGAGTAGAGATAACTAAGAATTTATTTCTTTTCATTCTTAATTGCTAACCATTATAAATATATAAATTAATGTTGATAATTAAATATGGTGTTAAATGAAATTATGAATATTGCTATGATCATGGAAGACTAATATATATATATATATATTTGTTATACTATTCTAGCTCTGCTATATTGTTGATGTCAATTAAGTTTCATCATTTATTACCACGTGGTAATGATGCATGACTCTAAACTATTTCACTTACAGTCGGGTGGTAAAAGGAGCATGTGACCAATTGTTAGCCTACTTCACTAAACCATTTACGTTGGGCCTGGTAATGGAAAATGATGAGGCTGGAGTACTAAACTAATTTGGACACATTTGAATTCAAAATGTGTAGGTCTAATAATGCCTAAATCCTAAACTACTTAGAATAGAAGGGAAAGGTGGGAATGTACTATCATTAAACTAGGACTTAGTTCTAGAAGGTGATTAGAATTGTTATGATAATGTTGAATTATTAATAATTTTAATTAACATGGTTAAGAATGTTAAGAAATTTACTTTTAGTTACTGAGATTTATCTCACCCCTCATTTTACATTTTTCAAGTGATGGCTCTAGTAATGCAAGAAAGATACCCAAGCAGTGACCTCCCTTTTCCTGATATAGACCACTCGCCCCTATTCCATATATTTGGTATATGTGCTATAAATTGGGAGTTCATTGTACAAATGCCAAGTGCTAGGCTTTGATATGTTTATTTGACTTTTGAAATTATGTAATATCCCTTAATTTTAGTAAATTATATTTTTGGACTTATGATTAGTGTTGGATATTGTACTGTAATTGGGTTAAATGATGTGATGTTATTTTATGGATTGTTTTGTTATATTTATGATTTATTGGGCCTCAAAGGTGAAGCCCTCCTCCACTAGGTTGGATTATACTATTTATGTATGCGGGTAAGTCTTTGAAAAATATGAAATTTTATAATATAAATTGTTATATCGAATTATGAGTCATAGGTGTTACAAATGTGACATGTCTTTTAGTGCTAATTTATTCCTGAACTTTTTTAGGAGCTGAAGTTTTGTTAAAAATAAAATCTATTAAATATTGTTTAAATATTTAATATTTACTGAGAAATGATCTTTTCACAAAATTAATATTGATTAAGTCTCTTAAATTTTTTAGGCCTTTTGTGTAATTTTTTCATCAACTAATGATCAAATTAATGGATATTTAGAACTGAAATATCACTTGTTTTTATTTAGTATTTTCATATAATGTAATATGTTTTCGATATTAAAATTGAAAAAATGAGTTGCAAATTTTAGAAGACAATATTAATTTTATTTATTTTATTTAAGGTTCATTCCCTTCTTTTTAATGCAAAGTTACAAAATGTTAAAATATTAAATTTAGGTAGTGCAATATTTGGAGGAAGCATTAGTTGATAAAAAAATTATAAAGAATGACCTAAAAGATTTAAAAAACTTAATTATTATTAATTTTCTTATAAAATTATTTCTATAATTTTATTTGAAAATGTTGTTGTTGTGTTATGGTTTAAATACTTTTGTCAAATTTTGATTTGAGGAGTATTGGGCACCCTACTAATAGATGTGGCATTTTTTTTTTGTTTTAAAAGAGCAAAATTCCCCTTATCAATAGAGTGGATTTTATCTTTTCTAAAAATAATTTTAAAAAATATCTCATTTGTTAATACATAATGCTAAATACTCTTTGAAAGAAAGTATAGATGGAAAATATATTTTAACCTAGAAATAAATAATTCCGATCAAAACACACCCTTTCATAAACACACCCTTACTTGTGATATAAAAAGTTAAAAGCCTCTCTTTATGAGTTTCAAGACAATGAAAGTTGTGTAATATTGTAGAATTAGCACCAAATTACTACTCCCCCATTCCTCTATATATATATATAAGAAAAAAATATCACACAATTTAAAAAAAGTCAACTAATTATAATAATTATATCTAAAAATAAAAAATTTGGATTAAAATACCTTATGTTAATCAACATAAGCATGTATTAATTATTTTTCATTAATGTAAATTATGAGGAATGATTTAGAAAATGTGTGTAATAAATATTTATGATATATTCTATTTTATTATATAAAAAAGTAAAAAAAAAATGATTGTTTTTGAATAAATAACATGCTCAGCTTATTACAATAAAATATTAATAAGCATGAGATGATTATATTTCCTTAACCTCCCACCTTCTTGCCTTTTCAGAACCTATATTTTAGGCTTCGCCTACAAGGGCCGATAACTACAGATGGAAGTGAATCACTTGAAGATTTGGCCGCATAACCCTCTCTCTCTGTTCCAAATGTCAACTCTTTTCCCTTCTCCTTCCACATAGAACCATGCTTGATACAAATCCTTCTCCCCCAATTTCATTCCCCCAATTTCTTCTTTTTTTCTCTGAAAAATCTATGCCACATACACCGAAGCTAACATGGTGTCCGCAATACACAAGCTCAAACATTCATTCACCTCCCTCTTGTCATCTTCCTCCAATAAGGTCTGTTGTCTCAACTTCCTTCCATGCTGTCACCAATTCCTACAATGACCAGCAACGGCCGCCACCACTTCATCGTAGGTCCCTTTCCAACGCTGACATCACCTCTTCCGGCTCCGTGTTGTCTCGATCCTCCTCTTTAATTTCTCGCCTCTCTCGTGTACTTAGCATGCGATCCACCAACGTCAGTTCCAGCTGTGTATTTGAATTTTTCATGAGATTTCGCCTATCTAGTTCATCGAAAAATGTCAGTTTTGTTGAATTTCTGTTGTTTGTGTGGTGGCGTGTTTTACTGATTCCCGAATCTCGTTTCCCTCGCCGGAGAGAGATTTCTCTAGCACTGAAACTGATTTTCCCAGCGACGCTTAAGTGGAAGCAAAAAATTCAGCTTGGCAGGTTGCTAGTTGTCCTTTTCCCAACTAAATAAAGGCTATCGTTTAACTGAATTGAGGAGTGTGTAAATGCCCATTTTTACCCCCGTGAGTGTTACCCATTCAGCCATTCTCTGTTGACTGGCGTCCCTGAACAGGTCATTGTGGAAAATACAAAATAACAACATGATTTTATCATACCATCTTTCATTTTCGACTGCACGGTTTGATTTGATGCATAAAAAATAATTTTTTCGTCGTGGAAGAAGCTAGGACTTGGGATATGGTCGTATATTTTACTACCTCCGCCTTAAATTATAAGACATTTTTAAAAGATTTTTCTATCTTAAAATATAAGACATTTTAAATAAATTGAGGTTTCATTAAATATGTTAATTTTAAGATTATACTTTCTCTCTCTATAATTAATTTTTGCCTCTTTTTTTTCAATATATTAAATAATGGATATTTTTAAAAATTTATATTTTTATGTTGAAAAGATAAAATCATTAAATATGTTTAATGAAATTTATTAATATGTGAGATTGTCTAAATATATTTTATAATTTGAGAGGGAGGGAGTATTTTACCATTAATAATAACACTTTTCCAATGCCTTCTTATTGAATCACATTGAAAAAAAGAAAAACTTTTGTCGGGTGCTTTTGGAGTGCGACTTCAAAATTTAACCATGTGAGTACATGATTTATTTGTTTTTGTTTGTTAACGGGATCGCTAGACATGATGTCTCTCCCAGAATTCAATAATGAAAAAAGGGGTTGAAAAGGACAGGACTCAAAGATTCAGTTCATCCTCTTGGCCACGGGACCCACTCTCCGTCCAATTGTTCAAATTTTTATTTTGATACTCAGGCTGAAAAAAAAATAACAAGAAGATTTTGACACCCCTCCCCACATAGTAGCCGTACGATACATGTAAAGACTTTTTTGCTGCCACATCATCACATTTCGTCACATAGACCTACATGCAGTTTGGTTATGCACAAAGTTCCTTACTTCAGTTCTTCAACTCTTTGTCTATTTTAACCGAGTTTTAGCTTTCATGATCATTGTCTCTAAAACCATTCCTTTCAAACTCAGTTCTTCTCATTAGCTATGAAAGAAAAAGAATTTATTTCTTCAAGGGCTAGGTCCTTGCGTATGCGTAATTATTCCTCAAGTGTATGGGCTTCCTCCTCTTATGTTGTGATCTCTGCCGATTTTTTTTGCAAGCCATGTGGCTGTTTGGTTTAACATCTTTGGATTTTCTCGAGTTTATTTTACTTGATTCGTCTGATTATTATTTACAATTTCAATTTTGGGATGACGCTTTATTCTTATTTCTTTTTTTTTTTCCGTATGAGAAGGATGATGCTTTTTATTATCAAGAAAGTTAGAAAGATTCACATTTTTATCTCCGCAGGTTATTTTCCATTTTCTCATATTCTTTATATGTTCATGGGAATTGGGATGCTAAAGAATAGGAAAGATTGCCTTTATTTTTTATTCGTGTTTCCTCTACAAGGAGTACGCCCAACAACCCAAAGCTTGCAGCCCATTATGAGAGTTTGCCAATCTGAATACTTATGCATGCCTGCATGAAAAGGAGCTAGTGGTTCATGGGTTTTCATCATATTTTCTTTTAAGAAGAAAAAAGAAAGTAGAAAAAATGAGTAAAAACTGTTCGTTTCATTTTGCGATGATATGACTAAAGAAGAGTCTTCAGTTCATTCAACAAGAAGAAGAAAAAGAAAGAAGAAGAAGAAGAAAGAGAAGAAAGAAGAAGAGAAGAGTCTTCAATACATCAGACGGCTATAATGAAGAGAGATGCATTGCTTTTACTATCTAGGGGCAGAGTAGAGAATCCAAACACTTAAAGAAAAATAATTCCGTTATTTTGGCCCCGTCTTGTGTTTGGTTGGTATGGGTGATCGAGATTGTCAAAGTGGGATAGATAGTGTTTGATCGTGTCTCTTGGCTTTTGAGATTGTCATTTATCGAGATCTTTGAAGATAAAGCGCTCCCATTGAACTTGTTATGCGCGAGCGGCACCGGCGGGAGACTTGAATGGTGAACTACGAACTGCTTGGTCGTGCCTGGAAGGACATGTCCTTAAGAAGTATTCCAGCACACTGGAACAACGGACCAGCAATTCCCCAAGATTAAACAAGCATTTCCTGCGGCAAAGCAAGGGAACAGAACAACAAAAACTAAAAGCAAACACAAGCGAACAGACGAACACAAGAGCAGAAGGCAGAGGGAGGAGAGAATTGCCCTGAAAACTCAAGAGGTTGGCACCATTTTTTGTCAGCACCCAGGGGTTTATAGAGCCTGAGATGAAGACACACAAGCTGGCTCATAATTCCCCGGTTAATGTTTCGGTTACACATGCATTAAATAACAAAATGTACATGGATTAATACTTCAGTTACACACGCCTTAAACAGCAAATGTACACATCCATGAATCTAAAGATGTTTGGTAGATAAAATGTTCATTATTCGGAGACGTTTGGCAGACAAAATGTTTAAGGGTAAGCTAAAATAATTATTTATTTAATTATTTTTGTAAAAATAACTCAATAAAAGAACCATTTTTTGTCAGCACCCAGGGGTTATATATAGCCTGAAGATGAAGACACAAAGCTGGCTCATAATCACCGGTTAATGCTTCGGTTACACATGCATTAAATAACAAAATGTACATGGATTAATACTTCAGTTACACACGCCTTAAACAGCAAATGTACACATCCATGAATCCAAAGATGTTTGGTAGATAAAATGTTCATTAATTCGGAGACGTTTGGCAGACAAAATGTTTAAGGGTAAGCTAAAAATAATTATTTATTTAATTATTTTTGTAAAAATAACTCAGTAAAAAGAACTTAGTGCCTCTTAAACTCGCATGGAGGTAGGCAAATCGGCTGATTTCAATTGTGAGTGCCCTGTGTTGGCCTGTTTTATGTGTGCAAGGCCACTTCTCCTCCAAGTTCATTTTACTAGCCCACTTCATTCCTTATTATATATACACTAGGAGAGTCATTCTTTTAGCCAATATGGGACTTTGACACATACACACTTTTGACACACATGCAATAGTATAATGGAGCACTTTTTTTTTCAAAGAAAACCCTTATAATTTAAGATGGCTTAAGGGGCAAAAATGCCTCAGAAGTTTTCTCGAAAGAGCATTGGGTACCTTACCTTTTTTAAGGTGTAATGTTGCCTTAGAAGTATGGAAAATGGAACAACGTCCCCCTACTCCGTTAACAGAACAATCGGTTGTTGGTCACATGTCAAAAGGCATTTTCTGCAAAGCCACGTACCCTAATTGACTGCCATGTGTGTCCCTTGGTCATCCACTATGGCATGTAAACCTTAGCCTTTTTAGTAAGTTAAGCGGACCCAATGGAATGCTTATTTGCTTCCCATCTTCTTGACAAAAATGTTTGAGTCGATGAGTTCTTCAATGGTGAGAAGCAGGCAGAGGGTCGTTTTCGTAAGACGACGAGGTGGAGAGTTCGACTATGAAGGTCGAACAATGGTCTGTCATTGTGGGCTCAGAGCTCCCTAATAAACTGCGTGGAGCGAGGCGAACCCAGGGAGAAGATTTTATGGCTGTTTAAAAATATCATGAGGTAAGTGTTCGATATTTTTCTTCCTCGCTTGTTCAATATTCCATAGTTAATTTCATGTGAGGGGGTTGCGGGTTTTTCATTTGACATGATGATCAAATGGGTGAGAGGTCAAGGGAGGTGATCAATTAGCTGCTTGATCACATTGATAGGCTGTTTGATGGGAATGGAAGCCATAGCAGACGTGACGTGACAATAATGGACCTTGGTGTAGAGGTAGAGATTGATGGTATACATGCTGAGTTGAAGAAAATTCAGAGTAGTGGTTTGAAGAATCATCAACATGTTTGTATATTGAAGTAGAAACTGAAGTTGGCCATGGCTATGTAATTGCTGAACTGGATTTTTTTCATTTGCAAATTTCTTCAGGAGATTGTATTTAATGGTAGTTGTGGACCAATTGCCCGCTTATACGTAAAGAGGGTTCTGATAAATGGTAGATGCGGTTAGATATAATAAAAATCCCATCGAGTCTCTAGTTTTCAGGCTATCATATTCAGTTGCATGCATGTGTTTTAGCGTAACTCCAAAAACACACACTATAATTGAAGAAGAGCAGAATGCATGGAATGTGGCGTAAAGTGCTCGCCTGTCCTCTCTGCATCTTTTTTTCCCCCACAAACTTCACTTTATATAATATATAGTGAATAACAAGTAGCTTAGTGTCGTGTGTCTCTCTATTCCTTGTGTATTTATCTGTCACTTTGGTTTGGGTTACTTTGATTTGTCTCTGCAGGGCAAAGTTTGGTTGGTTGATCAGAGACTGATATGATATGGGAGCATGCATTGCTGAGGTGACAGAACAAAAAAAAAGAAAACATAGAAATAACACATATATTTGGGCGCGCACAGCATATATTATAAGTATTTATATTTTAGGACCAAAATTCTGAGCTCATAACGTTGATTTGATGTGGTCCCACTTACCACCTTGAATTCCATTGTGTATGTACGTAAGAGCCATTGTTTTTTACCTCACTTTTTCGTGTTCTGTTGGCCTGCACGTCTGCTTATAATTTAATCTTGTTCTTGGTTTTTAGCCCTATCTCTACTGTACATACAAGTATTCAAACTTCAACAAAAGTGATGTGAGTGTAAGGATTAAATGGGCAATTTAAGTACATACATATATAATTAGTTGTTTGTGATTGGTAACTTTTAGTGTTAGAAAAATATTGAATTAGATGTAAGTTTGATTTGTTAGACTAGCTAGATTAGATATATGTAAGTTTGTTTTAATTTAAACTTCTTTTGTTGCATACACTAATGTTGAATTATATTGTTATTGGATTAATTTTGATATTGTTATGGATTACATTTGGAAATGAGCTACAAGAGAAATTGAAAAAAAAATTTCAAAAAAAAAACCTTATAGGAGTGCTTTTATTAAAAGCGCTCCCCTATATGATCCCCTATACAGGAGTGCTTAGCTATTAAGCATCCCTTTTGCCATTTATACAAGAGCATTTTATAATCACATGCTCCTGTACACCCATACGAGAGTGCTTATTTTGAAAGTGCTTTAATAGAATTATTTTTATTTAAAATTTAAAATATTTTAGAGTTATAAGTGCTCCCATATATATGGGAGTGGGTATAGAAGCATTAAAAGCACTCCTATAAAGTAATTTTGTAGTAATGTTAGGTGATATGGTCCTATTAGAAGTGATTGAGGCCCTAAAAATGGGTAATGATACAAGTTTGGTAAATGGGACACTTGGTTGCCAAGAAATGACATAAAAGTGTCATTTTGTATCTAAGTATCTAATTTTCCAATGAAATTTTGATTGAAGTGAAACTTATATTATTAGTTAAATTATGAAATAAATTATGTGTGAGTACTTAAATCACTCCAATCAAACTTTATTTGTAAAAATGCCGCACGTTGAAAGTTTATTCCAGACGAGCTGTCATGAAAACAAAAGTTGTTATGTGCATTGCAGTGCAAGTGTGCATGCCATGGCACATAGCATAGAATGAAAAAAAATTCTATATACCATATGTCATAGCGTATGTTTCTATTGGGCAAAAATGACCTTTTTATCCCTATGGCCATATGTAATATGATTTTACATTGCTATTTGCTTTTATTGTATATGAATACATATTTTTTAAAAGTTTTTGGGATCTCAATCGTTTTTAAAAATTTTAACCTTTATTGATTATTTATTTTCCTAATTATTTTTGTATGATAAGTGTGGTGGTGATTATTTGATAATGTCAATGCAGACATTATATTATATCGATCACGCAGCAAGTCTTTAGGATGAAACGAACTTATCTTGCAAAGTTTACAAGGCCACAGAATAATACTTAATTGACTTAGAAAACTCGAGTTTGGCCTTGGACTCAAAATGCTACCCCAAATATTTATAGACACGGAGAAGATGAACTTTGTACGGCCTTAAAGCACGGTTGATTTATCAGCTTCAAAATATAATGATACATTTTATTATTTTATTCCCATGGTACATGAACGTTGAGGATTTATAGCAATTAAAGAAGCAAGTTAAGAGTTTTAATTAAAAAGTAACCCCTCCTTAATGCAAAACAGAACCCGCGGTTGCAGTGATGAATTTAAGTCCAAAACGTGCAAAATGAAGAACTTCATGGGAGTATATTCCACAAAATTTAACTTTACAATTTTGCAAAAATAAATCTGATAAAAAGAATCAAGTGCCTCTTTAATTCTCCTCCAAGCTCATTTACTAGCTTACTTTCATTTCTTAGCATATATGCACTAAGAGCTCTCATATGGATAATATGTGACTTCTTTTGACACACTCACACAATAATTACAATAATATGAATTACAAGTCAACTACTTGTAATTTTTCTTTTTCTATCACTTAGAAAATCAACAAAAGACATTTGAAAATCTTTGCAACGTTAATTGGAAATTTACAAAAGTCAATTAGGAATTTTAAGCCAATCAACAAAATATAATTTATTGCAAGTAACAACTATGGTTTGTTATGATGATTTTAACAATTCAGAGTTCATAATTGTCATTAATATTCTTTTGGGGTTCTTAATTGCCGTTTTACCTTCACTTTTCAGTCAAAGTTGCAACAGAGAAAGAATACGGTAGAATGGCATCGATATAGCGTGCTGGACAAAATGGACTTGAACTCAACTTGGTGAAGCTAAAGAAATTGAAGTCAAGGTCAATGTTGAAAAACCTTTTAACTAATTCGGTGAACCCCAGATTTCTTAGATGCCGTGTAGATTGATTTTAAAGGAATAGCACCTTGGCGCATTCTTGGAGGAAGAAAAACAGAGATATTATGAAATAATACACTAATACTATCAGAGTTGGGTCTAGTAAAAGAGTTAGTTTTTTATAATATGAAGAGTCAAGGTTTGAATCCTGCTAAAAGAAGTGCTCATATTTAATATTCAATTGCATCTCGAACAAAAACCTTTATAGAAACATATTTATAATAAAACAAAAAAAAAAATAAAATAAAATAATATGCTGGTTAAAAAAAGGCTAAATGGACATTAAACACTGCATGAAGTTGAATAGAAGAATATCCAACCAAGAAATTTTCCCAAAAGGGGAGAAAATTTATACTGAGTCTATGACTCGCTGTCAGCCTAACTCTTATGGAATTAGTTGTTAAATTATTTATTTAATATGCTTATATTTTATTATAAATTTAATTTTTTAGCTTATCAATTTTTAAATTGGGGTTTTTGCAAATATATCTCATATTATAGGACTAAGTCAAGTAAATATCTCAACATTTATTATATTTGCATTGTGGTAGGTTTATTATATTTGTCAATGATATACCATTGTATATCAATGATATATTTCTCATAAATTTTTAAATTTTTAATGATAAACCCCTTCTACATCAATGATAAACTCCTTGTATATCAATATGAAACAGTTACACTCTTAAATTTTTAAAAATTTAATTCATATTTTTGGATACAAGATTTTTTTGGGTCAATGAGCCAATTTATCCTTTTTAAATTATCTATAATTTTTAATAATTTCAGAAATATCAAAAGTACAATTTCTTTTTATAATCATCAAAAGTACATTATTTTATGATATCTTTCATTTGTCCTGAGCATTCAAGAGATTCTCATCTATTAATTCAAGACGTTGGTACACCTGATTATATTTCTGATGAGAGTAAGTATTGCATTTATCAATGAAGAAATATTCATTACTGAGCGATTTTTAGAAGACACACCATTATATGTTTTCTTTTAGATGGGTTTTGAAACATGATTTACAGATTTGTACATTGCTGCCACCTAAGAACTTTTAACAAACACAAGCATATTATATTCTTACTAAAAAGAAAAAAAAGCAAAGAATTACTATACAATAACTGATTGTATTCAGTATTACAGATTTAAGAAGTCTGGAATCATAATCATAACTAAGACCAAGTGACATTGATAGCTTTGGGATGATTCTTCTTCAACTAATTAATCACAGGCCGTCCTCCTCAATGAGAAAAGAAATTGGGAATATTTGTTATATTATTGATGGTGTTCGTTTTATAAAGTTGAATGATGAATGTTTATTTATGGACATGGATATGACAAATTAAATGGAAAGTCACGATATCCAACCAGTTATAACCCTGACAATTTTTTTTTATATATATGTTAATTTGTTTAAAGTGCGTTTATATTAGTTTTAGGATAAATATGACAAGTTAGAGATTTGGTGCAGTGACAGTTGAATAAGCCTCCATGCATCAGGTTCCAAGTTTGAATCTGAATGAGGCCAGAAGAAGAGTTCATTTTTTTCCTTTTTTTTCTATGAGAAATTACCAAACTGCCCTCACTCCTATCAGATTTTTTTAAACTCTTCTTTCTTCTTTTCTCGACTATTCTGGAGCAAAGAGAGATCTGGGAAGGACCAGCATTTTTGCTCTGCCTCTCACCAATCATTACCTTCTTCCTCCTCCTCTCACAGAACACTACTGCTAATAGCAGTTCCATTAGCCTGTAGCGCGCTGTGGTTAAACACTAGCTAGTTTGATTTGTGAGTTTTGTTCTCACGTTTGATATTTGTGGGCTTTTGTCACGCCCCGAAAATAGAGGGTGATTGGCACGGGTATGAACCCCTCACACATTTCCGTAATCCTCAAAATGAATATTTATTCCATTTTACAAAAGAGAAGAACAAAATTTGATCAAGTCACAAGAGAATTAAAATAACTCCTTTATACTCATTATCATAAGAAAGTGTCGATTTTTTTTTTGTAGAAATTTCGACAGAACCTTCCCTGTAACTAGGATCTCCCGAAAATTCTACATAAAAATTTTACAGATAATAGTATAAATTAGGAGCGTAGCTCCTTCCAGCCAGCAAGCAACTAATATACAGACCAAAAATAAAGTTTATCAATAACCTATGTGGAGCATCTACTCTTTCTTTCAAATCAAAAGACATACAATTTCTATATTTACATTAAAGCAACAATACCAATCAAAAAGGTCACCCACTATAGCTAGTTGCCCTTTAGAGGTCGATGGTGGGATCAGCGTCAGCTAACAAATCTGAGACCAAAATAATTTTTTCAGTGAATAGCATTCCTATGAAAAAATTCTTAAAATTTTAATCAATAATCTCTAATAATGGTGTCAGCTAATTAAAAGCAATTTCACCAAAATTTATAAACATGTAAGTCATAACCATATTTATAAAATAAGAGTAAATTGAAAATAATTTATGTTATCATGCTTAAAGAAAACAATCTGCTCTTATATAACTCAAAGTGATACAAATTACTAGTCAAAATCAAGTAAATTTCGAAAACACAAATTAATCAACATTTAAAATTTTGAAAACTCAATAGAATAGGTTACAAACGTGGACACTCAGTCCACGAGGATAAATAACCAAACGCGACTTATACCACGAAAACAAACGTGAACACACCAGTCCATGAGGGTAAGTAACCAAACGCAACCGAAGCTACGAAACAAACATGGATATATAGCCCACGAGGGTAAGTAACCAAACACAGTCGAAGCTACGAAACAAACATAGACATACAGCCCACAAAGATAAGTAACCAAACATGGCTCACGCCATGAAACACGGGTACGAAGCCCACAAATACCAAACGTGAGAATAAAACTCACAAAACAAACTAGCTAGTATTTAGCCACAGCATGCTACGGGCTAATGGAACTGCCGTTAGCAGCAGTGTTCTGTATAAAGTTCTCTTAGAAATCCCGTCTCAAACATGCGAGAAAAATAATTATTTTTGAAGTCAACTTTTTCATTCTCAAGATCAAACTCGCATGAATCTCCTCAATTATATGAAACTTTCCAAATCGATGCATCATAGTGAATGTACAAACTTGCACTAATCATGTAACCAAGAAATTTTGAAATTCAATAAGTAAAGGTGCCTTTATCAATATTAAAAAGATATTTCTTGAGAAAATGCACAAATCATAATGTAACGATCCTTCATCGTTTTCTCAAAATTTCTAAAACTAACATAATTCATGAAAATGAAATATTTCAATAAAATATTTTTAATAAATAATTATAAGGAATGCTATTCACTTACTCATCGAAGTTTCAAATTCCGAAAGATATTCTTCCTTTAATTCTTTTCAAGGTCCTGTTCTTCCACACACCCTATAAAGATACAAATAAATATCCTTTTAATAACTTTTTTTATCTATTACATAATCTCAACCAACCGCCATCATTTAAATTTCCAAAACGAAAATTCATGCCTTAGAGTTGATCGAAGTATTATTATCCATATCACTAGTCTCCTCTAACTTATTTTAACCATGCCAATCTATTTCCTTGAAACACAATTTTCTCTCAAGCTTTGCACCGAATGCCTTAGGTGCCTTACTTCTACCAATTCAATTTAAACACCCAACAATTTACTAATAACCTTACAATTCCCAAGAATTTAAATGGCTTCATAAAAAAAATCATATTTAAATTCTTTTACAATCTATAAGTCAATTTGTAAATCCAAAATTTTTCATACTAGCATACTTCTCACAAAGACTAATTAAATTTCAAAAATGCAAATCCAAGCCAACTCTCTTCTTGGACATTTTATCAAACACTATATGAGCATAAGTTATCAAGCTAATATTAACATTTTCTTTCAAAATTTCAGCTTCCTTAAACCTTTCAATATCATAATTCAATTATTTTTAATTACAAACTCAATTCCATACTGTTAACTCCTTCCTTATATAACCACTAATGTCAATTTAAAATCAAGCTTCCTCTTCTTATATAGCCATATAAGGTCATGGGCAGCAGCAGGGCTTAAGAAAATAAAATTGCAACATCAACTCTATCCTTCACCATCTCACACACACAGAATTTTCTAAGGAGAAGAGATCAAAGATTCTCACCTTGGATAAACTAACAACACGCAAACCAAGAGGGGGGAGAGAATGTTCGTCTACACAGTGAAAGAGAGGAAGATCGCTGTTGGCATAGAAAAGAGATGAGCAAACCAGTGATTGACTGAGCAAGCAGAATAAAAGAAATAAGTTCTCCTATTCACCTACTCAGCCACGCCAATGATGAAGAAAAGGAAAAAAATTGATCTGGAACAGAGGAGGAGGAAGACGTCATGTTTTTGTTGATCAAGGGCGGATGAGACAACAGCAATGACAAGCACACTAGCGAGCTCATAACCACAAGCTACAGACTAAAAAAAATGATGAGGAAGCTCGAGTTACTTGCAAGGTTTTACAGACGATAAGGGAGAATGACGCAAAACAGAGGAGAGCACTACTAGCCCATTTATCCTTTCCCACGGTGAAGACTTCAGCGTTTATGGAGTCAACGGCGACCAGTAGAATACAGAGCTGATGGCGGAGGACAGAAGTCCGGACGAGGGTTCGAAGATTCTGGAAAATCCTCAAGCTCTCTCTCCACCGACTAGCATGCACGGATCTGATAAAGAGAAAGAAAGAAGAGGAATATATCAGATTTAGCGAAGGGCATTTTGGTAATTTTACAGAGTCAAAAATTGCAAAAGTAATTCTCCTTTTGGCCTCTATCAGTTCGAACTTGGGACCAAATGAGTGCATTACATGCACACTTCCACTACACCAACATTCCTTCTTGTCAAAACTATACCAAAATTAATATAACTACAATTATAATACAATACTATATATTAACTTTTTTTAATATAATTTTTACTTAAAATTCTTGAGTTATTACAGCTTTGTACTCATGTTTGATTTCATGGCCTGAGTTATATTTAGTTATTTACCATCGTGGACTGTGTGTCCACATTTATTTTGTAACTTCGGCTGCGTTTGGTTACTTACCCTCGTTGATTGGTGTGTCCATATTTGTTTTTGTGGCATAAGCTGCGTTTGGTTATTTACCCTCGTAGACTGTGTATCCACATTTGTGACCTGTTTTGTTGAGTTCTCAAAATGTTAAATGTTGATTAATGTGTTCTCGAAATTTACATGATTTTGGCTAGCAATTTTACCACTTTGAGTTATATGTGAGTAAATTATTTTCTTTAAGCATGATAACATAAATTGTTTTCAACTTACTCATATTTTACAATTATGGTTATGACTTATAGGCTTATAAATTTTTGTGGAATAATTTTAATTAATTGACACCATTATTAGAGTTTATTGATTTAAATTTTAAGAATTTTATAATGGGAATGCTATTCATTAAAAAACTTATTTTGGCTTCAGATTTGTTAGCTAATGCTAATCTACCTTGACCTCTGAAGGGCAAACTAGCTACAGTGGGTGAAAATTTTTGATTGGTATTGTTGCTTTTAATGTAAATATATAATTTGTATATCATTTTTTATTTAAAAGAAAGAGTAGATACTCCACATAGATTGTTGATAGACTTTATTTTGGGTTGTATATTAGTTGCTGGCTAGAAGGAGCTACGCTCCTGATTTATACTGTTATTTGTAAAATTTTTTGTTGTAGAATTTTCGGGAGATCATAATTACAAGAAGGTTCTGCTAAAATTTTTACAAAAACGTCTACACTTTCTTATGACAATTAGCTAAAAAAATAATAATATATATTATTTTAATTTTCATGTAATTTGATAAATTTTCTTTCTTTTCTTTTGCAAAATGGAATAAATTTTTATTCTGAGGCTTACGGGAATGTGTGAGTGGTTCACGTCCATGTCAGTCACCCTCTATTTTTAGAGTGTGATACAACCAATCATATTGGACAATTAGATTTATATATTGTGCAAAAAGACAGTTCATCAGACTTATTTGAGGATCACCATATCAACACATTCCTTTTTTTTTTTTCCTTTGTTTATATGTGATGATCGGAAGATGGATCTTGTTTGTATAATACAAAAAACCTGTAATGATATATGATAGTAAATCATGAATTAACCAACAATGAAGTTGTGAATACTGGTTGGCTTAATAAGTCGTCCATTTAAGTCCATTTTATAAGAATTTAGACTTGAAAATTTGGAAACTTTTAATGTAATCAAGTTTTTAAGTTCAACACATTGTGAAAAAATAGGCTCGAGTTTAGATGGCCCTCCAAGCCTATATTAATTTTTTTAAAAAAATAACATTAAAATTTTTTTTCAAAAAATGAAGAAACATGAATTTTCTATAATTGATTTTCCAAGTTAGTTTATAAATTAAGATCACGTGTGTGGCTTTGGACTCCATGTCCCTTTCGTTTCCTCAGTGAAATTGTTATTTAAAACGTTTTCATGATAGTACGCGATACTATGAAAAAATTATTGATTTGATTATTTGATTTGTCAAGCAAGTTTATGCATGTGTATCTTCAGTTAGTATGTAAAAGTTTGAGTTATGATTGTGATATAATTAAAGGTCTAGATTTTTTCTATTTTGATTTTTAGAAAATTTTCATTAGTTTGTAATGTGATAATGTTAAAATTTATTTTTAAAAAATATTTTTCTAAGAAAAAGATCTTATGGGCTGGTTCTAAGCTATTTGAGTAATTGCTTGGCTTCAAAATATGGTCAAAATTAAAGAACACAATGAGCACGTAAGGGGCTTTATAAGAGCCAAGCTTAACCTGTTCTCAACTCTAATTAATGAGATTGGGTCTAATGAAAAAGATTAGTTATTCGTAATGTGTTAAATTAATATTTAAATCTACATTGGCAAAGGTACCCAAGCATGGATAGTGTCAAATTGTGTCTCAAACATAAGTATTTTTAATAAGAAAATACTTGTAAGCAATAAACTGAACAAATCACGAATCATTCTTACCCTCTTGCCTAATCGGAATAAAGTTAAATATTGTAGGCATTAAACCGATTAATGTCAATCTTTTCCTTCTCCCCGCCCCGAGAAAGAAACCATGTTTTTTAGTGCAGTCACAAATGACAACATCGCTATTGCGTGCCAGACATTGCTCTAACAAATTGTACGCAATTATGCATATAATTTCAAACCAATGATATTAAAATGTTGAAAAATCTTTAACCCAACATGGCAATGGCCCCACTTGTTTTAGACCTGAATTCTCAGCGTACTCGTTGGTTTTAGAAAAGTAACGTTTGTTTGAAATTATTTTTATTTTATTGTTTTAAAAATTAATGTTTTATAAAATATGGCTTTAAAATATGTTCTGTTGGAGCACTTGCAAAGGTCATCAAGACCTTTTTTTTCCCCCCTTACAAGCTTGAGATTACAAGTAAAATTGAACCTATGAACTCTCACTTATAAGGGAGTTTACACAACACTAAGTTATAAGGCCATTGGCTCATTAGCAAGTACTTAAATCTTGCAAAATGACTATTCTTAAAACTTAACGGTTAACATAAAGTATTTTAATAGATTAAAGAATGTTAGCCTTTTTTATAAAATTAACTGGTACCTATGTACTATTTATACTAGAAGCTTGACCTTAACCCTTTCTTATAAGGTACTCTCTCTATCCTATATTATAAGACAATTTAAGACAAGATTACACATATCAATAAAACTTGATAATAACACTTTTACAAATTTACCTTTTCAAAAGAAAACTATAAACCTTCAAAAATGCCCCTATATACTTAATTATTGCACGACAATATCATTTCAATTCTTTCTCTACTTAAAGGATAATATTAAAAAGATATCATTAATAAAACCTTAATTTTCTCAAATTATCTTATATTTTGGGATAATAAAATACGTCCAAAGTTGTCTATAATTTTTTGAGTAATTTTCTATATCAATGCCGGTCACAGCAAACATTGTTTAGTATAAGGGTGTCCAAAATACACTATTTTTAAATATTGAAGAAAAAATTAATGTAATGACCCCAACAAAAATTTAAACTAAATAAATAAATATATATAGGATAACTTACTTAAAGTGTGTTTATATTAATTTTTGGGATAAATATAACAAGTTAGAGACTTGGTCTAGTGGCAGCTGAGCAACCTTTCATATATAAGGTCCCAAGTTCAAATCTGGAAGAGACCAAAAGCAGAGTCAAAATTTTCTTTTTTTGCTGGCCGTGCGAAATTACCAAACAGCCCTTAGCTTCATCTGATATTTTAACTCTTCCTTCTTCTTTCTCGGTCATTCCAGAGCAGAAGCTCTGCGAGAGAGAGAGAGAGAGAGTTTCATCGTTCCTTTTCTCGCTGTGTTCGTTGGCCGGTGACTGTGGGTGCGTCTCTCGCCTTGGTCGCTGGAGATCGAAAAAAAAGAAGAAGAAAGAGAGAGATCTGAGATTGGACGAATCTTGCTTAGCCTTTCGTGGTCACTGCTTTCTTCCCTTCCACCGTAGCTGGAGCTGCGTTCGCGTAGCTCATCGTCGCTGGTGTGCTCGTGGCTGGTCCTTCCATTTCCGTTAGGATTTTCCCTGTTTCTACGTCATTCTCCCTTGTACGAGCTCAGCGTTCCACCATGTTAAGTCGTTGAAATGGGTACTGCTGGTTTAGGCTGAGGCGACACTGACTCTGGTTTTCTTTTCTTCTGAACGGTGCTGCGTCTCCCTCTGTTTCTTGCATCAGCTGGAGAGTTCCGTTTTTCTCCCCTGTTTTGCTGTAGATTCTATCTTCTTTGCTGCCTCTGCCATTACTGGTGTTTAAGGTAAGAAATTTAAGGACTTTTCTTGCTGAATTTATGTGGGAGGGAGAGTTCTGTTTGAGGACTAAAATTATAAAAAAAAATTTGGTGGGTGTTCTGTTGTTGCCTTGACCGAAAAATGTATATATATATATATATAAATCTAGACTGAAATCGAAAGAGACAAACTTGGATATATGATTGGTACCTATAAGATGTCATTGAAGGGCTTATATGAGGAGATAAAAAAAAATTGACCTCTAATTGTTGATGGGAATTATTGGTTTAGAAATTCTCTTGTAGCTTTGTAAAGGAATTTAATTATGGGCTTGCACACAATCATGTGTATATTTAGAGTTTGTTTGATTTTTGGTGAATGGTTAAAGGCTTAGGATTGAGGAGGTAGAAGTAATGCACCTAAGGTAAATGATACAAAGATTGGGAGAAAACTCCTATTCCATGGAAATATTATGGCATGGTTAAATTTTTATGAAGAAAGTAAGAGAAATTAATGATAATGCTTGAATTAACTTTAAATTATAAATTTGGGTTTTGAGATTTTAATGGTGGTTAGTGAAGGTTGTGTTATAAATTAAAATTTTATATATTTATATTTTATATTTTATAGGGTGTGTGGAAGAACAAGACCCTGAAAAGACTTAAAAGAAGAATACTTTCGGGAGTTAGAACTTCAACAGGTAAGTGAATAGCATTCCTTATAATTATTTATTAAAAACCTTTTTATTGAAATATTTCATTTTTATTAATTATGTTAGTTTTAGAAATTTTGAAACAACGATGAAAGACAGTTACATTATAATTTGTGCATTTTCTCAAGAAATATATTTCTAATATTGATGAAAGCACATTTGCTTATTGAATTTTGAAATTTTCTTAGTTACATGATTAGAACAAGTTTGTACATTCATTATGATGTATCGATTTGGCAAGTTTCATATATTTGAAGTAATTCATGCGAGTTTGATCTTGATAATGAAAGTTTGAACTCAAAAATGATTATTTCCCTCGCATGTTTGAAACGGGATTTCTAAGAGAACTCGAAACAGAACACTGCTGCTAACGGCAGTTTCGTTAGCCCGTAGCGCGCTGTGGTTAAATACTAGCTAGTTTGTTTCGTGAGTTTTATTCTCACGTTTGGTATTCGTGGGCTTCGTACCCGCGTTTGATTTCGTGGCCTGAGCCGCGTTTGGTTACTTACCCTCGTGGGCTGTGTGTTCACGTTTGTAACTTGTTCTGCTGAGTTCTCAGAAATTTGAATGTTAATTAATATGCATTTTCAAAATTTACCTGATTTTGATAAATAATTGGTGTTGTTTTGAGTTTTATGAGAGCAGATTAACTTCTTTTAGCACGATAACATAAATTGTTTTCACTTCATTCTTATTTTACAAAAATGATTATGACTTACATGCTTATAAATTTTGGTGAAATTACTTTCAATTTCTTGACACCATTAATAGAGATTGTCAAGTTAAATTTTAAAAATTTTATCATGGGAATGCTATTCACTGGAAAAAAATTTATTTGGCCTCAGATTGGTTAGCTGACGCCGATTCCACCAACGACCTCAAAAAGGGGCAACTAGCTACAGTGGGTGGATCCTTTTGATTGGTATTGCCACTTTAATGTAAATATATGAATTGTATGTCTTTTTGAATCGAAAGAAAGAGTAGATGCTCCACATAGGTTGTTGATGAATCTTATTTTTGCCTGTACATTGGTTGCTGGCTGGAAGGAGCTATGCTCCTGACTTATACTGTTAGATGTAAAAATTTTTGTTGTAGAATTTTCGGGAGATCCTAGTTACAGGGGAGGTTCTGCCGAAATTTCTGCAAATATGTCAACATTTAAAAAAAAATGAAAAAAAAAATGAATGACATGAAATCAATGTTCATTTGGAGGCTTACGGGAATGTGAGAATGGTTCGTACCCGTGCCGGTCACCCTCTATTTTGGGGCGTGACAATTAAATTACCAAAGCTTTTGAGGAAATGGTTGAAGGTTAAAGATGCTTTTTAATTTATCCCATATAATTATTATGTGATTAGTTGAATAATCTAAAACACCAAATTAAAAATTAAGACGTTTTATAAGAATCAAATAATTAATTTTGTCTGCAAGATTTTAGACCAAGTTCAATCATAAACATGTTTTCTGCGATATATATATATATATATATATGTATGCTCACTCCTTTCAGCTACCCACTTCATATTTCTCTCTTCTTGAACTCTCCCATAAACTCAAGCATGAAGAGCACACCACTGTGGATGCTCGCCTTGCAAGTGTTTGTTTCGTTTATCATCATTGCTAGCCACTTGGCACAACCAGTAGTTGCAGAAGGTGGTGATTCAGGTAGCGTTTGAGTTTTAACCTTATGCTTTCCTTTCCATCTTTTACTTATATGTTTCTTGCTCCGAGCAAGTGCTTTTCAAATGTATGTGTACGTAGGTTTCATCAGCATAGATTGTGGAGCAAGCCGAGATTACGTAGATGATGTAACGGGGATTCAGACCAGACAGATGAAGGCTTCATTGAAAGCGGAACCAATTATGAATTATCATCACCGGCCAATGAATTATTATCAAACATTAATTGCGTTAGTAATTTTCTAACCGGTGAACGACAGCTAATGACGCTGAGAAGTTTCTCGGAGGGAGGAAGCAACTGTTACACTCTAAACCCAAAGCAAGAGATTGAGCAGAAGTATCTAATCAGAGTCCTGTTTGCATATTGGAATTATGACTCTAAAAACCAAGGTCCAGCTTTTTGACCTTTACCTGGGGGTCAATTACTGGACCACTGTTTACTTATTTTATCAGCCTTGCCAACTCCATGAGATCATAATGCAACGAGATAGCAATGCAGAAATATTACATGTGTGCTTGGTAAACACAGGACAAGGCACGCCTTTCATCAATACTTTGGAATTAAGGCCATTAAACAACTCTCTTTATCCGGCTCCACTTCCCCTATATGCTGACTTTGGAAGAGCTGACGTGGGCCTTAGGCTCTCACCCTCTACTACGAGGTTTTTTTTTTTTTTTTTCTTTCCTCTTTTGGCCCTAAAACTTTGTACAGACTTTTACGTCTTGCCTCATTTTATTTTGGTCTGATATGAACGTGTCAACCCCGATTGGCGTGTCTATGAGGAATGCAAGGCTGGTCTGAATATAGTGGTCAAGTTTGAGAATCTCAAGGTATCTGATCTACCTGCCATTAAATGGAATGGATGTGATTGTAAGATGAATTGGCTGTCGGCAAATGACGCCATTTTTTATTGTCAAAAAAAGAGTATATCTCTTCCAGTATATACTGCAACAGTAGAAGAGCCCAAGAATATCTGTGTTGTTGACGAGTTTATTTTAATCTATTTTAATGTTTAAGCATGTTTGTTTTTGAGTATATTGATAAGTTAAATGTCCTACTCTATTAAAATGAATATGCATGCGATTAATCATTTATTCAACTTTTTTTTTTTCCTGACAATACAGGTACAAAGACGATGTGTACGATCGCTTGTGGTCCAGCTACTATGATCTAAATGATCCCTTTGAAACGAATGTAGAAGTAAAGGCAGAACACTCCGTTTATAAACTGCCATCAGAAGTATTACGCACTTCTTCGCAACCTCTGAATCATTCGGATCTCTTAACCCTCAATTTGATTTTCCCAAACAATTGGCCAACATTATTTGTTCCTTCATTTTGCTGAAATTCAAAAGCTTCCTCCTGGCCACAAGAGGATTATGAATGTCACTTTTGATGATGATAATTCCTTGTCTCAGCAACTTACTCTTGAATACTTGAAGCCTATTACCCTATGTTCTAACAAGATCACTGAAGGTTATATAAACTTCATTATTAGAGCAGAAGCTGCTTCAGATGCTCCTCCTATTCTTAATGCTTTTGAAGTTTATATATCCCTCCCACAACTGAATTTCCCAACAGCTACACTGGATGGTATTGCTTTTTGTTAATTTTTTTTCATCATTCGTCTATGATTTTAGTTATCAATAAACTGACACATATTAAAAAGTGGTAAATTCTAATCTTGTTAGTTCTGTTTGTTATTGGAATTATGTAGTTAATGCTATCATGCAAATCAAGCATATTTATGGGATCTGTAGAATCAGTTGGCAAGGCGACCCATGTGTTCCATCTAAGTTAACATGGGATGGTCTGAATTGCAGCTATGGCGATAATATAAGGATAATTTCTTTGTAAGCAGCATTACGTTACTGCTTGTTTATGATCCGTGAAGTTGAAGATCAAGGATAAAATATACTTGATTATTTGGTTTGAACAATGTACAAAAAAGATTTCCTTGGGTTATATTTGACCATGTTACTACGCTGTTAAAACTGCAAAATACAAATTGTAGGAACTTGAGCTCAAGAAAACTCACTGGACAAATAGCTACAGCCATCGCTAGTTTGGAAAAGCTGGAGTCCTTGTAAGTTCCTGCATAATATAGGATATCATGCACATTCGGATAATAATAAATGATCATGTTGTTAAATATGAACACTTCTTCATGGGGATTTGTCGAAAAATGAATTGATCGGGCCACTACCAGAATTTAATTTCTGGCAACTCTTCCTAATTTGAGATTCATGTAAGATCCTACTATTATATTGCATCACAATTTTCATGCTTCATATTAAAAAGTCGTGCACCTCACAATTGTCATTTTTGTTTCCCCCCTCCCTTTTCCATCCTGCAGTGATGTGTCAGGAAACACGCTCACAGGTTCAATTCCTAAGGCTTTTAGGGAGAAAGCCAATTTGGAGCTAAGGTTTACTTGTCTCTATTATCAACTTCTCTTTTATTTAGTCCTCTTGAGTTCGGCTTAAAATTTATAAAAACACATTATATTGTATGTTAGCAAATCACGGAGAACCTACAGTTTATTAAGTGTTATACCGATATGCTCAAGTCTAACCCCTGCTCTATTTTTACCAGAGTGGCTAATAATCCAGGCCTTTGTCAGACAAATTCCTGCAAAGGACATAAGTTGTTAATTCCACTTATTGAATCAGTTTCAGCTTTGGTCATGGTTACTGTCCTTGTTTCTTTGGTGACCTGGAGATTTAGAAAGCAAAGAGGTATTGCTTTTTACCTATATATGTTGACATTTCGTTGGAAATGTTGTGCCCTCCATTTGTTATCATCTCTTGCACCAAACATGTTAATCTCTTTGTTTAATTTATGGATTCATGAACTGTCAAGACATTCATTTACCAATGCAGTTTTGTCTACTGAATCTCCGAAAAGGATGGAAATTCTAAAACCAAAAAATCAAGCTTTTTCTTGCTCTGAGGTTCTATGTATCACAAACAATTTCGAAACTACTATTGGAGAAGGAAGGTTTGGGAAAGTTTACCTCGGCACTTTAAGTGATGATACACATGTTGCTGTTAAGTTACTTTCTCCATCTTCAAGGCAAGGGTATGAGGAATTTCAATTAGAGGTTAGAAATAAAAGACAAATAATAGTTTTCAATTTTTTTAATCACTCAATATTGAACATGTTCATGTTGGGTGGACTTTCTTTTTAATAATTAATGATGTAGCTAACATTCAACTTGTAGGCTCAACTCTTAACAGTCATCCATCATAGAAACTTGGTTTCACTTGTTGGGTTTTGTGATGAAAACGATGTCAAAGCATTGATCTATGAATACATGGATCTTGGAGACCTCAACGCACTATTGTCAGGTTCATTTTAATATTGGGATCAGAACTTCTCTAACATTGCATCAGATGTTGGTATAATTTTAATGTTGTTTTCTTGCCTTATATATATTTATTATATAATGGTAATTAATAAATTAAACTTTCTCCACTTGCCATCCGTAAGTCATATTCTTCACTCGTATTCACTAGGGTTGTTTCATCATTCACAGCCAATATTTTTATTTTACTGGCATTACTTCCTATATAATTCATTTGATAAGGTTACCTTAAGACTTTTGCAACAGGTTTTGGATCATTAATCCTACTAGAACCTTTAATAAATATTTTCTGGTTCAAAGAGAAGTCTTAGATATGATCTTTTATAGTGATTTGGCTTCTTATTAGAGTATATAAGGGGAAGGCGGAATACTAAAGATTAATATTATCCTGTTACCTTGAGATTAAGAACGAAGAAAAATATGTCTAATTTTTCGAAAGGTCATAAGGTAACCTTTTACCTTAAATGCATGATTCTTTTTAGGTTTGTGTCACGCTCCAAAATATGAGAATGACCGACATGAAATATCCACCTAAACACATCCCTTAAGTCTAATTCAAAAAAATTTTTAATTTATTTTTTTATGAAAATTCTTTTTCATTTAAAACAAAGCCTTAATATTTTTATGGAAATTCTGGCAAAATCTCTCACTTACATAAGATCTCCTAAATTTCTACAACACAAATTCTCAAACAAATATCATAACAAGTAAGAGCTTAGCTCTTTTCAACTAGCAAAAGAAATATATATCAAAATAAAGACCCTAACTATAGCCTATATGGAGCTCTTAGAATTTAATTTACAGAATACAATTTTACAATTCAATTTTTACGTCAAAAGGAAGCTTAATTTACAGTTCCTCTGCTTCCTAGTCAGTGATAAACTATTCAATGATTCATAGGAGATTCAGCATTAACTAATGAATCTAAGACCAAAATATTTTTCAATGAATAGTATCCCTAAAAAATGAAATTTAAAAGAATAAAAATAATAAACTCAAACAATTATGTAAAACAATTGAAAAGATGATAATTCAATATAATAAACTTAATAAATCTGTAAATCATAATCATAACCATAAATTGAGAGTGGGTTGAAATTGTTTTATCATGCTTGAAGAAAACAAATTACTCATATGTAAATCAAGTAGTGCACTTACTAATTGAAAGCAATGGAATTTCAAACACCGAGGTTAATAAAAATTTAAAATTTTGAGGATTTAACAGAATAGGTAACAAATGTAAACATACAGTTCACAAGAGTAAATAATTGAACTCGACTTATGCCATGAAAACAAATGTAGACACATAATCCACAAGGGTAAGTAACCAAACGCAGCCAATGCTACGAAACAAACGTGGAAATACAGTCCATGAAGGTAATGCTAACCAAACGTGACCAAAGCCATGAAATAAATGTGAACACACAGTCCACGAGGATAATGCTAACCAAACGGGGTTAAAGCCACGAAACAAATGCAAGTACAAGGCCCATGAAATAACAAACGTGAGAACAGAGCCCACAAAAATCAAACTAGATAGTCATTGACCAAGGCACGCTAAAGGCTAACGAAGCTGCTATTAGCAACCAATATTCTGTATAAAATCTCTATCAAATTTTTTTTCAAACATACGAGAAAATAATCACTTTTCAAAATATAAAATCCTCTTCTTAATACCAAACTCGCATGAATCAATTTAAACTAATCAATTTCTAAGTGTAAAAATTCATAACTAATATCTCATAAACTCTTTCACCAATTTTCATAATTATCTTTATCGAATAAAGGAACACTAAAATTTGTAAAATCATTTTCATAAATCTTTTAAGTATATCTCTTAAGAAAAGTACTAACACAAATCATAATTTAATTAACAAGGTAACTAATATTTATCATAGTTGTTAATAAGAATAATATGCCAAAAAATGTAATAATTTCAATGAAAGACTTTTATTGACAAGTTAGCTAGGATAATATTTACTTACTTGAAGGGTTTCAAAATATAATTTGCTTCCAATTTAATCTTCTTGCAATGATACTTAGTCTTTAATCTTCTAGTGTCCAAATAATACTATAGTCATTTTTCCTAAATACACTTTACAACCCAATATCTATAGTCCAATTTAATTCAACAAAGAAAGATAGATAAATTTTAACTCCAACAATTTTTTTTCCATTATATCCATTATTTAATAGAAATTCTAAAGACTAACATATTAATAGTAATATAGCTTATGAATTACCAATTATGAAACATATTCCCAATATTCCTAATTTCAAACTCAGCTTCCTTTATAAAGTGTCTACTATAATAATTTAACTAACAATAATACAATCATCACAAGCATCTTGCCTTTATATGTTAAATTCCTCTAACAAGCATCTTACCAAGTTTTCTTCTCTTACCATCTTATAATATTTAATAAGATTTTATTAAACATTTACAAGTTCAATAAACTTCCTTCTAACACAACATAGTTGATTCCAACAATTCAAAATTTTTCAAACATCATTGTTTGTATCACGAAGCTTTCCCACATATCTTTGGCCATTGCTAAATTATTAAATAGAGAAAAAAAAAATCCTCTCATAGGCCTTTCAACAAACATAGACATCAATTTCTAATTCATTCAATGGAGCTTCCTAACCTCAATCACTAGCCCAATAATTTATCAGCATCAATAATCAGTCCAACTTCAAATAAATTCAAAACGACATCATCATTTTTTTGTTCTTTATACTAAAAGTTTCAACTCAAACCAATTTCCCCTTCATACTCAACACAGACAGCAGCACAAGGCAAGGAAAATTGTACAGCCTCAATCATTATAGCGCGCGCGCACCTTGGATTCAAAACTCCCAAACATTACATAATTCCAGGAGTCAAAAAGAAACCACGATGTCCCATTGTCAGACTTAGAAATTCCATAAAGTGAAGAGAAAAAAATTTGAATCCTCACCTCAAACCAATCATGATGGAGCACGAAGAAAAATTCAAAGCTCTTTTTAATCAGTTCAGCGACAGTGAAGAAATAGAAGGGGAAGGAGTCAGTGCACCACAGAAACAGGGACGACGCAGAATAGGGAGAGACCTTGGCGAGCTGCACGAAGAAAATAAACAACGGGAAGAAGTTGAAGCTCCCTCCACAACACCAGCACAGCACAACGTAGCATCTAAGGAAGAAGGAAGAGGCCTGCGATGCAGAAGGAGGAGGAAGAAGAAGGCCCGACAGCAATGCAGGGGAGGAGAAAATCTGGGACCTTGACAGAACTCCCTGCTGCAGACGAACGGCCACTTGCAACCACACTGGCAGCGGCTGAAGACGGAGAAGGGAGGCGGGAGAATACAGGTGTGATCGGAGCTCTCTCTTTCTCTCTCTCTCTCTGCGCGCCACTGGGTTCCACAAAAATGGACAATGGATATGAAGGAGAGACTGGAGTGTGAGTGCATCTATATATATATGTTTCAGAGCTGTTTTTTTTTTTCCAGTAATTTTGCAATACGAACAAAATAAAATATTTACTTTTTAAATCAATAAATAAAGACTAGGGAAATTTTTTATCAAGCTACCAGTTTAATTTATTATAACTACTCTAAAATTTATATAGAAATACAATCGAAATATATTTTGTTATTAATTTTTAATATTATTAATTAATTAATTAATTTTATATTATTATCTTTTTAGGGTTATTACAGTTTGCGATTACAAAGAAAATATTTAGACATGAAAAACTTTATGACAATATCACAATTTCAGAAAAAAGCAAGGTTTTTATTTTACAGATATATTGATACTAAAGTTAGCAAGTGGCAGGCTGGCACTTTCCTTACCTAGCCTGCCAGATGACAAAAAACTAAAAAAGTAAAGAGTCGTGGATAGATTAAGGGAGAATACGAATTTTTAACATTCCAACCTCCCCCATTTTGTTCCCATTTTTAATAAAAATAGAACTGACCACCAACAATTTTAATTCCTTTGAATGACCAAAACCAAACATCAACAATACTCAGTTCAAAATTATTGCAATTCAGTCCTATGTTTTAACATCACATAATAGCAAAATATGCAACAATACTAATCATCAGGACTTTAAGTTACAGAAAATTAAATCCAATATATAATAACACTAGATTCAGTCAAAACGACATCATATCCAAAGCGAATTCAACATCAAAACTCACATAGCTCAAGTTTTCCCCTAAGCTTTCAGAATGGAAGCACTTTGAGAAAGCAAAGACATTTTAATCTAACCACAATCTTACTAATCAAAATATCACAATGATACAAAAACAATGCTTATCAGGTACCTTGTGAACTCTTTATTATAAAGAAAATAAGACAACCATAAATCAGCTATTTATTTCATCAAACCATCTCAGTTAAAAATCATTTAGCGATAGCAACACAAACTGTCTATATGGCAATAGGAAACACTAATAAGAGAGTAAGGGAATGCATGCAACACCACCGGAAATATTCAAATTAACTTAAAAAATAATAGGAAGATTCTTTAACTCAGAATATCAAAATTAAAAATCACCTAAAAACGAAATCATTAACATCTCCTAATGAAGAACTCAAAAGAAGGATTGATGATGGAAAAATCAAACAACCAACCTCAAGGGTTGTGAGAACACAGAAAACATGAGAGAGGAGGGCATGAGAGTGAACACATTCGATGTACACCATAGCAAATGAGCACAATAATCATGAACCCAATGTCGATATAGTGCAAAATCATGATTAGATTGTTGACAATATGTTTTCGCAATGGTCTGAAGGGTTTTCAAGAGGTTTAGGTGTGTCTAGAGCGAGAACAAAACAATTAACGAATCTAATTTTAAAACACAATTCTTGATAATTGTTTTAAAAAAACCATCAAATAATACATATTTGATGCTTGTTCTGAAATAACCATCAAGTATATACCTGAGATACTTGATAGTTATGTTATTACAGAACAGGCACCAAATAGATATATTTTTTAAAAATTCTTTTTATATTATCTACTTGATGTTGATTTAAAGATAACCATCAAGTATATCTTGCTTATATTTGATAGTTATCTTTAAACAAGTGTCTAATATATTTGTGTGTACGTGCGTGTGTTATGTATTTGATGATTATTAACTAATAATTGTCAAGTATCTATTTAGATACTTGACAATTGTTTCTAAGCAACTGTTAAATATTTTTCACCTTTTTTATTTATCATTTTTCTCATAAAACCATCAAGTATGGGGAATCTTATTTAGATAGTTATGTGATAATGATTTGAGTTTATGATTAATCACTTGATCTACCACCACCTCGCACATGCACCATGATTAGCCATTCTTAGGGCTCTCATTATCTCACATGGTGGGAGCCCTTGGGACAAGATGCCTAGCTCTTTGAGTAGTTTTAAAGAGAGGTAACCTATGGATTGGTGGTGAGTGTCAAGCCTTTCAGCAAGGGTGTAACTTACCATTGGTGAGCATGGTGAAGTCCAATCATCACATGAATAGATCCTGTAAATTATGGTATCTCATGAGTTCAGTCCAAGGAGCCATAACGAGGAGATAAGAATGAAATTTCATACATGCATGTATGCATATTTTACTTTATGTTTATCTATGTTGAAATAAAATATATAAGTGAATCTGATGCACTTAATTGACTTTAACCTGCCTAGTTTACTCTATAAATTTTTTGAGGTTTGTCGGACTTTTGAGTCCTCATTATGTGGTTATGAATATTTTTAGGTAAGCTTAATGAAGTAAAGGAAAAGCAACCAAAAACTTAAGGCTTAGCTAAAACACAACCTTAACTTTGTCTTTTTTTAGTAATTATAAGGAATAGCCACTACTAATAGCAAAGAATATCTCCCCTGAGATATTGAGGGCAATGGGTAGATATCTCCCAACTAAATTAACTCCAACTTTTTAATTTAAAGAACAATATCTATTGCCAGTTTTGGACTCTTATTTCATTAGAATTAATTGTTTATTTTATTATTATTTTATTATAACTTATGTGAGAGCTGTTAGTTGAGGCCTAAGGCTACAAGAGTTGTATAACTAGCTTATTTGCAGTAACTTTAATTATGAGAATCTGTTGAAACATTTATTGAGAATTTAATATTGGATATATAATTGATTATGAGAGTGTTGTTAGTTGAGGCATGAGACCATATTGGACTTGCATAACAATTCAGGCCTTGTAGCTCTGTCAACTAAGCCAGTGTTGCATTCAAAAACAAAACATGTTGATCTGGATCTTCATTTCATTCAAGAGAAAATAGAGGCAAGCCTTGTTCGGGTTGGTTATGTTACTGCAGCCCATTTTGCTGATGTCTTAATGAAAAGCCCAATCTGCTATTTTTTATATGTATTGTCACAATAAGCTGTGTGCTGTTGGTCATATGGAACTTGTTGCGAGTGGTTTTGAAATGGAAAGAGCAGAAACGAGCTGGAACGGAAGGCACATACATAATGAAGCAGAAACGGGAGACACACATAATGGAGCATAATAAACTCTTTGTAACCTCCCCTTAATTTCTGTAACCCCCCTTTAAATTTGTATGGTTCAGTTTCACAAATTCTAGGACTATAAATAGGACCCTTGTGGCTGTGAAAGAGGCGGACTTGAAAGAATAAGAATTGTTTGTTTTCATCTAGTTTCTGTGCCATTTTGGTATCAAAGCAAGGTCCAGAGAGCGAGAGAGTGAGTTATAGTTGAGAAAGTACGCCGGAGAGGAGAGAGATTCAATGGAGGAGTCCTTGACGTCTTCTCGTTTTGAAATCCATGCCTTTTCTCAGAAAACTAACGCCACCATTGCACTCAGGAGGTCCGAAAACGTGGAATAGGAGGTTCCCTGTCGTCGGAAAATTCTTCACGCGCCTCCGCCGGAACAACACGCATCGCACGCGCCATTCCAAGGTAGACAACACTGACGTCATTTGTATGACCGGTCAAACGCCAGGTAATCCAATCATTATCTACCACGTGTCACATTTGTCCACGTCACTACACCCAGTCAGCCAATTTTTTATAAATTACATTTTTGCCCTAAATCTTTCAGTAATTCCATATTTCCCCCTAATTTTTATGAAATTTCATATTGACCACCCAAATTTTCAGAAATTCCATTTTATACCCTAAACTTTCCTAAAATTACACTTTTGGCCCTTGGTTTTACCTGAATTCCATTTTAACCCCTATATTTTTCATAAATTTCAATTTGACCCCATAATTCTTCCATAATTTTTTTCCCCCTAAACTGTCCAAAATTCCCATTTTGACCCTAACCTTTCAAAAAAAATCTCACTTACCCCTATATCCTTCAAAGTTTCCATCTGCACCCCAATCTTTCCCATATCCCTAGCCTTAACACTTAACCAAAATGCCTCCAAGACGTAGACATATGCACGAGGTTGAGATGGAAGAGATGAGACGTAGGATATGAGAACTAGAAGCTACTGTGGAATTGTAGCAAACTCTGTTAAATAACAACAGAGAAAACTTAGAGAGAGATTCGGGAAGCAGTAGTTCGTCATCTACCGACAACCGCCGCCGCCCACGACAACAACAATTCTGCCCTAATGACATCAAGGTTGACATTCCTGAATTTGAGGGAAGGCTCCAGCCAGACGAGTTTGTAGATTGGCTGCAAACTGTTGAATGAGTATTTGAATACAATGAGATTCCAGATGTACAGAAAGTCAAGATTGTTGCCCTGAAACTCAAGAAACATGCTTCTATTTGGTAGGAAAACCTCAGACAGAAGCGAGAACATGAGGGAAAGCATAAGATTGAAACCTGGGAGAAAATGAAACGCCAGCTCACTAGGAAATTTATACCAGATCATTACCACCAAGATAATTTTATCCAGCTGCAAAATCTTCGACAGAGATCTTTATCTGTAGAAGAATATACTAGGGAGTTTGAACAACTCATGATGAAGTGTGACATTCAAGAGAAGGAGAGCAAACAATAGCCCGGTACCTTGCAGGCTTAAACACAGATATTAGTTGTCCAGTCCAGCTTCAGCAATATTGGACCTTAGATGATGTCATCCGTCTAGCCATGCATGTTGAGAAGCAGATGCCCAAGAAATCCACTTTCTAGCCTTCGTCCTTAGGGGTTATTCAGAAGGCCGTAAGGCAGAATTTAGTAGACCAACTCCTCAAGCAAGCCTCAACCTACTGCTATGCGCAAACCACATCAAATGCTGCCAAGGAATCTGGTTCTAAAGCAATCAAATGCTTTAAATGCCAAGGATTTGGCCACATTACTGCGGACTGTCCTACTCGAAGGGTTATCACTATTAGGGAAGGATCAGGGTATGAAGCACTTGAAGGAGGACGCTGAGTTCTACGGCACTGATCCCATATATGACGAGGAGGTCACACCTGTTGATCAAGGAGAAGCATTGGTGCTTAGACAAAGTCTGCATACAACAGTAGTCAAAGAAGAACCTTGGCTATGATGCAACATTTTTCACACTCGTTGCACGGCCTAAGGAAAAGTTTGTAATGTCATCATTGACAGTGGAAGCTGTGAAAATGTAGTATCTGACTACATGGTGGAGAAATTGAAGTTGCCAACACAAGATCATCCACAACCTTATAAGCTTCACTGGCTCAATAAAGAGAATGAGGTGAAAGTTTCTAAATAATGCCTTGTGACCTTTTCTATTGGGAATCGATATTGTGATGAAGTTTTATGTGATGTTGTTCCCATGGATGCATGCCATCTTCTCTTGGGGAGCCCATGGCAATATGACCGACATGCTATGCACAACGGGCGAGCGAACACCTATTCTTTTACAAAAGATGGTGTCAAGTTCATACTAGCCTTTGCCACCCAGTGAGATTAGCCAATCTTCAAGGGAATCTAGTGTCTCTAAGCCGTTAGTATCTTTGTTGACTAAGGAGGAATTCAAGGTGTCAAAATCCGAAGCCCAAATGATGAGTTTTATTATGGTGCTTGAGGTGAACGATGAGATGACCAATCCACCTGGAGTCATTTCACTATTATCAGAATTTTCAGATGTAATATCTGATGAGATACCACCAGGGTTGCCTCCCATGCGAGACATACAGCACGCCATTGACTTCGTTCTAGGAGCAGTCATTCCTAACAAGCCTGCTTACAGAATGAGTCCCCAGGAACATGCTGAAGTCCAACGGCAAGTTGAAGAGTTGTTGAAGAAAGGGTTGGTTCGAGAAAGTATCAGCCCTTGTGCTGTACCTGTTCTTCTAATACCTAAGAAGGATGGAAGTTGGAGAATGTGCATTGACTGTCGAGCTGTCAACAAGATCACTATTAAGTATCGATTTTCGATACCTCGGCTTGATGATATGCTGGACCAGTTGTATGGTGCCACTACTTTCTCAAAATTGACTTTCGTAGTGGGTACCATCAAATCAGAATTCGGCCAGGAGATGAGTGGAAGATCGCTTTCAAGACCAAGATGGCTTATATGAGTGGAATGTGATGCCTTTTGGGTTAACAAATGCCTCTAGCACATTTATGCACCTGATGAATCAGGTATTGAGACCCTTTATTGGTAAATTTGTTGTTGTATACTTTGACGATATTCTTATTTACAGTAAGAATCAAGAGAAGCATTTAGATCACTTGCAGTAAGTTTTGCAAGCCTTGCGTGAACAGAAGCTTTATGCAAATCTCAAGAAGTGCACCTTCCTTACCAGCGAAGTTGTGTTCTTGGGTTACATCATTATCGTAGAGGGTGTTCGCGTGGATCTAAGTAAAGTTGCAGCCATTGACAGCTGGCCAATTCTAAAATCTATCCAGGAGGCTCAAAGCTTCCACGAATTAGCTTCTTTCTACAGGAGGTTCATCTGTAATTTTAGTTCAATTGCTACACCACTTATAGATTGCACCAAAGGAGAGAAGTTTTAATAGACAGAGCAAGCTCAGAAAAGCTTTAAGGAGCTTAAGAAGAAGTTGACTAAAGCTCCAGTCCTAGCTCTTCCTAATTTTGACCAAGTATTTGAAGTTAGCTGTGATGCTTCTAACACCAGCATTGATACTGTCTTAAGCCAGGAGGGCCATCCCATTGCCTTTTTTAGTGAGAAGCTCAATGATGCCAAGCTCAGATATTCTACCTATGACAAGGAATTCTATGCCATTGTCCTAGCTCTTCAATATTGGAGTCATTATCTCCTAAATAAAGAGTTCATACTTTTTTCGAATCATGAGGCTCTCAAGTATTTAAATTCCCAGCAGAAGATCAGCCACAGACATGCTCGTTGGAGTGAACTCTTACAGTCTTATCTATTCCTTATCAAACATAAGGCTGGAACTCTGAACTCCGTAGCTGATGCCCTTAGTCGTCGCCATATGCTACTTACAACACTGCAAACCAAGGTTGTTGGATTTGACCTTATCAAAGAGTTGTATCAGGATGATCCTGATTTCTGAGGAGTGTGGGCAGCAACTGTAAATCAACCTTTCCACCAGTTCTACAGGCATGATGGTTTTTTATTTCGAGGTAAAACCCTCTGTATTCCACAGGGTTCCTTGAGAGAAGCCATAATGTGGGAAGCCTATAACGGTGGATTAGCTGGACATTTTGGATGGGATAAAACAGTTGATCTGGTGAAGGAGAACTTTTACTGGCCTCGACTTGAATGGGATGTCAACAGGCATATACAAAGATGCAGAATTTATCACTTGGCTAAATCCAAGGGTCAGAATACCAGACTATACATGCCTCTGCCAATTCCAGAAGCACCGTGGGAAGATATAACTATGGATTTTGTTCTGGGTTTACCATGGACTCAGAGGCAAAAAGATTCTATCATGGTAGTTATGGATTGTTTCTAAAAAATGGCCTATTTCATCCCATGCCAGAAGACCAATGATGCTATTCAAGTAGCAGACTTGTACTTTAAGGAGATTGTGCGTCTTCATGGCATTCCTAAAACTATCACTTCTGACTGTGATGTGAAGTTTCTTAGCCATTTTTGGCAGATGCTATGGAAGAAAATGGGAACTAAGCTCCAATTTAGCAGCGCTAATCATCCCCAGACAGATGGTCAAACTGAAGCTATAAATAGGATTCTTGGTGATCTTCTTCGCAGTTTCGTGAGGAAGAATTTAAAGCAGTGGGATCTTATTCTTGCTCAAGTTGAGTTTGCTTATAATAATTCTGTCAATCAAGCAACTGGGAAGTGTCTATTTGAAGTTGTTTATGGCACTCGTCCCCTTAGTCCATTAGACTTGAGCCCTTCACTTGATAAGTAGCAATACAGCTTTGATGCTGACCAAAGGCCTAAGGAAATTAAGAAGTTGCATGAGCAAGTCCGCGAGCGAATCCAAAAGCAAATTTGAGATACAAAGCTCAACGTGACAAGCATCGAAGACAGCAGACTTTTAAGGTAGGAGACTTGGTTTGGATACATCTATGAAAGGAACAATTTCCTAAACAGCCAAACACAAGTTGTCCCCAAGAGCTGATGGTCCGTTCAAGATAGTGCAAAGGATCAACAACAATGCTTATAAGGTGGAATTACCTAGTTCTTATGGTGTATCTGCCACCTTCAATGTCATTGATTTATCTCTGTATGTTGATGAAGATGATGAATTTGACTCGAGGGCGAGTTTTTCCTAACCCGAGGAGGATGAAATGGAAAGAGCAGAAACGAGCTGAAACGGAAGGCGCACACATAATGAAGCAGAAACGGGAGACACACATAATGGAGCATATTAAACTCTTTGTAACCTCCCCTTAATTTATGTAACCCCCTCTTTAAATTTGTATGGTTCAATTTCATGAATTCTAGGACTATAAATAGGACCCTTGTGGCTGTGAAAGAGGCAGACTTGAAATAATAAGAATTGTTTGTTTTCATCTGGTTTCTGTGCTAGGTTTGCTCTACCGCTTAATTTTTTTGTTTTCCCAAGCAAGGGAGGTGTTAGTATATTAGGCTTAGTCTAGCATTTTAATATTGGGCCTGAGCCCAAGTGTTGTGTTATTATTAGTTCGTTACAAGTCTCGTACGCAATTAGTTTTAGCCAAGTGGTTAAGCAGTTTACATGTACTTTAGTCTATAGAAGCATGTACTTCATGACTGATTGAATTCAAGTGATAAGAGAATAGTTCAGAAGTATTATCTCTAGGATTTATTCTCTCTAAGTTTTGTAAAAGCTAAAAAAAAATATTAAACATAGATATTTTATAAAGTTAAAGGGTATTTTTGCCCCTTAACTATTCACTATTTTTCATTTCAACTTTTGAAAATCGTGCATTAAACATCTTACTGTTAAAGAAGTTAATTTTAACTATTAGTTGATTTAAAAATTGTAGAAGAAAATCTCAAAAATTTCAAAAATGGATCCAAAACATCCCATATAAGTACTCTATATAAAAATTAATACTAATTAAGTCTCCAAAATTACATATAAATATTAAGATAAAAATATTATTTATTACCACTTGTAAAATATCAAAATAAGATTTTGACCAATCAATTTAATCAGCTACTGAGTGTTAATCGATCAAAACTGCTAGCAAAAATACCAATAAATAATTAAAAATATTATGTTTGAATAATAATATCATATTAAAATATTAACAATTCAATATATAATAATTTAAATATTATTATTATGTTGCACATCCATTTTATTATGTTTCCCATGTATTTTTATACCTTTCCTAGGCATTAGGGATGTTAAGATCCATTCTAGAAGCAATCAAATACAACTAGACACAATAGGATGCAACAATAACGTGTAAGATATCGATGTGGCACTTGTGATGATGTGAACCAATAAAAATGAGACAAAATGTATGTAATACGCATAATAAGATTATTATTTAGTTAGATAGAGGTTCTTGAGACCAGTTAATGATATAACATAAAGAACATGTAACAAAGGAAACACAATATAGTACAAATGAAACACTGATTAAAGTAATTTAAGAAAGATGTCTTGAATGTATTTTTCAAGTTTTCCCTGGAACATGGAAGTGATTTCTATATCAATATCATGATCTCAGTGGGTACTTTTTATCTAGGTATTTGTCTCAAAGTCCATGAAAATTATAGTTTTGCCCTTACAAGTCGCCAATTTAGGGTTTTGGCTCCAAATGGGTGCCTAGCATAAAACAATGAATAAATAGTTTGGCGGGTGTGATAATTCTTATATTTGTAGTATATATTAATAAGTTTTATTATACCTACCATGAGAAAAAGGGTTAATTTATTTTTGTTTTGATTTTTTTAATCCATTCCATTACACTCCATTCTAATAACCAAACGAGACCAATTAATTATGTCTAAAAATTCAAAGTGTTGGACATTATTCCTATTAATATATACTTTAAAAATAAAATACTTTAACATTTAATAACATTTTTAGCATTTAATAAAGGCAAAAGAGTAAAGAATAAATATTAACTCAATAATCATTAAGGTTTCTTATAAATAAAATAAAAACTAATATTCTCTCTACCATATAAATATAACCAGGGGAATATATAGTAGTGCACTTTGGCTCTTTTTTTTTCCCCCCATGTCTGAACACTCTAGCTGATTGTTCTTCTTCAATCTGTTGTTGTTTGACGTTTGGGAGAACTTGATTATATTTTATCATGGTCTATGAGGTCATTCTCATTTTCATTTTTTTTAAATGTCTCGCTTCTTTTTAAAACAGAATTATAACTTGTAATAATAGTTGCAGAAGTTTGAGCTAGCCCACAAAATTTCGTATTTACGATCATTTTTATAAGGCTTTGGGCTGAATTCTTCTTTCTTTCATTCTCTGCAGTACATTGAATCAGAAGGCCCTTATTAGTTTTTAGCCATTACAAACCAAACCAGACGAATTAGACTTGACACTGATAGTTTAATTAACATAATGGCGCTGCAGTTTGTTGAGGCATTATCAGAGATGATAAGTAAAATTAAATTAAGGGATTTTCTAAAAATCTTGGGTATGAACCTAGCACAGCAGCATAACTCATGAGAATCTTCGAAAGTCTTAATTTTTGTTGGAATGCAAAATTATATAAAGTCAATGTCCACTCAAATTTGATGGAGGCATTGTTAATCATTACCTACTCTAAAGGTCATCCATTATTTGACATTATCAAAAACATCAGAAACCTCACTATAAGATATAATTGGATAGTCACCTTTGACTATTTGTATAGAAAAGCAAATAGATGTGTTGATTTCTTAGTTTACTAGTCACCACATGATATCTTTGATATTATGATTTTTGATGTACCCTTACTTGACTGTAAAAACCTTTCAATTTTAGATATGACTAGACGTTAGTCTCTTTGTATTGTTTTACTGTGGTTATGTAATTCAAAAAAAAAAAAAAACCAGCTTTCTTCAGTCACATCGCATGTTGAATGCATCATAAATATTGTCCATCAATATTGTCACGTGGATCCAGCATCAGATTATCTTTTTGAGGCCAAACATTGCTAATTCCACATATAGCACTTTTTGTGGCATGTCTATGCATGCCAAACAGAATGGTGAATGGTTTTGGCAATTTGGCTTCATGAAGTGTCAACATTTATAATTATGTTCCACATATACTTTCTGTGGCATGTATAGTTGCATACGTATAGAAAGCTTGACAGCTTCACGAGACCATGCTCTCTATAGTCGCTGAATCATACACTCTAGCTTTCATTGCCTAAAGAGATTTTAAGGGGAAAAGAGGCAGAAATTAATAATTTGGCTAACGAAATTTTGACTTAATTATAATTTAATTTTTAAACTTTAACTCATTTTAATTCAACCTTTATATTTTTAATTTAATTATAACTTAATCTCTAAATTTAAATTTTAACTTTTGCAACTCAGTGTTTATAGTTTTAACCATTAATAATATTGGTCTTTACATTTAAAAAATAAAATTATAAAAAATTAAAAATATTTTAAAATTTTAATCCTTATAATATTTATAAAGGATAAAAGGGTTTAGTAAATTAAAATTTGAGTCCTAAATTTTAACATAATTTTATTTTTTAAATATTGGGACTAATATTTTTTTATAATAATTGAAACTAATATTTTAAATTTTTAAAATCATAAGGATTAAATTGTAAGAGTTAAAGTGGAAAGATTGAGTTATAACATAGTCAAGATTATAAGGATCAAATTACAATGAGTCAAAATTCAATAATTGAGCTACAACTAAATTAAAATTATAATGATTAAATGATTAAATGATTAATTTAAAAAAAGAGTTAAGCACGTGACCAGGAAATGAAAAGGATATGAAACATCGTTGGCAAAAAGAAAAAAAAAAACAGAAAAAGAAAAGAAAAGGATGTGAAACATAAGATCGAATGTTCACCTCTTGGTCCCAATCAGTTCGTATAGTAATTATTAATAAGGATACCACTTGAACGAGGAGTGCGCATATGATCCCCAACCAAATTCCCTACACCATATACTTTAGTCGTAGCAAATAACAAGAAATCAGCCCATTGCATTATTTTTTACAACATTTTTTTTTGAAATTTGCAATGGATTTAGGCGTTTGCAATAGATTTAGTACAGCTTGGTCTATCATGAATTTCATGGTACCAAATAAATACCTCCAAAATATATAAATAAAAATTAAATATTATAAAATGTGGTCATTATTATTTAGTACCAAGGGACTTGTCTAAACATTATTTAATTTTTGACGAAATAACATGTTTGCTCTCAATGATGATTATAGAAAATAACTATTTTGATTGAGTTATTAACTAAAATAAAATAAAGAATAATTACTTTCTTTTTATAAATTCGTTTATCAATCAAGTGCAACCAAAGTAGACATTTTCAAAAAAGTAGTTATTTTCTAATTTGTTTTAAAATCAAAAATTTACAAAAAGGAAGAAATCATTTGCTATTCTATTTTAATCAAAAACTCAATATCAAAATAGTCATTTCTTATGGTAGTCACTGAGGCAAATATATCATTTCATCAAAAATTAAAATACCAAGAAAGTCCTCAAGGGCTAAATAATAATTATCATATTTCAAGATGTTTAATTATCATTTGTATATTTTAAGTTTTTTTAGTACAAAAATGATGTTAATAAGCTACGAAAGAAGGGACTTGACCTCGTCACCAACGTGAAAGACAAAAATAAGGATATAATGATTCTAAATTTTAAATTAACTAAATTTTTTTCTCCCAATTTATATTTTATTGTGATAAATGAAGAGTCTTGAATTAGTGAAATATATGCTAATAGCTTATTTGAAAGTCTAGAGTTTGAATTGTTTTGAGTAATAGGTTAATTTTATTTAGCTTAAGATCATAGAAATAAAATTATTAAAGTGCCCGTGCCTTTTACATTCTTAAAAAAAAAATGACGTGTCCTCTCTTATAATTTGCGCAATTTTCTAATGTCCAGAACAATGTTTTAAAACCCAGACTGGACAACGAACCAGAAATATCAATGGGTCACGGGTCTTATGGTTCAACCGGTCAGACTGGCGGTTGGACCGGTGACCTAATAATTAAATAAAAAATTATATATATATATATATATAAAAGAAACAAGTTAATAAAAATACAACACTAGATTCTTGAATGCATCAAGATTTAGGCATAATCACTTGAAAAAAATAAAACTTCTATTTGCAATAAACAACTCTTAGACAATAAAAAATAGATTCATCTTCATCCATTCAACAATCCTTCATTTTGCAATAAACAGCTCAGATAATAAAAAGCAAGCTCATCTATTAGCATTCATTCTACTCCATTTAGAACCGTAGAGATTACATTAAATTGGGTAGAGATATAAATGAGGGAGAAAGAAAATCTCATCGGGACTGAGAGAGAGAGAGAGAGAGCAATCAACAAAGAAGATGAAGAATCATGAAAGGGGTCGAGCTCGATGCCATCTGACAGTTTTCAACAACTGGATGCCTATACTAGAGTTAACCAAAAACACAAAGTCAGAAACCAAAATGAAGAAAGTAAAGTGAAGATGAAGAATAAAGAAGCATTTGAAGTTTAAGAGAGTTTGAGATGGCTAAAGTTAAATGGTGAAGACAACGAAGGGTGAACATAGAACCCAAATGGTTGAGAAAGCGAGTCCAAGATGGCAGAATGGTGAAGACAGAGCCCAGAAGGCTGAGTGGCTTGAGGGAGATGACACATAGAACAAAACCCAGATGGCTGAGATTTGAGAAGGTGATGAGAATGAGTGCGTGCATTGTGCAAGACAGAGAGAAGTGAGATTAAAAAGAAGAAGAATGGGTCCTCATAGGTGTTGGTCTGCTAGACAGAGTGAGGAGAAGGGTTTTTTATTTTTAAAAATACCAATTTTGTCATTTTTTTGCGACCCGCTGTTGACCCGTAAAACCTGCTCCGGGTTCCGGGTTTTTCCCGGGTCTTTAAAAACCGTCCGGTTCTAGGCGGGCCAACTCGGGCCAACTGCTAATCCGGGTTAATTGGTTGAACTAGCCCGTTTTTTTCAGCGGGCGACGGTCCGACCGGTCCAACCGTCCGGGTCGGTCCGGGTCTTAAAACCTTGGTCCAGAATGTTATTCTTCTCTTTTGGACAGACACACGCACTAGGAGAAAAATTCTAGATCCTTTGCTTTTCTTCGATATTTTTTTCCTTGTGGTCTCTCACTCTTGTGCTTCCAGCCACCATCTTCCCTTTCTCTGTTCCTCCCCATTTAGTTGAATCATCTGGAGATCGAGAGAGAAGCTTTGAATTCAACTCCCCTGTTATTCTCCATCTTCTTCGTTCTCCTTCCCCTGCTGTTTAGTCCGTTCCCGATCAGTGTTTGCTGTGGGTTTGCCACTATTGAGGTTGATTCCTGAGTTCGTGGTTCCCTGCACTTCCATCGGTCTTTTCTTGGTTCTGTTTCTCGTGTCCCTCTCTGTGCTTTCTGTGTGGTGGGCTGTTAGCATTCTTCTTCCTCCTCCTCCTCCATTTTTACTGAAGCAACTCCTCTTGCTTCTGATATTGCTAACTTGAGGTGAGGATTTTTGAGTTCTCTTTCATGCTGATGTCTGTGAGAGTGTACGTAGGATGCCGTAATTGTGATTTCTCTTCCTAGCCTTGCCGCCGCTTATGGCTTCCTTTAGAGTAGGATCTGGGTAAACTGAAATTTAAAGGTGAAGTGAATATTTCAATCAAGTAACTTTGTTGTGGATGTTTTGGGTTATTGTCAGTTGAGATTAATATTTTGGTTCTTCATTTGTAATTATAATTTCTCTTGGTAAATGCATAATGCTATCTTCCTGTTTAAAATGTCATTGTGCGAATGACTTCCTATTTCTCATCCTCTCTTATCTTTTCCCTTAGATGTATGGTTTATTATGTAATTTCTTGAAACTATGACAATCTTTTATGGAATTTGAAATTCGTGAACTAGTCCCTTGCTTATGGGGATTTTGATCTTGCATGTTATATACATATATGAGAGTTTTGACTTGATAACCCTTAAATGGTACCTTTCTTTTGCTCCACTTTACCCTTTGATCATGTCCCATTATCCTGGTAGTTTGTTAGGAAGTTTGAATTGTTCAAATTATTATTATAAAAGAACTTTTGGAGATGGAATTAAAGCAAAAGAGGGTTGGTAGTTTGTGATGATTTGTTAAGCATTGAGGAAGGGCATAAACAAGATGGTAAGTTTTTTTTTTGTTCTTGTTGGTTTATTGTTAAGTTAATAATTTGATAAAAAAATTATTGAATATGTATGTATAGTTGTGATGTTACTTGGAATTAATTTAACTGTCACTAATTGTTGAGGAAATTAATTGACATGTGAAATTGAAGGAGGTAAAGAACTTATTAGGATGAAGAGAAACTAGTTGACTGTTGATGGTTAGCGTATTAAACACATGTATTTATATTAAGAAAAGAATAAATAAGTGATTTTAGAATTTTAATTGACTTATTGGGAAAAATTAATGGCACTTTTGAAATTAAGTAAGAAGTCAAAGTGAAGCAAGCATTAGAATTATTGAAAACCTCTCGGGTGAATGGGTAATGTCCTAAATAATTTTTTGCAAGGTGTTTATAAAATTGCTTTATTTAAATTTTTATACTATTTCTTTATATATTGCATAAATATTCTTATCAATTCTATTTTTATGATTTATACAATTTTTTTACTTATCTCACTTTTATATTAATTGGTTTTTTATGGAATTTGCTTTATTTTCATAAAGAATCATGCTATTGTTAAGGAATATTTGGATTTGATACATTATTAAATTGATTATTTATTCTAAACATCTCTATTCACCACTAGAAAAATGGAATTTAGCGAAGGACGAATCCCTCGCTAAATGTTATTTTTCATAGCTAAATTGCATTTTAGCTAGAAATTTTGTCCCTTGCTAAATTTGTAGCTAAAAAAGGGCTCACTAAATTTAACGAGAAATTGTATTTTCCTCGTTAATTAGTGAGAGATTTAGCGAGAGATTCAATCCCTCGCTAAAATTAGCTAGGGACTAAATTTCTCGCTAATCTCTCTCTAATACTATTTAAAATTTGATAACTTTAGCGAGGAATTAGTCCCTCGCTAATCCCTCGCTAAATATACTTATATTTAAAAATAACTATGCCACATCACTCGCCATGTGTGATGTCAACTTGTAACATGTCATCAACAACTTCATGCTTTGTCAACCACTATGTCACCTATCATCTCACGCCCTACCACCCACCACATGTCTCATGACACGTCATTATCCACCTTGCGCCATGTTACTTGCTCCTTACCATATCATATACTCATCATATTTATGCCAAATCCAAGGTTTAAACCCTTGACCTCATACCTTCTAAGCTTTATGCTCTCCTTCTTTGTCAGTTGAAATGAAAGGCACTTACAATCATTATATGAGAAATTAAATATGTATATATATTATTTAACTACATAAATATATCAAATAATATATTATAAAAATTCACACATATACATATTAAATTTTATTTTCAATTATTAATATGTTAAAAGTATTTATATTTTATTTAAATTATTCTTTATATTATATTTTTAATAAAATATTATTTTATTAATGTAAATCAACTTAAAATAAAGAAAATATTAAATAATTTATTATGAATATTTTAGTTAATTTTTAAATTTAATTATTTTTTAAATGAAAATAATTAAATGTGTAATTAAAAGTCAGTGTCAAAAGTTAATTTTTTTGTAGTAATTAGCTAGGGATAGAATTCTCGCTAAATTCCTTGCTAATTGTCTTATTTTAGAGAGGGATTGGCAATTCCTTGCTATTTCCCTCGCTAATTCTCTTATTTTAGAGAGGGATTGACAGTTTTTTTATTTTAGAGAGGGATTGATAGTCCATCGCTATTTTCCTTGCTAATTCTCTTATTTTAGAGAGAGATTGATAGTCCCTCACTAATTCTCTTATTTTAGAGAGGGATTGACAATCCCTCACTAATTTTCTCACTAATTTTAAATCAAGCTCCAAAATCAACATCCCTCGTTAATTTCCTCACTAATTTGGTATTTTAGAGAGGAATAGACGATCCCTCACTAAATTTTCTCGCTAATTTACATTTTTCTAGTAGTGATTGTTTAAATTTGTAGTTTATAATTCATAATTACAGTGATTTGTGTATGAAGAAAACTAAAAAGAAAATTTAATAGTTGAATATTATATTTTGAAAGGAATGGTTTTCAATGAATGTTTCAACTCTATGCATGCTTGATTTAATTAGGGGGACTCGGTTTAAAATGCTGGACGTTAACGGGCTGGACGTTAACTTTGTTAGTCCTTGGCAAGTCATGGCACACCTAGCTAGTAGGGTGTTTGTAGGAGGTGCTAGTCTCGTATGAAGGCCAACGCACATGAAATGGAGGGATGATAATTTGTGAGCATTGTACTCACACTTATTTTTATAGGTCTTGTGCTTGTGCTTGTTTCGTGGCTTTTAGTCATGCTTGGCTAGTTACCCTTATGGACTTTGTATGCACGTTTGTCAGTTGTTTTGATTAAGTCCTTGTGAAAAAAAATGAAAATGAAAATGAGTTTTTTAAAAAAATTACTGCTATTTTAAAATGATATTTGTTGAATAAGTTATATTTTTTTATGTTTAGATTTTTTAAAAAAGATTTTTATATATTTTTAACTTTTTATAACATAATTGTGGTATGAAAGTGAAATGTTTATGCTATGTCATCACTAATTGGATTTATACATGTATGAATTATATATTTATCTAGAATTTGGTGGCTTATGGGATTTGAGATCTCATTGATTTTTTTATTTTATTTAAGCTTTTTAATTATTATTGTTAATTATATTCACTCTTAAATTTCAATTGGGATGCTACCACTAGAAACTTTCTTTAGTCTCAGATATTATTGTTGACCATGTGCCTCTTACTGATCATTGTGGGGCCAATATTGCTTTTTGAATAATAGGAGCACTCTTTGGCAATTCATTTTGATGTAATTATGTATTATATTAACATTATAGATTTAGTGCTCTACATATATTGTAGTTAGATCCTAATCTTATTTTATTATTGTGAAATTTGCTGACGTGGAGTTAAACTCCTTTCTAGTTTGACTGACAGGTCTTGTTATTATAGAAATTTCTAGAGGTCCTAATTATAGGACATATTTTATCAAAATTTCTACAAGATGGTTAGACCTTACGGATTTAAACTTAGACATAAATAATATATCGTTATTTTGAATTAATTTTTTTTGTTAATTAAAGCTTATGAAATGTGAGTCTATCTCATATTTTGTGCTGGTCACACCCTCAATATTGGGGTGTGACAAAGAAAGACAACTGATGGAATCCCAACTAGATAGTGTGACCCAAGATTAACATAAGCTGCAATTTTGCCAACTACGTCCTCTTGCCATGCCTAACAATAAGAGTTTCCAAATGCATATCAACACAATTAATCAAATTTTAAAATTTTTAATACTCCCTCCAATTCTTATTATAAAGCATATCAAACTATTTTACCAGAACTAATGAAAGTATTTAAGTTATTAATTTCTTTTGATACCATAAAGTTTAGGTAAGTTGAATCTTGAGAGCTTACCAGGCTAGGGCATGCTTTCAGGCACAAAAAATACTTATAGAAGTACTTAAAGATTGTCTATTAACAAGGTCTTCATATTAGTAGTGAGATTTGATTGCACAACCTTATAGATTGAGTCAAATCTTTTACCAATTGGACCAATCTTTATTGGTAGTTAAGTAATTAATTTTGTTTGAAAATAAAAAACTTCAAATTTTACCCCTATTTAAATGAAATTTTTTCAAATTTTCATCACATTTTTTCTCATATTTAATGATTTTAAAAAATGATGATATTGGAAAAACATAATTAATATATATCTCATCAAGTGCTTTATATTAAGAATCAAATGATTCATGTAAAAAATGTCCTATGACAGGAACCAGGGAGAATATAAAACACTTGAGGAAGAAGTGAACCTGAAAGAACATATTGGAGTCCATCTAGAAAGTTGGACATGGCAAGAATTGGCAGCATGTTGTTGCATATTTGACTACTACTTCGTTACTATAAGCATGTTTGCAAATATTTCGTATTAGCATCAGAATCATTCTAGCTAAGAAGCCCTTAATAATGGCCATTACTAACACAATACACACTGCTAATCGAGCAGTAAATGGAAGACCAGCTCCAAGTTCATTTGAGACATAAGTGCTGCAAACAATAACATAATATTTAACACAGTTATACATGCTAATTAATTTATTTTATAATCATGAAACTTCATAAGCACTACTAACAATTATTACCTTACAGCTCCACTGAGTCCAAAGGGAATCATCCATACAACTGCAGCTATGTTAAGGTTGATAAATAAGAGAAAGATTAGGTTGATTCAAATATTAATAATAGGGTCAAAGATAATGTTTCCCTCTAAACTTTTTTCTAAGGAGTGCTAATGGGTGTACTTAGAGCTGTTAATTAGAGTTGATCCAGCCCTTGAAGGGTAGGGCCTAAATAAGTTGACTTCATTAAGCTCGATTATACCTCAGGGTTTCATTTTAGTCAGCCCTACCTTAGTCTTAAGGGCTAGCCCTTAGGCCTTGGCCCTATTTTTTTTTTTCATTTTTCAATTTTAAAATCTAAAAAAACCATATTTAAAATACCAACAAAGTTACTACATAAAACAGTAAGTTTAGAAAAATAAATTTAAATCAATACACACAATAACAAATTTAAGTTTAATAAAAAAACAACATCACAAGATCAACACTAGTAACAATCAGACTTTGCTAGCATCATTGGTTAAATCTTGATTATTTTTATTATCATTAACATCAATATAATTTCATCCTTCTCCTTGTATAGCCACTTCAATGGCAAAGATATTAAGCTTTTCTATTCCTTTTTCATCCTTATGAAAATGAGGCCAAGGTTTTAGAATTAGTGTATTATTTAATTTTGGGTTGAAGTGCAATTTTGTCCTTAAATTATTATCGGAGGAGTAATGTTGCCCTTAAACTATTCATTGCAGCAATATTCCCCTAAATTATTCAAATCGGAACAATGTTGCCCTCACCTTTTAAAAGTCAGAAAAATAAATAAAAATAAAAATATAATAATATTAAATAAAATAATATTAAATGTATATATAAAAATAAAATTATAATAATATTAGATATATACATATATATATAAAATAAATATAATAAAAATATAAACTATAATTTTATAACTTGTCAAATATAAGAAGATCTTGATTAAATTAGATATGAGTAAACTCAAAAGTAATTGCATTTGCACCTATAGCTATCGACATCTTTATAAAAAATGGTCTCAAATGTGAATTGTTCAAAAATAAAGTTAATTTTTAGTAGGATCTTATTTTTAAATTTTTAAAATTTTTTAAGCTTTTTGTCATATTATGTTTAAAATTGTTAGTTTTTTAAAAGCGCCTCGATTCCTAATTCAACTTCAGTTTTAGCTTAATAGTAGCTTAACTCTTATTCAATCCATCTCAATCATGAAAACAGTTTTTAATCCAAATCAAGTAGTCAACAACAGCTCTGGTCAATAGTTATAGGTGTAAATGCAAATACTTTTGAGTCTACTTATATCTAATTTAATTAAAATTCACTTATATTTGACAAGTTATAAAATTATAATTTATATTTTTTCTTATATTTATATTATGTATACATTTAATATTATTTTTATTTAATATTATTATAATTTTATATTTATATATACATTTAAAATTTTTTTATTTAATATTATTATAGTTTTATGATTTAAATGGTGAGGCAACATTGCTCCTTTGAAATAATTTAGGGGCAAAATTATACCTTAACTCATGAAAAGTGAGTCCCACTAACTTTAGTAGTAGACGTTTAAATGGCGAGGGCAACATTGCTCATTCGAGAAAATTTTAAGGGCAAAACTGCCCTTAACCTTTTAATTTTTTAATATTAAAATTTAAAAAATTATAAAAAGGCTTAAAAGGGCCGATTCTTTTATTTTAGGGCTTGAAAGGATTGACCTTTTTAAGCCCAAATTATCATCTTACACTCTAAAGTAATGGCCTAACCCAAAATTTTTTGGATTTAAAAGGCCCTTCTTGTCAATTGACAACTCTAGTTGTCTTGTACTGAAAGATAGGGCAGTATCCCCTCTTGAACAATTTTTTCAAGAGCAAATTCACGCTTCTGTTAGAGATCTATCATCTTCTTTAGTATCTGTTAATGTAGAATAGTTGTAGGGCCCACACATGGTGACAATAAGGCACTCTAATCTATTTTGACCATCTAATATGGGCCAAAGGAGCTAGAAGTGCGATGATAGTAGCAAGAATCAGGTTGGATTATAGCAGCCAAATGATAGCATAATAGGTTAGAATGTCTTGTTATCATTGTACATGGGCCCACAACTATTCCACACCAGTAGATAAAGGAGAAGATGATAGGTCTTTAACAAAAGGGTGATTTTGCTCTTAAAAAAATTGTTTAAAGGGGATATCACCATATCAGTACAAGTGCCTAACACTATAAAAAAATGCTTTAGAGGAAAAAAAGATCATTAACCCTCAACAATATCAAGTAAGTTTAAGAATATTTATGAAAAGTACTCAAATTCGAGATGAAACTAACCATATAGAGAGAACTAATGTTTCCAACTTTGGATTTGGAAGCAAACCAAACAAGAGAACCATCATTTCAAATGACCACATTTTCGAGCTGTGAATGCATGAGTTAATTAATAATGTGAATTGAATAAAACATTAAAATCTCAAACTATGCTAAATCATCATGAGAAAATGAAATTACTAAACCATAACAGTTGAAGGAATGGCAAGTCTAAAAAAAGTGGGAATGTTATGTAAAGCTTCTTTTGAAAACCCCAACCAAGTTTTAGCACAAGAAGGAGAATTACGATAACAATATCAAAACATTAACCCAATCAGATATATGAACTAAGGTTGTCGCTACCCTAGCAAAATAATACTAAGCCACAATAATGTAGCATTAGTATGAACCTAAATCGATCTTTATGAGGAGGTTTAGTTGAAAATTTTAGGTTTGAAGTGTGCTACAATAAGAGTGGTTTGGGATAGATTTAGGCTCTAAGCTAATTAAGCAATTAAACCTAATTCTAAAGGAAATGGAATGGGTATGTGTAAACCTATTAAAAGTAAGAACTCTAATGTGGATTTAGTTACCTATTCTTGTTTGATTATAACCTACATAGTGTGGTCTCCTCTCTCTTCTCTTTAGTTTAAGTCACTTAGTTAAATTCACCAAGACTTAACTAATCTCTGACCAACCCTAATCCAAGGTTATGGTCTTAGAGTGTGCTAAAACCTAGCTAGCATTAAGCATAACCAAAGTATAACAAACATGAGTCAATTAGGTCAAGCACATATGAAGGAATCAACATGCTCAATATGATTCATGAAGATATTCACATGCGCTCAAGTTGGAAAGATTATAAAAAGCAAGAAAACATGTTAAACTCATCAAGCTAACCAAGATTATGAACCAACTTGAAGAGGTTGAAATTATGGCTTGAGAAAACAAACATTGCATTGCAACAAGTATTTCTCAGTCACATGTATCATTACTTGAGATTATAAGATCAAAGAGTCATACAAATTTGTAATTCCAGAGAGAGAAAGTAGAAACAAAAACTTAAAACTAGCTAAAAAATAATACAAAGTCAAGGTTTTCTCCTCCTCATAGTAGCTCCTTCAAGAATCTAGCCTTACATCTTCAAGTGTTCTTCAAGATGAAGCTCCATTTTCATGGCTCTTTGGTCTTGAAAATTGCCCTATGCTAGCTTAGTTTGATTCCTGAGAAATCTCTTAAGTTATATGGAGGAAGAAGAGAGGAAGGGAATGAGATGATATTTGTGAAATTTGGATGGTTAGATTAAGAGATATGGAGGAGAGAGAATGGAAGTGTATAGAGAGAAGTGAGATAACTTAAATAACTTGAAGATAAAAAATTAAAATTGGGATTGAATGATCTAAAAATTAATCCTAAGCCCTCCCTAAATGTGTTTGGATGAAATTTAGAGTGGGAGACTTGGTAAACAAGTTGCTAAAAAACTAAACACAAGTCATTAGGTCAAGTGAGGTTAAGGGTAGTCTATGTTATAAGTCAACTTGGGTTGGTAATTCTAATATTGCTTTTCTAATCCCATATGTGCATGGACATGTTAAGCACTTGTGTTCCCCTTAAACACCTTGAAATTCATGCCCCATTTCCCTTAAAATCAGATATGAAATTTACTTCAAAGCTTCTTATCCACATTGCAACTTTCTTGAACTTTGATAAGTCAACTTGATTCCTTGTGTACAAGTGCAAGGTAAACCTCTTATGTGCCTCATTATCCTTGATAATCATACCATTTTGAAGCCCATTCAGGTCTAAAATTTCGTTCTCAATGCTCTCTTATGTGCCAAACCAAGTCTGGAACCAGAGTCTCCTTCATGCAAAGTGTCACCTAAGACAACAACATGAAATTTGACTAAGTTATTTTGCACATGTGCTAAATATGAAAATATTTAAACCCTACTATCATTTTGCATGTATTTTTAAAATGCATTAAAAAATTCACAAACACACATAAGAAATATAAGGTGGCTATGCATGCATGTAAATTAGGTCAAATTTGCTAAATTGACAAGTCAATCTAAAATGTTGACTTTTTAACCCTAAGTCCAAATGTGACTCTTCAGCCCAAATGTTTTAACCCTAATGGATCTAATATCAATGTGCACACAAAATTCCAAATTCTCCCTTAAATTCTCAACAAAGTGTAAAATGACCAAAATATCCCTAATATGCACACTTCTCACTGGGGCCCAAAACCCTAATTTAACATCAAGAATGCACATTTTAGGGTTTCTTATCATGAATTGTGGTCCTAAATGCCTAAGAAAAGTGTGGAACTAAAATGACATATCAAAATTTCCCCACAATAATCTTTTACACTCCGGGCAAAATCAAATCAAAATAATACCTCACCTTATAAAATCCTAAAAACTAAAAAAATCAAAGAAGAAAACACAAATGAAATGCCAAGGGACATCAAATCAAAAGTCAAGGAATTTTTCATATGAACAAAGAAAATATTTCTACCTTAATTAAAGAACTTTATCCCTCACAAATAAACTATTAAAGAGGTGTAAAGTCATAAATAAATCCTCACAAGGATATAGTGTTTGCTTTCAATCCACTCAATTGTTTAAAGGGTATATCATTTTACTCTATGTGCATTAGCAAAGCACCCTACCATAGGCATGTAATTCCTCTACCTCTCCACTACTAATTTTGCAAATGTTCTTAGAATCAATTGGTCTTTATTATGGATGTAATGTGGCCATTAAAAGGATAAACTTAGATTTGCATGTGAAAGGGTAGGGTTTTGGCTCAAGAAACCATGCCTTGGCCATAATGTGAGCATACAACAATATTAAAAAATTTCTAAACCTTAACTAAGTAGACATAAACTCAAATGAACAATGGAAATCAGAGGGATATAAATGGAGAAAGGAATAAAAAAATAAAATGACTTGTAACTCAAGAAAACCCTCATTTTCTTGCTTGACTTTTACTTTTGCATTCCCTTTCTTTTCTTCTCTCATTTTTTTCATTAATTTTGACTTTTTGGAAACCTTTTCTTTCTTTTGCTCTTTCTTCTTCTTTCTATTTCTATTTCTATTCTTTTTATTCATATTTTTTTTCTTTCTTGCCATTCTTTTCCATATTTTTTTCTTTTCTTTCATACAAAAGTTATGAAATGTCTTGGGTTTAAGAATAATAGTCACATAAAATAAGGCTTTTTCCTTTAAGAAGATGGAATAGTTGTAGGAAAATGATAAAGGAATGAGTTTATTCACTAAGTTAAACCAAGAAAAATTAAGGACATTGAAGAACACTATAAAAGAGTACATGCAATTTATGGAGAAACAAAGGGATAGTGATTAAAAATGAATAAAACAAAAGAAAGGCTCAAATTGGCTAATAAGAGACAATCAATCACATTAGGGTTAGCTAAAAAGCCTTGTGCTTTTTATATGAATGCCAAAATCATTTTCTCTACAACCAATACAATGATGTAACCTTGATTAAGAGGAAAGAAAAGTTCTAAAGGGTGCAATTACTAAGACATAACTCTCATTGGTTGAAAGCTCCTTCCATGTTGAATAATTTTTCTTTTCTAATCAAATGTACACACTCTAATAGAAAACTTTCTTCACAAAGTATAAAAATTAGGGCAACATCATCCCAAAAGTTTATATTCCAAATCCAAAACAAAATTTTCAATTTCCCAAGATAAAATAAAATAGAATTTTTGTTAAATTTTCCAAAAAATATTTCAAAACAAAACAAAGTGAAAACCAATTTTTATGCTCTTTCTCCCACTTAAACCATGCATTGTCCTTAATGTATGCTCAAGGATGTCCTAGGACACTAAATCCATGAATGAATGAATGAAAAGTGTAAGAGAATTTTTTGGGTGTAACAAGAAAGCTAAAAACCAAAAAAACCAAAGTTGTGACTATTCTGGAATTCCTAGAAATGCCTCTTTGTGGACAGTGAACTTTTGAATTTTGTAACAGAAGATCCACATGAGCAATTTCCATGAAAACTTTATTAGAAAAGAAAGATAAATAGGAAAATAATATAAAATCTTCAGCTGAAAATGCCTTCCCAATTGTGCCCCAAATTTTTAACAAAATGGTCTACTGTTCTGGAGAAACATAAATTCATTCAGATGACCTTATTAGCTTTTAACAACTTTTTCAACAACATAAATACAAAATCAAAAAAAATGTGAGCATAAGAAGTAAAGTCAAGACAATAAGGCGAAATATGAAAATATAACCAAACAAATTGGACACACAGTGTGAGAGATATGCTAACTTAAATTTGCGTCAAGGTTTTGGAATTTTCTATAAAGATTTCTAGAACCTTGATAGATTATAGAAAATGCACAGAACACTCCTCATGTACAAAATTGACCAAATTAATTTTAAATTAAAGCTAAGATAGATAGCTTTCAAATGAAATAAATCCCATATCAAAACTCTTCCAACCTCATTCCCAGTAAATTTTTGAAATTAAGGTAGAGAAACTGGAAATAGAATATTGTCAAGGTTTCTAAGATGTATTTTTTTTCTTTTTTTTTTAAATTGAACACAAAACAACACTATGAAAATCTAAAAATGCAACTTGACCAAACCAAAATCACCAAAAATTAAGGCACAATTTTTTTCTAGAACGAAACAAAACAAAGAGTACAAAACTAAAAATCCTAATCTAATGAACTTGATTGTACCACCCCAACACTTATGCTTAAACAAGAATTACACAAAGCACAAACAGATGTAAGAAAAGTGCTCATATGTGTGAAAAGTGTCAGCAAGCATATACCAATAAGTGTATCTATAACTTCCTGAATTTCTTAATCCTAAGTTCAGAGGTTAATTGAGGATGAAGTAAAAGTTAGTGTGGCATTAGAGGTTTAGATGATTAATTAGTATTTTGACTTGTTTATATATTGTGTGAGCAAATACCAGTAAGAGAAGTGCATTTTGGGTTGAAGTAAGTGTGTGTGGTGAGAATAAATCTCACTGTGCCATATGCCATGGCTTGTGCTACATGCACCGTGGTACATGGACCAAAAAATCACTTCTTAGGTTGTGAAATTGGGTGATTTTCAGAAGTGAAAATTTAGAAACACACGAGATAGAGAGAAAAGAAGGGCTGAGGAGCTAAGACAAGTTATTTTAGAGCAGTAGAAGGTGATTTAGATTAGTAACTTTCCAGGTAAGCTATGTATAACTCTTACCTTCCATTCTACACAAATTTCTCTGAAAATGAGTTATAAGGAAATTGAATCGGTGGAATTTGAGGAGTTTAATTCTTGCCTAATAGTAATAAAAAGGTTTTCAGAAGTTAAATTAGAGCTTTGTGACTAGTTTAGAGCTGAACGGTAGAGTTTTAAACCTGTAGGCTCAATTTTAGCCTTTAGAAGAGAAAGTTAGGGCAAAAATCTATTTTGAGTAAAATAAGACCGGTTGAGGTAATGTAAAGTAGTAATTGGTAGTCATAGACTTAGAATGGATAAATGAAATAGATTTTACAGATGAATATGGCCCTAAGTAGTAAAAATGATTTTTTAGTCAAAATGGACCAAATGACTAAAATGTGCCAAATGTGTTCAGACTGGCATATTAGATGCATGAGTAGAGGAAGGAAGCTTAAGATAAGCTTATGTGATAGTTAAAATCTATGGGTAATCTCTCTAGTGACAGAAGGGTTAAGGTAACTAAATAACTTTTTTTGTTTGACTATTTATTGTAACTGTATGTTAATATGCTATGTAGTGCATGAAATAGTTTTAAACTAAGCATATTTTATAGTATTGAGTGATTGTTGTGTAAAAATGTATTTTAGTTAAAATAAAGCACTGAATGGTGTGATTTTAAATGTAAAGTATTATATGTATATGTTATTTGCAAGAATGTGAAACAGTAAATGGGAACCTTAAATGGTTCGGGAAAGCATGATCATAGAGGTAGGAGTTCACTCGAATACAGGGATGATAGAGACTATATGGTAAGGTTTCCTTAATACCCTTTAAGGTGTGGTGTTGGAAACAATTCTCTTTAGTACCTTGAAAGGTGCGATGTTGGAGAAGATCTCCTTAGTGCCTAATGAGGTACGGTGTTGGAGATGAGAGACTCCTTAGTGTCTTTGTGATATAGTGTTGGAGTCAATAATGCCCTATTGTATGTATTAGGGGAAACCATAGTTCATATTGTGCGTTAGAACATCTTTGGCTGGGTGATTCTACCACTGCAGGTGAGCTCAAGACTAATGAGAGTGTACATTGGTCTAAGATGAGCCTATAGTTTTATGTCAGGGTGATTTAGAGGTTCAGTTGGTAGAGATTATACTAGTATGTTATGTGATATGATGAAATATGTTGAGATAACATAGAATCCTTTGTGATTGAGGAAAAGTTGAGAAAAGAAATGAGATATGTGATATAAATGTTATTTTATGAGGTTTTAATGATATACTATGTTTATTTTATATTGTTGCATGTGATAGTCAATAGGAGTGATTTATTCTGTTACTTAGATGTTTATTTCACCCCGTGGTTATATGTTTACAAGATCGGGAAGTGATCAGGTCAAGGGAAGAGAGTCTGGACCGGTTTAAGTATGAAGCTATGTACTCTAAGGTTGTGTAATGAACTGAATTGAGATTGTATATATAAGTGTATGAGTTGTCATAAGGTTGCATGCATGTATTGAATTGAGATTTTGGAAAATAAGCCCAATTATGTGTATGTGTTATTTGAAACAAAAAGGGGCTATAATTTGAGTATATTGTGTTGAAATAATTTTTGTGTTGGTGAATCTTAAGCCAAAGGATAAATTATGATGAAATGAGTAATTTGAGGGTTAAGATTGTATTATGAATATGATTGTATATGTATGGGTTGAGAAATAGCCAAGTGGGCTAAGTTATGTCAAGAAATGGCAAAGTGTGTAAAGTTAGTGAATTGTGAAAATTAGTCGTAAAAGGGTCAATTTTTGATGTATAAGTATGATTGTGATTAATTGAGGTCAGTTAGGTGTATTAGATTCTTTTAGACTTGGTTTAAGGCCTAGTGTGGTTTAATGAGAGAAAGGGATCGATTTGAGCCCTCAGGTATGTAAAATTTTTAGAAAAAGTAACTTTTTGCATCCAAGTATCCACATTTTAATTGAACTATTAGATCATATCTAAACCCATCTGATTAGATAGTATACGAGCTAAGCTTCATGTTGGTACTTGAATCACTCTAATCAGATGTCGTATGTGAAAATGGTGCACGCTGGAAGTTCATCATTTTTACTATCAAAATGACAGCAAAAAATTGAACAGGCGTACTGTGGTGCATGGTGACACATGCCGTGGTGCACGGCACAAAAAGGGTAAGAGTGTGGATCTGTACCATATGCCATGCCGCACGGACCATCCCTCAATTTTATTTTGTGATGAAATGCATGCCATTGGGATAGGAATGTTGGTAGGTTATGTCCACTATATATTTGAAGAGTGTATGATTTACTTCTATTGTGTATTTCTCTAACTATATTGTGAATTGATCGATTTTACAAAATAAGTCTTCAGCCGTAGCTTTTAAAAATAAAATTTATTTATTATAATTAATGTGAAATAGTGGTAACACCGTAATCTTTTCTTATATTGAGTGGTTATAAGAGGAGGTTATAGTATCCACTTGTGTGTTATGTGTACAGGAAAATTCAAAGCAATAAGTAAAGATAGATATAACATTTAAAGTTTGTCATAAGGGCTTGAAATTATGCTTCTCCTTATATTTTCCATTCCCCTTCTTAAAGAGCTTGCAAATATTCTATTGACTTACAAAGTGGATGATGATAGCTTATGAAGAAGTTGAAGCACTTCATAGGAAAAACTTTGGTTACAATAAAAAGACCTTCCATTTAGATTTGAGTTTGGCAATCTTATGAATAAATTTATTTGGTATAAAAGAATTAGATTCCAATATGGAATTCCTTTCAAATAACCATTTGATCATGGATGAACTTTGTTTTCTCCTTGTAGATTTTTAAGTTCTCAACTGCATCAAGTGTCATCTCTTCTAACTCTTGAATTTGAAGGAACCTCTCCTTGCCTATAAGCTCTTCATCTATATTAAGCTTCTTGATTGCCCAATAAGCTTTATGCTTAAGCTTAATTGGTAGATGACATGCTTTCTTATAGATAAACTGGAAAGGGAACATCCCTAAAGGTACCTTGAAGGTGATCCTATATGTCTAAAGTGCATCCTCAAGGTGTAATGACCAATCCTTCCTATCTGTATGGACAACCTTTGAAAGAATGGCTTTGACTTCCCTATTAGAGATCTCAGCTTGACCATTGGTTTAGGGGTGATAAGGTGTTAAAACTTTGTGCTTGACCCCATATGTAGTCAAGAGAGCCTTTATCACTTTATTGCAAAAATAGGAGCTTGGATCAGTTACTGATGCCTTAGGGACTCCATACCTACAAAAAATGAAAGATTTGAGAAACTTTACAACAACTCTTGCATCAAGTATTAGTAGGTATAGTTGCAATCTACTTGGAAACATAATTAATACATAACGAGATATAATTGTTCCTAAATGAAGAAAGAAAGGGTTCTATAAAGTCAATACTCCAAACATCAAATATTTCGCAAAAGAGAATAGGCATTTGAGGCATTTTGTGTCTTTTGCTCCAACTTAAGACTTTTTGACATTTCAAACAACTTTTGCATAACTCAAAAGAATCCTTGAAAAAAGAAGGCTAATAAAGTCCACAATCCAAGATCTTTCTAGATGTTCTTTTGGCACTAAAATGTCCTCCACATATATAAGCATGACAAAATTCAAGTATGGAAGACACATCACAATCATCAACACATTTCCTAAGTACTTTATCACTATAAATCTGCCACATGAAAGGTGGTTCCCAAACATAGTACTTAGCTTTGCTTCTCAACTTGTTCAATTTAAATGTAGACTAATCACTAGGCAAAACACCATATTCAAGATAATTAGCCATGCAAGCATACCAAGGTGGTTTAGTGGAGATAGTACAAAGCACATTATCCCTAAAATAATCAATGACAGAATAGTTAAGATTAGAAGTTACTAATGAATCCTCAAGATATGGAAGTCTTGACAAATGGTTGGCTACCAAATTAGTAGAACTACTTCTATCGCTAATTTTAAGTTGAATTCTTGCATGAGAATTACCTACCAAATCAAACTTAGCTTGCTCTCGACCTTATTCATCAAGTACTTAATGGCTAAATGATCACTATAAACAATGCACTTAGAACAAATCAAATAAGATCTAAATTTATCAAGTGCAAAGACAAGTGGCTAACAATTCCTTTTCAGTTGTGGTGTAGTTCACTTGTGTGCTATCAAGTGTCCTAGATGCATATGCTATAACATACAAGAGCTTACCATCCTTTTGTCTAAGCATTGCACTTATAGCAAAGTTAGAAGCATCACAAGATAATTTGAAAGATAATGATCAATTAGGAGCTTGCAAGATAGGAGGTGTAATAAGCATGTTTTTCAAGCAATCAAATGCATCCTTACAATCTTGACTAAACTCAAATGTAACATCCTTTTACAAACACTTTGTTATGGGCAATGCAATTTGTGAAAGGCCTTTTCTAAATTTTCTATAAAATCTCACATGACCTAAAAATGATCTCAAATTTTTTACCAAGTTGGATAAGGGAGAGAAGTAATGACCTCAATCTTTGCCTTATCAACCTTAATGCCCTTAGATGAAATGAGATAACCCAAAACTATGCCCTTATCAACCATAAAGTGACAATTTCCAAAATTAAGGAAAAGCTTTTTCTTAATGCATCTACTTAGTACTCTATCTAATGATGCAAGATAAGACAAAAATGAATCCTTATAAATCGTGAAGTCATCCATGAAAACCTTTATAAAATGTTCAATGAAATCACTAAAAGTTCTTGTCATGCACATTTGAAATGTCCCTAAGGCATTACTTAAACCAAAAGGCATTCATCTATATATAAATATGATGACTTTCAATATTTTACTAAATTTATTCATGTTTTCAATGCAATTGGAAGTTATTTATTTGCATTTATTTGAAAAAATATGATTAAGTGGATGATTATGTGTGAAAATAGGCATGAAAATGTGATTGAAAGTTATTAGACCAATTCTATAATTAATTATAGGTTTTATACATGTAGGAAGGCCCAATTTATGGGCCTAAAGATGAAAATTTTAAAGCCAGGTCAAAGGAAGTAAATCTAAAAAGATCATGTTCGCTTCAGCAAAAATGCATTTTGCTATAGCGAAGTGCGATTTTAATAAAACACATAGTTTTGATCCTAAGTGAATTTTTAGGGCATAGAGACCTCTTTTTTGACCATTCTTCATCTCCAGTAGCTACAAAATGTCCAAGGGGAGTAAAAGAAGCCAAAGGAAGGTTGGAAAAGTTTGGGTTTAGTGGAAAATCAAAGATTTCGCTCAAGATTGCTTTGATTAAGCTTTTCTTCTCCTTCTTCTTTTTACTTTGTTATATATGTTGCTAATTTTGTTCTGGCTGATTTTCTCTTAATCTAGGGTAGTTATAAATTGATTCTTGGATTATAGCATGTTTGAACCTTTTATTTGAGCTTAATATTAGTTTTGTGTATTTAATCTTGTGCTTATTTGTCTACTTAATGTTTGGCCATCATTAAGTGTGAATTTAGGGGTTTAGATTTTACGTTGGAAGAGGAAAATCTAAATCAGACCATTAGTTTGAGTAATGTGAGATTAGAATTATTTTTAAATTGTCAATAGGATAGGAATATATCTATTAAACCCATATAATCACATTAGGGTGGGTTTGTGCCTTTTTACCTCTTAGATAATTGTGTTAGGAATAGCATTTTAATTTGAGAGAGTGGTGTAATTAATCGAAAGATAATTATTCTTATTAATACTCTAGATTAATAAATTAATATTAAATGAATTCATTTGAATAATTACATGGTCTATAAAATAGAAGAAGGGATTAGCCACCCTAGATTGTCCATTCCACTTCACATAAAGTTTCTAAATCATAATAATTTTATATTATATTATACTAGTACAAAACAAGACTATTAACTTTAATAATTACCACACAACCATCCAAACACGTAAATAAAGAGTTTAGACAATTTGGTTAGCTCAACTCTTTTGTTACTAATAGAGTTACCATGGTCAAAACTTAGCTCCACAAGTATCCACTAGCATATTAACGCCTGATCAATATTTAATCTATAAGATTAAACATTCAATCATCAATTCACGTCCTAATTAACCCTTTTTTAGCATAATTTTGGTACCCATTATACCTAAAACCTTATTTTAAACCATTAACTCTCCCAATACACTCCATTAATCCTATTTATCACTTAAGAACTCTAATAACACCAATCTTCTAGCCAAATTGCTCTTAAACTTCTAATTTCCACTTAGGGTTCGTCCAAACCCTGATTAAAAACTCCAAATCATTATATAATCCATAAACCTAGGTTTAAAAGCTTAATTTAACTCTTCAAGACCTAACTAAGGTAATGGGTTCGGTTACAACCCAAGAAAAACTAAAATCAAGTCCCACATTACTCCAAAACATTAAAAAAATTAACATAAAGGGAGAGGGAGAGGTATAAGAGGCTTACCCAGGATGAATTTTGCTCTAAATGCTTTCAAATTGCTCCTAATGCCAAGCCCAAATACCCATGGTCCTTTTTCCTTCTCTCATTCTTTGTCTAGTTTAGCCTCTTATTCAAGGCCGGTTGACCCGTATACTATCTTAGCTTATATCCCAAGCTGTTCAAAGGTCTAAAAACCTTATTATTGTTCCTAAAAACATCATAAATTCATAAATACTTTATTTTGACAATTTTACCCTTCTCAAACTCTTGAAATTTTAGATTGTAAGATTTAGGATTTGATAATTCTCCCTTCCTTTTAAGAATTTTGCCCTTAAAATTTAAAATTTCATATAATTACATACCTATGAGAATAGATATAGATATAGTCATTTCATTTTGTCCTTAGTCTCCCAAGTCACATCATATGGAGTCATGCCCTTCTAAAAGACTTAAACCAAACATATAGCCTTATTCCTCAATTGGCGGTCTTTCACATCCACAATCCACTCTGGTTTAGCTCTATATGTCAGATTTTCCTAAAGTTCCACATCTTCTGGCTTAATAACATGAGAAGGATCTAGCTGATATTTCTTGAGCTGACTTATATGAAAAACATCATATACACTTGATAAATAAGGAGGTAAAGCAATTCGATAGGCTGTAAGTCCCATTTTCTTTTAAGACTCAAAGGGACTGATGAACCTAGGAGTTAATTTCTTGGCTTTTATTGATCTGCTAATACTGGTAATTGGTGTAACCCTCAAGAACATGTTGTCAACCACCAAGAATTCTAACAGCCTCTTTTATTGATCTTTTGGATCATTTGGATCTTCTAAGTGGTTTAGTCTACCAAATCCAGACCCAACAAACTTTTTTCACTTAATTTCATCTAACATAAAGGTGATCAACATCTTCTTCCATACAAAGCCTCATAAGGAGCCATTTCAATACTAGAGTGAAAACTGTTATTGTAGGTGAATTCTATAAAAGGTAGATAAGTGTCCCAACTACCCCTTAACTCTAGTGCATAGGCTTGTAAGATATCTTCCAATGTAGATGATAAGTCATACTAAACTTAACTTGGCTCCCATTACTCTCTGCTATGCTCTTTAAAAGTTCGATGTGAACTATTGATCATGGTCAAAGACATTGTCCTTCGGTACTTTAAGAAGTCTCATGATCTCATTCACACAAGCCTCAGCATACTTGTCCATTGAATAAGTTGTCTCGACTATAAGGAAATTGTAACATCCTAAATTTCTAATACTGTATTAATGACTGATTAAGAATGGATTCGTGATTTAATGTAAGAATAGGATTCTAAGTAGTGAAATGTTATTTTAACTTATTGGGTTATTATATGAATAAATATGAGTAGAAGAGTGGAGTCCCAAAGCAGAGCATGTGAACAAAGTGAGGATTTCCCTCGCTGTGCCACTCACCGTGGTGGGGGATAAATGTGCCACGGCACATGGAGCAAAAATCAAATTATAAGGGACATGTCCAGCTTGAAGAATGGAGAAACGTGGGAAGAAAGGTTTGGCATAGAGAAGAGCAAAGGTTGTTCTAGGGCAAGCTAAATCAAGAGTAAGGATGGTGTCTCTAATTTGTTACTTATCGAGTAAGTCACGTATTGCCTTAACCTCTGAATCTACCCTATTTTCTCTTAGTTTTAACTAGTAAGAAATTAAATTTGGGAGTTTTAAGGAGTTGATTTCTTATCCTATAGTAATGAAATGGTTCTTTAAAACTAAATTAATACTTTGTGACTGATTGGAGTTGAAATGATAAATCTTTAAGCTGTAGGCAAGAATTGCCCTAATCTAGAGGGAGAGAGTAGTGAGAGAAAATTGTTAGAAAATGTTAAAGCTTGGAGTAATGGGCAGTCAGTGGTAATGTGTGTAATCGAGTATGAAACATGGAATTGATAGCGATTAAGTGTTTAAATATGATTATTGGCACTCTTGATCAATAAAGGAATTGACTCTGAATGCCAATTCTATGTAGATTCTAGTATGTGACACACGAATTGTGAGAAAAAAGCTTAAATAAGGTTGAAGTTATATGGGTAGCCCTATCTATCGAATAGAAAGGTTGAGGTAACTATATAGTTTATTGTGTTTATTAACTATTATAATTGTATAGAAGTAAATACAAATGATAAAGTTGTAGTTTTGAGAGTTTTGTGCATAATTTGATATTACAAATGATTTTAGCATGAAAATTAATTTGTAAAAGGCTATTGATTTTGATTGATATGTATATACTATGTATAAAAGTTTGTGATGTAGAAATATGAGGAAAAATTAGTGAAAATTATGGAAGAGCATGATCATAGAGGGTGGGAGTTCACCTAGGATATGTGGGCATGTGTGTGTGTGGAGATATGTGAGTGAAAAATCTATATGGTCAAGCTAGTACTATAGGATATGTGGTGTAGCATTATATAGGCTGGCACCATGGGTAATCTGGTACAGCACATTATGGGACTATTACCATAGGACATTCGGGTAGTTTGGCAACTCCCTAGTGCCTGATAGGGTATAGTTAGGAGTCAACGATACCTCTATCACAAGTGTGTAAAGAGAAAAAATTATTGTCTGTAGGAGGTTAGATTACCTCTAGCCAGGTATTTCTACCATCGAAAGTATGCTCAGGTCAACAAGTGGTTGATCTAGGAGAGCCTATGATTTCATATCAGGGAGCATTAGAGGTTTGGTGGCTAGACTATCATGGTAGTGTGTATTTGTGTGGAATTGTTTTGAAAAGAGGAATAATTTCATATTTGGATATTTATATGTGATATTACTTTATTTTGTTACTTTGACATAGTTATCTGTGGAAATAAGCATTTAATGAGCTATATTGGTTACTACAATTTTTATCTCACCCATAGTTATTTACAATTTCTAGGCTCTGGTGCTAGCAGTTTGAAGGAGAAAGACATTGGCTGAGTTGAGATCTCTCATTAAGCCTTTGTAAGGTTTTAGTGTAATGAATTTAGTTGTTATTAGTCTTGTATAAGTTGCCATAGGATTTGTAAATGTGCATAACAATATGTTTTGTGATTTTGAGCTCCCTAGCCCTTATATATATGTGAATGATGAAATAACTGGATGGGCTAATATGTAACATCCCAAAATTTTAAGACTTGAATTTATTTTAAAAGAATAAAATAAAATATTTATAATTAAATTAAAATTAAGAATAAACTAATAGAGGTCCAGAGTTTGAATTTTACTAAGCAAAAGTTAGGTTTTATTTTATTTTTAACTATAGGAAAAATTACCAAAGTTGACCTGGGCTTTTGTGCTATAATAAAATATGTTGAGCCTTATAATTTTCCCCAAAGTCTTATATCAGCTTTTTTAAAGAGAAACTAAACGCAGAAAAAAAAACAAATGCACGAGAGAGTGAGAGGAAGAGGAGAGGAGAAAGAGAGGGAGTTAGGCTTGGATCTAAGAGGCTTTGCGACCGTTGTGAGTTCGGCTACGCAATAGGTAAACTCCCTACTTCAATCTTCTTCCTTTTCTCTTGATTTTCTTAAATTTTTGGAAGAGAAAATTTTTAGATTTTGATCCCAAAGACTTTATTTTTGTAAGCTTTTATTTCTTTGGATCCTAGGGAGGACGTTTTGAGTTTCTATATAGTGATCTAATGTTTTAAGTAGATAATTGGATGAAAAGAGGTGTTTTGGGCACAAATTAAACCATGAGAGATTGGGTTTTTCTCCTCAATGGTTTAAGCTTAATGATTTAGTTATAATTTTGCTATTTGAGCCTAATAAGATTTAAATTAAGGTTTGGTTGTCATTATAAGGGCTAATGGTGAGAGTTGGTAACACAAAGTGAAGGTTTTTAATTGACAAAAAATTATATAAATTGGAAATTAGCCTAGTGATGGCTAATAAATAGTTTTGGTGGTTAAGTGATACTATGTGAATAGTTGGTTTAATATATGGACCATTAAGATGGATTATGACTCATTGACCCAAGTTGTGTGGTATGAGTTATAATCTTCATTAATGCTATTTGTTATGATAAGTGATATGGATCACTTATATGTTGTAGGAATTGTTAGTGAAACTTATTGAGAAGTTAAGGAATAAGCCAAGTTCTATTTTGTACAAGAGGAAACCCTTTTGGTACCAAAGGGTTGAGGTAACAGGGGCATTTATATTTCTTATTACTTTGTTTTAGCTATTTTTGAATAAATATTACTAGCTATCATGCATTACATGTTTTAAAAGATTAAATGTGCTTTATAAGGGGTTAAGGGGTATTACTTTGATTATAGTGCAAATATATTTTTTTCTAATTATTTAACAATAATGTTTTTATGAACACAAGATTTGTTTGCATGTATTGTAATCATAAAGAATAGAAGTTTCACTTAAGGAAGTGTAATTAAGTAAGGTACCTTAGATAGGCTAAGGAACTATTTAAGGGAGGTTTATAAATGTTATACTACCTTAGAGTGTTGAAGTGGTTAATACTTAGGAAAGGTAGACACGAATAGAAGGCATGATCTTGGTAGGAGTTCACCAATAAAAAGATGTGGACTTTTGATATTTTGTGGCACACTACCAGTACTCAGTGTTGCTTTACGTATTATGGGCTCAATGCACTAAAGTGATTAGTGTATTGAGTATTCGATACCTCTTAGTGGGAGAGGGAATCCAATATATGAAGTGTAAGGTTGAGTGCCTAGGCCAAGGTAGCCCTCACATAGAGAGTAAGTTAGGCTGGCTTTAGGAGGGAGTTAGTTTTGATTGTTCAGGATTCACGTTGAAGGGGCATAGGTAGTTCGGTGGATTAGATCATGCCTTAGATTAAGTTTTATGCCTGTGAAGGTACAAGTGGGTATAAGGTTTACCTGCAAGTTAAAGAATGCCAGGGGGCATTCTATTAGTCATGAAAGGCCATACCGGCCTATGTCATGCATTCATGCATTTTAAATGGTTAAATTATATACTATGTTGAATTTATTATTTGTTTATTCGATTATGGCTTACTTTGTAATAATCAATATAGATTTCTCTATTACTGAGACTGTGGTTGTCTTACCCTTTTCTTTTCAATATTTTTAGATCCAAGCGAAGGAACCGGTGGAGGACGGGGAAAGGAGCATAGCTAGGGGTTATTTTTGAATTGTAAAGAACTGAAACCCCTTTCTTTTGAGCAAATCTATTGTAATGTATTTAGGATTAGGGTGCCAGTAGGATGTGAATATGTATATGTGTAAATTGTATGGCTTGTGTATGAATTTTTGTTTGCTTGTAGACTTGTGGCTAGGAAACTTGGCTACGGTGTGTGGTTTTGATGGATTTATTTAGTAGACCAATTTTTCACTACAAGCAAATATTTATTTTGGTATACATGTAATTCCACAAGCAAATGCAAAGTGGTTGCATTGCAAATGGTGTACTGTAGGCAAACATACACCTTGGATAGAGAGAGTAGGTGCGTGGGCCCTACAAGGATCTCTGAGTTAAGTGAAAATATTTAGCATATGTATTCATATGTGTATATGATATTTGGAATAGTTTTGGCTACTCTTGTGTGATTTGTGCATTTTGGGGGTTTAGGGTCCATTTTAAAAAAATGACACCCAGGTGGTCAAATTTTGGTATAAAGGGTTTTTCTATCATTTAAATGTTCTACTAGGTGTTTTTAGTCCTATTTGACGTGTCCAAAGTGTTTCGATAGGTTTGTAACCATTAGGATGAGATTTGGATAATTTTGAAAATGGTTTTTACCAAAAAAACTGCACTTTTGCATCTGGGTATCCAAATCTTAATCCGACCGTTGGATTTCTCTAAAATTTAGATCGCAAGTAAAACCTTTTATAAGCTTCATGTAGGCTTTAGAATCACATCAATCTGATATTAGACGAAGAAATGGCACACTCTGGAATTTAGTCCGGAGGAGTTGTCATGACAGCAAAAGATAGCAACAATGATGATGTTACAACATGCACAAAATTCAATCCATCCATTGGATCTTTCTAGAATTTGGTATGCTAATAGTACTATTTAAAAGTGACATGCAGGCTTTGAAATTGCTCCGATCGGAGGTCTGATGATGAAATGGTGCACTTCGAAAGTTAGTACGGAGGTGCTGTCATGACAGCATTTTAGTTGTCATGACAGCATTTGACAGCAAAAATGATCAAACTTTGAACATGTCTAATTTTTAATCTGACTGTTGGATCTTTTTAAAATTTGGTATACTTATAGTACCCTTTAAATGTGATGTGTGAGCTTCAAAATTTCTTCGATCGGGGATCGGTTGACAAAACGTTGCCTCCCAGAAGTTAGCCCAGGAGGGCTGTCATGACAGCATCTTTTTACCTCGCTTTTGCCTAGCTTGCTTCCGTGCACTATAGGTAAAACCTAAAAATTTTTTATTTAAAAAAGGGTTTAAATGTTTAATTTGCAATCGTGTATCTGCTTAGTGATTTAAATAGTTTATTTCCTAAATTAGTTTTAGGATTAACTCCTTAACCACACTTAGTTTATTTGAATTGTGTGATTTTTGGATAACACTCGGGGCAAGTGTTACATAGTGGATTGATGTAATTATGTGTGAATATGAGATGAATGGTGATTATATGTAGTGATTTGGCCATATATGAGATTAAGGAAATGAAAATGTGAATTTGGCCCAAAGGGTAAAATGGGTGATTTATAGGCCAAATTTATGTATGTGCGTTATATTATATATGTGCATGGTCAATTAGGTGTGTATTGTCCATTTGGACTTGGTCAAGGCCAAAAAGTGGCTAATGAAATTTGGTTTTGAATTGAGACACTTAAGTGGCAAAATTTTAGTAGAAATTGGTCAAAATGTACTTAGGTGTCTAATTTTTTATAGATATATCATATTGAGTTGAAACTTGTGTCATTAGTTAGATTTCAAAACAAGCTTCATGTGGGCGCTTGAACTATTCCAATCAAACATCATATGTGAAAATAGCGTATTTGAATTTCATATCAGAAACTGCCATTCGATAGCAAATTCAGGTATATGCGCCACAGTGCATGTACTCGCATGTCGTGATGCACAACATAGAGCAAGTGACTGTGGCCTCTATGCCATATGTTATAGCACTTGTGGCATGAGTTGCAATGCATGGTGCTAAATTTCACTTTATTTTTTAGTGATGCACATGTTTTCTAGATCCTTGATGCACATAGGTTTATTGCTTTTACTGTGTATAATAAGATTTATACTTGAGTGAGTTATAAAATGATTTTTTTAAAATTTTTAGGATCCCAGTGCTTTTAATATTGACAACTTAAATGATTTTAGAGTAATTAGATCAATTTATAGTGGAGTGCGTGGTAATGCTAGCAAGGACATTACAATATTAGTTGGTATCAGTTTCTCGAGATTTGAGATTTAGTTATGTGCTTGTTTGTCCATTCATCCTAGACTTTGGCAACTTATATATTATTCATTACACCTACTCTTTCCCTTTTGCTTAACTTTTATGTTACTTTCATCCTTAAGAGGGGAGAAAATGAGAAGAAAAGGTACTTGAGCTACACGTAGCATTCGAGTGTCTAGGCATCCAATTGAGGATGAACCTATGCATGAGATTTAACCGGATGTGCCTTAATAAGCTGATAGAAGAGATCACTTGTTAGAAGAATTAAGAGATATAATGATCGATATTTATAAAATAGTTAGAGATCATGATGTGTTATTACAGGGTAGAGATCAAGTAGATGAAAGAGAAGCTCAAGAGAGGCCAATATCGAAAGAAGTTCATAGTAGACCTGAGCCATCTCAAGCTTTGAGTAGTAGATAGATTGTGGGAGTTGCTACAGATTTGTCTATCGACTGAGCCTGGAAGATATATGTGAGGTTCAGTCCACCTACCTTTTATGGTAGTATGAGAGATGGAGAAGCCGAGTAGTAGATTAAACGCCTCGAAATAATATTTAAGGTGGTGACTTGCATTTCAGAGTAGAGAGTGAACTTAGCTACGATCCAACTAGTTGTAGTAGCTAAGAGATGGTGGGATTTAGTGAGGCTGACTAGTCATGTGAGGTATTTTTAGGAAGAATTCAAGAGGGTGTTCTTTAATTATTACTTTCCAGCATCTTTTCATACTGAGAAAGAGGAAGAATTCCATGTGTTCAAGCAGGGGGACTTGGATGAAGAGGAATTCATCTTCAACGACTTATCAGCCTATTCTATATATTTGCAATACCATAATGGCACTAGGTGGAAGGTAGAACTGTTTTTAAAAAAGATGCGTCTAGAGTATAGGCAGCAAATTGCTCTGCTCGACATTACTACTTATGAAGACATGTGCCATAAGTTGAGGATAGCCATGAAAAGAGGCAAAGAAGTAGAGGCTGAAAAGAAGAGGGATGGTATGGGAAGATTTACACCTTCTCTAGGTTCATCAGGTGGTGTATCAAAGAAGTCTGTGTATAGCTCGAGTAGTTCTAGAGCTTCTAGGAAGAGGAGTTTTGGTAAAGGTTTTCAGACCTGATTAGTTCAAAGAGGATCTATGCAAAGGAGTACTGGGGTCGGAATTAGGCCTCAACAACCTTTAAGGCAAGCCTTAAACACACTAGCTCTTACCCTTAGCATTGAAAGGTCACCCTAATACAATATCTGTGGTAGATTCTATATAGGAAGATGTTAGTCTTGTTTTAAGTGTGGCAAGCTATACCATATTACAAGTATTGCTCTGAAGGCGGAGTTGAGATGGCAAAGCAGCGAGCTATAGTTCCAGGACAAGTATTTGTTCTAACACAAGAAGAGGCCAGAGTGTCTCTAAACCTGATCAAAGGTATTATTTCTGTGCACGATAATGGAATAAAAGCATTATTTGATTTTGGAGCTATCCATGCTTTTATTTCAAAGGAATGTGTAAATAAGCTGAAGTTAGAGTTGAAAGAGTTACCTATGTTGATTAAAGTAACGACACCTTCTGGGTCCTTAAGCATTACAAGTAAAGCATGTCAAAAATTGAGATTGTATTTGAGGATCAAGTATCTGTGATCAATCTAATTTGCGTTCCTATGAAAGGGATTGATGTGACAATTGGCATGGATTGGCTAGCAACTAATAATGCTATACTACATTGTGCCAAGAAGCTAGTCTCTTTGCCAGTGTTGTTAGCAGGAACTAGTTCTACTAAGCAACTTAGGTTTTTATTAGTTGTGCAGGCTGAGAAACTGATTAAGAAAGGGTGTGATGCTTACATGGTGATTTATACAAGTAGTGTATATGACGGGGGTATTGAGAAGATTAGAGTAGTAAGTGAATTTCTTGAGGTATTTTTCGAGGAGATGTCTGGATTACCTCTTGAAGGAGAAGTTGAATTTTTAATAGATTTAGTTCATAGTACTGAGCCAATTTCTAAAGCCCCTTATCGGATGTCACCCTCAGAGTTGAATGAGTTAAAGAAGCAGATTGAAGATTTTCTTGACAAAGGTTTTATCAGGTTGAGTGTATCACTTTAGGGTTCACCGATGTTATTCGTGAGAAAGAAGGATGGTAGTTTGTGACTGTGCATCAACTACCGACAATTGAACAAGGTAACGGTGAAGAATAAGTACCCTTTACCCAGGATTGATGATTTATTAGATCAATTAGCTGGAGCCTCAGTCTTTTTCAAGATTGACTTGAGGTTAGGGTATCATTAGTTGAAGGTTTCTGAGAAAGATGTACCCGAGATAGCCTTTCGTATGTGCTATGGGCACTATGAGTTCCTTATCATGCCATTTAATCTTACCAATGTACTTGCAATTTTTATGGATTACATGAACTGTATCTTTAGACCATATTTAGACTAATTTGTTGTGGTTTTTATCGATGATATTCTAGTTTATTCGAAAGATGAGGAATAGCATGCCAAACATCTTCAGATTGTCCTCCAGATTCTTAAGAAGAATAAGCTCTATGCCAAGCTTAGTAAGTGCAAGTTTTGGTCAAGGGAAGTTAGATTTTTACGCCATGTGGTATCAGCAAATGGGATTTATGTTGATCCTCATAAAGTTGATGCTGTGTTGAAATGGGAATAGCCTAGTTCAGTTACAGAGATTCAAAGTTTTCTAGGATTAGCTGGATATTACTGAAGGTTTATCTAAGGTTTCTCTCAGATTGCTTCCCTGTTGATGAAATTGACCTGAAAAGATTAACCTTTTGTTTGGGATGATCGGTGTGAGACTACATTTTAAAAGCTAAAGGAGAAGTTGACTATTGCACCTGTGTTGATAATCCAAAATTCAAGACTACCCTATAAAGTGTATATAAATTCTTCCCTAAGAGGTTTAGGTTGTGTACTGGTGCAAGATGGGAGAGTAGTGGCAAATGCATCAACACAACTCAGGCCACATGAAGAGAATTACCCAGCTTATGACTTGGAATTGGTAGCAGTGGTTTTTGCATTGAAGATTTGGCGTCATTACTTATTTAGGTCAGTATTTAGCATGTTTAGTGACTACAAGAGTCTGAAAGATCTGATGGATTAAAAGAAATTAGACATGCGGTAGAGAAGATGGATAGAATTGCTTAAAGATTATAACTTTGAGTTGAAATACCATTCGAAAAAAGCTAATATGGTAGCTGATGCATTGAGTAGGAAGACGTTACACCTAGCTAGTTTAATAGTTCAAGAACACAATCTGATGGAGTCTTTCATTAATTCTTAACATAATGCATTGTTGAAAGCTTTAGTTGGTGCTTATCATATTATGGTCAGTAGTGATTTCTGGAAGGAGTTAAGAATGGTGCAGTTGGAAGATGAGTATCTTCTTAAGATTCAAGAAGAGGTTGAGTCGAATCTGATTAAGGATTTTAGTTTCAATGATGATGAAGATTTGAGAAGGATGATTCTAAATAAAACACATTGCAGTAAGTACACTATTTACCCGAGAGCTATAAAGATGTATCAGGACGTTAAGCATTGTTGGTAGTGGCCAAGAATGAAAAGAAAAGTAACCGACTTTGTAGCACGATGCTTGACTTATCAGAAAGTAAAGATAGAGCATCAAAGATCGGCTGGGACATTACAGCCATTAGAAATACCTAAGTGAAAATAGGACAGCATTTCCATGGATTTTGTCTCTGGATTGCCAAGAACTCAGTCGGGGCATGATGCTATCTGGGTGATTATTGATTGATTAATGAAGTCAGCTCACTTTTTAGCCATCAGGGTCAGTGATTCTTTAGAGAAGTTGGCTGAGATTTATATCCGTGAGGTTGTACATTTACATGGAGTGCCTAAAGATATAGTCTCTAATCAAGATTTGAGATTCACATTTAGGTTCTGGGAAACATTACACAGAGCTAGGGGCACTACCTTGAAGTTTAGTACTGCTTATCATCCTCAGACTGATGGACGAACTGAGCAAACCATTCAGACTTTAAAATATATGCTATGATCTTATGTGTTAGAGTTGCGTGGTAGTTAGGATAGCTACTTACCACTGGCCGAATTTGCATACAACAATAATCATCATTCTAGCATTCAAATGGCTTTATATAAAGCTTTGTATAAGAGGAAGTGTAGATCCCCATTATGTTAGATTGAGTTGAGTGAAAGAAGTATTGTAGGACTTGATCTTATAGACCAGACTACTTAAAAGATTGAACTAATACGTCAAAAGCTGTTGATAGCTCAAAGCAGGCAAAAGAGCTATGTTGATTGAAGAAGGAGACCATTAGAGTTTTTGATAGGTGATCACGTGTTTCTGAAAGTTACACCAGTAACAAGAATTAGGAGATCAATTAGAGCTAAGAAATTGACTCCTAGATTCATGGGTCCGTTTAAAGTCTTAGAGAGGATCGGGCCAGTTGCCTATCTAATTGCTTTACCTCCACAGTTATCTGAGATTCATAATGTATTCCACATGTCTTAACTCAAGAAGTACCAACCAGATCCTTCTCATGTGATTGAGCTTGAAGAGGTAGAATTGCTACAGAATATGACCTATAGAGCAGAACTGGAATGAATAGTGGATGTGGAAGATAAGCAATTAAGAAACAAGACAATTCGACTGGTGAAAGTATTTTGAAAGGATATGACTCCTGGTGATGTGACCTAGGAGACAGAAGCTAAGATGAGATAGCTATACCCTCAGTTATTCCTTTAGGTATGTGTGAGTTAATGGTTTTTTCAATTTTAGTGACAAAATTCTTAAATAGAGGGGAAAACTATAACATCCTAAATTTCTAATCCTGTATTAATGACTAATTAAGAATGGATTAGTGATTTAATGTGGGAAGAGGATTCTGAGTAGTGAAATGTTATTTTGACTCATTAGGATGTTATATGAATAGATATGAGTAGAAGAGCGGAGTCCTGAAGCAGAGCGTGTGAGCATAGTGAGGATTTCCCTTACTGTTCCATACTCCGCAATGGGGGACAAATGTGCTGTAGTGCATTGAGTAGAAATTAGATTAAAAGGGATGTGTCCAAGTTGAAAAGTAGAAGGGAGAAATGTGGGAGGAGAGGTTTGGCATGGAGAAGAATAAAGGTTATGTTAGGGCAAGCTAAATCAGGAGCAAAGACGGTGTCTCTGACTTGTACTTATCATGTAAGTCACGTATTGCCTTAACCTCCGAATCTACCCTATTTTCTCTTAGTTTTAGCTAGTGAGAAATTGAATTTGGGAGTTTTAAGGAGTTGGTTTCTTACCCTATAATAATAGAAAGGTTCTTCAGAACTAAACTAGTGCTTTGTGACTAATTAAAGTCAAAATGATAAAGCTTTAGAGCTATAGGTAAGAATTGCCTTAATTTAGAGAGAGAATAGTGAGAGAAAATTGTTAGAAAATGTTCAAGCTCAGAATGATGGGTAATCAGTGGTAATGTGTGTAATCGAGTGTGAAACGCGGAATTGATAGCAATTAAGTGTTTAAATATGATCATTGCCACTTTTAGTGAATAAAGGAATTGACTTTGAATGCCAATTCTATGTAGATTTTAGTATATGATGCATGAATTGCGAGAAAGGAGTTTAAATAGGATTGAAGTTATATGGGTAACCCTTTCTATCGAATAGAAGGGTTGAGGTAACTATATAGTTTATTGTGTTTATTAACTACTATAACTATGTAGAAGTAAATACAAATGATAAAGTTGTGGTTTTGAGAGTTTTGGGCATAATTTGATATTGTAAATGATTTTAGCATGAAAATTAATTTGTAAAAGGCTATTGATTTTGATTGATATGTATATACTATGTATAAAAGTTTGTGATGTGGAAATGTGAGGAAAAAGTAGTGAAAATTATGAAAGAGTATGATCATATAGGGTGGGAGTTCACCCAAGATATGTGGGGGTATATGTGTGGAGATATGTGAGTAAAAGATCCATATGGTTAGGCTGGCACCATGGGACATCCGGAATAGCATTGTATAGGCTGGTACCATGGGTAATCGAATACAGCATATTATGGGATTGTTACCATAGGACATCTGGGTAGTTTGGCAACTCCCTAGTGCCTGGTAGGGTACGTTAGGAGTCAACGACGCCTTTATGACAGTTGTGAAAAGAGGGAAAACCATTATCCATAAGTGGGTTAGATTACCTTGAGTGTGCTCGGGTTAATAAGTGGCTGATTCAGGAGAGCCTATGATTTCATATCGAGGAGCATTTAAGGTTTGGTGGCTAGATGATCATGCTAGTATGTATTTGTGTGGAATTGTTTTGAAAAGAGGAATCATTTCATATGTGGATATGTATATGTGATATTACTTTTTTTTTTGTTACTTTGACATAGTTATTTGTGAAAATAAGCATTTAATAAACTATATTAGTTACTGATATTTTTATCTCACCCGTGATTATTTACATTTTCCAAGCTCTGGTGCTAATGGTTCAAAAGGGAAAGGCATTGGCTGAGTTGAGATCTCTCATTAAGCCTTTGTAAGGTTTTGGTGTAATGAATTTGGTTATTATTAGTCTTGTATAAGTTGCCATAGGATTTGTACATGTGCATAGTGATATGTTTTGTGATTTTGAGCTCCATAGCCCTTTTATATGTGTAAATGATGAAATGACTGAATGGGCTAGTGGATGGATGTAATTATGTATGAATATGAGATAGGTGGAGATTATATATAGTGATTTGGCCATATATGAGATTAAATAAATGAAAATATGAATTTGACCCAAAAGGTGAAATAGGTAATTTATAGGCCAAATTTCTGTGTGTGTATTATATTGTGCATATGCATAGTTAATTAGGCATGTATTGTCTATTTGGACTTAGTCAAGGCCTAAAAAGTGGCTAATGACATTTGGTTTCGAATTGAGACACTTGAATGGCAAAATTTTAGCAAAAACTGGTCAAAATACACTTGGATGTCCACTTTTTGATAAAGATATCATATTGAGATGAAACCAGTGTCATTAGTTAGATTTCGAAACAAGCTTCATGTAGGTGCTTGAACCATCCCAATCGAAAATCATATATGAAAATGGCACGCATCTGAATTTCATATTAAAAACTACCATTTAACAGCAAATTCAGGTATATATGCCACGACGCATGTACTCACATGTTAATGCGCATGGCACAGAGCAAGCAACTGTGGCCTCTGTGCCACATGCTGCGATGCATATGGCGTGAGCTGCGGCACATGGTGCCAAATTTCACTTTTTTTAATGATGCACATGTTTTCTAGATCCTTGATGCATATAGGTTTATTGCTTTTGTTGTGTGTAATAAGATTTATACTTGAGTGAGTTATAAAATAATTTTTTAAAAATTATTAGGATCCCAATGCTTTCAATATTTACAACTTAAATAGTTTCAGAGTAATTAGATTAATTTGTAGTATAGCATATGGTAATGCTAGGAAGGGCATTACAAAAATACATTGACTTGGTCAAATAATCCATAATCACCCATATTGCATCATAATCCAAGTGAGTTATAGGAAAACTAGTGATGAAATCTATAGATATGCTATCTCATTTCGACTCAGGAATCTCAAGTGGTTGTAACATACCACCCAGTCTCTAGTTTTCGATCTTGACTTTTTGACATGTCAAGTATCGAGCCATAAACTCCATCATATCTTTCTTCATTCCTAGCCACCACCACATTTGCTTTATATCCTAATACATCTTGGTGTATTGTATACTCACTATGGTGTGCTTCCTCTAGGATCGTCTTCCCCATCTCCTTATCACTTGGCATACAGATTCAATCTCAGTAGGTCACATAACTGTCATCATTGAACTTGAAGTCTGTGGTTCTCCTCTCTTTATCATCTTCACAAATTCCAAGTAGATATTCATCCTCAAATTGAGCAAATCACAATTCTTTCCAAAACTCATTGGTTACTATTATAACGTGCACCCTGAATAACATCATCTAAGGCACTTTCCTTTGAGCTTCCAGTACACCTTGAATAACATCATCTAAGGCACTTTCCTTTAAGTTTCCAAGAAAGTCTTACGTAATTGATACTCTTGGTTCATCATGTCAGAAACATGTAATGTGTTCTAGCTTAGTGCATCAACCACCACATTAGCTTTACTCAAATGGTACTTGATCTCAAAATTGTAGTCCTTGAGAAATTTCATCCATTCGCATTGCCTCATATTCAGTTCCTTTTGATCTAATAAGGTTTAAACTCTTGTGGTCGATAAATACTTTAAACACTAAACCATACAAGTAATGTTGCTAAATCTTTAAAGCAAAGACTACTGCTATTAGCTTTAAATCGTGCGTTAGGTAGTTTTCTTCATATGGTCTCAACTGTCTTGAGGCATAGGCAACAACCTACTCATCTTGAATCAAAATTTGAGATATGGAAACATATCCAAATGGGGGTGAATTGGGTGTTTAATGAATTTTTGGTTCCTTCAAAACCTTTTCAATAAAATTTTGTGTAAGGGAAAGTTTAAGTAAATTCAAATACCAAACTCTTATTATAAGAATGCTACAGTAATCTTCACAAGCTTAATAAATGTAAAATCAATTTCCAAGTAGAATTTTAAGTAAGAGTATATAGATATATCAAATTATATTTTGGATACTAAAATATAACATAAACTAAGGTTGCTAGAAATATTAAGAGTTAAGGGAAGAGAAAGTGCAAGCTATGATTTATCTTAGTTTGGCTTTACCTCTTGAGCCTACATTCAGTTCTCAAGTAACTACTTGATATTTCTTTATTATATTATAAGATTAAGTAGGTGCTTGCCACCACAATACAACTACAAGTTTGGTTTAGGCACTTGTAAACCTTTACAAAAATCACTTTACTTGTAAGCTTCTTTTTCCAAGAGAACAACTTCTCTTGATTACAAAAAAATCTCTCCCTTACCTTCACAATGGTATCGAGTATGTAAATCACTTAGTTGAAACTCTCTCTAAGAGTGATGATGAGTACAATGAAGCTCTAATACTCAAATGATGAAGATATAGATAATATTAGCTCAAGAACAATGATTTTTGTATAATAAGAGTAATATAAACATAAATTTCATATCTTGATGATTTTTTAGGTTAATCTCTTGTTAAGATAAGTTTGGAGTGTTATATTTTTAGCTCATAGAGTGAAGTAAGTGTTAGAGACATCATATGATTGTTTAGAGATGTTGCATAGTGATTATAGCCATTGATGATAAATCTTGTATGGAACTAAGGCTTCTTCACATGTGTTTTAATAGTTTCACAAGCAAAGGTGACAAATCACATGTGTTTTGGACTATAAAAGCTTATTAAATGAAAAACAAGGCTCTGGAGGACATTTCACACGTGTGTTTAAGGTGTTTCATGCGTGATTTGGACCATAGAGGCTATTCAATAAGAAAGAAGTCTTTTAGGTGACATTTCATGTGTGTGTACAAGGCGTTTCATGTGTGATTTAAAGGGTGAGGCTATTTTAGGATAAATCACGCAAGGGACCAAGGTGTAACCACGTGTATTTTAAAGGGGTCACTATGCATAACTTCATAATGTTCTAAATCAATTAATACAACTCCAAATTTGAAAAATTATATACATGCATTTAGAAATCTCTTGAAGTCTAGCTTTGAATGAAAAAAGTTTCACACTCAAATTCAATGTAACTTTTCAGATATGATCAAAAGAGTGAATAAAGGTCAAGTCTTAATGCCGTGCAAAATCAATATCTCAACACTCAACTTCTAAAATTCATATCTTTCTCAATAAAACTCTTTTTAAACAAATAAACTATCATTGAAAAGCTATTGGAGTTTATTTTCAAATGAGATATGTTTCACATTAAAATAATATAAGTGAGAGATATGATAAGAAAAATGAGCAAAGATCAAAACTAATTTTCTACACAATTGCCATTTCAAAGCTTAGACTTCAAATGTTCATGACTTTTTCAACTTAACTCTATTTTGAGTAATAGAAAAACTTTGAAAAATTTATAGAGGTAGTAATCAAAACATTTCTAACCTTATGAGATATATGTGATCAAAGATGAAAGACATGAATATAGAAAATTATATCTCACTCTTTCTCTTAAGAGCTAAAATGCATATTTTGATTTAAATTATCTTGATCTAACATTACATATCTAAATCAATGAGTTTAACAAAAATACTTCTAACCTAATGATATTATACCTATCAAGTCCAAGGTTTCTAAGGTGCATCTAAGCTTGTATGAATGTCTTCAAGCTTCTTAAGCTCTTCTTAGATCATCCTTTTCTTTATGTTCTCTTATCTTGAGTGTGGCATGCTTGCTAATGATGTATTCAACTTTGATTTATGTGCATGTTTGATGTGAATTGTGGTCAATCAGTTATATAAGGTCCTTTTGGTCTTAGTTCTAGGCCTAAAATAGTCTAATGAGATAAAATGTGAGATTTGAACGCTTTGGTGTACAAAATTTTTAAAAAAAGTTACTTTTCACACCTGAGTGTCCAAATTTAGTTGAAGCATTAGATCATATCTAAACTTATTTCATTAGTTAGCATATAGAATAAGCTTCATGCAGGTATTTGACTTAGTCCTATCGGACGTTGTATGTGGAGACAGTGCATGCCGGAAGTTTACTTCCATAAATTGTCATTTGACAGTAGAATTTCTATCATGTGCACCTTAGCTTATTGCGTATCACGCCGTAGCATGGCATATAAAGGGGAGCTTGTGGTTCTGTGCCACATGTTGTGGTGCATGTGGTGCACGCCACAGCACATGACCTAATTTCTAACTTTATTTCTTTGATTTCTAATAGTAGTTTAAGAGTGATAGATGTAGGGTTCCATCATTCATTGAGCATTGTTTGATTTGTATTTATTTTCTCATGACTTCTATTAAATAAAGTCTTAGACCCAAGCTTTTCAAAATATTTTCTTTGATTATAGTTTGGTGTAGTGATTTAGTTAACTTCTCTTTATACTAGATTAGTGTAAGAGACACAATTTTAGCATGGAGAGAGGTTACATTTGCCATTTGAATTTACATAATTATAGAAAAAGCCTTTTTCTTTACAATTATCAAGTCAGGATATTAGTTTTTGTTATTAATTATATCAACAATAAAAAATGAACAAAATCAGATGATTGAACTGTCAACTAGTTAGGCTAACAACTCTGTCAAGTTAAAAAAATTGTCTAGGATGTTGGGTTAGATTAGTTGCTTTAGACCTGTTAGATAAGGCTAGCATGCAAGAGCAGGTGAATTAGGTGACACTTAATTTTTCTTGATTATAAAGAAGAATAGATGTAGATGAAGAGAGATTGAAGAAGGAAAATGTAACACCTTGAATTTCAATCCAAGAAATTAGTTGCTAATTAGGGATAAATTAGTAATTTATGGGTTGATTATGGTTTTGGATAATGAGTTAGTGTGTGATGTTAGTTGGTTGGTGTGATTGTAGGATCTAATGGTGGAAGGTCACTTCAAGATAGAGTGCGCGAGCACTAGTGAGATTTGTCTCGCTGTGCCACAAGTTGGAGTATATGCTGCATGCACTATAGTGCATGGCATAGATTTTGTTTAAAGTTGACATGCTTAGCTCGTGTTTTAGATGAGAGAAAAGAATAAAAATGCACGAGAGAGAGAGAGAGGAGGAAGCTGAGCTCTTTTATGACAAGAAGTTTCAAAAGTTTATTGCTTCGACCAGTGACTTGTTAAGTAAGTTTTGTATCACCCTGTACTATATTTCTACCCTAATTTTACTAAGTTTGATTGATAGATAAATTGGATTAGGGAGTTTTAAGGGGTTAAAATTTAAGGGAAAGGTTTTAAAAAGGGCTTTTAGGTGTAAAACTAAAATTTTGCGATTGACTTAGGGTTTGATAGTTGATCCTTAAGGATAAAGGCTTGAATTAAGCTGAATGACTAAGTTAATAAAGGATGAAAATGTCGACTTAATGAGAAATAGGGGTGTTTTGGTCATTAAAATACCCTAAAGGCAAATAATTATAGTGAATGGGTTGAGTAAACCTAAAAGGTGTTAATGAATTGGTTTTGTGTATTAAGGAATTTGGCTCAGCCAAATTAGTATCTTATGTTGAATGTTGAAAATTGATTAAGGGATGTTCATTGTGTAGATTGAGCATTCAAAGATTTGCTCGTGAAAGTTAAACTAATTTAAGAAGTTCAACATGATCGATAACCCTAATAATATGGGTAAAAGGTAATTGGAGTAACCCTGTTATCTGTTAGTTTGTAAAATGATTTACAAGTATTTTATGATAACTATATAAATTAGTTTTATGAACTGATAGAGTAGTAATATTGTGAAAGAACTCTGAATGCATGTGTGTGAGTAATGTTTGCAATGTATATGAAGAGACATATGCATTTGCATCCAAAAATGTACCCTAGGCTAGCATAAGGGGTTGTGACCTTGCTCTGTGTAAGGCTAAGAAGTCTTGAAAGTCCTAAGCGTTGATGAGGATCTGCTAAGGAGGACCTAAGAGTATATGCATCATAAGTGTACCCTATAATAGGGTAAAGGGTCATGGCCCTATTTTATGCAAGGCTAGAAAGTCCTAATAGTCCAAGGATTGATCGTGCTTTGCTAGTGGAGACTTAGGAGACCACCCATATTTGTGATATCTAGTTTGAGGCAGTGGTTTGGTAGGCCCTATTTCGTGTAAGGCTGGAAGTTTTGGTCTGAGCGTTAAGCTTGCTCTGCTAGTGAGAATCAAGAGTGCTTGATCATAGTGGATGAATGAACATGTCATCATGTGTATATCTATGTATATTGATTAAAACTAATGGCTACTTTATCTCTTGTATTTTATTTTGCTCACTAACCAATAATTGGGGTTTATCCAAGTTACTAGGATGTATTCTCACTCTGTTACAATAGTATACAGATGAAGAGAGTATAATAAGGCTAAGAAAGGAAGCAAGGAGATATTAGCTTCATTTGATAGTGGTATAACTACCTTTATATGTAATGAATGTATATTTGTATTTAAAGAATTTTGGTTGCCAACTAGGATGCATATGAGTATGCATATCTATATGTTTGGTTTTATAGTTGTGATGACTTGCTTGTATATTTGATATTGCATCTTGTCGAGCTTATCACAATGGTGAATATATATGGGTAGGCTTAGATGCTATTCAAACAAGTGTATGTTATATTATATGACTTTTTCCATTAGTAACAAATATGAATTGTTGTGTGATATTGTGTAATTGTGTAAACTTTAACAAATGGTAAGGCTTGGCCCCATTTGTACAATTTAAATGTATTGTGAATCCTAACTATATAGTAAGGCGAAGCCCTATGTAAGGAAGTCAAGGGTGCGAAGTGGAATAAGTATGTTGTTGTTTATGTGGTTATATGTGTCTTATATAAGACCACAAGTGTATAATGTGGCATTGAGAGGTTAAATTGTGAATATGATATGATATATATAATATGATGTGTCAATCACATGTATTTGATCATTTTGGACCTAGTTCAAGGCCTAAAGTTGTCTAATGAGGCAACGTGTGAGAATTGAACACTCAGGGAGCCCAATTTTAAAAGAAAAGTAGCTTTTTTCACCCAAGTGTTCAATTTAAGATCTGATCATTGGATCGTGTCCAAACTTGTCCATTAGATAGCTTATGTTATAAGTTTTGTGTGGACGATTGAATCACTCTAATCGGACATTGGATGTGAAAATAATATGCGACAGAAGTTCGTATAAGAAATTGCCATAATAGTAAAATTTGATACATGCACTGTGGCTCATGACATAGAACCAAAGCACGTTGCTTTATACCACATGCCACAGCGCATGTAGTACACACCGTGGTGCATGGTTTGGTTTTGGAGTAAAATAATGGTTTGACTTTCTTGTTGAGTGGGGGTGTATTTGCGCTTCCATTAACCCTTTTTATTGAACAATTCATGGTATTGGAGACATAATAATTCTTTTGCTTTGAACAATTCATTAAAAAAAATTAAATCAAATTAAACATGGGTAAAAATGAAAATTTTAAATCCAAAATTTCATCTCTACAAATGCCTATTTAATATATATCTCAGAAATCAAAGATATTTTAGTTAATAAAAAAATAAAAATTGCTTGGATTCAAATGGAGAATGAACTTCAAAGACATAAAAGCTCCAATAATGGGAGAGGAAGAAGGAAACCTAAAACTACAAATCCCACTATAATGGAGAATGAAATGGAATAACAAAAATGAAAATTCCAAATGCTACTACAATGCAAAAGGAAGAAAGGAAAAGGGAAGAAAATTAATTGAAAAAAGCACAAAAAATGCCCACAAATAGCTTCACAAGGATAACAACAGAGGGCGACGACACTATAGGTGATGACAATGATAAATGGTTGGGACTACTTTAGCGCTTGTGACTGATGGCAAGCAAAGGGCACAATGAGCAAGGGAGATGTTAGGAGGGGGAAGACCTAAATATGGAACTGTATCGAGAAAATAAGAGGAAGGATTCCACATCAGTTATCACTGAAACTGATGTGGATTCCTCATTCCACGTCAATTCTATAAGGAATTGATATGGAATGTATATTATTTTTTTATTTTTAATATTAAAAAATAAATGTTACCATTAGGGGTGAGCAAAACTAAACCAAACCAAATTGAGTTTGATCTATTTAGTTTGGTTTATTTGGTTTAAATGGTCAATTCAGTTTGAAGACTGTAAAACTGAATAAACCGAATTAACCAAAATTAATTATATATATTGATAAATATTATAAATGATTTATATTATTAAGGATTGTTTTTATTTTTATTAATATTTTTTAGAAATACTAGTATTATATTTGATTCCTTTATTTTGATATGCTTTTTTATGTTGTCCAGTGTCCCGTTATTGTTTTTGGGGATCCCTTTTGTTTTCCTCACTATTTATATTTGTCATATTAATTTTATAATTATTTGAGGTTTCAAGAATTAACATTTTACAGGGTCCACTAGACTAGTCCAGATCATTTTTCCTCCACTTTAGTTAGGGGCATCTAGTGTTTTAAATTATTTGTTAATTAGTATGATGTTTTTTTTTTGGAGACAAGCCCAATTTGTTGACAAAAAAAGGTCCAGTGTATTAATAAAAAGGCCTAATAACCGAAATAAATAACCAAACCAAACCATTAAAATTCAATTTGGTTTTAGTTTGGTTTTTTCAAAACTTCAGTTTGGTTCGGTTCCAAAAATTGTTAAATTTTGATTTGTCGGTTTTCTTTAATCACAACCAAACCAAATTGAATTAACTGATGCTCTCTTCTAATTACCATATCGGTTTTGAAGGAAACTGACATGGAAACCGCAATAATTTTTTTATTTCTTTTTTATTAAAGTTGCCATATCAGTTTTATAATAAACTAACATGGAAAATATATAAATGTTCTTTCTTTTTTGTTTTTTATTAAATTATCAAGATACCACATTGGTTATATTTATAACTGATGTAGATTACCACCATAAAAATTAAAACTATGACACCGTCTTTTTTAACATTGGTTTTTTAGATAAATGATGTGAAAAGGTAATTCTAATTTTTGTAGTAGTAACTCCTAAGAGTAATTTTATTACCAAAGTATAAGAAAACAATACCTTAAAACTCCTTGATTCGATTTCTCTATAATCTAAACTAAGAGAAATTAGTGTAGACTAAGAGCTTAGGGTGTACGAAACTTGCCCTGGAAGCGACAAGTTAGAAATATCTCCCAAGCTCCTAAAACCTCTTGCCCTAGCTCAGCTCCCTCTCTTCTCCTCTCTTTTATATCTCTTTTCCCTTTTTCTTCTCTAGTTTATGAGTTGATCACACTCCTATTAATCAAGTTTCTATGCCATGTGTCATAGTATAACATCCTAAATTCAATATTTTTAGAATTTGATATTACTAGGGGTAATTTAGTAAATTCATGTGATTAGGGTTTTGGATGATGAAATGTTATTTTGACTCTTTGAGGCATTATATGGACAAATTGGAGTAAAAGAGTACTGTTGTACGTGTGAGTAGTGAGAAATTTTCTCATTATACCACACGCGTAGCTAGTGCTAACTACACCATAACGCATGGCATAGAAATCTAATGGATAAGAAAGTTTCCAGCTCATGAAGAAAAGAAACAAATAGAGGATAAGAACATGGGAGAGTAAAGAAGAGGAGGGGCTTTTCTAGGTTAAGAATTTTTTGGACCAAGGATGACATTTTTTGACTTGTTCTTATCGAGTAATTCTCGTACTGCCTTAACCTTTGATTCTACACTAATTTCTCTTAGTTTAAACTATTGAGAAACTGAATCTGGAAGTTTTAAGGAGTTGATTTCTTACCCTACAGTAATAAAAAGGTTGTTGAGAGTTAAACTAGGACTTTATGACTGGTTTAAGCTTTAACAATAAAGCTTTGAAGCTATAGGCTCAAATTAGACAAAGTTAGAGGGGAAATAGGTGACGTTTAGGAATAAGGGTGTTGATGCTTGTAATGAGCGGTGATTTAGTATAGTAAGTATAGATGGACTTGAATAAGGGAAATGATGGCATTTAGTGTTCAATTATGGTAATTGATATTTTTAGTCAAGGAGATAATTGACCAAAGGTGCCAATTTTGTGTAGATTTTTGTGTGTAATGTATGGAATAGAGAAATGAGTTTTTTGTGAGCAAGTGTATCATGCATAATCTTCTTTAGAATAGAAGGGTTGAGATAACCATATAATTTGTTATGTTTATTAATTATTACAATTGTGTGGAAGTGAATGTGTAATTATAATTTCATCCTTTGCAGGATTGTTGTTCATGGTTTTACAATATGCATGGATTTGACATTAAAGTAGTTTGAAATGCTTGATGAATAATTAATAGTTTTTAAGCAAAATGGATACACATACACATAGATATATACACACACACACACATATAATATATATATATAGTGTAGTATGTGAAAAGTGGTGATTTATGTGTGAAAAGCATGATCATAGGAGATAGAGTTCATCTTAGGTGTGTGTGGATGTGTGTATGTGTGGAGATGTAAGTGAATAAATCCATATGGTCGGATTGGCACCACAAGACATTTGGTGCAACAAATTATATTAGGCTAGGACTATAGGACATCCAGTGTAGCACTATGTTGAGACTATTATCATAGGACATCCAGACAATCTGGCAACTCCCTAGTGCTTGTAAGGGGTGTGGTTAGCAGTTAGCAACACCCCTATCATGAGTATGAGTGAAGGTGAAAACTATAGTCCGAAAATAAGATATAATACCTTTGGCTTGGTGTTTCTACCACTAAAGGTGTGCTCGAGTCAATATGTGATTGATCTATTAGAGCCTATCAAAGAGCTTTGAAGGATTGGTAGATAAATGATCATGCTAGTGGTTGTGATTGTGTAAAAAGGATTATAAAGAGAAAACTATTTTTATAATTGATATATATACTATTATTTGGTTTTGTTTACTTATATGTGATTATTTGTGTTAATGAGCATTCAATAAACTATTTTGATTATTGAGATTTTGATTTCACCTAGGATTATTACATTTTTTAGGTTTTAACATTACTAGTGTTTGTAATGTTTGCCTTAACATTACCAAGACAACACTCTAACATATTATTGTGATAATCAGGATTAATTAAAATCCCTTAGAGAAGTCATGACAATTGAAAGGTTTAAAAGTAAATAGTTTAAAGTATTGGGATCACAATAAAATCCTTTTGAAAAGCTGTTTAAGCTTAAGCCATAGTTTAAAATAAGTTATATAAGGTAATGGAAGCATAGAAACCAAAAACAGCTCTTAAAATCATTAACAAAACAATTGGAAAATACTAGATTTAGCACTGTTCGTTACGGCACAGGCCTCACCCGCCGTGGCAGATGGCATGAAGGGACTATGTCCCTCTCTAACACCACATCACTGATGCTAAGGAGCAACAATCTCCAACACCGTACCCCACATGGATACCAAGGAGATAATCTCTAACACCATACCTTACTAGGTACTAAGGAAATACATGCCAAATGGTCTTCCACTGCTCCTTCCTAGTAAGTGAATTCCTACTCCCTATGATAATCATGCTCATATTGCTCATACATAACACATACTTGTGTCAAAACTGCAATTTATTCATATAAGAAACTTTCACAATTTCATTGCTTTAAAGTCATTTCAAATGCATACAATTCTTCTTTCGCAATATGCAATGCTTATAAAACATACATAGGTAAATTACATATCTACTCATAGATAGTTAAGTACTTAATCAAATAGAGTAAATTATTCCGTTACCTCAGCCCTTTTGTCACAGAAAGGGTTATTGAGGTCTAACATTTGCTCCACACATTCCACACATACAAAAACACTCAAGTAATGCTTAATCTATATGATTAAATGATAATTGTCAATTATCACTCTAATTACACTCTTAAATCACTAAATTTCGAGTATCTATTATACCTAAAAATCTCATTCAACAACTTCAACTATTCCAACACACTCTATAAATCCCATTTAGCATTTAAGCACATTAATATCATAAACCATTTATGTAACTTCCTCTTATATCCACTCGATACAAGAGAAGATTAACTAAATCACCATGTACATAAATCACCATAGTAATCATATATGTTATTTAAAAAGCTTTAGTTAATAACTTGTTTCACAAAAGTCATCAAAACTTTAATGCATTTGAACAATACACAGCAAAAGCCATTTATATACATTTACATTACTCATTACATGCCATAAAAACTATAAAATCAGGTTGAATTATAGGTCGTAAGCCGCGGTGTGTAGTACGTACACCATAAAATGTGGCTTTATATGCGTGCCATGGCATGTGGCATAGAGCTACATGGCCAAACTCTCTGTAATGTGTGCTGTGGCATGTGACACCTTGTGCTATGGCACGGTTGTCTAAAATTTTACTGTCACTTTGACAATAAAACGATGAACTTCTAGTGTATGCCGTTTTTTACATATGATGTCCGATTAGAGTGATTTAAGGCCCACACAAAGCTTATTTTATAAGCTAGCTAATGATATAGGTTTGGACATGATCTAATCGTCTGATCAAAATTTCGACACCTGGGTGAAAAAATTTACATTTCTTGAAAAATTTCCACACCCAAGCACTGAGATAAATCCCTTCCTCTCAGCAGACCACACAGGGCCTTGAATGAAGTCTAAAAAGACCTAATACATCTAATTAACCACAATATATCATAATTATACACATATTTTGAAATTTGACCCCTCAACGGCTAATTTTCACTTTTCACAACTTTAAATAATTTGCCATTACTTGGCACACTTGGCTCTTATCTCTACTCATTGACATAAAACTACATCCATAACCTTTCACAATTCAATCTTAGCCCCAAGTTACTCATTTCATTATAATTTCACACATGGGCTTAAGATTCACCATTTTCACTATACTTTCGACATATATACACCTAAATCTTTAGCCCCTGATTCATTTCATCACATATATACACAAATAGGCTAAGATTTCACAAAATCACTACTAAAAACACACATTCAATCGTATAGCAACTCATATCTATAAATATAAACAAGTGATTAGTTCATTCCACAAACTCAAAAGGGTCTCCCAACTATGACACCATTATGCCGATCCAGACTCTCTTCCCTTGCCTGATTGCTACTCTATCCTATAAAAATGTAACCATGAGGGTGAGATCAAAATCTCAATAATAGAATAACTCACTCCTATTGACTATCACTTGCAACTATATGAAAGTAAAGCATAATATACCCTTAATCGTAACATAATCACATATTCCATTTCAATACACAACCATAAGTGCCAATTCATTTCTTTTACCACTTTTATCACCTCTTTTCACCACTTTTTTACATACACAACATATTACATCATATAGCATGGTCACTACCGACCAAACCTCCAAATCACCCTGACATGAAGCCATAAGCTCACCTTAGACCAATGCATGCTCTCATTAGCCCTGAGCTTACCTTTAGTTGTAGAATCACCTAGCCAAAGTTATTCTATCTCACTTTCAAACTATGGTTTTCCTTAATACACATAATAGGATATCGTTGACTCTAACACTATATCATATAGATACTAAGGAGTTTGATAGCTCCAACATCGTACCTCGATAGGCACTAAGGAGATCTTCTCTAATACCGCACATTAAGAGGTACTAAGGAGGTATAATTCTCTAACACCACACCCTATCAGGCACTCTAAAGAATATGCCATATAGTCTTATCACCACCACTCTACTTGGGTAAACTCTCATCCCTATGATCATGCTTTCTGAACCACATAGGTTTCGAATCACCACTTGATACATTTTCTCATACATAAAATATACAGATATTACATACCATTTAAAATCACATTTTCCTTAATTAATTGTTGCTTAAAATCCATTTTTATGCAATATTTATACAATGCAATAAAACATGCTTAGTTCAAAATACTTATATGCACTACATAGCATACTCACACATGGTTACAATAAATAGTCAAACAAAGAAAGTTATTCGGTTACCTCAACCCTTATATTACTAGAAAGGTTATCCATGGATTTCAACTGCCACAATAGCTTATCACAAGCTTCCTTTCTCAACTCACCTACTCAATGTGCCAATCTAAACACATTTGGCATAATTTACTCATTTAGTCTAATTTGACTAAAAACACATATTTACTACTTATAGCTATATTAAGATTTAAACTATTTTTCATTTATCCATCTTAAGTCTACTACTACTCGATTACTACTTTACACTAACTCAACCAATCTCATTTTACTCAAATAAGATTTTCACCTTAAAATCTCTCTCTTAAGGTCAAATAAAGCTTACGGGTCTAAAGCTCTATCGTTTAGCTTTAAACCAGTTACAGAGCTCTAATTTAACTCCCAAGAATCTTGTTATTACTATTGGGCAAGAATCAAACCCCTCAAACTTTATCGATTCAATTTTTCTATAACTTATATTCAGAGAAATTTACATAGAATGGAAGGTAAGGATTACACATAGATTGCACATAGCTTACCGATTAAGTTATCAATTAGAATCACCTTTTAATGACCTGAAATGACTTGCCCTATCTAACTTGCCCTTTTTCTCTCTTTCCTTTCATGTGTTTCAGACTTCTCCTTTCTGAAATTTCTAAAATTTCATAACTTAAGAAGTTATTTTTTGGTCTATGCATCGTGGCACATGTAGCACAAACCACGGCACATGGCATAGTCAGATTAATTCTCACTACGAGTACTTGCTTCAACCTAAAACATAATCCTCTCACTTGTACCTGTTCATTTAATATCCCAGTAAGTCAAATCATCAAGTAATCATATAAATCTCTAATCCTATACTAATTATCACTTTACCCTTGATTAATAGCTAATAGCAAGATTAAGAAATTTAGGATGTTACAGTTCTCCCCTCCTTTTAAGAATTTTGTCTCTAAAATTCACAAAACACATAAACTTATACTTAAAGAAACAAGTAAGGATACTGTTGCCACATTCTATTCTCTGTCTCCCAGGTAACATCACCTGGAGCTATGCCTTACTAGAAAAATTTAACCAATCATATGGTCTTGTTTCTCTATTATTTTTATTTCACATTTATTATCCGCTCTAGCTCAACCTTATAGGTTAAATTCTCCTAGAGTTCAACCCCTTTCGTTTCTATTACATATGAAGGATCAAGCTGGTACTTCTTGAGTTGTAATATGTGAAACACATCATGTACACCAAACAACTATGATGTATGCATCAAGTTTCCTTGTACATGTATACCAAACACCAAAGTGATTCTATAGGCTACTGGTCTAATTTTTCTTCCTCCTTGTGCATGCATTATTGGTTATCTGAGGTATAAAAGAAGAATGTGGAAGCTTTATTGATTTGTATCCTCCCCAAAATGTGAGGCAGCATCAAGCTTTCTATCTATTCACTACTATTCAAGTCAGCTGAGTTAAGGTGAGGAATTTTATACCTTCTATTTGTTGGCATGCTATAAGTGTGAGAGTGTGTGCTGCTTTTAACATCTAGGAAAAATTAAGAGTGATTAGTTAATCTAATGAGTATGGTTAATGAGTTAACGAGGTGTATGGCCAAAGGGGCCTAATTAATGTAATTTATTATAATTTTAACCTTAGAAGTGAGTTCGGATTAATGGCAAGCCACTTGAGCAAGGAAAGTAGAAGAAAAAGTAAAAGAATGCCCTCTGTACTACATGCTGTGATGTGTAGTCAATCTGTTATAGTGTACAGGGGTAAATTTAAATGTAATGGGCCTCTCTATGCTATGTGCCACAATGAAGTGCCATGGCACACGGCCTAAAAATTTAATAAATCAATTCATGTTCTATGCGAGAAAATAGAAAAGAAGAGAAGAGAGAATGAAGAGCACGACCAAAGCTCTACTAGGATACGCACTTTAGGACCCTTAAAGGCAATTTTAAGCTTTTTAACCTTAAGGTAAGTATGATAAGCTTCTCTCTTCCCTTCTCTTCCTTATTTATAGAGATTCAAGTTAGGGTTTGGGTTGAAAGGTTGAATTTTGATCCATAGAAGTTATAGATCTAAACCCATTGGTTAAAATGGGCATAATGGGAGTTGTTTAGGGTAATGGAACACAACACCAATGATTTTTAAAGTGGTTGGTGCATGGGAGTAATAAATGTCTGTAATTAACATAAACATGGTTGTTAGAAGTATTGGTGGACCATTAATAGTGGTTTAATGACTCATTAGTAGTAATGTGAGTCAATGAAATCTAATAAACCTATTGGGTACAAATGGGTAATGATTTATAAGATTGATAGAATAGATATATGGAGTTTGGTATTGGTAAATCCTTAAAAATGAGATAATTATGATATCCTTGTGTTATGAATGTAGTGAGGTTTAATTTGGCACCATTCAAGCTAGTGAGAAGCTTTGAAAGTTAGAATTGTGAGGGGTAAATCTTTAACCTCTCAAAGGTTTGAGGTAACTGGGGGAAACCTAACTTTATATAGTTGAATATTAATTTGTTATTAGTTGAAAATAGATTGTTTTGAATCGTGAATTATATTTTAAGTTATAGATACCATTTTTAGCAAAAGATGAACTTGTGAATGTTTTGATAAATGAAAATATCTCACATGCCATCCAATTGTGATTTATGAATTTATCTTGGCATGTTGTTGTGGGTGAAAATTGTGATTTATAATGTGGAGTATTTGAATAATTAAGTAGAAGTATGTGAGTCGTATGACATGATATGTTTGAATAAAATGCATAATTATGTGAGTTGTACATAGCATGATTAATGGCACGAGTTCACTTAGGGAGAGGAGTAGTTGATTTAAATTTACGTGGTATTAGCAATGACCGTTGGAATCGAGAATTTGCCTTAGCACTGATTGTTGGAATCAGGAGGTAGCCTATGTCTCATGGTTAATTCAGAACTATCTCACTTATTCTACGAGTGACTCAAACTTAACTAGTTTCCACCGGTTCATAAGGAGGCCAAATTAAGGGTACGACACCCCATAGTTATTAGTATTAGGGGAGACTAGATTACATAAGTAAGTAAATTAGCATTAGCTTGGTAGCTTCTCGCAAGTGAAAGGTTGGGTTAACCCATGAAAGATGTAGCCACATGATAGCCACTAATTTCATGTCAAAGGTAACAGGAGGGTATAAGGTTAGCATTTGATCATGCATATAAATCTGACCATATGATTGTTAGTATTATGGTCTAGCATGTGTCAGGGGTACATGGTTGGCAGTATTGTGACCCCGTATTGTGCATTATAATTTAAAATGGATATATGTGTTTTGGGCCTAATCACATAGTTGTTAACATTATGAACCATGCCCAATTACATCATATTGTTGTAATGTTATGTTTATTCATATTTGCATCTATTTACAATTGATATGTAACTACATAGATTAAGTGAAACTTGGTTACTAATTGATTGTACTCATCTCTCAATTCTCAATATTTTCAAAGCCTAGCTCATTGGATCCAAGTTGGGGAAGACACATAAAGGCTTAAGATTGTAGAGTAATCCTTTCTGTATGCCTCTTTTTATTGTTTTATGTGTAAAAATGTTAACACAATTGCCAACTAGGACTCACATGTTATTATTTTATATTACTGGCGTTAGCTGAGTATACAACTTGTGTATTTTATGCCCCAGGTTAGTGAGTTTTGGTTGTTAATCTTTGGATAAGGCCAAAATACTTGTACAAGTAAGAACATGTGTATTTTGAATGATTTGAAATGAAAATGATGATTTTTTGCATGATTTTCCTCCCCCTTGTATTTTGTGAAAATTAAGGTTGAGTGATGATTTATAGAACTCTGTGTTTCTGGTTGTGTATAGTGCATTGCATGGGTTCGCTAGAATCCATTAAGTGTGGTTGGATGGTTGGTGTAGGTTTTTGGCATTTGTGATTTAAGTTAAGACACTATTGATGTTGACATTTTTGTGAAAAAATAGTAAAATGAATTTTTGTATCTAACTTTTTATAGAAAATGATTTTGAGTGTGAAACATATGCCACTAGCTAAAGCTAGGAGAAAACTCCGTATAGACACTAAAACCACCTCAATTGGATGTCGAACGGAGATTTGGGACGCATTGAAAATTTGCTTCCCATGCTGTCAAAATGACAACTGATATCTATCATATTCACGCAATGCACCATGATGCATGGCATAAAGGCGAGTTTGCCGTGGCGCATAAGTCATTAGCAATAGTGCATAGGTTGTTTTCTACATAAAATCTTGTTTTGAGTTTTGAAACTCATTCTTGTAGGTCCCATTTGATTTCTAAATTTTTGTATTGTTTTCAAACTCTGATTTGAGGATTTCAAATACTTGCTTGAGATGAAAATTTGAATTTTAGGGATCCCATTGCAAATGATTTGAGAATTGTTCACTTTTGAAATTGTACAACTTTGGTAATCGTTTGAGGGTTAATCTCCTAATTACCTTGATTATGGAGTTAAGTATGGTAGTAAGGGAGACCTTATACTATTGTTGCTGCCTTATGTGTGAAGTTACAACATATTGTTTTGTTCTGTTGCTGCCCGTACGTTATAGGAAGAAGAAGATTCAAATTTGAGGTGAAATTTATCTTAAAGCTCGGTAATGATATGCATATAGGTCATAATTTTGGAGTTGAATTAATTTTGTTTGAATTAGTTTATCTTAAAAGAATTTATTGAGATAAAATTGAAAGAGAATAGCTTAGATATACAACTTGAATATTAGTGCCTATGAGATGTTTGTTGGAAGGCTTGTAAGAGGAAATTGAACTTGACTTTTGAATATTTATGAAAATTATTGATATAGTAATTAACTTATAGATTTGTAAAGGAATTTGATTATCACCTTGCATGTAGTTATTTGAATACTTGAAGCTTTTTTTATTATTGGTAAATTATTAGATGTTTTAAATTGAAGAGGTAGGAGTAATGCACATAAGATATTTGGTGCAAAGATTGAGAGAAAATTATGTTTCAAGAACATGGATTGACATGATTAAAACAAATTAGAGGAAATTATTTATATGAATAATAATACTTGGACCAACTCTAAAGCATGAATTTTGATTTTGAAAATTTTAAATAATGATGGTTGATTGAGATTGTGTAATAAATGAAAAAGTTATTAAAATTGTATTTATTTATATCCTTATAGATGACGGTTAAAGAAAAACATGTTATATATGAGAGAGGTGGGTGATGGCCAGGCAATAAATGATGGGTGTTTAAACACCTACCATTTATTCTTAGACCTTTAAATGATGGGTGTTTAAAAAAACATCCATCATTCAAAGGTAGAAAACCTTTCGATTTCTTAATTTAAAAAAATTAAAAAATTAATCTTTAAATGACAGGTGTTTATAACACCCATCATTTAAAGGTTTCAGAATAAATGACAAGTGTTTAAACACCCATCATTTATAGGTGTCTAATGTTTCATTTTTTGGAAGTTAAAAAAAATTAAACTTTAAATTATGGGTATTTTGAACACATGTCATTTAAAGTGATAACAATATATGATGGGTATTTCATATATTGTTAAATAAATGGTGGGCATTTATTCTTTTTATTAGTCAGTTTGCTGGTTCATTTTTCATTCCTGCCTATTCATCTTCGCATCTCCCTTCTTCTCCACTTGCACATGAAATTGATAGAAATATCTCAATCTTCCTCTATTATTGTCATCGACTATTGTCATCCTTTCCGATGTGAAGATGCCACCTCTTATGCTATCATTAGCTGTCTTATTTTCTTCCTCTTTGGGTTTCAATCATCTCTTCTTCAAGGTACGTTGGTGTGTAATTTCTATGGGTTTTCTTTATTTTCTTCCAATATCCTTAGATTTCTAGGTTATGAGATTGATTTATTTAATGCTATGGATTATTTTATTAGTTGATTTTTCTTGTTTAAGTTTCTGCTCATTTGTTGCCTATTTTGGTATTGTGGGGTGTCAAAAATTGCTAATGTTTGATGTGTTATTGACTTGAGAATGGTAGCAGATGATACAGTTAGCATTAAGATAATTGTTAAGATGAAAATGAGTAATCAAAATAGGATATTTATGATGAGTATTTTTCTATAAATTTTGACTAATTTATTTTAATAATTTTTAATTTAAATTTCGTGCCTTTTTAATCAGAATAGTTTCATCATTCAAAACTAAATATTGAAAGGTATTAGTATGCCAATTTTCATAACAATTGGAGTTGATTTAGGTGACTGAAACTAACACACGGTTTCGCTAAAAATCATTGCTATTTTTTGAGATTTTTACATTTGCTAAAGAATGATATTTCCATGGCTTAGGATTGCTAATATAGGATATATGCAATCTTAAAATGATTAATGAGACGGAAAACATTAATTGAAAATGATGTTTATTGTGTTTTTTTCTTATGATTTTTTAACGAATTTTAGATATAATTTTATAATAATTAGAGTTAATTTAAAAATACTATTTTGGGAGAACTTTATTGCAGTTGTGATTGTATATAGTTGAAACTAGTTTATTGAGTGAGATGCTAGGATTGAAAAGAGGGTTTGAGATCATGAAATACTTTCTCTATGATGTTATGTTGCTGCATTTTTTTTCAGTGATTAAAGGAATATTTGAATGCTCATGCATTGTGACTCATGATTCATTAATTACTTTATATTATATATAAAGTAGTCAATTTCTTTTTTCATGATCTTTCTATCATTCCTTTTCTCTCCATATTCATCAGTCATTGATCACATTTTCTTGAATGAATTTTTTTAGATTAAAGTTATGGATAAATAATGGATGTCTGCTAATCAATTAAGTAAAGAGTATTTGAATGGTGTGAAAGAGTTTGAGGTTTGCTCTTATACATGTAAAAGACCCTAGAAGAATAATATCCCCTTATGTAAGATGTGGTCTTTTAAAGAAAATTGGTGCATCTGAGTTAGAAGACCATTTAGTGTGCCATAAAATTGATAAAAATTACAAGTGTTGGCATAAGCATGGAGAGACTAGAGACAATAAGTGTACTAGTAATTGAGAGTATAAAGGAAGCTTTAAATTAAATGATTATGATACAGATGCTTATAAGGGTGATTATCTTGAAGAGATGGCCAATACAATTGAAAGGGGACTTGAGAATTGTCCTAAAATGTTAGAGATATTAAAAGTGACATAAAGAAGCCCTTGTATGTTGGTTGCACCAAATTCACAAAGTTGTCAGTAGTGTTGAAATTTTACAACTTGAAAGTGAAAAATTGATGGAGTGATAATAGCTTTATAGAAAATCTTACACTTATAAAAATAACTTCTACCTGTGAATAACGAGCTTCCAAGGACTATGTATGAGGTAAAACAAATGCTATGCTCAATTAGCATGTGTTATAAGAAAATACATGCCTATCCTAATGATTGCATATTATTTAGAAATGAATATGCATCATTAATGGAGTGTCCAAAATGTAATGCCTTGCACTATAAAGAGAACGAGAAGAGTCTAGAGAAGGCATTATGGTACTTTACCATTATACCTAGATTTAAACGGCTGTACAGTAGTGCAAAGGATGCAAAAAATTTGAGATGGCATGCATATGAACGGATTAAAGATGAGAAGCTTTGACATCCAACTGACTCTTCTCAATGGAAAAAAATTGATCTCAATATTTCTGACTTTAGAGCAGAAGATAGAAACCTTCACCTCGTATTATCTACCGATAGAATGAATCCATATTGGCTTCAAAGTAGCACTCATAGTACATAGCTAGTTATTTTGGTAATTTATAACTTACCTCCATGGTTATGTATAAAATGAAAATATATGATGATATCCACTCTAATTTTAGGGCCAAAACAAATGAAAAATGACATAAACATATATTTGGCTCCTTTAGTTAAAGATTTGAAGTTGTTATGGGAGCACAATGTTAAGGTATATAATGGATATAGAGAAAAAAAGTTTAATTTAAGAGCATTGTTGTTTGGCACAATCAATGATTTTCTAGTATATGGTAATTTATCAGGGTATAGTATCAAAGAAAAACTCGAATGTCCTATTTGGGAAGAGGGCACACTTTCAATGAGATTAGAACATGGGATGAAGAATATCTTTCTTGGACATCGCAGATGGTTACATCTTGATCATTATTATCAATGCCTGAAAAAAAGCTTTCAATAGGAATTCAGAAGAAAGTAAAGCACCTTTGCCACTGACAGGTAAGCAACATTTTGATAATGTAAAGAATTTGAATATCAAGTTTGGATATGTGGGTAGAAGAAAAGGTCTATTTTTTTTACCTATCATATTGGCAATCCTTATATGTGAGACATTTTCTTGATGTCATGCACATTGAAAAAAATATGTGTGACAGTTTAATTAGTACATTACTTTATATTCTGGAAAAGACTAAAGACGGCATCAAGGAAAGACCTGATGTGATTTCTATAGAGATAAGGAAAGAGTTAGCTCTGTAAGTGAAGGAAAGTCTCACATTTCTTCATGCAACAACTCATACACTGTCTAGTAAGAAAAGAAGACTTTTTATGAGTCACTTGCTACTATTAAAGTTCCAGAGCGGTATTCTTCAAACATTAAGGGCCTCACGTTATTGAAGGATTTAGAGTTGAAGGGTTTAAAATCACACGATTCCCATGTGCTGATGGAAAATTTTATTATAGTAGCTATACGTTCTATTTTACTTGATACGATTTGAGCCATGATCATAAAATTGTGTTTCTTCTTTAAGTCTATGTATAGTAAAGTGATTAACCCAATAAAATTGCTAAGATTGCAAAGCCGAATTGTGTTAATCTTGTGTGAACTTGAAATGTATTTTTTGCCTGCATTCTTCAATATAATAGTACACCTAACTATTCACTTGGTTAGAGAGATACAAATGTGTGGCCTAGTTTTTTTGAGATGGATGTACTCATTTGAGCATTATATTAAAATACTAAAATGATATGTGAAAAATTAGAATCAACCTAAAGATTGTATCATTAAACGATACATTTGTGAGAAGGCAATTGAATTTTGGACTAAGTACTTATCAAATGTCAACCATATTGGTCTTCCTACTTCTTGGCATGATGATGGAACTAATGGGGAAGGAATTATGGGCAATAAAGTAGTTACAATCTATAACTTACAATGGAAACAAGCATATTTATATGTACTACACAACTTTGTAAAGGTTGAGGAGTATGTGAAGACTCATATAGTCGAGCTTAAGCGAGATAACCCTAATAGACCAAAGATTTGGTATGTAAACAAGCATAACAAGATTTTTTTAGTTTGGCTGAAATAGCACATTGTTGAGAAATTGACTGTCGGTCCTGATTTAGTTTCTAAAAAATTAAAATGGTTGGCAAGAGGTCTAAATAAACAAGTTCTTTCCTTCATTAGCTATCTCATTAATGGGTACACATTTTATACTAAAGAGCAAGATGATCAGAGCATAATGTAAAATAGTAGTGTAACTCTTATAGCCCAAGCAATCCATATATCTAGTACTAAAGACAAAAATTCCTTCTACACAAAAATGTCATACTTTAGGGTAATTGAGCATATTTGGGAGTTAAATTACATCAAATTTCAAGTTCCAATTTTTGGTTGTAAGTGGGGTGATCGTAAAAATGGTGTTAAAGTTGATGACTTAATGTTCTTAATAGTGGATCTTAATAGAGAAAGTTATAAAGATAAACAATTCATTTTGACTTCACAAGCTCAACAAGTGTTCTTTGTTCCTGATCTAGCTAAACTAGTCATTCATATCAATGTTAAGATCAACACTGCTAGGTCCACTGAGATTAGCACCTCTTTGAGAAGCTATTTACCTACAAAAGTAAAAAAATTAAATAATAAATAACAATATAAAAAATAAAAGCACATAATAAGTCATTTACATGTTTAAGGTAAATCACACATTATAAAATAAATATAGCACATAATAAATAACAATAGAAAATTAAATCACACAAAATAAGTAACCTATAGGTTTAAACTGTTCTTTTTCTTTTTCTTGTATATTCCTTATCTTTTCTCTCCTTCTTTGCTTGAATTCTTTTACCTCTTTTTTTTTTTTTTAAATCCAAATACCTTCATTGTGATCATTTCTCGTATAAAAGGCTTCATCCTTAATGAAGTAACTTTCAAATGATGTCCCCATAAATGGATCATCTTCAACTGTAGAATCATTCATATCTTCATTTATTTTATTGCTCAATAAAATGTTAGACCAATTTCAACAAGAAGCAAATCAAATAACAAGACGATTGATATTGATGGCTGAGGTGAATAGAAGAAAGGTTACTAGAAAGAAATATGAAGTTGAATAGAATTACAAAGGTTAACCTATCAAGACCAAAAGAAATAAATTCATCAGCTACGTAGGGGTCATGGTAAAAGTAGATGTGCCTATTATAATTAGGCACTGGAATGATGTTAGTCTAGCTACAAAAATTTTTTTGGGAGCAAGTAGAGGTAAAATACTTTACTCACATTGTTGTAGTTGATTGAAATTACTGGACTGAAAATCTAATTAATTATCTTAGTTTACAATCAACGTTTACAATTGATACTAGTCAAATGAAATTTGTCATCGAACAAGCTAGAAAGGCAATGCAAACATTTTAGTATTTCATGGGAGTGAAATGCATTAAAAAATCAAGAGGAAACATTAGTACTAAGGTCCCCGACTTGATATGGGCATTAGTTTCATAAGAATAGTAGGATGAATTTTTGCTCAATGTCTTGAGGGACAATTTCAAGTAGGAACAATGAGATGAATTAATTTTTTTATTATTGTCAATATATTTAATTTTATTGATATGATTCTATGTGTTTTGCATAGGAGTTGAGCCATAAAAAGAAAAAGTTGCATGAGAAAGATTTTTACCCTTACAAGAAGGGGCACATAGCATATACAGGAATTGAGCAACAACTAGTATGTTAATATTTATACTATATAATTTTAGCTTATTTCATGGATATATGTACTATACTAACATTCAAATTTATTTAAATTCGTAGATCAAACAAGAGGGTTCAGGGGCAAGTTTAGTTTCACATCACATACTCTCTATAGAAGGCCGAACTAATAAAGAAGGAAACATTGTTAATGAATGTGTTCAAGAGCTTGCTGACAAGTGTGTAAGTACATTAATTTAACATCTTTTTTATACTCAATCAACTAATTTAATTTTCTTACTCTATATTACACAGGCCAAGATCAAAAAAAGTGGCATACTTGATGATGATATCTTGGGCAAGGTATTGGGTAATCCCGAACACCCTAGTCGAGTTAAGGGACATGGCTTCGATGTTTTTAAAAACAAATATTCAAGTCATAGAAGAAGGCAAGGTTAATAAAGGATGTGAGTGAAAGGGCTGAGATTGCTATCCTAAAAGAAGAGCTATCTAGGCAACGAGAAATGATTGAAGCTTTGCTAGAGAACAAGGAGAGGTGGGAGGTAGAGTTTTATATTAGTCCCAACAGGAAAGATAGTTACAGTGTAATGCAGCCTATTAAAAATCTCCCTAAGATAAAATATTATTAATTTATTTCACTTATGTTTCGCTATTTCTATTTTCCATAATATTAATATAGTATATTACTTATTAATATAGGGTAAGAGCATATATGAGTTGTTGGCAAATAGCCTGAATCGTCATGTGGTTGCTATAAGTTGGGTGTTTAATTTTTTTAGGAGACATGCTACATAATATGCTACTCCCTACATCCTATGTATGTGTTGCTATTGATGTGCCAAAAGATTTAAACTATTAACTACCTATTCCTACCAAGGATGTAAGGATTGTTGGAGAGGTGATAAGTAGTTTTTTTGGATGCCAAGCTAGTCAAAGTTAAGATGCCAAGTCCAAAAAAAACTAATAAAGATGCACAGTCCAAGAAAAAGATGATACCCCAATCTAGGCTCTCTCAAAAAAGGTAGTCTCCTATACAAGCTGTGCCTGAACAAAAGCTTCAATTGCCAAGCCAACATAATAATTTACTTCAGGCAATGATTTATAAGTCTAATTAGCCACAACCCTATGCGTTGCATGGGTTGGTCAATTTAGAAGACACAAGTTTAATTAATAATAGTTTAGTTCAGATAATTATAACTATACTATATGGCACGTGGTCAGGAAGGAAATGAAGTATCGCCTATTAAAAACTATTGTATTTGGCAAAGAAAGTTTAATAAGACTATCATTCTCCATTACATAGACAATTCAAAAACAAATCTCAAAAAAAAATCATGTACTTATAGCATGGAGGTTTCAGAAGATCTCATGGGAAGACCACATTAGAAGCAGTTATCTTGGGTGGTTTATTAATGTCATGAATCAATATTCTCAACTTGTCCATGCTTCTGACTCTATAAATTGCAATATACAATTGGCCATGTGTAAAAACTAGCCTTGGTAGATAAAGACCAATATTGTACAGTGACTGGCCTTGACTTTTATTTATTGTCATTGCAAAAGAAAGGATAATTAGGAATTGTCTTCTTTGCATGTGAAAAGGCTATCTACTTTTTAAAGGAATCATATCCATTCTATGTATAAGAACCTTTTGATTCGGGCAAGAACCATTTAGTATCACTGCTTCAATTACACATTTGCCAAGCTCCATGATCTACAATCTTGTACCATTACATAATCCTAAAGCTTGATCAATGTTCCTTAGAAGCATTACAGGTGTACCAATAACTATTAATCGTGTTGAGAAACTCAATTGTATAAAGATCCTCAAATGAGTCACTATCCTGTGATGATTTGCAAACAAAGTTACAACTGAAATATTCTACCGATTCCCCATGTAAGATTCCATACATGAAATCATTTATCTTGTTAACACACTCAATAGTTGGTGTAAGTATAGTCCTGTCATTAAAGTATGTCGTGTTGGATAAATTATGCAATAATTCTAGATATGTAGATGAGACAATCACAGCCAAAAGATCCTTGTATGAAGTAATCAATAACTCTAAGGGAATTTCATTATCTATAATGCCATCATCTGATTCTCCAACTTTGCCATCTCCCACTTCTAGTAGCCATTATGAGAATTTTGCTAATTTTTCATGATTAAAAGAGGATGAAGATAAGTGTTCTTTGTCAGCTTATATATCTTGCAATAACTCTATAAGTATGAGGAACTAATGGATACCTTGACTATATCTTCCCTACTACCTTTTGAAATTATAGGAAGAATTTGACAAAAATCACCTCCCATAACTACAGACTTACCCCCAAATGGTAGATCACAATGCATGATATCTTTGAGTAAGTAATCAAATGCTTCTATGTAGTGGCGACATATCATTAGAGCTTCATCCCAAATGATTAATTTCATTTGTTGCAGCAGGTGTGATAATGGGGACCTCTGGGTAATGTTACAAACTAAATCTTTATTTATGTCAATTGGGATAGCAAATCTTGAGGGTGCAGTTCTCCCTGATGGCAACAAAGTAGCTGCAATTGCACTTGATGCAACAGCTAGAACTATCTTCCCTTTAGAACGTAAAATGGTAGTCAAAGCATTTCACAAAAATGTTTTACCAGTGCCTCCATATCCATATACAAAGAAAAAGTTACCAACATGTGAAGATGTAGAGGAAATGATGCTTTAGAAGATCTCTCTTTATTCCTCAATCAATAATTATATTAGCTTTGTAGATTAATCTTGTAAAGTAACTTTGTCATAATTCAATTCTTGCATGATCAGATGATTTGCAATACCTAGAATTGGAGAACTCTCAGGCTTAGGAAGAAATAAAATAAATGCTATCTTAACTTCTAACCACTAACTAATCTATCTATTAAAGAAATAAAATAAATTTACACAATTTACTACATATTTTAACAGCATGCAAAGCATATATCAAATGAAAGTGAGTCAGTGGCTAAAGAAGGTGGAGGCACTTAGAGTGTATTGCAATTTTTTACACCAAATGATGTTTGATACTTGATATCTTAAAGAGAGCTCAACTTGGATAACATCATCTTAGACATTAGATCTGTAATGGAAATTGAGTTCAACAATTACATGATAATTTTGTTATTGATATTCTTCATTATTAGAATTTATATTGGATAAATTATTTCATGGTTAGCAATATTATAAGTTCTAATTCTAATAAAAAATAAAAGAAAAAAGCAAGGCTTTTACCATACATCAATTTCTAGTGGGCTGTGATTGAGAGCAATAGAGTGGATTTTGCATGAGAGACTCATAAGCAAAAAATAAAGAGAAATAGATTTAAAAAATGGGGATAGATAAATAGAGTGCACAATAGGGTGATGGTAAGCACAGATGCATGGTTGGTATAACATCTGTTATAATCCCAATGTAGATATATATTTATAAAAGTCAACACCAAATCACACTATTAAGTTATAGTGAAAATATAAATTGTTTTAATTTTATTATTAATTATGATCTCCTTGTGTATAGCATTGGATAGTAAAAATATGATTTAAAATAATTGTTAGCTTGTAAGTTTATAGCATTATTACCATGATTTTTTTCAAATCTAATAGGATGTAAAAAAAATATTACTAGCAATATTATCGACTAGCTTTACAAGATTTATAGGTCTAATCCTCTGGTCCTGTAAATCCCATTCAAGGTTGGTATATATGGCCAAGATCAATATGATATGCTTTCGTTTGATGTTATTGATGAAGTGCTTCAACATAATATGACCAGTCTCACTGTTCTTAGCTTCTATATATGGTAACTTTTTTCCATATATGAATAGTTAATATTTTAAATATAAACTAATCCATTTGTAATATTTATAATAGTTGATTGCATGAAAAATTTGTCATCCCTTTTCGATCTACAAATGAAGTTTGTCTTTGTTAGTCCTCATGAAGTGGGTGCACATGTTTTAAGTAAAAGCAACAAAATTTTAGAACAAGCAAAGACATTAAGTGAAAATTTCAAAACAAGGGCTTAAAAGGGAACATTATTCATAAAACCATACTGTCAAGGTAACATACTTCTCACTTATCTTAATATTTTTTTATTTTTTATTTAATCAATTAATTATAATTTTGTAACACTTGTTAATACTATTAGAGACCATTGGATGTTGATCACTGCTAAACCATTCGGCAATACTCCAAAGATATATTATCACAATTCTCTTAAAGGGCAATTAGGAAATAGACAAATTTTATTAAAATTGATTAATACGTAAGTGCATAAAATATTTTACATATTTATTTGTTTAGTTAAATTAAATACCAACATATTTTTTACTGTTTTATTAGGGCGATTGTGTTATACTGCACTAACACAAAACAATCGATTCCAAGGTCCTTTACAAATTTTGATGTGGCCTACACTTGCAATATAATAAAGGTAATTAGAATCATTTATTAAATTGAAATGTTATGTATTAATACATATTCATAAATTCTTTAATTTTTAGTGTCCAAGATAAAAGAAAAATAGCTTGGATTGTAGCTTTTGCGTCATGAGGTTCATGAAGGATATCATTATCCATAACAAGAGCATAATTCTTGAGATGGTATGTCAACAATATTCACTTTTAAATTACAAAAAATTTTAATGTATTAAAATTATTTTATGGTGGATCATTTATATATTGTAGTACTATGATGATTTTTTTATTTAAAAATTTAGGAATGAGGAAATAAATGAGATGATTGAAGAATAGTATCAATACATTTTTTAAGTGTAGACCTTATACAAAGAAGATTAATAAAACTACCTTGAAGAAGTAACTAGGATGTTTATATTTTTAATAGATAGTTTATTTTTGGAAATAGTTTACTCTATATTATTACATTTGTTTACTTGACATAGATTAGTTAAGAGATATTTATTAATTAATTTTGAAATTAAATATAATAAATTTTATTGATATTCAAATATAGAATGACCGTTTGCTGCTATTTTGATTTCTTTTTGTATGAGGTTGGTACAAATATAGCTCCCGTATTTAAAAAAAGCCATATATAATAACCTTCATTTATATGACAATATATGATGGGTAAATCATTTACCCGTCATATATTATAACTTTAAATAATCGGTAAATGATTTACCTGTCATATATTGTGACTTTAAACAAGTAAATGATTTACCCATCATTTATTATGTCATATGGCTCAGCCTTTTATAAAAATTTTATTTTAAATGATGGTTATATAACCATCATTTACTGGAAAATTTTCAACGTCAGCCACATAAATGATGCATATTAATTATCATTTATGGGCTAAAATAGCCGTCATTTATTCCTTTTTTTATAATAGTAGGTGTATGGAAGAACAGGACCTTAACAAGAATTAAAGGAAGAATATTTTTGGGAATTTGAAACTCCAATGAGTAACTGAATAGCAATCCCATTTAATTATTCATTAATAGTCTTTTACTAAAATATTTTATTTTTATGAATTATTTTAGTTTTATAAATTATGGAGCAATTATGAGCGATAATTAAATTATATTATGTGCATTTATTTTTCCTCAAGAAATATATTTCTAATATTAATGAAGGTATCTTTGTTTATTGAACTTCAAAATTTCTTGGCTACACAATTAATGTAGGATTGCACATTAGCTTTGAAGTATTAATTTGGCAAGTTTTGATATTTGAAACAATTCAATGCGAGTTTGATATTAAGAATGAAAATTTTATTTCAAAAATAATTATTTCTCTTGCATATTTGAAATGTAATTTTTAAGAGAACTTTATACAAAACACTGATTGTGAATAGTAATTCTATTAGCCCTTGGCACCTTGGTTAATAACTAGCTAGTTTGAATTTTGTGAGCCTTATTCTCACATTTGTTGTTCACAGGTATTGTACCTACATTTGATTTCATGACTTTGGGTCACATTTGTCTAGCATTACTCTCATAGACTATGTGTCCACTTTGTTTCATAGCTCAATTTATATTTGGTTATTTACTCTTGTGGACTGTATGTGTCTATATTTGTTTTCATGGCATAAGCCACATTCGGTTATTTATTCTCGTGGACTATGCATTCATATTTGTTTTCTATTCTGTTAAGTCCTCATCATTCTAAATTTAGATCAATTTATATATTTGAAATTTAGTGGTTTCAATTATCAGTGTATTATTTTGATTCATATATATATATTTATATATATATCACTCTTTTCTTACCATAGTGGAATAAAGTATTTTAGTTACTCTCATTTTTATGGTTATAATCAAGAATTATACATTTATTGAGTATATCATATTGAATTCTCATCTTTTCAACTAATTTACATAGTTATCTGAAAATTTTATTTCTGGGGATGTTATTCTTTAAAAAATTTATTTGGTCTCAGATTTGTTAGCTGACGCTGATTCTACTGCTAACCTATAAAAGGCAATATAGTTATACTAGGTAGAAATTTTATGTAGTATGGTTACCTTTTGATGTACATATTTTAAGACTCATGTATTTTAAATTTAGAAGAAAGATTAGTCGCTCTACATAGATTATTGTTAAGACCTTATTTTGATTTATATACTGTTTATTAGTTAGAAGGAGCTAAGCTCTTAACTGATACTATATTCTGTAAAAATTTATGTTTTAGAATTTTCGGAAGATCTTATTTATAGGGAAGTTCAGCTAAAATTTTTACAAAAATGTTAAAACTTTACTATGAAAAATACTATTAAAAGTTTTAGAATTTTCATATAATCTAACTATTTATTTTAAAATGGAATAAATGTTCATTTTGAGGCTTGCCAGAATGTGTGAAGTAGTTCACACCTATGTTGGCTACCCTTTATTTTTGGGGCGTGACACCTATATTGCCCTGAAAGTCAAAAATTCGCATAATGGGGAAGGAAGGGGAGATTAAAACTTACCTAATGATGATTTAAGCTTGTATTGCCTTTAATGTGCTCTTAAGATCACACCCTAACAGCCTCAAAGCTTTTTTCATCACCCTTCTTTTGTTTATTTCATCTTTCCTCTCTGAAATCAAACGAAGCTCTTTTCTAATTTATTTCTAAAATTAGCCATGCGCTACAATGCATTGTGTGTGAGCCACAACATATGGCACAGAAACTACCATATGCCTTTTGGCCACCCTCTAGAGCTCAATTGACATGTACACCATCTTAGCTCATTTTTAAGGCTATTCAAAAGTCAAGTAACTTTATAAATAACATATTTTGACTAATTTACCCTTGTTAAACACCCAAAGTTCCACTTGAAAACTTAGAATGTTGCAGTGCTATAGGGAAAGATTTGGGCTGAGATAAGAGACTTTCTCATTAAAACCTATCGTAAGAGTTTAGTGAAATGAACTTATGTTATATAAGTTGTGTCTTTACATATAAGTTTCCATAAGAGTATATAAATGCACATAAGCATTTTGATTGTGAATGTGAGCATAATTTTGTATCTTAAATCGGTGTGATGTAGATATATATGTTAATACGAGTTTGATGTTTTGGACTAGGGATTAAGTGAGTGTGTGTGTGTGTCTATGCACGTGGGTATAATGTATGTGTGATAAATATTAAATTTGGCTGTCAATGTGAATGAGAATAGAAACATGAGATTTTTGCCCAATAGTGTGTGATGGATAGTTGAGCAGCCAAATGTGTGTATATGTGTAATGTTATGTATATTAATGGTCAATCAGGTGTAAATTATCCCATTAGATGTGGGTAAGGCTCTAAAAGTACCCAATGACTTATGGTTTCTAATTAAGATGCTTAAGTGGAAGATTTTGACTTAAATGGATCAAAATGCACTTGGGTTTTTAACTTTTAAATGAGATACCAAAATTATAAGAAACTAATGTCACTGGTTAGATTTTAAAAAAAGCTTCATATAAGCGCTTGAATCATCCTAATCATAAATTGGAAGTTTACATCAGAAATTATTATTTTGATAGCAGAATTTGATGTGTGTGTGTTGTGGCACAAGTGTCAACATGCTGCGACACACGACACAGATCAAATGCTAGTGCCTTTGTACCACATATTGTAGCACATGTGGCACATACTATAAGATCTTCATTTTCTAATCCTATAATTAGTTACTAATCAAGAGTGAATTAATAATTAGTAAATGATTAAGAATTTAGATGAACATATATGGGTGGAAGAACTGCAACTCAAAGCAAACTGTATGCATGCGGTGAGAATTTTTCTCACTATACCACTCATTGTAGCACAGGCTACATGCATCACAATGCATGGCACTGAATTTAGCTAATAAATGTGTGAGTTAGCTTGGAGTTCAAAGGAAAAGAAAGAGAGGAGAAGGGATTAACTAGGGCAAGCTTTCTTAAGAGCTTGGAAAGTATTTCCAATCGATAGCTTATTAAGCAAGTCTCATACAGCCCTTACCTCGATTATAATTGAATCGGGAACATTTAAAGGGTTACCTTCTTACCCTATAGTAGTAAAAAGCTTCTCAAGAGTTAAATTAGATCTCTATGACTAGTTTGGAGTCGAATAATAGAGTTTTGAAGCTATAGACTTAATTTTGCCCTAACTTAAAGGAAATAGGGGTGGAAATGGAGTAAAGGTGAAATGGGGTTAATAGAAGTGATAGAAAGTGGTAATTAAGGTGTAATGAACTTAAATTAGTCAAGTGGAAAGGAATGGACTGCTAAATATAGCTTTAAGCAACAATTAAATATTTTTGGTCAATTGGAATAATTGATTAATAGTGCTTATTGTGTGTAGATTAGCCTATCTCGAGTGTAGAGTAAGAAAGGAAGCTTGTACCAAATCTTTAGTGATTGTAGAAGTCCACGGGTAACCTTTCTTGTGACAGAAGAGTTGAAGTAACTGAATAATTTTCTCTAATTGATTATCTACCGTAACTATTTGAAAGTATTATAAATAATGCATAAAACTATTTTAAACTAAGCATTTTTTTGGCATTGCATGGTTGTTACATGAAAATGGATTGTTACCAAACAAACAAGTGGAAACATTGTGATTATATACTTTATATATATGTATGCATGCATGCATGTATGTATGTATGTACATATGTATGCATGGTTGTGAATGCAAACCCACGATTGGTACGAAAGCATGATCATAGGGGGTAGGAGTTCACCCATGAGGAGATATAGTAAAAGTCTATATGACATATTCGCTATAGTACCCGATGGGGTATGGTGTTAGAGAATTGTATGTCTTTAGTACCCATTGAGCTATAGTGTTGGAGACTATCTCTTTAGTGCCCATTAATGTGCGGTGTTGGAGATTTGTGCCTTCAGCATTTGTAATGCAGTGTTAGAGCCAACGACAACCCTTTGTGTGTAATGGGAAAACCATAGTCTGAAAGTGAGATAGAACACCTTTAACTAGGTGATTCTACCACTAAATGTGAGCTCAGAGCCAATGAGAGTATATATTGGTCTAAAGTGAGCTTATAGTTTTAAGTCAGGGTGATTTAGAGGTCTGGACAATGAGAAAATTGTTCATGAAAGTGGTGATTAGTGATGAAAAATGATGTTGATGAAATGAATCCTATGTTATTATTTATGTTATATATATATATATATATATTATGTTATATTTGCTTATAGTTACATGTGATAATTGGTAGTAGAGAGTTATTTTGTTACTGAGATTATTATCTCACCCTGTGGTTATATTTTTATAAGTTAGAGTAGTAATCAAGGCAAGGGTAAAGATTCACAACTAGCTTAGTGTTGATAAAGTTGTGTATCTTAGAGTTTTATATAATGAACTCAAACTAGTATGAATGTTATAGATACAAGTTGCTATAGGATTTGCATGCATTTGAATGGTTATAAGTTGTGAAATGTTAAAATTGTTGAAAATGATAGTAATTGTGTAAATCTTAGCCCTTATATGTAAATACGTGGTGAAATAAGTAATGCGGGCTAAGATTTAGTGAACATGCTGTGAATGTAGAAACATGTAGATTTATAGTAAAGTAGTGGTATTTATGGCCAAGAATGCGCTATTACATTTAGTAGTGAAAATTTCTTCAATATGATATTGGGCTATTAAATAGCCAAATTATAATTTATTTGTGTATATGATATAAACTATGGTCAATCAAGTGTATAATGTCCTCTTGGACTTAATTCTAGGCCCAGAATGGTCGAATGAGATAATGTGATTGATTTAAATACTTGGGTGTGCTAAATTTTTTTAAAAAGTAACTCTTTACACCTGAATGTTCACATTTTAATCGGACCGTTGGATCATGTTCAAATTATCTCATTAGTTAGCTTATGAACTAAGATTTCTACGTGCATTTGAATCACTCCAATCAGACATTATATGTGGAAATGGCGCACCTGAAAGTTTACCCCGTGAACTGTCATATGACAACAGCAAAAACTTGCATGTGCACTGCAACACATTGTGCATCATGTTGTAGTGCATGGTACAAAGAATGGCTACTCGTGGCTTTATGCCACATGTCACAGTATATGTGGTGCACACTACGTTGCATGGCTTAGTTTCTGACTTTATTTCTTTATTTTAAAGGCATGAATTAAATGTGATGAATGCAAACTTTAATCTTCCACTATACAATGATGATTGTGTATTGGATTTCAAATGATTTTAATGATTTGCAAAACAAGTCTTGAGTCCCAAGCTTTTCAAACAAAGTTTTTGAATACCAAATTGGTTTGAGGGTGTGGTAATTAAGTTAACCCCTCCTAATATTAGGCAGATATTGAGAGAGGTTACACATGCTATGGCATATGGCTCATATTTTGCTTAAAGTATATTGCTCCAATTCAGTTTCTCTTAAGGTTTCCATACACCCGATTCGAGTGCTTCTATTGTGTACAGTTTTATAACTTGAACATCTTTATAAATGGTTTTCAAATGTTTTAAGTTAGGATCCTAACCCTTCAAAAAGACTTTAAATTGTTTGTTAGACTGGGTGGAAGGTTGAATGATAATGTCAAGAAGGGCATTACACATAGTGCATGAAGTACATGATACAGTATGTGGTAAAGTGAGGAAAATCTCACTGTTACTTATATTGAACCTTGGTTTTGATAATTATAAAATTTAGAAAAGTAGTTGTTTTACAAAAAACTATAGATTGGAAAAATTAAGGAAACAAGGACTATATGTTTAATTTCTTAATTCTTGTGTTAATATCAATTCATGTCTATCTTAGAAATAATTATTTAAATTTTTTCTGTCCTTGAATGACTTCAGTTTAAATTAATTTAGAATTAAAATTTTGTGTTGGACATGTTCTTAGAGTTACGGATATATGATGTTTATATGTCATTTGTCTACCCAAAGGTTTCACTTCTACCTAACTATCTCAACCTTTTTGATCTTAGCATTCCTACCAATATGTAAGAATTCTACCCAAATATCACTCTTGTTTCTTAAACTTAAAAATCCAATCGATATAGCTGAGTTCTACCCAAATGTGTAACTTCTACCCAAAGGTCTATTGGAAATTATGCCCTAAGGCCAATCATTGTACTATGCACATTCTCATTTAATGAATTTCTCTTTTATTATGATATCAATAACATGTTCAATATGATAACTGTATCATTGGATAAACTATAATGATTGTTCTAAATGTCCCTAGTCGGTCATCTATGAGGGATCATAGATGAAACAAGACTAGTATGACTTTGATTAATTATAAAGATACAAATCAAAGTCATAGATACTTAAAAGAGTACAAGGTGCTGGACCGACCCACTATGAAAAAGTTGTATGGTACAAGTCATAAGCTTATCTCATATATAACTATATAACTAAGCCCTTTGATCTGAGACCATCATAGATTCCTACATGATGACCATTGAACTTTGACCTAATCAAAAGTCACCTTTGACCAGGTGATCATAAAGGTTGTGATTAAGTTTAGTGATATTCATGCAGAGGAATATGAGTGGTCAAGATGGAATTTGTCCCTCATATTAAGTGAGAGATATTACTGGGCCCTTTAATGAGTAAGACTGAGAAAATGTATGGTCATACTATAATAGAAAGGATTTTTTCATTGTTACTGTCAGTCCACTCAGAGATCGAGAAAGTAACAATCAGGTAAAGGAGAATGACAATTCTATGTCTCATACTTGACCAAAATATCGCATGACAAAAGGGATGTGATACTGTTGTATGATAGGTTACATTGGATTATCAATCCCTATATGAATTAGGTAGTTGCAATGTCTTACTAGAGGCCACTTGTAACTTGTGAGCTAATAGCATAATTACCCTACTGCCAATTTCATATGAGCCTACAAGGTCGCATACAAAAATATCCCAACTCGAGCTATAATGTCCAAGTTCATTAAATCTAGAATATGTCTAGATTCAATAAATCTAATATAGAGTGAACGAATTTTATATATATATATATATTTGAATATTTATTTGATAAATATTTATATATATATATATATGTATATTTATATGAAATATAAAATTCAAAATATAATTATATATATATTCAAAAAATATATATATATATTCATATGTGTGTGTGTATATCAAATATATATATATATATATATGATATATTTATATGAAATATAAAAATATATATATATATATATAATAATATATATATTCGAAATATGTACGTATATATATAATATAATATGTATATGTGATATATATTATATTATATTATATTATATTATGTTAGTTTTAAATTAAATTTTATATAATAGATTAAATTTAACAACTTACATGAAATGAGAGAATATTATGTTAATTTTATAATTTAAATTTATAAGATAAATTCGAATTAAATATGATATCATGAATTAAATTTATGAGATAAATTTAATTAAATTTTCGTAAGCATTTAAGTAGAAGATGAAAACTCTGATCCATAGACTATATATAGATAGGGACATCCTTTATGAAGGATGAGAGAATTAGACAAGTTCTGACCCAAAAAAACACTTCGAGGGCCATGAAATGCTATATAGAAAGGAAAACTAACATTCAAAGAAGAACAGATGCTGGGAATACTAGTACGCTGTTCGAGTTAGAGAGCTATTCGTGTGGATACTAGTAGAGGGAGCATATCTATGAAGTTAGCTCTCGAGATCCAAACTCTTAAAGAGAACGTGTGCCAAGTTCAAAGAATTAGAAGGTAACCCTTCTATCTACCTTGACTTAAACGAGTTCATTTGATCCCTATCAGAATAGGGATTTTAAAATTTTAATTTTTCACTTGCCTCCCTATCCAACAGTGGTACTGGAGCTAGGTTGAATTTTCATTTAAGTTAGGTTTTGGTTGATTATGTTCTTAAATCTTCATGTGATGAACTTCTTTAAATAAATGTTGCTTTAAGATTTTTAAAATTTATATGTGATATTTTTGAAATCTATATATGTTTTTCATGTGATGTTTTCAAAACATATACATATATATAAACTTATTTTATATATAGTTGAATTTATATGAATTTAAATAAATTAATATGATTAATATTTAGCTACGTGATGTGCGTTCTCAATATGATTAATGTTCGTCCATATGATATGCGTTCTCAATGTCATTATTGTTTGTCTACGTCCTCATATAGTTTAGGTTGGATTATCAATATGATTGATGAATCCAAAGGGTCTAAGGCAGCAACTCATTCAAATAGCGAGACCATTGTGGCTAACTTTGTGTAGCGCAACCTAATTCACAATTTATAGCCTTTAATTATATATGAATTGTTTATTTGTTATGTTTTCCTTGCCTTGAAGTTGTTTGGATATGGTGACACATATGGCTCTAGTTTTACAAGGGTTGTAAATTTTAAATACGGCCTGCATGTCATGCCTCTCTCTATAAACTCTAAATGTACATTCTCTTCTCATCTCAATCCTCTCGTATGTATAAATGAGGTTTCTTGATGTAATTTATCTTCTTAAAGAGGTCTTGTCATTGGCTTGGGATGGACATAGGTTAGTTGAGCCATATTGTGTTATATTTAATTATGTTTTGATTAGATCATAATATGCATGATTTTGTATGAGATACAACTGCTTTCACTTTACATGGTTATTAAATTAATAAATCAAACCCTCTAATTAAAATCTTAAGTTATAATGCCATCAATTAATGAAAACTTGTCAAAACCTAGATCACTCAAATGTAAGATCCACCAAAGTGGATACATTTGGGTTATCTTGGTGAGACAAGCATGAGTAATGGTGCTACTCACAAAGATTCATTATTGTTTGACTTAATTGAGATTATCAAAATAGTTTTGTATCTTAAGGAATTAGATGGGATTGAACATGCCGGATCATATGATGATTGAATCTCATAAAGATCTAAAAGTTACATGTGATGTAATTGGTAAATGAGTTACCTACCTAAATAACTTAATTTTAAGCATCCTGCCAAAGCAGACTTAAATGTAAGTGAAATATAAGTATTAGCCCACTAATCAAATTTATGGGTTGTTAGTTTTAATGGGAGATATAAAATTAACTTTATGTATTTTATTGTAGAATCATGTCGACTAGTAATACTGCTACACTATCGTTGCGATTAGTCCTTGAGAAGGACAAACTCAATAAGATAAACTTTTTTGATTGGTTCAAGAACTTGAGAGTTGTTCTCAAGCAAGAAAGAAAGGCTTATGTTCTGGATGAACCCATTCTTGAGGAGCCTACAGCCAATACTCTAAGAGCTCAAAGGGATGCTTACACAAAACATGCTAATGACTCGATGGATGTAGGATGCCTAATGTTAGCTACCATGATTCTCGAACTTTAAAGAGATTTGGAACACATGAAAGCTTATGAGATGATTGAATATCTCAAGGAAATGTTTCAACAACAGGCAAGGCAAGAGAGGTATGAGACCACAAAGGCCTTACACTCTTGCAAGATGGCTGAGGATGCATCAATTAGCACTCATGTTTTAAAGATGAAGAGCTATATTGATCACCTTGAGAGGCTCAGATTTCCCTTAGGCTAGGAGTTAGCTACAGATTTGATCTTAAACTCACTCCTCGAAAGTTATGACCAATTTGTTATGAACTATAGCATGAATGACATGGAGAAATCTATTTCTGAACTACATAGGATGCTTAAAACTGTTGAGCAAAACATTAAGAAAAAGCCTAGCACTGTTTTGATAGTTCAGAAAGGAAAGGGTATAAAAAAGAAAGGCAAGGGTAAGGGTAAGGGAAATGTTAAAGGCTCAGATGGTAAGACCAAAGAGTCAAACAAGCCCAAAACTAAGCCTCTAGCTAAGAAGGCAAAGCCTCCAAAGGAAGGAGTTTGCTTCTTTTGCAATGAACCGGGTCATTGGAAGAGAAACTACAAGCTTTACCAAGAAGATCTGAAAAGGAAGAAAGATAGCGGGCCTACTCCTTTAAGTATTTATGTTATAGACATTCACCTTTCTACTTCTTTTGTATGGTTACTAGATACTGCATATGGTTCTCACATTTGTACAAATGTGTAGGGTCTCAGAAACAATAGAAAGTTGATGAAGGGTAAAGTAGACCTATAAGTTGGAAATAGAGTAAGAGTTACTACTTTAGTCGTAGGCACTTATGAATTACTTTTGCCTAGTAGGCTTTTGTTAGTATTGAACAATTGCTATTATATTCCTGCTTTGAGTAGTAACATTATTTCTCTTTCTTATTTGGATAAGGAAGGTTTTACTTCCATCACTGAGAATGGTAAATATTCTATCTATTGAAATGACATTTTTTATGCTAATAGTGATTTTCATTTTGGTTATTATCTTTTAAATCTGAAACATCCTAGTAAGAAAACATATATAATGTAACTATCAAAAAGATCAAATTAAACAATTTGAATCCAACCTACCTATGACATTGTCGTCTTGGCCATCTAAATGAGAAACACATTTCTAAGCTCAATTAAGATGGACTTCTTAACTCGTTTAATTTTGAATCTTATGACATTTGTGAATCTTATTTATTAGGAAAGATGACAAAAGCACCTTTTACGGGGCATAAAGATAGGTCCAATAACTTATTGGGACTTATACATATAGACTTATGTGGGCCAATGAGTACAACTACCAGAGGGGGTTATCTATACTTCATTACCTTATTGATGACTACAATAGATATGGATACATCTACCTAATGGAACAAAAATTTGAATCTTTCAAAATGTTTAAAATATTTCAAAAATGAAGTACAAAATCAACTTGGTAAGACTATTAAAACTCATCAATCTGAACGAGGAGGTGAATATTTAAGCCAAAAATTCATTGATCGTCTTAGGAGTTGTAGGATAATCTCATAATTAACTCCTCTAGTAACATCACATAGAATGGTGTTTTTAAGTGGAAAAATTGGACACTATTAGATATGGTTCGATCTATGATGAGTCAAGTAGATCTTCTACCATCCTTTTGGGGCCATATACTAGAAACAGTTACATTCACACTGAACTGTATTCCATCTAAGGCAATTGAGAAGACACCATATGAGATATGGACTGACAAGAAACCTACTTGTCTTTTCTCAAGATTTGGGAAAGTGAGATTTATGTTAAGAAACAAGCTTCAAACAAGTTAGCATCCAAATCCATAAAATGCTTTTTTGTGGGGTATCCTAAAGAAATAAAGGGATACTATGTCTACAATGCCACTAATAATAAAATGTCTGTAATTCAAAATGGTATCTTTCTAAAAAGAGAATTTATCTCTAAAAGAACCAGTGGGAGCAAGATACATCTTGGAGAAATTTGAGAACCACAAAATAGCACAAAATCACAGATGGAAAATTGAGAAGACTCACAAGAAGTAAATGAGCCTACTTAAATAACATAAGGCCAACGAAGGTCTAATAGGACACAGCATCATCCTTAAAGATATAGATTTTTGATTAATGAATGTTTGATGTGTTGCTCATTGAATACAATGAACAAACTGCCTACCAAGAAGCCATAGTAGGATCAAATTATGAGAAATAGCTAAAGGTCATGAAGTCTGAAATGCAATCCATGTAGGATAATAAGGTATGGACCTTAGTTGATATACCTGAAGGAATAAAAACCATTGGGTGCAAGTGAGTTTTTAAAGAGAAAACTGACATAGATGGCAAAATAAATGTTTTTAAGGGATGATTAGTTGGAAAAAGATTCACCTTAATTCATGGTGTAGACTATGATGAAACCTTTTCACCAGTCACAATGACCAAATCAATCAGAATTCTCCTTACTATTGTAGCATATTATGACTATGAAATATGGCAGATGAATGTTAAAATAGCATTCCTTAATAGACGTCTACTTGAGGAAGTATACATGACACAACCTGAAGGTTTTGTGTGTCCAAAAGACTCTAGAAAGGTATGCAAGCTTTAAAGATCCGTTTATGGATTAAAGCAAGCATCTCAGAGCTGGAATCAACATTTTGATAAAGTAATCAAAGAGTTTTGATTCACTCAAAACATTAATGAACCTTGTATTTATAAAAGGGTTAATGGTAGCATAGTTATATTTCTAGTGCTATACATAGATGATATCCTACTCATTGGGAATGACATTCCTACCTTGCAAAATGTAAGTCTTGGTAAAGCCAATTACATCATTAGGATTAAGATCTATAAAAAAGCTAATAGAACTAAGTCAGATCATATATATAGACAAGATATTGTATAGGTTCAGTATACAGGATTCAAAGAGGGGTTTCATCCCTATGTTTCATGGCATTCATCTCAGTAAAGACTAGTATCCTCGTACAAAAAATCAGTGAGATTGCATGAATAAGGTTTCATATGCCTCGGTAATTGGATCTATTATGTATGCCATGCTATGTACTCAATCGGATGTTTCATTTGCCTTAAGTATGACCAGCAGATACCAAGTAGATCTAGGAGAGGATCATTGAAATTCTATCTAGAATATCCTAAAGTACTTAAGAAGGACTAAGGATTTATTCTTGGTATATGGCAGATTAAATGACGAGCTAGTTGTAATAGCTTACATAGATGCAAGCTTCCAAATTGACCAGGATAACCTTAAATCATAATTAGGATATGTGTTTACCTTAAATGGTGGGGCAGTGAGCTGGAGGAGCTCAAAGTAAAGGACAACAGCTGATTCTGCAACAAAAGCTGAGTATATAGCAGCATCAAATGCAGCTAAGGAAGCTGTTTGGATCAAAAAGTTCATTACTGAACTAGGAGTAGTGCCTAGCATCTCAAATCTAATAAACTTGTTTTATGACAATAGCAGTGCAATTACACAGAGCAAGGAGCCAAGGTCATACCAAAAGACTAAGAATATACTTAGGCGTTTTCACCTTATCAGAGAAATTAATGATAGAGGTGATATAAAAATATGCAAAATAGCAGGGGAAGATAATGTTGCTAATCCTCTTATAAAGCTTCTTGCACAAGCAAAGTGTGAGCATCATGTCAAGACAATGGGAATTAGATAAATTAATGATTGTACCTAGTATAAGTGGGAGGATGTTAGAAATTGTGCCCTAAGGCTAATCATCATACTACACACATTGTTATTTAATGAATTTTTCTTTTATTATCATATCAATTACATGTTCAATATGATAACCGTATCCTTGGACAAACTATAATGATTGTCCTAAATGTCCCTAGTCGATCATCTATGAGGGATCATAGAGAAAACAAGGCTAGTATGACTTTGAATAATTATAGAAATACAAATCAAAGTCATAGGAACTTGAAAGAGTACAAGGTGTTAGATTGACCTACTATGAGAAAGCTGCATGGTACAAGTCATAAGCTTATCTCATATATAACTATATCACTAAGCCCTTTGACCTGAGATGATCATGGATTCCTACATGATGACCACTGAACTTTGACCTAGCGAAAAGTCACCTTTGATTGGATGATTATAAAGGCTATGATTGAGTTTAATTATATTCATGCAGAGGAATATGAGTGGTCAAGATAGAATTTGTCCCTCACATTAAGTGAGAGATATTACTGGGCCCTTCGATAAGTAAGGCTGAGAAAATATATGGCCATACTATAATAGAAAAGGTTTTTTCATTGCTATTGTCAGTCTATTCAGCAATCGAGAAAGTAATGATCAGGTAAAGGAGAATGATAATTTCATGTCTCATACTTGACCAAAATATCACGTGACAAAAGGGATGTAATACAGTTACATGATAGGTTACATCGGATCATCGATCCCCATGTGATACAGTTGCAATGTCTTGCTATGAGCCACTTGTAACTTATGGGCTTATACATATATCATATATATATATATATTTGAAATATATATGTATATATATATTTGTATATATGATATATATTATGTTATATTATGTTATGTTATGTTATGTTAGTTTTAAATTAAATTTTATATGATAGATTAAATTAATAACTAACATGATATAAGAGTCAGTTTTATAATTTAAATTTATAAGATAAATTCAAATTAGATATGATATCATGGATTAAATTTATGAGATAAATTTAATTAAATTTTTGTGGGCTTTAAATAGAAGACAAAAACCCTAATCCATATACTATATATAGATTGGAACATTCTTTATGAAGGATGAGAGTTAGTAAAGTTTGGACGGTAAAAACACTTTGAGAGTCACGAAACACCCTATGGAAAGGAAAACTATTGTTCAAAGAAGAACATACGCTGGGAGTGCTAGCACGTTATTTGAGTTAGAGAGCTATTTGTGTGAATACCGATAGAGGGAGCAGATCTATATTGTCAGTTCTTGAGATCCAAACTCTTAAAGAGAATGTGCGCCAAGTTGAAAGAATTAAAAGGTAACTCTTCTATCCACCTTAATTTAAACAAGTTCATTTAGTCCATATTAGGATAGGGACTTTAAAATTTTAATCTTTCACTGTACCTCCCTATCTAACAAGGTCTTCCTTGCTCAAGTTTTATAACATTCCTACTAGTATGATGGGAACCTACCTGAATGTCTCATTCCTACCCTAATGTCCCTTGTGCTATCAATATATGGCTTCAAAATTCATCATCTTTTACGCAAACTATTCCGATATATCTCTCTTCTACCAGTATGTTACGTTTCTCTATCTTCCATAAAATATTCATATCCATACTAGTCTATCCCATTTCCTATCAGTATATATTTGAAGATTTCCCCCTTTTTTTCTCCTGAACAAAGCATTTTGAAACTCTTCTATTTGCTATCATATGTGATCTCAAATACTATATTCACTTTCTTATCATTCTAGAATCCTTTAATTATAACCTAAGGAAAGATCAAAACTCTTATTCTTAATCAATCCTTTCTACCTATATGTCTTTATTGTACCAGTATCTTTTTTTAACTGTTTGTCAGGGCATTTAATGCATATAGCTATTACTTTCCTTAAGGCACCAATAACATGCAAGCCCACCAGAACAGCACTATTTCATTGCCTTAAACGATGAAAAACTTTAAAGAAATCAAGATGATGTTCTCAACAGAAGACATATGAGTTTAATAGATATATTTCCAGAATCAATTGTAAATTGAACTCATTTATAAAGAGGAAAGTGATGCAAAATTAATTAAGTCAACTATATGCATTCATTCTCTAACTACTTTTTGTTAGTACATTTGATATTTTGAGTGCTTCATTGATTGTATATCCACTCTAAAAGAGAGAGTTATTCACTAGTGTAGAATTTGAATTTTACATGGGCCTTTTAACATTAGTTAACGTGCACCCACTATTAAAAGCAAAGGTGGTGGCATTTTTATAATTTTCAACAACTTTTAATAGCGAGTGAAGTAAACTCACTATCGAAACTTTACTTTCAATAGCATGTTCCTTATACCCGCTATTGAAAATATGCATTTAAAAATAAAAAATAAAATCATTTAACCTTCAACAGTAGGTAGAAACCAACCACTATTGAAAGTGACCTTTCAATATCGGGTAGAGGAAACCCGCTGTTGAAAGGTCATTAAAAAAATTTAAAAACAAACACTTTCAAGAGCAGGTGCCTTACACCTGCTGCTAAAAAATTGAAAAAAAAAAATAAAAGAACACTTTCAATAGCGGCTGCACCCACTGTTGAAAGCTAAAAAAAACAACGCTTTCAACAGTGAGTGCATCCAACCTAATGTTGAAAGCTCATTAAAGAAAAAATTTAAAAAAAAAACACTTTCAATCACAGGTACAGTGCACTTACTGTTGAAAGCTTGTTAAAAAAAATAAAAATACTTTCAATAGCAGGTAGAGTACCACCCGATGTTGAAAAGTTTTCAAATATTTTTCCTCTAAACATGCCCCCCCACTCCCCCTCTTAATTATTCATCTTCTTCCTTCTTCACTAGGTACACCTCTTCTTTCCCCCTGGCCCCCTTCGCCCACTTCCTTTGGTGCCAACCCCCCATCACCCTCCTCGTAGCCCCCCCGATCACCCTTTATTGCCTCCTGTTGATCCCCCCTCCTCTCAGCCCCCCGTCATCCCCCCTACTCGATCCCCCCTCTATTCGACCCTTCTCATTACCCCCTCTCGCCCCCTACTCGATCCTCCTCCTCTCAGCCCCCTACCTTATCACCCCCTCCTTTCGGGCTCCCCTGTTGCCTTCCACCAAGACCCCCTCCCCCTCACCCGTTGCCCCCTTTCTCTCGACCCCCCTGTTGCCCCCCCATTTGATCCCCCTCCTCTCAGCCCCCTATCTCATTATACCTTCCTTTCGGCCCCTTGTCGCCCCCCACTAAGACCCCCTCCCCCTCACCCGTTGCCCCTTCCTCTCAACCTCCCCTCACCCCCTCACCTCCCGCCCCACCTATCACCCCCTCCTTTCAGCCCCCCATCCCCTCCTTCTCTCGACCCCTACCCCCATCGCCCCCTCTCCCTCGACCCCTACCCCTACTCCCTTCTCCTCACCTTCTCAGCCTCCACACCCCTCCCCCTCCTCAGTGGTCTCATCCACCCTCCTCCATTGTTCCATCACTCGATTAATTTAGGTATTTTTTTAATTATTATTTAGTTACAATTTTATTTTTAATTATTGTTTAAATAATTATTATTGAATTACTTTTATTATTATTTTTATGTAGAATTGTTATTGTTGGATATCTAATGTTTAGGAAAAGTATTCCAAAATTTTATTGATATTAATTGTTTCTAGAAATGCTATTAATGGCTTCATAAGGCCTTAAGTGTTGCATGTGATTATTTATTTTGTGTAAAATTATAAATTTTCTCTTGTAAAATTTTTAGGAGGTCTAATTTTTAAGGGAGACTTTGCCAAAAAAATTTTAAATCTAATATTTTCCCTAAATTAGTTAAAATCATAGATTAATTAGGAATTTATATTTTTTGAAATAGTTTGAAGATGATAACATGCACATTAGTTTTATTGTCCTCTAGGTAGTAACATATGGATCATAGTTGGATAAATGCTAAACAAACAAGTGATGTATATGACAATGGTGTGAAGGAGTTTTTGGAATTTGCTAAGAAAAATGTTGTTAATAATAGTGAAAAGTTCTATTGTCCTTGTGTAAATTGTTTGAATGAAAGGAGACTCAGTGTTGTTAAAATAAGAGAATATTTGATTTATGATAGGATTTTAAAGAATTATACGGTATGGATTTGGCATGGTGAATGATTAGAAAACTGTAATGGTATATCTCAATATGTGGAAGTTGGTAATGATCTTGGTGATGAAGTAGATATAGAAGAAGATTAGTTAAAGGACATGATCCCTAATGTTGGGGAAGAGGCCTTTGAACAAGCGCATATGTATGATAACTTGTGCTCTAATGCAGAGAAGCCTTTATATCTAGGGTGTACTAATTTTAGTTTGCTGTCTGGGGTGTTAAAATTATTTATGTTGAAGGCAAGAGCTGGGTGGAGTGATTAGAGTTATACATGGTTGCTAGAGTTACTTAGAATAATGCTTGCAAAAGGAAATGTACTACCAAATTATTATTATGATGCTAAGAAGATCTTGTGTCTAATGGGTATTAATTTTAAAAAGATACAAGCATGTCCTAATGATTGTCTGCTGTATAGAGAAGAGCTTAAAGGGGAGGAGAAGTGTCTAAAATATGAAGCAACACAGTACAAAGAGAAGGGGGCTCCTATAAAGGTCTTGTGGTATCTTCTGATTATATCAAGGTTCAAGCACTTGTTTGCAAATACTAATAATGCGAAGAACTTAAGGTGGCATGCAGATGAGAGGATTTTCAATGGAAAATTTTAACATCCAGTCAATTCTCCTCAATAGAAGAAAATTGATCAATTGTTTCCTAAATTTGGCAATGAACTAATGAACTTGAGACTTAGACTTTCTATTAATGGAATAAATCCTTATAGTAGCCTCAGTAGTATACATAGCTCATGGCCTATTCTTTTAGTTATTTATAACCTATCCCCTCAGCTATGCATGAAATGAAAGTATATCTTATTGTCCATGTTAATTTCAAGACCAAAACAACTTGGAAATGACATTGATACTTACTTAAGACTTTTGATTGAAGATTTGAAAGAGCTATGGGAGGTAGGTGTGGATGTATTTGATGCAAATCAAAAAGAAAATTTCAAGTTACATGTTATGATCTTTTGCACTGTAAACAACTTTCCTATGTATGGGAATTTGTCTAGATATAGTGTCAAGGGTCACAAAGTATGTCTACTTGATGAAGGCACATGCTACCATCAATTCAACATGGAAGAAAAATAGTCTACCTTAGCCATCGTAGATTTCTTGCACGAGATCACCATTATCGTAAATTAAAAAAAAGCTTTTCATGGCCACCAAGAGCACCTTCATGGTCCGAATGCTTTAACTGGGAAGCAAATCTATGAATGAGTGAAAGACATCAATGTTATTCTAAATAAGACTCAAAAGAATATAAGTGTCAAAAATATATGGAAAAAAAGGCATATCTTCTTTAATCTTCCATATTAGTGCTTTCTTGAAGTGAGGATTATATTGATGTTATAAATGTGGAAAAAAAAACATGTGTAATAGTATTATTGGAACACTATTAAACATGCCAGGAAAGACAAATGATAGTATGAATACAAGATTAGATTTAAAAGAAATGGGAATACAAGAGGACTTACACTCGAGATCAAAAGGTAAAAGGACTTACTGTCCCCCGGCTTCTCATACATTATCCAAGGTGGAGAAAATAAGTTTTTGTGAGTGCTTACATGGGATCAAAGTGCTATCAAGATATTCTTCAAATATTAATTAGCTTGTGTTGATGAAAGAGTTAAAATTGGTAGGCTAAAGGCTCATGATTGTCATGTCTTGATGCAATAATTATTACCAATGGCCATTCGAGATATATTGAAAGATGATTTAAGGAACACAATAACTAGGCTTTGTTTTTTTTTAATGCAATATGCAGTAAAGATATTGATCCCCTCAAATTAGATGAGTTAGAACAAGAAGCTTCTATTATATTATGTCAACTTGAGATGCACTTTCCTCCTTCATTTTTGACATTATGATATACTTAATAGTTCATTTAGTGAGAGAGGTTAAAATATATGGCCCTGTCTACTTATGATGGATGTACCCAGTTGAGAGATATATGAAAATATTAAAAGGGTATGTGAAGAATCCTTATCACCTTAAAGCACCTATTGTTCAAAAATATATTGCTGAAGAATCTATGGAATTTTGTTCTGATTATTTGTCTAATACAGAACCAATTAGGCTTCCTAAATCTTGTCAAGAGAGGAGGCAATTAGGTCAAGAAACACGTGAGGTATCAGTAAAGAGCATGAATCATGATGAAGTACAAGAAGTATATTTATACATCTTGAATAATATTGACAAAGTTCAAAGTTACATAGATACCCATAAAGAACTTCTAAGGGTAGAATGCAATCGGCTAAGAATGACTGAATAGAGGTTCTTGAAAGAGCATAATAGAACTTTTGCATATTGGTTCAAACAATAAGTCTTAAATGAGGATAATGTTTCTAATACAATTAAATGGTTAGCAGAGGGTCCTAATGTGGATGTGATATGCTGGAATGCATATGATATTAATGGGTATTTATTTTATACAAGGTCTTTTGATGAGAAGAGTACTGTACAAAATATTGGAGTTATGATAGTAGCTGAAGCTATGCACTTCTCAAGTGAAAAAGATAAGAATCTAAAAATGGCATCCATACCTTATTTTGGAATTATTGAAGAGATTTGGGAGGTTGACTATACTAAATTTAGAGTGCTTATTTTCAAATACAAGTGGGTTAACATTAATGGTGTCTAAGATGATAAGTTAAGATTTACATTGGTTGATGTTAGAAGACTAACTTATAGGGAAAAGCCATTTATTATGGCAGACTAAGCAAAACAAGTTTTCTATGTTACCGATTCAGTAGATAAAAGTTGATCAATAGCTCTTAAAGGAAAAAGAGTAATTGATAGTGATGATGAGAATGGAATATGCTTCGATATCTCTAAAACTCCTACCTTCTCATCAGGACTACCTAATTTGAATGTAGATGACATAGATGATAAACATGCCGCTCGAAATGATCATCATTACGGTATATGAAAGAATATCTCTATATGAATTTAATTTTTAAATTAATGTTAGTTTTCTAATTTAGAATTATGCTTTATTTATAATTCTTTGTGTTTTATTTTTAGGAACATGGAGAAAAATTAGAGTGGACCCACAAATGGTGTTCCAAGCCAGTCATCTATAAAGGTTATTCAGAGCTAGCCGACTACAAAGGTTACTCATAGCTAGCTAACTGTAAAGGTTGCTCAGAGCGTTGACAGTGATCCTAATTAGAGCCAGTCAATGAGGAGGGGTAGGCAAGGAACACAATTGAGAGAGTTGATCTTGAGTAAGACCACTGGCTGCAGGTTACCAATTTAATTCAACCAGCAGTGGAAACCACGAGGGCTAAATAGGGCCAAGTTTGTCAGCTACCTTAGACTCCTATTATAAAATAAGCCCAGTATCTTGCATGAAGATTAGCTTGATATGCCAGAACATGTGAAGGAACAAATTTGGGAAAGCATTCAAGTATATCATTATAAAGTTATAAACATTTGTAATTATTATATGTAAAATACTAACTATTATTAATTGCATCTCACCTACAATGTTCTGAATGATGAAGCATGTCGAAGACAGTTGATAAAATATTGTGGGGAATGTTGGAAAGGTTTCAAGACTGACCTTGCAAGGAAATTTGTCCATTTCAAGTTGAAAGAAAGTCAGCCTCGTTCTAATCCTCTCAAGACATATCAGTTTCTAGATAAATAAACTTGATAGGAATTCTACAAGATTTGGACTTCTGAAAAAGCTATGGTTAGCTAATTTCTAATTGATTTAATTGTAGTAATTTAATTAAACTGATTATATTAATTTGTTAATTTTTTATTAACAGGAAAAACAAGCAAAAGGTAAAGAAATTGCTCGGAGAAATGAATGCCTCCACACGATGTCTCGTAGGGGTTATGATCGCGTTAACGATATTTTGATGGTTGAGAAGTTGAAGAAGAGAGAAGAAGCTAAATCCAAACCTTCTATTCTCTTATCCCCACCATCGCCTATCTCTCATGAAGATAAATGGAGATATAGTCATCAATACAAGAAGGAAGGGTATACAAGGAGAAGGCACGCGAGGTTGCCGAAAGAATTGTAAGTAATATTTAATTCTTTAATTTTTTTTATTTGATTACTAATATAGAATGTTATGATATTTGATTTGTTTGTTATAGGAGGCTCTTGAGGAACAATAATCTCAAGGATCCTTCATTCCTGAGGGTAGAAATGACATTTTGGTGGTTGCCATTGGCAAGCCAGAGAATCCGGGAAGTGTTAGAGGTGTTGGATTTGGCATGGGAATAAAGATTACTTTGGAGCATGTGCACACCCTAGCAGATCGAGTGTTATTACGAGAGAAGAGTAGGAAAATGTAATAACAAATGTAAGGCAACAAACATGAAAGGAGACTGAAGCTTCATTTGAAGCTCGCTTAGAAGCTCAACTTGTAAAAATGAAAGAGGAGATGATAACCTTTCTGTCCTCACGACAAGAGATGACTGCCAATGCACCTCATACACAGTCTCTTAGATTTCACAGCACGAAAGAGAGTAATGTTCTTGGACGCGTGTTAGAAGGTCCTTCAGTGGGAAACATGGGTGAACCATGTGAGCTATGTCTAGAGGATCCCGATAGACATTTGGTTGCTCTTGTCAACGTTCACAGTTTAGAACAAGCCGTCTACCATAAGCAAATGCAACAAGATCAAGTTAAAGTGATGGTAGAAGATGTAAAAGTAGTAGATGCACTCATCCTATTCCCTATTGATAAGGTCAAGACTATGTTCGAAGCTGTTGGTACTTTTATCATGTGGCCTAAGAGACTTGTGAGTATGGTTCAAGCCAAGGTACATTTTATTAAATATTTCATACATTTTATTATATAGTTATTTTTATATTATTTTTTTAATTAGCTATCTCTTATCTTTTTAGCTTCCCTTGCCAAATAATCCCCTGCCTAAACTTCCACAACCTCAGCCACCGCAACTGCCACAGTTGACTACTCTCCAACAAATAATTTTATTGGCTTATGACAAATCATTTCAAGAAAAAAAATTCAAAGGAAAAGGATGTCATGGGTGTAGAAAGTCCAGTGATGATTGAACAGGAAGATTTGAACCATCTTCTCTTAAAAAGTCAGCTTACCACAGTATCAATTGAGCTTTTTATGCTGTAAGTATGTTTTACTTAAATATAATTAACTTATGAAGATCGATCAACTAATATAATTGCATTATTGCAGGTACCTCCATCGTTTGTGCATTACATCGAGCAAAGGTGATCATTTTGGATTTCTTTGCCCTTATCAGATGATGGAGAAAGGGAATACTCCTAAAATAAGATCCCAATATCTCCAGTAATGAATATGTGAAGTTAAAAAGGATGTTTTCATGGCTTCAAATGTGCATTCATAAGAATCAATTTACGATTGACAATTCTTTTGTTAAATGTGGATTTCTTCTGATATCTCAATATATTTTGTAGAGATCACTAGCAATTGATTGTTCTTTCATTGAAGAGTAACACAGTCCTCTTCTTATGCTCCCTTCATTACAAACTAAACAAGGACATAAAAAAGACAATAGACTCGTAAGTATACTTGTAAAAAATATTAATTTTTAAGGATATATTAGTTACAAATCTCATGATGTTGATTATAGGGTAATGAAAACATATCAAACAATGGTCCTAAAAAAGCACCCACATGAACTAAAGGATCCTACATGGATTGAGTCAAAGGTAAGTTAAAACTAACACTTTATTAACATATTCACTTGTTAATATTTATTATTGATTCTCAATTGTTTATATATATATATATATATATATGTTTTTATATAAAGTCGCAGGCAACCACTGAAGAGTAGTTTGTGCAGTGTATATGTGATGAGGCACATGCTCAACATTATCACATTGGTTATGACTGAATTTACAAATGAGGTAACTATATTTTTTAAAAGCTAATTTTATTGTTACTTGAATTAATTGGTTAATGTTTTAATTGTAATTTTATACTTTAATATAGATATTTGACATTACTGATCCATTTTCTGAGGAAGAGGTTAACGATATCCTTACACGTTGGGCACAATATTTTATGGATGATATGTGAGGTTTAGCTAGTTTTTTAGAAAATTGTATAAGACAATTTGAGTTTTGTGTAATTTCTATAGAATTGTATTGAAATTTGAATTATTTATATATACTTGAATTGGCTGGCTGGCAATAAATTGTATAGAATATTTTCATTTGTAGGAATTAGGGAAACAACTAAAAACAGAATAATTTTTTTAAAAACCTCTTTTAACATCCGTTCAAGCCACAACTGATGTTAAAAGTCCACTTTTAACATTGGTTATGGCCATTTTTAACATCGATTATGGCTTGAACTGATGTTAAAAGTTTTTACTTTTAACATCGGTTACTTTTAACATCGGTTCATGCCATAATCAATGTTAAAAGTCCTATTTTAAAAAAAAAAAAAGCTTTAGCGGGTCTATGCCTGCTATTGAAAGTTCATTTTTAATAGCGGTTTAACATCCTCTGAAATAACAGTGGACCTGGAATTGATGTTAAAAGTCCCGTTGTTAAAAGCCTATCTGTAATAGTGATTATAGCTATGATTCATTATTAAATCCCCTATATTCCTTTCTGTATTTCTCATCTGAGATAGAATTACTTAAGATTGAGGAGCTTAAGGAGATTATAGAATATCTTTATGAGGGGGAAGAGTTATAGACTTGAGAAAGAGTTTGACTTGTACTATGGTAACTAAGAGTTTGGTTTAATCTTGGTAAGAGATAGTGAAAAATCTCAAACATATCTTAGGGACTAGACGTAGGCTCACTTGGTTAAGAGCTAAACGAGGATAAAGACTTAGTGCAAAGTTTTCCTTTCTTTACTCAACCTTGTTTAGTGATATTGTTCCTAACTTATATTTATTCTTGCATTATTTATTTTTAATTTTATTTAGCCCAATTTACCCCCCTCTTGAGCATTTTTTACAATTTGCACCCTGCACTTCAAACTATCATTCTTTCACTCGATCCTATCCATTCAACAATTCAAGAAGTCAAAATATCAACTTGTCATCCAAAATTTTGATTATTTAATTAATCCACTAAGTTACTAACTTATCTTTTAATTAATAATTAGTTTCCCATATTAAAAATTTCAAGATATTACACATGGTGCAGAACAAGAAAGAAATCCTCTGTGCTATATGCCAAGCCATGGCATATGTGTCTATTTGAGCAAATATGACCTTTTTATTCCTATGACTATACGTCATATGATTTTACATTCCTATTTGCTTTTGTTGTGCACAAATACATATAATCATGAGTTTAAACATATCTTTCAAAGGTTTTTAGGATCTCAACCATTTTTGAAATTTTTTTTTCTATATTTGAACCTTTATTATAGTAAGTGTAGGAGTGTAGTGACTTCTTTACTTTTGTGTGATAAGTGTATGGTGATTATTTGGTAATGTCAATATGGACATTTTATTGTTTCCATCATACAGCAGCTCCTCACGATGAAACAGACTTGTCTTGCAAATTCAACAGGGCCACAGAATAATATTCAAATAATACAACACAATATAAAGATGGAGGACAGAATTGACTCAAAAAATTAAGTTTGGCCCTAGTCTCAAAACACTCCCAAGTACTTATAGACACAGAGAAGATACACTTTGTACGGCCTTAAAGCACAGTTAATTTATTAGCTTCAAAAACATAATGACACATTATATTATGTTATTCCTGTGGTACATGAACGTTGAGGATTTATAGCAATTAAAGAAACAAGTTAAGAGTTTTCATTAAAAAAATAACCCCTCCTTAATGCGCAACAGAACCCGCGGTTACAGTGATGAGTTTAAGTCTAAAACATGCAAAATCAAGAACTTCCTGGGAGTATATTCCACAAAATTTAATTTTGTAATTTTGCAAAAATAAATCTAATAAAAAGAACCAAGTGTCTCTTTAACTCTCCTCCGAGCCCATTCACTAGTTCACTTTTATTTCTTAGCATATATGTACTAAGAGCTCTCATATAGGCAATATGTGACTTCTTTTTTTGACACACTCACACAATAATTACAACAATTGTGAATTGTAAGCCAATCATTTATAATTTTTTTTATCACACTTAGGAAATCAACAAAAGACATTTGGAAATTTTTGTAGCGAAAGTTGAGAATTTATAAAAATTTGTTGTGAATTTCAAGCAAATCAACAAAATATAATTTATTACGAATAAGAATCATGGTTTGTTATGAGGATTTCAACAATTCAAAGTTTGTGCTTGTTATTAATATTCTTTTGAGGTTCCTAATTGTTATTTTTCCTTTACTTTTTAGTCAAAGTTGCAATAGAGATAGAATACGGCAGAATGGCATCGATATAGCCTGCTGGACAAAATGGACTTGAACTCAACTTGGTGAAGAAGCTAAAGAAATTGAAGTCAAGGTCAATGTTGAAAAACCTTTTAACTAATTCGGTGACAACCCCAAATTTCTTAGATGCCGTGTAGATTGATTTTAAAGGAAGAGGACCTTGGCGCATTCTTTGAGGAAGAAAAACAAAGATGTTATAAAATAATACACTAGTACTATTGAAGTTAATGAAAGGGTTAGTCTCTCACAACATACATAGCTCAGGTTTGAATCTTGTTAAAAAAGGTGTTCATATTTAATATTCGATTGCATCTTGAATAGAATTGCCTCCAATATAAACATAGTTGTGAGTAATAAAAAATAAAATAAAACAATATGCTGCTAAAAAAATGCTAAATGGACATTAAACACTGCATAAAGTTGAATAGAAGAATATCCAACCAAGAAATTTTCCCAAAAGGGCAGAAAATTTATGCTGAGTCTAAGTATGACTCGATATCAGCCTAATTCTTGTGGAATTAGTTGTTAAATTGGTTATTTAATATGCTTATAGTTTATTATAAATTTAATTTTTTAGCTTACCAATTTTTAAATGGGGCCTTTTGCAGATATATCTCGTATTACATGACTAAATCAAACAAACAGCCTAACATTTATTATATTTTGCTTTGTGACAGGTTTGTTATATTTGTTAATGCTATTCCATTGTATATCAATGATAAATCCTTTGAAAATTTTTAAGTTTTCAATAATAAAAAACCCCTTTTACAATAATGATAAGCTCTTTATATATCAATATGAATCGGTTACGCTCCCAAATTTTCAAAAATTTGACTCATATTTTTGGACACAATTTTTTTTTGGGTCAGTGAGCCAATTTATCCTTTTTAAATTATTTACTCTCTCTATTTAAAAATATAAGGTATTTTTTAAATAGGTGAATATTAAAAAATGTAAGGCATTTTTAATCTTTCGAGGTGTAATCATTACCCTTTTTTTCAAAAGTATCCCTATTAATGAATGACTTTATATTTATTGTTGGTGCTTAATAGGAATAAATATGAAAAGATAGAGTTAGTTTAAAAGTAGTTAACTACTTTATTAGGAGGTGAGATTCGATTAAAAATACCTTACATTTTTTAATAGAAGGAGTATGATTTTTAATAATTTAGAAATATCAAAAGTACAATTTTTTTTTTTTTACACTCATCCAAAGTGCACAATTTTATGAGATCTTTCATTTGTCCAGAGCATTCAAGAGATTCTCATCTATTAATTCAAGACGTTGATACACCTGATTATATTTATCATGAGAGTAAGTATTACATTTATCAATGAAGAAATATTCATTACTGAGAGATTTTAGAAGACATACCATTATATGTTTTCTTCTGCATGGATTTTAAAACATGATATACAGATTTGTACTTTGCTGCCATCTAAGAACTTTTAACAAACATAAGCATATTATATTATTACTAAAAAAGGCAAAGAATTACTATACAATAACTGATTGTATTCGTTATTACACATTTAAGAAGTCTGGAATCATAACTAAAACCAAGTGACATTTATAGCTTTGGGATGATTCTTCTTCAACTAATTAATCACAGGTCATCCTCCTCCAATGAGATAAGAAATTGAGAATATTTGTTATATTATTGATGGTGTTCGTTCTATAAAGTTGAATGATGAATGTTTAGATAAGGACATGAATATGACAAATTAAATGGTAAGTCACGCTATCTAACCAATCATATTGGACAGTTAGATTTAGATATTGTGCAAAAAGACAGCTTATCAGACTTATTTGAGGATCACCATATCAACACATCCCTTTTTTTTTTTTCCCTTTGTTTAGATGTGATGGTCAAAAGATGGATCTTGTTTGTATAATACAAAAAACTTGTGATGATGTATGATAATAAATCATGAATTAGCCATTGTCCCAAAATAAAACAAGAATCAGCCAACGACAAAGCTATGAATATGGGTGGGACTTGATGAGTTGTCCATTTAAATCTATTTTATAGGAATTAGGACTTGAAAATTTGAAGATTTTTAATGTAATTGGGTTTCTAAGTCCAACATTGTAACACATAGGCTCTGGTTCAGACAGTCCTATGAACTCATATTAATTTTTTTTTAAGAAAATAACATTAAAAAAATAAAAAATTGAAGAAACATGAATGTTCTATAATTCATTTTCCTAGTTTATAAATTGAGATAGGGTTTGTGCATTTGAACTCCATCTCCCTTTTGTTTCCTCTGAAATTGTTATTTAAAACATTTTCATGATAATATGTGATATTGTAAAATAATTATTGGTTTGACTATTTGATTTGTCAAGAAAGTTAATACATGTATATCTTGAGTGATTAGTATGTAAAATTTGAGTTATGATTGAGATATAATTGAGGGTCAAGATTTTTTTTATTTTGATTTTTAGAAAATTTTCATTAATTTGTAATGTTATAATGTTGAAATTTATTTTTAAAAAAATATTTAAAAAAAAAGACTTAAGAACTAGTTCTAAGCTATTTGAATAATTACTCGGCTTTAAAATATGGTTAAAATTAGAGAAATCAATGAGCTCATAAGGGTCGACTTTATAAGGGCTAAGCCTATTCATTTTTTAGACTCTAATTGATGAGATTAGGTCCAGTGAAAAAAATTAATAATTTTTAATGTAATAAATTAATATTTAAATTTTCATTGATAAAGATACTCTTATTTATGTCTGAATATGTCTCGAACGTAACTGTTACAAATTAAAGTTAAAGGATATTTGTAAACAATAAACTGAACAAATCATGAATCACTCCTACCTAAACAGAATAAAGTCAAATATTGCAGTCATCAAACCAATTAATGTCATGCTTTTCTTGTCACTCGCCCCGAAAAAGAAACCAAGCTTTTTAGTGCAGTCACAAATGACAACAGCACTATTGCGTGCCAGAAATTGCTCAAACAACTCGTACGCAATTATGCATATAATTTCAAACCAAATCTTAAAATGTTGAAAAATCTTTAACCCAACCTGGCAATTGACCCATACTTGCTAGACCTGATTTATTGGCGTGCTCGTTGGTTTTAGAAAAATTTTCGCATCTTTTATCCTTACCCCAGGGATGGGGTAGGTACGGACTCAGATTCTCAATTGTCCCTCCCACGCTCCGTTGATTTCCTATTAAATTACCATCCACCAGATTAAACGTTTCAACTTTAATTTTAGGGAAAATGACATTAAATCCTTTTAAATCATTTAAATAACATTTTAACCCCTTAAAATAATATAATTCTCTTGAAGTTTTTAGAAACTTTTTGATATAAAAAATTAATGTAAAAAATTAAATTGTCCTTAATTAAAATAAAAATTCCAAGCCTCAAAATAATATTTACAAACTTATGAATTGCTATTGCATTCTTGCAATTTTAGAAAAAGAAATTGTAAATATTAGAACAAAACTTATAAATAACAATTGATATTTGTAACATTTGAGAAATATTAAAATTTTAAATGCAAACTTATAAATTGCTATTGAATTCTTATGAATTTAAGAGAAAAAGTTGTTAATCTTAAAATAAAATTTGTGAATAACAATTAATATTTGCAAAACTTGAGGAATATAATTCCTCTAAAGTCCTTATGAACTTTTCCATTATTAAAAAATTAATATAAAAGATTAAATTACCTTTGATTAAAATAAAAATCCTAAGCCTTGCCCTTGATTTGCAAGTTTTGTTTTAAGATTCACAACTTTTGTTTTTAAAATCGTAAGAATTCAATAGCAAATCAGTAAATTCAAAGGAATTTTATTATCATTTTTCCTTTATTTTATATTTATTAAAATAAAAAATTTGTTATTAAATCTAATCAGTAAGTTGCATGGTCCAAATTTAATATTAATTTTTTATAATTTTAATATTAAATCTATACTGTCTATGTCTGGATAATCAATTTATAAAAATTATAAAAATTTTTATTACATCTAATCACTGTCTAAATAGTCCAGATTTAATATGGATGATCCAAATTTAATATTAAATCTACACAGTTCAAAGTATGTATGGATAGTCGATTTAGAAAAAAAATTAAATTAAATTTAGAATGTGAAGATTGCCGATCAGATTTAATAAAAAAATTTTTAATTTTTTATTTTAATAAATATAAAAGTAAAACATTTAATCTGGACTATTTATATTTTATATAAGATAAGTACAGGGTGAGAGGAGGGCAGCTGAGTTCATTACATATATGGGGTTTGTACATTTTATAAATTTTATCAGGTACAATCTCATCGAAGAATCTCATAATATGGAAGAAATTAACATGCAAGGATAAATAGAATTTGAGATAACATTGCAAGTGTTAGAGAATGAATTGCGATTAAGATTTGTTTGTCAATTATCAAAATACTCTTCATTGATTTTATTATTTTAAAATCCATCTGCTGCCACTATTGTCAGAATCAGAGCCGCTGTCCATGGTTATTGGAGCCCCATCTCTAGTAGGGAGCTTGCTAGCACTAGCTGTTGGGGAAGTGGGGTCTCTCCATTTCTTTTTTGTCTATTTCCCTTCACTTCTCACATCTCCACCATTCATTAATTTTATCATTTAAAAAAATTGTTTAATAAAAAAATTTGAATAGTGGGAATGGGGGAAGTGGCTGGAAAGGGAGAGGAAAAAATGGAGAGACCCCTGGTCCTGGCTGTTGGAGCACTTGCAAAGGTCATTAGCAACCACTTTATTTTTTTTTTAATTAAAGGGGCAAGCATTATAGGCCTGAAATTACAAGCAAGATTACCTATAAACTCTAACTTTCCAGGAAACTTACATGACACTGAGTTATAAGGTCATTGGCTCAATAGCAACCACTTAAATCTTGCAAAATGACAATTCTTAAAACTTAACGGTTAACACTAAGTATTTTAATAGATTAAAGAATGTTAGTCTCTTTTATAAAGTTAATTAATACCTATATACTATTATTGATCTGACATAAGGATACTACTAGAAGCTTCAAGAGATTTTTTTTTTTTGGTATTTTTGCACCATAACCATTTCTTATAAGGTACTCCCTCTATACCAAATTATAAAATAATTTGAGATAAAATTATATATATTAATAAAATTTGATAATGAGACTTTACAAATTTACTTTTTTAAAAGAAAGCTATAAACTTTTAAAAATGTCCCTATATATTTAATTATTACACTACAATATCATTTCAATTCTTTCTCTACTTAAAGGATAATATTGAAAAAATATCATTAATAAAATCTTAATTTTCTTAGATTGTCTTATATTTTGGGATAACACAATATTTTCAAAGTTATCTTATAATTTAAGATGGAGGGAGTATTTATTTGTAATTTTTTGAGTCATTATGTCCTTTTTTGTAATTTTCTAAATCAATACTGTTCAAAGCTAACATTGTTTGGTAGAAGAGTGTCCAATACACTATTTTCAAATATTGAAGAAAAAAATTAAATTACAAAAGCTTTTGAGCAAATAGTTGATGGTTAAAGATGCTTTTTTAATTTATCCCATATAATTATTATGTGATTAGTTAAATAATAGAAAACACCGAATTAAAAATTAAGACGTTTTATAAGAATCAAATAATTAATTTTATCTATAAGATTTTAGACCAAGTTCAATCATAAACATGTTTTCTGTAGGATATATATATATATATATATATGTATGCCCACTCCTTCCAGCTACCCACTTCATGTGTCTCTCTTCTTGAACTCTCCCATAAACTCAAGCATGAAGAGCACACCACTGTGGAAGCTCACTTTGCAAGTGTTTGTTTCGTTCATCATTATTGCTAGCCACTTGGCACGACCAGTAGTTGCAGAAGGTGGTGATTCAGGTAGCGTTTGAGTTTTGACCTTATGCTTTCCTTTCCATCTTTTATTTATATGTTTCTTGCTCCGTGCTTTTCAAATGTATGTGTACGTAGGTTTCATCAGCATAGACTGTGGAGCAAGCCGAGATTACGTAGATGATGTAACGGGGATTCAGTACCAGACAGATGAAGGCTTCATTGAAAGCGGAACTAATTATGAATTATCATCACCGGCCAATGAATTATTATCAAACATTAATTGCCTTAGTAATTTTCCAACCGGTGAACGACAGCTAATGACGCTGAGAAGTTTCTCGGAGGGACGAAGAAACTGTTACGCTCTAAAACCAAAGCACGAGATTGAGCAGAAGTATCTAATCAGAGCCTTGTTTGCATATTGGAATTATGACTCTAAAAACCAAGGTCCAGCGTTTGACCTTTACCTGGGGGTCAATTACTGGACCACTGTTTACTTATTTTATCAGCCTTGCCAACTCCATGAGATCATATTGCAACGATATAGCAATACAGAAATATTACAAGTGTGCTTGGTAAACACAGGACAAGGCACGCCTTTCATCAATACTTTGGAATTAAGGCCATTAAACAACTCTCTTTATCCGGCTCCACTTCCCCTATATGCTGACTTTGGAAGAGCTGACGTGGGCGCCAGGCTCTCACCCTCTACTACCAGGTTTTTTTTTTTTTTTTTCTTTTGGCCCTAAAGCTTTGTACAGACTTTTACGTCTTGCCTCATTTTATTTTGGTCTGATATGAACGTGTCAACCCCGACTGGTGTGTCTATGAGGACTGCAAGGCTGGTCTGAATATAGTGGTCAAGTTTGAGAATCTCAAGGTGTTTGATCTGCCTACCATTAAATGGTATGGATGTCATCGTAAGATGAATTGGCTGTTGGCAAATGACGCCAATTTTTTATTTTTTTTGTCAAAAAAAGAGTATATCTCTCCCGGTATTTACTGTAACAGTAGAAGAGCCCAAAAATATCGGTGTTGTTGACGAGTTTATTTTAATCTATTTTAATGTTTAAGCATGTTTGTTTTTGAGTATATTGATAAGTTAAATGTCCTACTCTATTAAAATGAATATGCATGCGATTAATCATTTATTCAACCTTTTTATCCTGACAATACAGGTACAAAGACGATGTGTACGATCGCTTGTGGTCCAGCTACTATGATCAAAATGATCCCTTTGAAACGAATGTAGAAGTAGAGGCAGAAGACTCCGCTTATAAACTGCCATCAGAAGTATTACGCACTGCTTTGCAACCTCTGAATCATTCGGATCTCTTAACCTTCAATTTGATTTTCCAAAAAATGGGCCAACATTATTTGTTCCTTCATTTTGCTGAAATTCAAAAGCTTCCTCCTGGCCACAAGAGGATTATGAATGTCACTTTTGACGATGATAATTCCTTGTCTCAGCAACTTACTCTTGAATACTTGAAGCCTATTACCCTATGTTCTAACAAGATCACTAAAGGTTATATAAACTTCACTATTAGAGCAGCAGCTGCTTCGGATGCTCCTCCTATTCTTAATGCTTTTGAAGTTTATATATCCCTCCCACAACTGAATTTCCCAACAGCTACACTGGATGGTATTGCTTTTTGATAATTTTTGCATCATTCGTCTATGATTTTAGTTATCAACAAACTGACACATATTAAAAAGTGGTAAATTCTAATCTGGTTAGTTCTATTTGTTATTGGAATTATGTAGTTAATGCTATCATGCAAATCAAGCATATTTATGGGATCTGTAGAATCAGTTGGCAAGGCGACCCATGTGTTCCATCTAAGTTAACATGGGATGGTCTGAATTGCAGCTCTGGCGATAATATAAGGATAATTTCTTTGTAAGCAGCATTAAATTACTGCTCTTGTTTATGATCAGTGAAGTTGAAGATCAAGGATAAAATATACTTGATTATTTGGTCTGAACAATGTACAAAAATGATTTCCTTGATTATATTTGACCATGTTACTACGCTGTTAAAACTGCAAAATACAAATTGTAGGAACTTGAGCTCAAGCAAACTCACTGGACAAATTGCTACAGCCATTGCTAGTTTGGAAAAACTGGAGTCCTTGTAAGTTCCTGCATAATATAAGATATCATGCATGGATATTCAGATAATGATAAATGATCATGTTGTTAAATATGAACACTTCTTCATAGGGATTTGTCGAAAAATGAATTGATCGGTCCACTACCAGAATTTCTGGCAACTCTTCCTAATTTGAGACTCATGTAAGATCCTACCATTATATTGCATCACAATTTTCATGCTTCAGATTAAAAAGTCGTGCACCTCAGAATTGTCCTCCCCCCCCCCCTTCCTTTTTCCATCCTGCAGTGATGTGTCAGGAAACAAGCTCACAGGTTCAATTCCTAAGGCTTTTAGGGAGAAAGCCAATTTGGAGCTAAGGTTTACTTGTCTCTATTATCAACTTCTATTTTATTTAGTCCTCTGAGTTCGGCTTAAAATTTATAACACATTATATTGTATGTTAGCAAATCACGGTGAACCTGCATTTTATTAAGTATTATACCGATATGCTCAAGTCTAATCCCTGCTCTATTTTTACCAGAGTGGCTAATAATCCAGGCCTTTGTCAGACAAATTCCTGCAAAGGACATAAGTTTTTAATTCCACTTATTGAATCAGTTTCAGCTTTGGTCATCGTTAGTGTCCTTGTTTCTTTGGTGATCTGGAGATTTAGAAAGAAAAGAGGTATTGCTTTTTACCTATATATGTTGACATTTCATTGGAAATGTTGTGCCCTCCATTTGTTATCATCTCTTGCACCAAACATGTTAATCTCTTTGTTTAATTTATGGATTCATGAACTGTCAAGACATTCATTTACCAATGCAGTTTTGTCTGCTGAATCTCCGAAAAGGATGGAAATTCTAAAACCAAAAAATCAAGTGTTTTCTTGCTCTGAGGTTCTATGTATCACAAACAATTTGGAAACTACTATTGGAGAAGGAGGGTTTGGGAAAGTTTACCTCGGCACTTTAAGTGATGATACACAGGTTGCTGTTAAGCTACTTTCTCCATCTTCAAGGCAAGGGTATAGGGAATTTCAATTAGAGGTTAGAAATAAAAGACAAATAATAGTTTTCAATTTTTTAAATCACTCAATATTGAACATATTCACGTTGGGTGGACTTTCTTTTTAATAATTAATGATGTAGCTGACTTTTAACTTGTAGGCTCAACTCTTAACAGTCATCCATCATAGAAACTTGGTTTCACTTGTTGGATTTTGTGATGAAAACGATGTCAAAGCATTGATCTATGAATATATGGATCTTGGAGACCTCAACGCACTATTGTCAGGTTCATTTTAATATTGGGATCAGAACTTCTCTAACATTGCATCAGATGTTGGTATAATTTTAATGTTGTTTTCTTGCCTTATATATATTTATTATATAATGGTAATCAATAAATTAAACTTTCTCCACTTGCCATCCGTAAGTCATATTCTTCGCTCGTATTCACTAGGGTTGTTTCATCAATTCACGGCAAATATTTTTATTTTACTGGCATTACTTCCTATATAATTCATTTGATAAGGTTACCTTAAGACTTTTGCAACAGATTTTGGATCATTAATCCTACTAGAACCTTTTAACAAATATTTTCTGGTTCAAAGAGAAGTCTTAGATATGATCTTTTATAGTGATTTGGCTTCTTATTAGAGTATACAAGGGGAAGCCGGAATACTGAAGATTAATATTATTCTGTTACCTTGTGATTAAGAACGAAGAAAAATATGTCTACTGTTTCGAAAGGTCTAGTCCCCCCCCCCCCAAATATTCCCAAATTTCTACTTCCTTTTTTTTACCCACTTTTCATTCTCATCATCATATGGGTGTTTTGTTTCCCAAGGCACGCTCTTGACCAACAATATTGGTGTCTGCAGATAAAAACTCAGAAGTTTTAAAATGGAATGAGAGACTTCAAGTTGCTGTAGATGCAGCCAGAGGTTAGACAACTAGTGATATTTTCTCTTAACAATCACATTTTCCTTACCTTATTCTGATGAAATTGCAGGATTGGAATATCTTCATGATGGTTGTAACACTCCCATTATCCATAGAGACTTGAAACCATCCAACATTTTATTAAATAATTGCATGGTAGCCAAGATTTCTGATTTTGGACTATCTAGGGAATTTAAAAATGAAAAAGATTCTCATTTATCAACTCAACCAGCTGGAACACTTGGTTATATTGATCCTGAGTAAGTCATTTCATTTTATCATTGAATGAATATACGTTACTAAATTAAATTTTTAGCAGACAATATGCCATCATGTTTCTTGAAATTTAATTTTATTAATAGAATGTTCCCATTACAGATTCCAAAGGTCTAGAAAACTAAACAAAAAAAGTGACATATATAGTTTCGGGATGATTCTTCTTCAACTAATCACAGGCCATCCCCCAATAAGAAGAGAACTTGAGGATAATTGTTTCATCATTGATTGGATCCGTCCAAAAATTGAGTGTGGGGATATCCAAGGCATTGTTGATCTAAGGTTGACAGGTGAATTCCTAGCTGCTTCTGCATGGAAAGCTATTGAGATAGCAATGTCATGCATTGCACCTCAGTCCATCCAAAGGCCAGACATTAGTTATGTGTTGCAAGAACTAAAGGACTGTTTAGTTATGGAGATGTGTCTTGCCAATTCAAATGGCATACCAAGGCATTCAATCAATCATTCTGGGCAGCTTGATTCAATCTCTACCCCCTCAGCTAGGTAGTTGCTATATGATAGTTTATGGTACTAAAAGCCACAGTTCATCTTCCTTGTTTGAGGATTACTATATCAACATCCTTTTTTCTATATTTTGGTTTACATGTGATAATGGATATGGTTATGTCTAATATAAAGTAATTTCTTGAACTTGTTCCATGGAAGTTATGTTTTGTTGGATTATGTAAGTAAAAATACATAAATTCATAAAATTGTCTATCCATTGACAATTGACTTTCCATATTGGTTCATAAATAATTTTAGGTAGAGTTTGAATTGATGGATTTATATTTAAATTTTAGACTTAAAATCTTGCATTTCAATTTTCACATTTAAAATTCATATATTTAAAATCCTTTGTTTCGCTAGGTAGTTTAAAAAATTTCAAATAAAGAAGATAAATGAATTTGAGATTCAAATTGAAAGTGAAAAATTGAATAACGTGTTTATCACTATTTTTTAATTGATGAGGATAAGAAAAGATATGAGAGTCATTAGTGTTAATAGTGAAAACATGAAGAGAACGAGATGTTTGAAGTGACTAGAATTTGAAATGATTGGGATGTAGAAGTAATTTGAAATTATAATGAAATTGTAATAAGAAATCGAAGTTGGATTTGTATCAAATCCAAATTATAAATTTTTGTGTATTTAAATAAGAGATTCGGACCAAAGTCAAATTCAAATTCAAGTCCCTATTACTTAAATTCACAACTAACTTCATTAAATTAATGAGTCACATGTTGACTATATCAACCTAAAAAACCACCTTCTATAATTATCACCATTTGCTTTTTTAGAATGATACAAGTGAACTTGAGAGGCCACCACTTCAAGCTTCTCTTGACTGCAAAGCAACAGTAATAAGCAAATGCACGATTCTTTTCTAGGTTTGAGCTTACAAAGAAGATACTGAGACGTGAAAAACTTTACGATAATATCAAAAGTTTAGAAAAAAAAAAACAAGGTTTTTATTTTATGGATATATTGATACTAAAGTTGGCAATGGCGGGCTGGCATTTGCCTTACATAGCTAGATGACAAAAAACTGAAAAAGTAAAGGGACATGTGGATAGATTACGGGAGAACACGGATATTTAACATTCCAACCTCTTTCATTTTATTCCCATTTTTAATAAAAACAGAATTGACCGCCAACAATTTTAATTCCTTTGAATGAGCAGAACCAAACATCATCATTTTAACTCAGATGAAAATTATAGCAAATCAGGCCTAAGTTTTAACATCACATAACAACAAAATATGCAACAATACTAATCATCAGGACTTAAAGTTACAAAAAATTAAATCCAATGTATAATAACACTTGGTTCAATCAAAACGACATCATCTCTAAAGCTAATTCAACATCAAAACTCACATAGCTCAAGTTTTCCCCTATGCTTTCATAATGGAAGCACCTTTGAGAAAACAAAGACACTTTAATCTAACCACATTCTTACTAATCAAAATATCACAATTATACAAAAACAACACTTATCAGGTACCTTGTGAACTCTTCATTATAAAGAAAATAAGATTTTGTTACAACCATAAATCAGCCATTTATTTCATCAAACCATCTAGTTAAAATCATTTAGCAACAACAACACAAACTTTCTATATATAGCAATAGGAAACACTAAGAGAGTAAGGGAATGCATGCAACACCAATGAAAATATTCAAATTAACTAAAAAATCAATATGAAGATTCTTTAACACAGAAAATCAAAATCTAAAACACCCAAAATAACCTAAAAACAAAATCATGAACAGCTTCTAATGTAGAATAGCCATGGGTCAAACAAAAATCAAATTTGAAATCAAGTTTATCTAGCTTATATTTGAGAGTTATCTTTATACAAGTGACTAATATGTGTGTGTTATATATATATATTTGATAGTTATTAACTAATAACCATCAAGTGTCTATTTAGATACTTGACAATTGTTTCTAAAAATAGAAACAACCATCAAGAATTCGTTGCCTTTTTATTTGTCACTTTTTTCATATAACCATCAAGTATAGGGGGTCTAAATATACAATTATGTGATAATGATTTGAGTATACGATTGATCACTTGATCTACCACCACCCTATGGATGCATTGTGATTAGCCATTCTTAGGGCTCTCAGTATTTCATATGGTAGGAGCCCTTGGGACAAGACACCTGTAACACCCTAAACTTTTAAAGTTTGACCAGTTGGAATATACGAAAACTCACATTCTACAAGCCTAAACCCTTAATACATCTATCATATTAATTATAATTTTGTCATACAATCATCATTTATATTAAGTAATCATTAATAGGTACAAAATATTTGAGCTAGCCATAGAAATTTTGACAGAGTCTCTACTGTAAGTTGGACTTTCCAAAATTTCTACAACCTACCAAAAAGAATGTCTAGGCAGCAGTTAGAGTTTTTGCTCCGAAATAGTATACACATATACATCTCAAAATGATTTAACTGAGGGTCCTGCTATATGATCCATGGAGCGATTCTAGAACAAAAAGACAGAATGTTTATGTAATATCCCAAAAATTTTAAGACTCAGATTTATTTTAAAAAAATAAAATAAAATATCTATAATTAAATTAAAATTTAGAATAATTTGATAGAGGTCTAGAGTTTGAATTTTACTAAGAAAAAGTTAGGTTTTATTTTATTTTTAACTATGAGAAAAATTACCAAAGTTGACCCGGGCTTTTGTGCTATGATAAAAAATGTTGGGCCCTTTCTTGTAATTTTTTCCAAAGTCTTATATCAGTTTTTTTAAGGGGAAACTGAATGCAGGAAACACAGAAAAAAAGAACAAAGAGCATGAGAGAGTGAGAGAAAGAAGAGAGGAGAAAGAGAGGGAGTTAGGCTTGGATCTAAAAGGCTTTACGACTGTTACGAGCTCGGCTACACAATAGGTAAACTTCTTACTTCAATCCTCTTCCCTTCCTCTTGATTTTATTCAATTTTTGGAAGAGAAAATTTTTGGATTTTAATCCCAAAGGCTTTATTCTTGTAAGCTTTTGTTTCTTTGGATCTAGAGAGTATGTTTTGAGTTTTTATATAGTGATCTAATATTTTGAGTGGATAATTGGATGAAAAGAGGTATTTTAGGCACAAATTAAACCCTGAAAGATTGGGTTTTGCTCCTTAATGGTTTAAGCCTATTGATTTAGTTATAATTTTGCTATTTGAGCCCAATAAGATTTAAATTAAAGTTTGTTTTTCATTATCAGGGCTAATGGTGAAAGTTTGTGACACTAAGTGAAGGTTTTTTAATTGATTAAAAATTATATAAATTGAAAATTAGCCTAGTGATGGCTAATAAATGGTTTTGGAGGTTAAGTGATATTATGTGAATGGTTGGTTTAATATATGGACCATTAGGATGGATTATGACTCATTGACCTAAGTTGTGTGGTATAAGTTATAATCTTTATTAATGCTATTTGTCATGATAAGTGATGTGGATCACTTATATGTTATAAGGATTGTTAGTGGAATTTGTTCGGAAGTTAAGGAACAAGCCGAGTCCTATTTTGTATAAGAAGAACCCTTTTGGTACCAAAGGGTTAAGGTAACAGGAAAATTTATATTTCTTATTACTTTGTTTTAGCTATTTTTGAATAAATATTACTAGCTATCATGCATTACATGTTTTAAAAGATTAAATGTGCTTGATAAGGGGTTATGGGGCACTACTTTGATTATAGTGCAAATATATTTTTTAATTGTTTAATAACAATGTTTTTATAAAAATGAAATTTGTTTGCATGTATTGTAATCATGAGGAATAGAAGTTGCACTTAAAGAAGTGTAACTAAGTAAGGTACCTTAGATAGGCTAAGGAACCATTTAAGGGAGATTTATAAATGTTATACTACCTTAGAGTGTTGAAGTGGTCAATACTCAGGAAAGGTAGACATAAATAAAAGGCATGATCTTGGTGGGAGTTCACCAATGAAAAGATGTGGACTTTTGATATTCTATGGTACATTCTCAGTACTCAGTGTTGCCTTACGTATTATGGGCTCAGTGTACTAAAGTGGTTAGTGTATTAAGTGTTCGACACCTTTTAGTGGGGGAGGAAATCCGACATATGAAGTATGAGGTTGAGTGCCTTGGTCAAGGTAGTCCTCACATGGAGAGTAAGTCGGGTTGACTTTGGGAGGGTGTTAGTTTTGACTTCTCAAGATTCATGTCGAAGGGGCATATGCAGTTTGGTGGATTAGATCATGCCTTAAATTATGTTTTGTGCCTGTGGAGGTACAAGTGGGTATAAGGTTTACCTGTGAGTTAAAGAGTGCCAAGGAGCATTCTGTTAGTCATGAAAGGCTATACCAATCTATGTCATGCATTCATGCATTTTAAATGGCTAAATTATATACTATGTTGAACTTATTATCCATTTATTCGATTATAGCTTACTTTGTAATAATCAATGTAGATTTCTCTATTATTGAGACTGTGGTTGTCTCACTCCTTTCTTTTTAATATTTCTAGGTCAAGGCAAAGGAACTAGTAAAGGACGGGGAAGGGAGTAGAGCTAGGGGTTGTTTGTGAATTGTAAAGAACTGCAACCCCTTTCTTTTAAGAAAATCTATTGTAATATATTTAGGATTAGGGTGCTAATAGGATGTGATTATGTATGTGTGTGTGAGTATGTATGGATTGTATGGCTTGTGTATGAATTTTTGTTTGCTTGTAGACTTGTGGCTAGGAAACTTGGCTATGGTGTGTGGTTTTGATAGATTTATTTAGTAGACCAAGTTTTCACTACAAGCACATATTTATTTTGGTATATATATATGATTCTACAAGCAAATGCAAAGCGGTTGCATTGCAAATGGTGTCCTATGGGCAAACATACACCTTGGATAGAGAGAGTAAGTGCGTGGGCTCCACAGAGATTTCTGAGCCAAGTAAAAATGTTTAGCATGTGTATTCATATGTGTATATGATATTTGAAATAGTTTTTGGCCACTCTTGTGTGATTTGTGCATTTTGGGGGTTTAAGGTCCATTTTGAGAAATGGCACCCGAGTGGTCAAATTTTGGTATAAAGGGTTTTTCTATCATTTAAATATTCTATCAGGTGTTTTTAGTCCTATTTGATGTGTCCAAAGTGTTTCCACAAATTTGTAACCATTAGGATGAGATTTGGATAATTTTGAAAATGGTTTTTACCAAAAAACTGCACTTTTGCATTCGGGTATCCAAATCTTAATCTGACCGTTAGATTTCTCTAAAATTTGTGTCACAAGTAGAACCTTTTATAAGCTTCGTGTGGGCTTCGGAATCATATCGATCGAATACTGAACGGAGAAATGACACACTTTAGAATTTGGTCCGGAGGAGCTGTCATGACAGCACTTTTGCTATCATGACAGCAACATTAACGATGTTGCAACATACACGAAATTTAATCTATCCATTGAATCTTTTCAAAATTTGATATTCTAATAGTACTATTTAAAATTGATATGTGGGCTTTGGAATCGCTCCGATCGGAGGTTGGATGATGAAATGGTACACTCTGAAAATTAGTCCGGAGGTGCTGTCATGACAGCTTTTTAGCTGTAGCTGTCATGATAGCAAAAATGACCAATCTTTTAACATGTTTAATTTTTAATCCGACTATTGGATCTTTTTAAAATTTGGTACAATTATAGTACCCTTTGAATGTGATGTATGAACTTTAAAATCACTTCGATCGAAGGTCGAATGGCGGAACGGCGCCTCTCGGAAGTTGGCCCAGGAGGGCTATCATGACAGAAATTTAATGCTGTCATGACAATATCTTTTTATTCCACTTTCATCTAGTTGCTTCTATGCACTATATGTAGAACCTATAATTTTTTTAAGGTTTTAAATGATTTATTTCTTAAGTTGGTTAGAGGATCAACTCCTTAACCATACTTAGTTTATTTGAATTATGTGATTTTTGGATAACACTCGAGGCAAGTGTTACAGTTTAGATATTTACATTAGTCTACTATGTAATTGAAGCAACAAAATATTTCTCATCTCAAAAAGTCCTACGAGATTTACTGAAAAGCAGGTCCACTCCCACTATCTGAATACTAAAATTTTTTTCAGTAAATAACATTCCCAAATAATAAATAAGTAAATAAATAATCATAATCAGGAAATAAAATAAAAAGGAGGAAATAGAGAATCATGATCAACAATTTAAAAAAATATATATTATATATAAAACAAATAACAAAGATATAGTTCTTAAGAGTGAATGACTTGGAAAATTGGTTTTCTGTTAGAACTTAAACAGAACGAATAACAAGCATAGACACATAGTCTATGAGGGTAAGTAACATCCGGCGTGGTTAGAAACCATGAAAAACAGGCACAAATATAAAGCTCACGAATAACAGGCATGGATTAAATCTACAAAATTACATCCTCTATTCCACGTGTGTTGGCCGACACATGAGGCTAGCATCTCTTATATACCCTACTGGCTAACTGTACCATGGCGCGTCAAGGGCTAATGAAACTGTCATTAGCAATTAATGTTCTATATTCAATCATATAAGACATTTCTGGCATACATGAATGGAAAATATAATTATAGTTTAAATTGTTTGCAAATTTATAATGCATACTTGATCTCTCCATTAGTAGATTATCCAATCCATGCATGAATAATGTATTTTTGAAAATGAATAATCAAATGAAAATGTAAGCGAATAAATTTAAATCTTATAAAACCATGTACACACTTCAATGCAAACATTCCCAGGCTCCATAGTATATATATAAACATAAAATTAAATTTAGAAAAGTTTTATTTATTTATTCAGACAAAAATCATCATCATTTTTAACTAATAGATAACGTTATTTACTTACCTAATATACCACCTAGTTCCAATTTTATCGGATGTAAATTTCAATTTCGGAAATTAATTTCCAAGAATTTAGATAATCGCATATTATTTCCAAAATCAGACCTCCTTTGTAACTTCCTCTACTAAACTTTTCAACAGCTATCTTATAGTTACCAATATTTAAGATTTATATCCAAACTATTCTCTTTCAATTTCATCTAAACAAATACTTCAACATTAACCAATCTAAACAAGTCAAATTTAAACTCAAAAATTATAACCTATAAGTATACCTTTATCAAGCTGAGTTAAATTTTCAACCAAATTTTGAATTTCCTCCCTTCACAGCACAGCAATGGTAGCGGTAGAATTAAGAGAAAAAATTGCAATTTCACTCCTTCACTTCTTCAACTTACACGTATAGCAATTATCCAAGGAAAGGAGAAGAGATTAAAGCTTTTCACCTTAGATGAGTCAACAACACACAAACAGGGAGGAGGAAGAAAATATCGTGTCTGTACAGGGATGGAAATGAAGAATGGGATTGAGTATAGAAAAGAGATGAGCAGACCGATGGGTGACCAAAGAAGCAAAAGGAAGAAAGAATTCTAGCTTACCTAAGCAATTACACATACATGAAACAAGAAGAAGAGAAGAGAGGCTGGACGTAATTGGGATGATGACAAAGGTGGAGGAATGGCAATAAAGTAGGGGAAATCTCATAGCTACGACAGATGAAATAGCAGTAGGCACACCAACAATGGTGACTCACACAGACGAAGGGAGACAACTAAGAGTTACTACATAGCTATCTGACTATCTCTTTGCTCCTCAAATGTTTGAAGAAGACAATAAAAGGAGAGGGGAAAAATCTGATAAAGAGAAGGGCATATTGGTAATTTCATGAAGTAATAAAATTAAATAAATCTCCCTATGCCAGAGTCAAATTCAAACTTGAGACCTAAAGAAGTGTATATTTGCATAGCTTCCACTACACCAATATTCCTTCTTGTCATAATTGTCTTAAAATTAATATAACTATAGTTAAAACACAATAACATATGTTTAATTAATTTATTATTATTATTTTAAATCTCTAAGTTATTACATTCTCCCTCCTTACGAAATTCGATCCTTCAAATTTAAATTTATGCTTACCTCAATCCTCAAATAGATATGGATACTTAGCACGCATGTCACTTTCAACTTCCCATGTAGCTTCATCTTGAGAATGGTTATGCCACAATACTTTTACTGAAGCAATTTCTTTCAACTGTAACTTTTTTACTTGTCTATCCAAAATGGCCACAGGAACTTCTTCGTATGATAAAATTGGGACTATCTGTATCCCTTGAGTCTCAATTACATAGTAAGTGTCATGTAAGTATTTTCATAGCATTGATTCATGAAATACTAGATGAATACCCGACAATTCAGGCTGTAATGCCAAATAATAAACAACTGCGCCAACTCTCTCTAAGATTTCAAATAGACCAATATACCTTGGGCTCAACTTGCCCTTCTTTCTGAATCTTATTACCCCTCTCATAGGATACACCTTGAGAAATACTTTATCCTCGACCATAAATTCTAAGTCCTGACGTCTATTATCGACATATGACTTTTATTAGCTTTGTGCCATTAACAGCCTTTCTTTGATTACTTTCACCTTCTCGATAGCATCTTCTACCAAATCTGGTCCTATAAGTTTAACATCATCAACATCAAACCATCTAAGGGATGTATATTTTCTACCATATAGTGCCTCATACAGAGCCATTTGTATGCTAGCTTGATAACTATTATTGTAAGCAAACTCCACCAATGCTAAGTAGTGATCCCAAATACTACCAAAATCTAAAATACAAGACCTTAATATATCTTCCAAAATTTGAATAGTCCACTCAGATTAGCCATCAATTTGTGGATGAAAAGTAGTACTAAGATCCAACCAAGTGTGCAATGCTTCTTGGAATGATTTCTAGAATCAAGAGGTAAATTGAGGACCTCTATAAAAAATTATTGATACCAGAACCCCGTGTAATCGAACAATCTCATCAACATATAATTGAGCATACTTATCCATATTATAAGTTGTCTTTACTGGGATGACATGAGCTAACTTAATCAATCTATCCATGATAACAAAATAGAATCATATCCTTTTACAGTACAAGGTAATCCAGTAACAAAGTCCAATATGATATTCTCCCATTTTCACTCTAGTATCTCTAATTATTGATGTAATTTAGCTGGCTTCTGATATTCCACCTTAACCTATTGGCATGTCAAACAGCGTGAAACAAAGTCTGCTATATCCTTTTTCATACCATCTTACCAATATAATTGTTTCATATCTTGATACATTTTTGTCGCCCCTGGGTGAACGGTATATGCAGAATGATAAGCCTCTTTCAAAATGAGCCGCTTTAAATTTTCTTCTTGTGGCACGTAAATTCTACCATCACATCTTAATACCCCTTCCTAGTCAATTATAAATTTAGTGTTATTTCCTGCTATTATTGTTTCCTTTAATTTGCATAACTTTAGATCCAAAAATTAAGCACTCTTAATTGTTTCCTTTAACTTGCATAACTTTGGATCTAAAAATTAAGCACTCTTAATCTGATCAATTAGAGAGGAATGAGCTTGCATATAAGCCAAAAATACTCCCTTATTAACAATCTCAAACTTTACTTCGGTTTGTTCAAGCTTATGAATTTCTTGTACTAAAGGCCTTCTTGCTAAAGTTATATGTGCCAGGCTACCCATAGACTTTCTATTTAAGGCATCAGCCATAATATTTACTTTGCTAAGATGATAAAGAATTGTATAGTCATAATCTTTTAGTAACTTCATCAACCTTCTCTGCCTAAGGTTGAGATCTTTTGCACAAAAATATATTTAAGGCTTTTATGATTGGTAAAAATCTCACAGGTTTCACCATAAAGGTAATAGCGCCAAATTTTTAATGCAAAAACAATTACTGCTATTTCCAAATCATGTGTTTGATAGTTTTGTTCGTGCTTCTTAAGTTTCCTTAAGGCATAAGAAATAACTCGCCCATGTTGCATTAAAACATAAACTAGACCAACACGAGAAGCATCATAATAAACTGCATACCCTCCATTGCCTGATGGTAAGATCAAAACTGGTGCTAAAATCAAACACTCTTTCAACTTCTGAAAACTATCTTCATACTTGCCATCTCATTCAAATTTCACATTCTTTTAAGTCAACCTTATCAGTGGGGTAGCTATCTTGGAGAAATCTTTTACAAAATGACGATAATACCTAGCAAAGCCTAAGAAACTATGAATTTCTGTGACTATCGTGGGTCGTGGCCAGTTTCACATTGCTTCCACTTTGCTCAAATCTACTTGAATACTGTCTTTCAAAACAACATGTCCTAAGAAAGTAACTTTATCAAGCCAAAATTCACATTTAAAAAATTTGACATAAAGTTGTTACTCCCTCAACATCTATAGAATAAGTCATAATTATTGTTCATGATCCGAAAGGCTCCTTGGATATTTCAAAATATCATCAATAAAAACAATCACTAACTTATCAAGGAATGATCTAAATACCTGATTCATCAAATCCGTGAATGCTGCCAGCGTATTAGTTAATCCAAATGACATGACAAGAAATTCATAATGACCATATCAGGTTCTAACGGCAATCTTTGGTATATCTTTCTTCTTGATCTTTAACTGATGGTAACTTGAACGTAAATCTATTTTAAAAAACACTAAGCTCCTTGCAACTGATTAAAAAGATCATCGATGCGAGGTAATGGGTAGTTATTTTTCATAGCCACCTTATTAAGCTATCGATAGTCTATACAAAGTCTTAGTGATCCATCCTTTTTCTTCATAAAGAGCACTAGCGCTCCCCAAGGAGATGCAGTAGATCAAATAAATCCTTTATCTAACAGTTCTTCTAATTGAGTCTTCAGTTCTCTCAATTTAGAAGGTGTCATTCTGTAAGGTGGAATGGAAATTGTCTAAGTACCAAGAATGATATCAATAGTAAATTCTATCTCCTTATCTGGAGGTCAACCCAGTAATTCTTCTAGAAAGACATCTGAAAATTCTCTAACTACTAGTGTGAACACCATATTTTGTACGGGCATTTTTTAAATTTAATAATAAATAATCAAAAAATATAAAAAAATACAAAAATGAAATTTAATACTTTTTTAGGATTATATTGTAAAAAAATATTGCTTAAATTTTTGTAAAAATCTCTTTCAAATTATCCCAACCATTCAGAAATATTGAGAATTAATTTTTTTGAGACTCGACTATTTTTTAAATTTCTCTCTTTAAATCTTTTTTTCCATTTGAATATATATATATATATATATATTAAAATTAGATTTTTCTTTCTCTCAATCTAATTAAAAAAAGAAAAAAAGCATTAAAAATAATGGTTAAAAGAATGCAGGACATGTACGTATAAAGAAGGCAGAAGAGAAAAGAAGACATAGAACACACACACCCTCAGAAAGCAGAAAGCAAATGGAGCCATGCATAGAATGCATGCTCGAAGAGAAGATGCGGATGAAAGTAGACAGCAGAGCAGAAAAAGAAATAGATGTAGAGAGAACAGACTCAAACCAAATGCAAAAGCAAAAAGCAAAAGCGAGCAGATGAAAAACAGAGAGAATGCGAAAGAGGAAAACACATAGAAAAAAAGAAGCCACACACGAAACCAGAGTCAGACGTAAAGAAAAGGAAAGCTAGAACAACAAACCAATGTCAAAACACACAATAAGGAAAGCCGAAGAACAAGGGAAAAGTAAAACACACAACCACGCATGCACAGAAAAATGCTGGAAAACAGAGCACGAAAAGAAAAAAAGCTGAGAAAAAAATAGAGTATAAATCAATAGAGAACAGGAGCAAAAGAAAAAAAAAGAGGGGGAAGAGTGAGCAGTGACCAAATGTAGGAAATGGGAGAAGCTTGAACAAAGGTGAAGAAGAGAAGAGAGTGGGGACGAGAAAACAAAAAATAGAGCATGAAGAAGAAGCAAAAAAAAGGGAAGAAAAAGAAGAAGAGAAAATCGAGAAGGAGACTGAGAGAACAGAAAGAAAGTTGGATGAGAAATAGGGGAGAAAACTGAGAAGGAGACTAAGAGAACACGAAGAAAGCTAGGTGAGAAAAATGAAAAAAAAAAACAAAGCTCTACCTCTGGCCTCTCTCTAAGCCCCAATCCTCTTCCATATTCACATCAGCCTCCTATATTCATCCACTATCATCTCCAAAGTCCAAAAGGATCAGCACATACATTCGGCATATGAAGACTGCCTGGAGCTCCTAGAGGATTCCATCGATGTGCTCCTTCTCTCCCTCGTTTCATTCATGCCATCCCCACTCAAAGGCTACAATGGGGCTACCAATGATGTGTTGACATGTCTCAACATCACCTTGTCGGATCAAGAAAGAGGTAGTGAAGGTTATGCGGGGAGATAACAGTTAAAAGGTAGGGCTTGATTGAATAATATTGTTCTCTTTTCTCCTTTTCTTTCCAATATCGTATGTATGGAGGACATAAGTTTGCATGAGTTCTTGACTAGTTATTTATAAAATATCTTTGAGATTCTTGACACTTGAAAATTAATTACCAAGTTTGTCTACTAATTTTGAAACTTTAATGAGTTCTTCATCTTGTGATGTTGGTGTCTGTAAAATAGACTCATGATGGTTTGTATTATATGATATCCAAGGGGTCTAATCTAGGTATGTTTAGTTTTGCACGTTTGATTCTCAAATTGCCTTTCAATCTTTTGTTACTATATGTAATGTGTGATGGCACAGGTTGATCCTTATATTAATCTTTATTCATTTGTAAAAATTTATTCACGCATAATACTTCATGGTGTTTTCTATTTCTATATGTTGTCATGATTTCCTTATAAGAGGCTAAAGTATAAAAAGAAAAGAGAGAGAGAGATATATATATATATATATATATATGCACACATATTTATGGTTTATTTGTCGTATGAGATTTTAAGAATCTCCGTAGACATTTAGAAGATTTTGTACCATGTAAATTAATAAGATTTCACAAGTATCAGGATCAACCTTATATGTATTTATATGGGTTTCAAAGGCCTATTATTGAAATTAATTCTCTCTTCATAATAAATATTTAAGTCTCATGTGAGATTTTAAAAATTTTCGTAGAGACTTAAATTAATCACATTATCATGTATGATAATAAATCCTCACGGATATCGTGATTCTCAATTTGTATATATTACATAAATGAATTTTTGTAAATAAAATAATAAATATTTTTTATGATTTTAATTAATTAAATTTATTAATTTAGAATTATAATCACATTTTCCAATTAGATCTTTTGGTCATGTGAGATTTTTGAAACTCCGTAGACCTTTAGGATAATCATACTACTGTGTGAGTCAATAAGGCTTTGCAGGTATAATGATTAAGATTTTTATATTCAAAAATATGCATCGTATAATTACACATTAAAATATATTTAAAGTGAATATTATTTAATCCTTCTATCGTGTGAGACTTTGAATCTCTGCAGATATTCAGGATAATCTCGTATCGTGTAAATCAATAAGGTTTCGCAGATATGAGAGTAAAACTTATATGTTAATATGAGTTTCAAAGGCCCATTATTAATATTAACTTTCTTTTATAATCAAAATCAATAATTTATTTAAGTCCCATGTGAGATTTCAAGAATCTTCGTAGAGACTTAAATTAATCACATTATTGTATGGGATAATAAGTCCTCGCAGATATAGTGGTTCTCAATATATATAATAAATGATGTTTGTAAATAATTATATAATAAAAAATTTAGAAAATTAATTAACCAAATTAATGTATTTAAATGGTAATCATATTTACCAATTATATTTTTTAGACGTGTGAGATTTTTGAATCTCTGTAGACTTATAAGATAATTGTATTATCTTATGAGTCAATAAGACTCTGCAGATATAACGATTAAGTTTTTAAAATATGTATAAATTATATATTAAATTAATTAAACTAAAAGATGTATTTAAATAAATTTAATTTCTTTATCGTGTGAGATTTTGGAATCTCCAAAGATATTTAGGATAATCATATTACCATATAAGTCAATAAGACTTTGCAGGTATGATGATTGAAATTCTTAAATCATATATATACATACTTAAACAAATTATTACTAACACTTAAAAATATAAATAAATTGCTAAATTCTTTTATCGTGTGAGATTTCAGAATCTCCGCAGATATTTAGAACAACTGTATTACCGTATGAGCTAATAAGGCTTTGTAGGTATAGAAGTTAAAATTCCCAATCATAAAACATAAAGAGAAATAATTTTAAACCCTTTTTCTTCTTTATTCCAAAATTTAAAAATTGAGAAAATAATTAAAATTAAATCACTTTTTTTTTGCAATTTAAAACACCCATATCAAAATTTCAAAAATTGTTTTATTTGCAAAATGGTGAATTATTTTTAATTAATTTCTCTTCAAAAAATATTTTTACCAACAACTTTCAAGCCCGAACTACATGGACTTTGATCCCCATTACAAGGTACGTAGGCCTCAGAGTCAGATTCTGAGTCAAGTCCTCCCTTGTAAATAAATAAACATTTCTCACCTAATTCCTATTATTTTTATATCAAACACATGAATATAAAAGGGATAATTAAAATAACAATAAAACCATATTAATAGAGTACAACAAACTTCAGGTAACCATCCTGACGAACAGGTGTTGTGGGGTACCTAAGACCTTCCCCATACTCAACTGACTCCCGAACCTATTCTCTGATTTCGCAAACCACTTATCCTCCCTTTAATCGGTTTCCCGAGATTTACCTCAAAATCTTGGTGGCGACTCCTCGTTCAGTCCAGTTCCCACTGCGAAGGCCGAGACCTCCGCTCGCGGGCTGTTTGCGTTGCATTTTTTTTGGGTGCGACAACTAGTATTTGTTCCAAACTAACAACTGGCTTGTCAATATCTTTTACTAAAGCCAAATACCCTTGACAACCTCTTATCAGCATGCGTTGAGCTTTTAGGGCCGAAATTAGATTAGTCGGCTTCTCTATCATACTCCCTTATGAAACAAAAGGAGTTTCACCAAGGATATCAAATCTTACCACTTTCAAATGACAATCAACAGTAGCATAATAAGACGCTAACCAATCCATACCTAAAATAACATCAAAATCAATCATTTCTAGGATCATCAAATGAACAAGGGTCTTTTTACCCTTAAGAGACACTTCACAAGATTCATACATTTGTGATACTAATAAAGACTCTCTTGATGGAGTAGAGACCATAAAAGGATTATCAAGCATAATAGGTTCCCTACCCAATTTCTTAGAAAAATACAAAGAAACATACGAATATGTAGATCTAGGATCAAACAATACATAAGCTCTTTGAGAACAAATTCAAACAATATCTTTTATGTGCTCTGTTTTTCTTCTCTTTTCCTCTCTTGTTCTCAGCTTCTCTCTCGCTGAAACGTTCCTGTTTCTCCTTCTCTCCATGCTCTGTTTTTCCTTCAGTTTTCTGTCTCCGTCTCCTTCTCCTTCGTTCTCTCCTCCATGAGCCAAAAAAAATCCGGTCCCCTCTCGTTCAGTTTTTTTCTTTCTCTTTCCATGTGCCTCAGTTTTCCTCTTCGCCCCCCTTTCTCGGTTTTTCGGATCCCCTTTTAGAGTAGAAACCGGGAAGCTTGCGTGTGAGGAGAGTTTACGTGCTTTCTCGCTCTGCTCTGCTGTGTGCCTCTGTCTAAAATTTCTTTTGCGTTTTTCTCTGCTCTATTTTTGCTCTCGGTTTCCTCTTTTTCTGTCCAGCTGTGTTCTACGTTTTATGCTCTCTATCTCTCTTCCCTCTTTCTCGGCTTTTTCTGCTTTTTTCGTGCATGTTGCACTTCTATTTTGCTTTTGCTGCTGTCCAGTTTTTTCTGCTATCTTCGTGCACGTCTGGCTCTGCTTCTTTTTGTTCTGCATTTGCTGTGCTTGCGTCTTCATGCATGTGTTTCTTTTTCTGCATGCATCTCTAACTCTTTTTCTTTGCATGTGTGTGTGCTGTGCGGTTGTCTTTTTTTTTTGTGTTGAAATTGAGTGTATGTGAACCACATAAGGCTTGTGATAAGTCTTTTTCTTTTTCTTTTCTTTTAATTAATTTAATTTTTTTAAACACACACACATAGATGTATATGTATATATATTTAATGAAAATTAAAATTTAAAGAGAGAAAAGTTAGCTCTCAAAAGTTGACTCCCAATTTTTTGGATGATTGAGATAATTTGGGAGAGATTTTAAAGATTTAAAAAAATTTAAGCAAGATGTTTTTTTTTTTTGAAAATATAATCCTAAAAAAGGATTAAATTTCATTTTGTATTTTTTATATTTTTTAATTATTTATTATTAAATTTAAAAAAATGCCCGAACAAAATACAGTGTTCACAGTTGCCCCTCTTTACTTGTTTTTTATGTAAGTATATGAAAAAGTATGCTTTTGAATTCTTACATAAGTGACAAGTAAAGATAGAACATGTATTTTGGCCGGCCATGCGATACCTATGAAAAGACCTAATTGCCCCTGACACGACAAGATATAATTAAATACGAGACTATCGCATAACAAACACAGTGACATGATTTTTTTTTTAAACAATGTGATGCGAATGAAAATAACCAAATAACATAAAAGAATGCAAGACTATAGGATAACAAACACACTAAAATGATTTTTTTTTAGCAATGTGATACAAATCAAAATGACTAAATGATGCATGACTATTGGAGAACAAACACAGTAAAAATGATTTTTTTTTATTTGTTTTTTAGCAATGTGACACAAATCAAAATGACCAAATGATGCAAGACTAACAAACACAGTAAAATATTTTTTTTTAGCAATGTGATACAAATCAAAATGACCAAATGATGCAAGACTATTAGAGAACAAACACAATAGCATAATAAATTTTTTTGGTTTTGGCAATGTGACGTGAATGAAAATGACTAAATGACAACGATCCAAAAAAAATATATGTTGACTAGATGCCCCCTCTTCATTTAATTTCTAAGTGAGAATTTCATGAGAAGATATTCTTAGCTTAGAAATAAATGAAGAGAGAAACATGTATTTTGTTTGGAGGGGAAAGACTCTTAGGTACCTACAACTAAACAAAACAAAACAAAACAAAACAAAGAGTTTAAAATGAAATGTAATTTAGGAAATAAACAAAACAAAACCTCAATGGAAATGAATTGCCTATATTCCAAAGGACCTAGTGGATGCTTGCCTTTACAAGGCTTGGAGGGTGCCTGCCGTGACAGGGCTTTAAAGAATTGCGCCAGCCGGTACTGGGCTTTAGGGTGCCTGCCGTGACAGGGATTTTAAAGAATTGTGCCAGCAGGTACTAGGCTTTGGGGTGCCTGCCGTGATAGGGCTTTTAAAGAATTGTGCCAGCCGGTACTGGGCTTTAGGGTGCCTGCCGTGACAGGACTTTTAAAGAATTGTGCCAGCCGGTACTGGGCTTTAAGGTTGCCTACCGTGACAGGGCTTTGGGGTGCCTGCCGTTACAGGGCTTTAAAGAATTGTGCCAGCCGGTACTGGGCTTTAAGGTTGCCTGCCGTGACAGGGCTTTGGGGTGCCTGCCGTTACAGGGCTTTAAAGAATTGTGCCAGCCGATACTGGGCTTTTGGGTTGCCTGCCGTGACAAGGCTTTGGGGTGCCTGTCGTTACAGGGCTTTAAAGAATCGTGCCAGCCGGTACTGGGCTTTGGGCTTGCCTGCCGTGACAGGGCTTTAGGGGTGCTTGCCGTTACAGGGCTTTGGAAGAATCGTGCCAGCCAGTACTGGGCTTTAGGGTGCCAGCCGTTACAGGGCTTTAAAGAATCGTGCCAGCCGGTACTGGGCTTTGGGGTGCCTGCCATTACAAGGCTTTAAAGAATTGTGCCAGCCGGTACTGGGCTTTTGGGTTGCCTGCCGTGACAGGGCTTTAGGGTGCTTGCCGTTACAAGGCTTTAAAGAATCGGGCCAGCCGGTACTGGGCTTTAGGGTGCCTGCCATAACAGGGCTTTGGGGTACCTGCCGTTACAGGGCTTTAAAGAATTGTGCCAGCCTGTACTGGGCTTTAGGGGTGCCTGCCATTACAGGGCTTTAAAGAATCGTGCCAGCCGGTACTGGGCTTTAGGGTGCCTGCCGTAACAGAGCTTTAGGATGCCTGTCTTTACAGGGCTTTAAGGAATTGTGCCAGCCGGTATTGGGCTTTGGGTAGCCTGCCGTGACAGGGCTTTAAAGAATCATGCCAGCCGGTACTGGGCTTTGGGGTGCCTGCCGTTACAGGGCTTTAAAGAATCGTGCCAGCCGGTACTGGGCTTTGAGGTGCCTGCCATTACAGGGCTTTAGAATGCCTGCTGTTACAGGGCTTTGGGGTGCCTGCCGTTACAGGGCTTTGGGGTGCCTGCCGTTACAGGGCTTTAAAGAATTGTGCCAGTCGGTACTGGGCTTTGAGGTGCCTGCCGTGACAAGGCTTTGGGGTGCCTGCCATTACAGGGCTTTAAAGAATCGTGCCAGCCGGTACTGGGCTTTAAGGTGCCTGTCATGACAGGGCTTTAGGGTGCCTGCCGTTACAGGGCTTTAAGAGTGTGAGAATAGGTTTCATCTCACGAGGAAAATATGAGAAACTCAAAGGTGAGTTTTGTTAATTTTTCTCTTATTTCTTTAGGTTTTGCAAGTTTTTGGTTTGCCCCAATCTAAATAGGACATATTTTCTGTGGCAATGCATGCAATGAGGTGATATGTAATACATGATTTTTTTTTTATTTGCCCTAATCTGAGTGAAGGCAAATTTTTATGTTAAGCATATAATGGATGGATAATGCGTAGTGCATGATTTTTTTTTTATTTGCCCCAATCTAAATGGAGACAAATTTTCATGTTAAGCATGACATGATTTTTTTTATTTGCCCCAATCTAAATGGACGCAAATTTTTATGTTAAGCATGTAATGGATGGATGATGCCTGATTTTTTTCTTTTGTTTTTATTTTTTCTCAAAAGTTAAATTCTTTTTCTGCCCCCAATTTAAATTATGGCAATTTTGATACAATGTATGCCATGAGTGATATGGAGGAGTGAATGATTTGCTTTTGATTTGCCCAAATCTAAATTGTGGCAATTTTTATATGAAATATGTAATGCATGATTGACTATCTTTTTTAAAAAAGTTCAACTCCTCATTTACTCCAATCTAAATTGGGGCTCATTTTGATGTGAAGGATGAAATTTTCCAATTCATGTGAAGATATGGAATGCTTAATGCATTTGGAATTGTAAAATGTATTTCTTTTTGTTTGCAGGATTTTGATGCAAGAGGGAAACAACACTTGAAATTAGCAAAATGCTAGGGTTCTCTTAGTCATTTACAATAGGAAAGTTGTTGGTTTCCACAATGAAATTGCAAGTCAATGACTTAACAACTTTCGCCACAAGAATTAGACATTAAGGGGTCACACTTTCAGATATTTAAAATTGTTTATTCCTCCCACATTGAGAATTTTCAAGGAAATTTGTTTGCCCCTATGAAAGGCTTGTTGGACATGGATGCTCCATCTTGTCTATCTTTATCATCACTGCTTGTATAGTCAATAAGTGAAATTGGCACTGATTTTTATTTAACAATGTCAATGTAAACAATCATCATAAACAAAAGGCCATGTTTGAAAATGAAACAGAGTGGCCAATCAATGGAATATCAGGAATATTTAGAGGCATCTCCATTTGGGTGCAAGAAATGTATGAAGGATAGGCATCACGTGGATAAGCCAAACTGTGAAGTGGAAAGTGATGGAATGGTAAAATTAAGAACTACCCAAATTTTATATGATGTGTCTTTGGATAGTATAGAGATAAAAGGGAATAAATATGGAAATTGAAAAGAGGGTCCCCTCTTCGTTTTGTATGTTCCTTTGAAAATGACACAATTTTTGAGTAAAAGATCTTATGTTGAGCTATAAGCTTGCCCCAATTTCAACAATCTACATCTAGGAATGATCTCCAATAAGAAAACTGCCCCAATTATATTCAAACAAGTCAAATCTCAATGAGGACTTATGGGGTTTGTAATGTGGCTTGGGTAAATTGGCTCATAAAATAAAAGGATATTTGGCTTAAAAGTTCTATGCCCCTATGTAAATTCTTCCTTCAACCTTTTTCTTCTTATACTCTAACATACAATTATGCTAAAATTCACCTAACAAGAGAGGATATTCAGGGATTGTGATGTAGTAGAATAAGATAAAATTGTGGGTTGAAAATGGAAAGGAGTGATGGTCTAAACATAAGTGCAAAATCACAATGGAATTCTTTTTTTTTTAGACATGTGATCTTGCAAGACTTGACATTTCAATGGAGTTATTAGTGGGAGAGGAAGAAAAATTCTCTTCTATTTCTTCTATTTCTTCTTTTTTCAATTTTTCTCTTCATATCCTATTCAATGAGTGAATGCTGGTGGAGGGATAATCTTCTTTTTTGATTTTCCATCAGTAGGAGTATTTTTTTCTTTTTTTTCTCTTTTCTTTGCATTTATTCTTAGCTCTTGAGCTTTGCTTTCATGAGCTTGGAAATGGAAAGAAATTGTCTGAATGGATAAATCTGGAGGGTTAAAAAAAGGCTTCAATAGGGTGAAAGAAAGTCTTGATCCTCTCTTGGAATTTGAAAATTTAGTATAAACATATGTTCGAGTACCCTACCCCGGTGATATTTGTAAACAGGTGAATGAAAGAAACACTACTTCTGGCTCAATATGGGTGACTAAGGGAAACTCCTTCAAGATTTAGGAAAGAAGAAAAAAAATGCCTCATATCTTTGACTTAATTTGTTAATGGAGCATGCTATCTTATCTCTCTAATCAGTCTTTTTTTATATCTTTATTTCTTTTTCTCTTTTTTTTTCTTCAGTTCATTCACTCTTCTTCATATTTTCATGAATTAAGGGCATTTTTCTCAAATTGATCTTTTCCATATCTATTGTGATTTTTCATTGGGAATACCAAACGTTAAGGGAGTAATGGATGGGATAAGAGAAATTTGATGGTCAAGGGATAAAACAAGCAAACAAAGGTGTCAAATGGAAAAGTATGATTACAACATTGATAAAGTTAAACAAAATCATTTCCAGTGATAGAGTTTGACCATACAGACATTACATAATGCAGATAAGACATGTTAGAAACAATATCTTTGAATTCTCTCTTCAATGGTGAATGACCTTATTGATGAATGTGACATTTGGGATTGATTTCTTTATCTCCCCTCTTTATTTTTTAACCTCACAACTTGATCAAGAAAACTATGTGCCCCAAGTGAATGCTAGCATCCACACCTACCATATCATTTTTGATGGTCAAGGCAAGGGTATGAAAGCATATTGTGAAATGTTGATGTACTTTGAATGGATGAGATAATGACAATAAGCAAGGAGTGAGAAAATGACTGGCATTGTGGCAAGTAAGGTGGGGGACCATGACCTTCCCATGTAAAGGACCCAAAAATCCAATATTTCAAAATTTTGAAAGTCTTTTTGTCATGGCATGTGATAGGAAAATGCATTTGTTTGCTATGTATGGCCTTGCTCTAATGGATGATTATTGTGAAATCAAGTGGGGGGTCAAAAATGAAAAGATATATCAATTTATTTATTTACAACTTTGTATTGGTGTAAGGGATAAATCGAAAGAATTTTGAATCTCACTCAGAGATGTAGGATTTGTGATTGAATTGGAAGAATTTCAAATATCATTTCCACTATTGTCTTATTAGTAACAAGGGTTAAATAAGCAAGTGTGCTTACTTGTGCCTTAAGCCTTTATGCTAAGGAAAGCATAAGATTATTCGGCAATCCCTATAAAAGGGTTTTGGTATTAAAAATATTGTAATTTTGCACATTTTCTTAAGTGATTATAGGCTACCTCATTTTTGCCAAACAAAATTTCCTTTCCTCCATATGCTTATTGCATCATAGGGAAATAGAAATGACTATTAACCTACAAGGGACCAAAATCCCTACATGATTAAAGTCATGAAAGTAATAGCCTCATAATTTATTATTATCTTTTTTTTTATAAGTTATTACAAGGCCACGTCATTTATGCCAAACAAAATTTCCTTTCCTCCATATGCTTATTGCATCATAAGGAAGTGGAAAATAACTATTAACCTACAAGGGACCAAAGTCCCTACATGATTAAAGTCATGAGAGTAATAGCCTCATAATTTGTTCTTGCTTTTTTTTAAGTGATTACAAGGCTACCTCATTTATGCCAAACAAAATTTCCTTTCCTCTATATGCTTATTGCATCATAGGGAAATGGAAAATAACTATTAACCTACAAGGGACCAAAATCCCTACATGATTAAAGTCATGAGAGTAATAGCCTTATAACTTGTTATTGTTTTTTTTTAAGGGAGAAAAAAAAATCAAGGGTAGTTAGTGTTCAGATATATATGCACAACAAGCAACTAATTTTTGTTAAACAAAGCTTAATTTATCATTTGGGAATGAGAAGTTTTCAATCTCCTCCAGGTGCTTATTGCACTATAGGGAGAAAGGATTAACAATTAGCCTATGAATAGTCAAAACTAATACATGGCTAATGTTTCACTTTCAAAATAAAATGTGTTATTTTACCCTACAACAAGAAAAGTTGTTTAACGGGAAATAGCTGACAAAATGCATCAACTCTTCAATGTTATGAAAAGACCCATGGGCAAGGCTTAGTTATTTAATGCCAGTGCCATCCATATGCTTATTGCATCAAAGGGAAATGAAAATGACTATTAACCTATAAGGGATCAAAATCCCTACATGATTAAAGTCGTGAGAGTAATAGCTTTATAACTTGTTGGTTTTCAGTCATTTATGCACAAGAGTCAACTAATCTTTATTAAATAAAGCTTAATTTGTCATTCAGGTAAATGAGAGGTTTCCAATCTCCTCCAGGTGCTTATTGCACTATAGGGACAAAGAATTAACAATTAGCCTATGAATAGTCAAAACTAATACATAGCTAATGTTTCACTTTCAAGATGAAATGTGTTATTTTACCTACGACAAGAAAAGTTGTTTAATGGGAATTAGCTGACAAAATGCATCAACTCTTTAATATTATGAAAAGACCCATGGGCAAGGCTTAGTTATTTAATGCTAACGCCATCCTTGTGACACATTAACATTAATTAGTGTAATGACATTCAATACCTACTCTAGCATAAGGTACCCATCAGTTGTTTTCCTTAAGGTAGCACTCACAAATGATATGTCATGATGATGATAATGATGCAATAAAACATGCTCTCATTTTATGTCCTATTTAGGAAGCTTAAGTCTATTTATCTTTGTAATCATCAGGTATAAGCTAAAATGGTTGGCTACTAGCTTTCATCTAAAACGTGTAGCTGCAGGGTAGGTTCATAGTCCTGATAGATAGAAGGTTTCCAAGATGCCCCCACCACATGGTGAAGACCTTACTTAGTAATTTTGACCCTCCGAGAACATAAGCTCTACAGGGACCGAATTTACTGAGTAAGTAACAGCTTGGGTGAGGTATTCATGGTAACCTCCGAGAGTTCAAAAACTCCACAGGGAAACCGCTATTAACCTCTATTAACCTATGGTACTCACAGACCCGAGTATAGGGCCCAAAATATGTGTGTGTCCAATTGTGTAAGTGCACAGTATGTGATAAGAGCATGCAAGCATGTTATCTTATTCCCATGTGCTACCCCAACTGTTAATCAGGTCAAACACAGAGACAGATATATGTACAAATAAAAGTCTTCTATCCTAGGATTATTCCTCATGTTATCTATCCTAAGACATGTTATAAGAATCAAAAGAGAGAGAGAAAAAAAGGAAAAGAAAGGGGAAAAGCCCACACAAATTAAAAGGGATAATAATAAGAAAAGAAAAACCATATTATATTTTGAGCACAACAAACTTATATAGGCTTGACTCTCTAACCTTTCCCCAGTGGAGTCGCTAACTGTCGTACCCGAAAAAATGCGACGCGGACGGCGCGCGAGCGGAGGTCCCGGCCTTCGCAGCGGGAACCGGATCGAACGAGGAGTCGCCACCAAGATTTTGAGGTAAATCTCAGGAAATCGATTAATGGGAAGATAGGGTGATCTGCGAAATCAGAGAATAGGTTCGGGAGTCGGTTGAGTGTGGGGAAGGTGTTAGGCACCCCACAACACCCGTTCGTGAGAACGATTACCTGAAGTTTGTTGTGCTTTATTAATATGATTTTAAAATTATTTTAATTATCTATTTTATATTCATGTGTTTGATATAAAAATGATGATAATTGAGTGAGAAATGTTTATTTATTTACGAGGGAGGACGGACTTGACTCAGAATTTGACTCTGAGGCTACGTACCCTGTGATGGGGATCAAAGTCCACGTAGTTCGGGCTTAAAAGTTATTAGTGAAAATATATTTTTTTTAAAGAGAAATTAATTAGAAATAATTCACCATTTTGCAAATAAAACGATTTCTGAAATTTGATATGTGTGTTTTAAATTGCAAAAAGTAATTTAATTTAATTATTTTCTCAATTTTTGAATATTTTGGAATAAAGAAAGAAAAGAGTTTAGAATTATTTTCTTTTATGTTTCATGATTGGGAATTTTAACTGCTATACCTGCAGAGCCTTATTGGTTTCTATGGTAATACAGTTGTTCAAAATATCTGTGAAGATTCTGAACTCTCACACGATAAAAGAATTTAACAATTTAATTTATTTTATATTCTTATGTATATATTTTAAGTGTTAATAATATATTGCTTAAGTATGTATATATGTTTTTAAAGAATTTTAATCATCATACCTGTATAGCCTTATTGGCTTATACGGTAATATGATTTATCCTAAATATTTACGGAGATTCTAAAATATCACACGATATAGGAATTAAATAATATTCACTTTGAATATATTTTAATGTGTAATTATATAACACATATTTTTCAATATAGAAATCTTAATCGTTTATACCTACGAAGCCTTATTAACTCACGTGGTAGTACGATTATCCTCAAGGTCTATGGAGTTTCAAGAATCTCACATGACCAAAAGATATAATGGATAAAATATAATTATAATTTTAGATTCATTAATTTAATTAATTAAAATTAAAAAAAATTTTTTATTTTATTTACAAATTCATTTATTTATTTACCATATAAATTGTGAATCACGATATCTGCAAGGATTTATTATCCTACACGATAATGTGATTAATTTAAGTCTCTACAAAGATTCTTGAAATCTCACATGAGACTTAAATATTTATTATAAGATTGATCCTCATACCAGCAAAATCTTATTGATTTACACGGTATGAAATCATTCTAATGCCTATGGAGTTCTTAAAATCTCACACGACAAATAGATAATCTAAATATTTATATTTGCAGTTGGTGCATAATATTATGGTTGGCTAAACGATTCATACGATGAAGACAATGGAAAGAATAGAGAAATAAATTATTTTGACAGTTCACTATCCTTTTGACCTGGGGAACATATTCTAAAAATTCATATTTGGCATGAACTTCTAGCAATAACCACGATAGACGCAGCTCCAAACCACAATCAACCTCATAAATTATCAATAATATTTTACAGGCTCTCGTTTTTTTTATCAAACACCTCTCAGATATGTTCTAAATTCTACATAAAAAAAATTATTTAATTCCTAAATTTTTTAATGTCTAAACATACATCTGGATCAGTCCACTCCTATCAATATATATATGTTTATCAATAAATCCAAATTATTAAGGAGGTGATATGATTTAAATATTACCTTGAGCAACCTGTGATTCTAGATATGCATTCTTCAACGCTTTCATCACCTCAATCCTCAAGTTTTGAATAGGTTTCTAGTTCTTTGTTGTTAGTAAAAATGTCCTGAACTCGTGACTGAGGGGGAAGAAGAAAGTGATGATCTCGTTCAGTGCATAAACCCATGTGTGCATGCACGTTTATGCGTTTTCTTCTTCTAGCTCTCTCGGCTCTGTTCAGTCCCCTCAATGCTCTTCTCCTAGATCTCCTGCTCTAGTTTTCTGCTCTATCTTCCTGGTTCCTTCCTCTGTTTCTCGTCCAGTTTCAATCTTTGCTTGTATATTCATTTGTGCTACTGTTTTGTTTTCTTCGTGCTTTCTCACTCTTCCGTTTATGTGCTCTGTTTTTCTTCTCTTTTCCTCTCTCGTT